>NC_142503.1:197090000-197690000 GCF_057876585.1 Rhinolophus sinicus | reverse complement strand
GTACCCATTCCATTAGGCACACTGGATGAGTGCCCACTGGGTCCAAGACACTACACAGCCCGAGAAGGACCTGGGGACAAGTAAGGAACATTCCAGGTTTTGACTGGGTGGTACACACACACGTCCATCACTAACTGTGATACAAGGTGGAACGTGATCAATGAACGATGTGGGAACAAGCTGGGGCGTCACAGGCGAGGGGAGTCAGATGAAGTCAGACGGGGAAGCTGGGTCGAGGCTTCCTGGTGCAGACAGCTGTGGGGTTGGCCTCCCCATACGGGAAGAGCCATCGCCAGTGACGGTGGAAGGGGACACACCACTGCATTTTGGGATCAGGTGTTTAGAGGGCAACAGTTTGATTGAAGAGGTGTGGGGCATACTGAAGGCCGGCAGGTAAAGTTGGAGGGTTGACAATGCAGATGTACTGGGTGGGGGACAAGAAAGTATATGGATGACACAAGAAATGTGGGCTGTGTTGCCATGCTAAAGGCTGTGCTCGCTAGGAAATAAGAACACAGGGAGTGATTCTTTTTCTTCCAATAAAAAGAGTGACATGACTGAATGTGTGTTTTAGACAGAAGGTCACTTGGCAGGAACGTTCAGGATGGACTGACGTGAGAAGAGATTAATCACAAGAAGACCAAGAAAAGAGCAGCGACAGAAACAGAAATAGAAGAAGGCCCTGAAATACTATTGGATAAACTGAAAAAAACCAAGAGACGAAAAACTCTTCAGGTATTAGTTACATGACTGCAATGCTTTTCCCAAAGTGGGAGCTGTAATTGAGCTCAGGGCTGTCACTGATACACAGAGGGGAATCATGTCACTTAAAGCTTTACCATGTAACTCATTTGAGGCTCATAACATTACTGAGATGAAGACACTGAATACAGGCAGGGTTCTGTCTACAGTTATGGGGCCAGCGGATAAAGCAGGTCGGACTTAATCGCAGATATTTCTGGTGTCTGGTTTGGCGCCCCTACCCCTCTGCCAGGCTGAGTGGGTTTACAGTCTGGTAAAGGAGAGGGGGATGGAGTAACTGGCATTGCTTTCCGAGGCTTGCTGTGCTGACAGAGACTCAGGGAAGGCCACCCTCCAGGCCCAACACTGTCACTGCGTCCGCGGATTGCTGTCAGCCCTGCACAAACTCCTCATGCATTCCCCATCTTCCCCCAAGCCCCTGACAGGGACAAGTACAACACAGGACACCACTTCCTAGAACCACGCCCTGCCACCTCTGATGGCGGTGTCACCCCTCAGGCCCTGTCATCTCAGCGCTCAGCTCCACCTGGGGCAGGCCAGCTCTCATCCCTTAGTGGCCTTCTCTGAAAGCGAAAGGCAGTAGAAAGCCGGACCCAGCATGCTGGGAAAAGCCGGCAAGTGTGTGGGGCTGAAAGGAGGGTGTGTGGGGTCTACAAAGGGGTTCCCCTTACAGGGGACTATACATGTCACCAAGGGCACAGGACGTGCTTTTGAGTCACTACAGTCTGATGCAGTAGAAGATCCGGTTTTGGGAATCAGACCGAGCTGGGTGTGAACACTGGCTCTGTCACTTACTTAGTGGCCTTGGCAAGTTGTGTGACTCTTCTAAGCCTCAATTTCCTAGTCAATGCCATCGGGGGAAAAACCTTCAGCCTTCAGGGCTGCTGCCAGGATTAAGGGTCACGCATGTAGAGTGCTTGGTATACAAACAGCGCTCAGTAAGTGTAGTCATTGCTATTACACATAGGAAAGGAGGGCTCGGCACTGCTATACAAGCTGAGTTCCTTTCGTAAAGATTCCAGAGATTCCGGCTTTAAAACTAAAGCTTTACCGTGATCAAACTCAAACTGCAGAGATAAGCTGTAGGCTTTTAGAGCAGCTTGTAAATTCTCATTCCAAAGGTACGCTGTAAACAGGAAGTGGGCCCATAACCAGAGCTTCTCAGCATTCGGGCCAGTGGAGAGACTCTGCACTCAGGACACCCAACAGCCCATCAGAAGGGCTAACTCACCATCAAAAAATTCAACAGCAAACTTCAGAATCACAGGGATGAGACCACGCTCGGGGCGATGTGGAAAGCAACGTAATCCAAAGGAGGTCAATCAGTGACAGTTGCTTTGGGACAGTTTTATATCACTATTAATCTCATGCGGAAAAATAACCATGTCCCAGATAAACTTTTATGAGAGAAGTGGAATGTCTCATGCATGTCTACCTCTATGATTTTGTCCCATACGGGCCGGTGACCAACAGCATCCCAGAGAGTGGCGTGCCTGTCATGCCCACAGGTCAGGAACTGAGGTTTCGAGGCATGGATGGCCAGTCCCCAGAGCTCATCAGTGTGACCCTGCAAAGAACCAAGACAAATGGAGACTCTCTGAAACGCTACAATCAACACTCAGCCTCAGTGACGATGGACCGGGATCACTGCGTACTTCATAACGAGGCGCGTCTGTTTCTCCTTCTCGCCAACTGCAGTTATGTAACAACTGAAATGCCAAAGCCGAGGGAAGCTATGTGAGTGCAAAACACAGGAATAATCTCCTCTGTGTAATGCTTTTTATAGTCTCATTTTACATAAAATGAACATGTCTGGTGGGCCTGCTGGGAACATACCTGAGTAATGGGTGCGAAGTCCCCTGACAGAGTGCCCTGCAGAACAAAGTTTCTGGTTGTGCCTATCAAGATCACGTCACCTTTCCCTTCGGCCACTGTCCGTATTGGACCAAACTGTTCTGGAATCTGCATTGAAAAGACAAGATTTAAAATGTCATTAAATTATTAGCTCCATCATTCAAAATGCTTGTTAATACATCATGATGACAGCTTCTCTCTCTCTCTCTCTCTCTCTCTCTCTCTGTCTCTCTGTCTCTCTGTCTCTCTGTCTCTCTGTCTCTCTCACACACACACACACACACACACACACACACAGAGAGAGAAAGGTCCACAACCAGTACTTACTGTATGAATGATCAAAACCCCAAATCTTACACTTAAATGCCAAACATTTTATATGCCTTAAAAGAATCAGCAAGAGTAAGGTTGTTAAAAAAATGATAATAAACGAGAGAGCGTTTTTTTCTTGATAAGGTTAAACAGTAAGAAACACTACTGGTTAGTTTACTCTTTACTTGCTGTGCTCTTGGCGAGCAGCAACAGGTAAAATTTGGAAAGTGAAGAGTAAGATAACATGCCATAATAAGAGTGCCTAAAATTTACTGTAACTTAAAATGGTGATTTCTTCAGCAATTTCACTCTATTTAGTTTTGAAATCCATTGTTTATATTGGTAAACATATGGAATTATCTAAATGTGAAGAAAAATAATTTCAAAATACACCAGCCAAGGACGACTTGCTAGGATAAGAGAAGTGGAGGTTTTCACACTGTCAAAAGAACGAAAGCCATAGCCAGGTCCTGGTGGTTGCCTCAGACGTGCCCGTTCTAGGGAGGAAGCAGCAGTCTGCTCTCCTGCACAGTTCCGACCTCCAGCGTGTTCGTGAGCACAGATCTGAGAACAGGTGATGTCAATCCAGGCTAGTGAAGAGGAGTAGCGTGTACTATAAAAATGGTGAGTATCTTCTACGAAACTGGGTGAGGCTGTGCAGCTTTGATTGATAACTTAACCTGGGTACACATTCAATGAAATGCTGGTCAAATCTTATGATAAAAAAAAAAAATGCTGCGATGGTTAAAATCTCCGTGAAAGGGAAGTGATTTCCAAAGTCAGGTGAAGGGCTTCCTTTATTGAGAGCAAGAATCAACGAAACCAAATTCTCCCACAGTCAAAGCACCATGCCTGCGGCTCTTGGATGTAACATGTGTTACAGGATGTAACGTGTACTGCACGTCTGACTTAGAAGCTGGGAAAGTTCTACAGCATGTTCACCCTACGCTAGCGATGGTGACCATCAACCTTCAGGCTGACGCTGACCTTGACATCTGTCTGCTCATAATTTCCTGGGGTCTGGGGGAGAAAATTCAGTGAGTGTGCAGAAGGAATATTAGATTTCTTGCCTTTGGCTCCTACCGGAGTGCAAGCTGCTACCCAGGTAATAGGAAGGTGAAACAGATACGAAAGAAGACCTTGGAGGTCTAGAGAATGCGTTGGCACTGAGCCATGTGCAAAGGAGATAATAAATGTTAGCTCAAAGCGATAATGTCTCCAAAGTAACACGCTAGGAATTAAAGTGAAAAAGACGATGTCAATGATAAATCAAAATATAGATAATATTCCTTTGGAGAAGTGAGACTGATTGCACCATAAAAATATCCTAAATGTGAAATATGTTACAACATCAAATTTTATAAATCTAATTCCATTTTAGTAGTTGTACTTAAACCGCCCACGATTTTAAGGAAGTATTATCCCATTTCATAAAATTTTATGTAAACTGTTTTTCAAAACTGTACGCTAAAGATTTCAAAGGAACAAGGAAGCTGGTTAGGATAACAGTTTAAGGTTCCAAACGAATTTCAACAGCTCTGCTTACTGTCTTACCTCGGTTTTATGAAGTTTCTGATAGTTTCCATTCCAAGAAATGAGCTTTCGGTCCTTCCCTCCTCCCGACACCAGCGTGCCGTCCCTTAACATACAAAGTGCAAAAATGCCACCCTCGTGGGCCCCTTGGACGGCATAGCTTATTCGATTCGTACCTAAACACACCAAGGACACCATCCTTAGAACTTTATGAAAAGGCTCACCTCTGCCCACCAAATCTCACGTTTGTTTTCAAGTCGAAATTGTGGGTTAGAACATCATTTGTAGCGTGAGTCTGCAAAGGATTCGATCTCTCCAAGTTCACAGAGCACTAGGCCAGCACGGACTGGATCTCCTCATAATTAAGGAAGACGGGCTAACACAAAGCACAGTGCGGCCAGAGCACACTGGGAGGACAGCTGGCTCAGACCAGGACTAGAGTCGGATGAGCTGAGTGTCTGGACACGTGACTTAACTGCCCTGTGCCTCAGTCTCTCCCTTTGTGTAACGGGCCCTCCCTGTTCATCCCACAGGGTTGTTCTGAGGGTGAAAGAAAATAATCTCGAGAGCACCCAGCACACAGGGTAGCAAGAGTACCACAGAAGACACCACACTAAACGGAAATTACACTGATGGACTGTTTCCACCTTCACCTCAACCCAGACTCTGAAAGCCCTGAGGGATGGTGTACTTTCCCTTTTTTCTTGACACATGGTAAGCGCGCACAAATGATCACTGAACTTAACTGAATGGACGTCTTCAACGTGAAGAACCCCCTTTACCACACTGTTTGCTCACCAAGTGGGAAATTCAGATCTGACTCAGCTGTGTGCCCACAGCTTCTAGGTGCTGCCTCGCACATAATCAGTACTCAATAGTGTCTGTCACATGCCATGTGACCCAGAACAGTCATTTAACTATTTCATAGCTAAATCAACAGTCACGGAATACATCATCATTACAATTTGTTAACAGATCTCCTAATAAAGCAGTTAATTCCATCATAGTATCTTGGACTCAATGAGCCTTTTAGAATGATAGCAGGTCAATGAACTCTAACCAGTTTTGTTTTCCTCTGTGCTAGTGTTATGGTTTCAAGTGACACATGCACACATGTATGTATAGACCGACATAACTCGGAATTTAATAGCAATCCTGGAGATTATATTAGTAGACAATTCTTAACAGAAGTCACATGTGGGCTGTTATAACGTTACCACAAAATGTTTGCTGTGAGAACCATCAATCGTTACCTTTTCCCCATATCAAGATGTTGCCACTTGAATCTCCGGTAATGGTGTCACCATTTTCAGAAAAAGTCACACAGAGGACAAACTTTGGCTTTTCTTGCTTCTGTAGAATATTGTAAATATATACATATATTTAGTCAAGACATGCTTTTTTTGTATTAATATTATCTGTAACCCCCAGATGGATAGTGCCAACTTCTGTCACCACACTGCATGCCTTTCGTCTTTATCGACCATTACGTAACTTATACCATGAGATTATCTGCTCCAAAACAAAGAAATTCCTGACAGTTGCAGACAATTTGAGCAGAGGAGGGTGTGGGAGGGGCCTAAGGGGCGGTCTGTGTTGTCATGACCATGGCCTGAGGAACAGGGGGCCCTGGCACCAGAAAAAAGAGGTCCTCTAACAGCCTCTGGGTATAGTGACAAATATCCCCACAGAGAAGAGATGCTGTCACGAGGCCCCCAAGTGGCCAGACTGGAAGGCACAGGGAGAATCTACTACCCTTAGCAAAGACGCGTTGCCCGACTGACCTCCTGAGTGCCTTCCTTCTTCCCTGTGTTGTTGGCCCACCCTTCCTTTTTGGCATCACCAGTGTCATCCACGAGACATAAGGGGCTCCCCAACTCTGTTAGGGATCCCAGGAATAGGCTTATTACATTCTAGGACTGGGGTGCCTCAAGGAAAAGTGGCTGACCACAAGTACACTCAGTGAAAAATAAAACTACAAGTGTCTTTTAACTTTACCTCAAATAATCCTTGCTTCTTAACGAGGGCGTTTCCTTCTAGTGTCCAAAAGTACAGATGCGATTTTCCACAGGTGACTATTATATTGGTGTCCGTGGGGTGGAAATCCGCCGCAAATACAGCTTCATTAGAACACTGAGCGAAACAGGAGAGTCAAATGTCCCAAATCTCTAAGACACTTAGGAAAATACAATCTTAACCACAAATAAATAACGCATTAAGTTAAGCCCAAGCCTCTTCATTTTTCCCTATTTAACTCATCTTCAATGAACACGAAACTTATGTTTGCTGTGGGCTTAGCCTCTCCCTGTCTGTCTCCCCCACTGGACAGTAGCCTGAGGATGACGTACAGAGCTTTAGCTCCGGGCGGGCTTCTCAGCACCTGGCACAGAGAGGCCCGTAGAGTGTGTTCACTGAAGGAGTAGCTTAAGGGCAGCTGGGGACTCAAGAACTGCCAGAATTGCTCTCCTCTGCCCAGCACAGATTCCCAGCCCTGGCTGAACAACAGAATCAGCTGACGTGTGTTAAATGCACATGTCACGCCTTGACCCCACTTAGTGGTTGGAACCTCTGGAAAGGGCCCAGGAATCTGGATTTTCGATGGCTCCATTGCTCCTGGCTCATGCTGGCTGCCATGTCTGCCCTGGGAGTCCCTCCTGCTCCAGCTTCTGGGACTGTGCTGGTGGGTGGGTAACCGAGCTGGAGATCCAGGTCCTTGGGCGTACCTCATTACCCCTCACCCATTATCAGATTTCCAAGACCTGCATCCTGGTTGGATGAGTCACGCCATGATTGTTCCTTTTACTTGATAATTCAGTTATACCTTTTAAAACCTGAATAATAACTTGCCTCTGATTATATCCAACCTAGTAACATAGCAATAACTTAAATACTTGACCAGACTATTAGACGGCAGGGCTATAGCATGAAAACAGGTATTAGGAAACGCTACAAATTAGCACACAAGGGCTGCATCCCAACATGCAAGAAAGTTAGGTAGGTAATGTGATCCAGTGGTAATCCTAATGTTAGGTCAGTAGGGCGCGCCAACGGTAATCTTAATGTGAGGTAAGTAGGGTAATCCAATGGTAATCCCCATGTTAGGTTAGTAGAGTGATACAATGGCAGGCATAGTATTAGGGATGTAAGGTTATCTTAGGTTAATGGACGCCAGGATGAGAAATCTGATGTCAATTCTATCAAACAGATTGAATCCTGATTTAACAGGAGGAAAACATAAGAAAGTTTAAGGAAAGTTCATTGACATATTATGTAGAATGGACAAGAGGTGGTAAAGAAAAGCCTACAGGTCATCGCTGCAGGCAGAGTCCCATGGGGGGACTGGGGTCTGGCAGTGGCACACGCTTGTCTTTCCTGAGTGCGCTCAGCTGTGGACAAGCCCCACACTGGCCATGCTGACCTCGCCCCCGCCCTCGGCCTGCTCCCCTCCTGGTCCCTGCCTGATGGGGCAGCGAGCACATCTCAGAATCACACCTCCAGTGCTTCCTGATATGCAAGTACACAGGGGACCCTCAGCATTTATTGAATGAAAGCAAGAAAAAGGGAACAAGTGATCGATGGAATGAATTAAAAGAATCGTGTCTATAAAACAAGGTCGGAAAAACCCTACAGACCCTGTGAAGAGCGAAGGAAACCCTGCCAGAACTGGGGCATGGCCTCCTATGAGGTATGAGGGGCCGAGTCCAAGGGATTCTGGGAAGGTGAAGGGATTCTGAGGGCTACATGGGGAATGAGGGCCCACAGACCTAGTGAGAAGCAGGAAAGGGGTCGGGAGCCAGTGGGATGAGACGGCTCCAAGTGGGGAACTGAGCGCGGAGCCCAGCACAGGCATGGACAGACCTTCACATCCGCTAGCCGTTCTTCTCTCTGCCAGTCCCACACGGAGAGCACGTGGTCATTCGAGTCGTCCACCGCGCAGAGATTGCTCCCTCCGTTCTGGAAAACAAAGGGTTTCACAGGAAGACTACACTGGAGAATAAAACAGGTTGAGCTTGATTCACAATGAACATTCATCTTATTTTTAATAAAGAGTCCTCTACATTTTAGTTAAAGAGTATGTACCCGCTGCTTTTGAGACCTGCTCACTTGGGCAGGCAGACAGACAGGGAGAGCAGGCAAAGGTTGTACGAGGAATGAGGGCCCTGGGGGTGAGGCATGGGGTGTTTGGATGTGAACATGTACGTGTGTCTGGAATGTAAGTTTCTGAACTGGCTGAAGAAGTGGTGGGATGGGTAGATCTGTTGAACAGGCACGTCCTAAGGAAGCCTGGGAGACCATGCGGCCCATCCAACCCCTGCTCTGCTCACAGTGAGCCAGTCCCTGGGTGGATAGTAGAGGTGCTGGAGCCCCCTAGGGAGGGGCAGATGAAATTCAAGGCCAGAGCAGGCAAAACTGCCTCAGGAACCTGAAGAGTGTGGCTGCAGGGCCTCTTTCCATCACCACACGCATGTGGCTGGAAACGTCTGATGGGAGGTGTGTGACCTCTGAATGAGGGGACCTGGGAAGCAGGAAGGTCTCGGAGTCTAATCTGCACACTCACTGGGTGGGTGGTCACCCAAGGTGTTAACTGTCTCCCTCTTCAGCCTTGAGCTGATTCTCTCCTCCCTAGGGATAAAGGCTGCAGGACCTACAGGCTCATACTTACAGATTTGGAGAATGCAATGCAGGTGACGGCTCTGTCAAAAAAGCCAGTTCCGATGACATGCAGTGTATTCAACGTCACGGAATCCCAGATGCGTACATGGGGGGGCAGTTGCTGTTTAGAAAAAAACGCACCCCAATTGTGACGGATATGCAAATTTATCTTTACCTTGACGCTACAAGATTATTTCAGTTTTGTCAAAACAAAAGGTCTTTTTCTGCATTTGAGAACTCTGTCTTTTAACATAAAGGAAAGATTCCCAAGGCTTCAGGAGGATATGGCCACTGTGACCGATTTAACCTCAGGAGAGGTCTACCACGTCTTAAATTTTGAATAGCCAATTCTTGATAACTACAGGAATATTTTAATTTGTACCTCTGGATGTGTCTGAATTTTAAAAAGGAAAAATGAGAGGCAAAATGGAATCTCATATAAGGGTTATTCTTATAAAACATGTGTGGATTCATCAAGACTGGGGCACCACCAAAGAGTTTTAAGGGCTCCCTGGGCCCCATAGGAGCACACCGGACTATCAATTATATAAAAGTAAAATTTTGAATTGTTCTGACTTAGTTCAAAATCCTCTCAATTGTGTTCCAACATGGTTTAATACTAATTTTTCTCTTCCTCAGCAGAAGAAAGCATTCCAGAACCAACAGCAGATTTATCAAGAAAAGGCCTAGCATTGCACCTAGAGGACAGAGTGGGTCAGGTGCAGGTGGGGGAGGCTCTAGTTTGAACTTGTCTCTAAGTAGCTGGGCGTCTGTACACAGTCCCTCGGCCTCTCTGGATTTCTCTGTATGTAACTTGAAAGGGATGGCTCAGATGGTGATCACATTTTCTCTGGCTCTAAAGTTCTAATTAATTTCAATGCCAGAAACTGAATTACACTTCTAATGCACTAGAGGGAGGAAAAATGGCTTACTACTAATTTCGAAGAACTTTTAAAGGTCATTTAACATAAAAAAAAAAAAAGATGACGACTCTGTTCCACTATGCGTATTTACATAACAGTAATCTGATTTCTACTGTTCCTGTTACCGCTTCTCAGGTGAAGAATTTTAATGGAAAATAGCATAAGGTTAATATTTAAAATTTGATGTTACTGAAGTATTTTCTGAAAAATGGTAGCATTCACGTTTCCTGGAAGAAAACATGTTGATAAAAATGGAAGTATTTCATGTAATTAGTTTCAGATCATACTTTGTGCAATAATAAGCTATAAAGGTAAACATCCAAAAAGCTGCAAGGAGTTTTGGATAAGACATGACAATGACCACAGTCTGTTGTAAATAGGTAACTGGAAGCCAGTTTTGAATTGTTCTCTATTGGTTAAATTCCACTAGTTCCCCCTCTGATTCTTTAAAATACAAATTAAAGTCTTGCTGAAGGGCTCATAAAATTTGTGATAAAACTCCCGCAGATTTTGTGGATCACACACAGACACAAACTCCATGGGCTGAAGTCATAAACAGGGATTCACACAGCGGTTGCCTGAAATTCACTGAAGAGGCAAAATGTCCATATCGAATGATGATTTCTTATGATTTTAACTTTACTTATTAAACGTGTACTTACTATTTTAACGTTTATCATATATGTATGTAAATATCCTAAGAATTAATGAAATGTTAGGCAAGAACAATGCTATTTATAAATCGGTTAAAATTAAGGTAAGGTGAACTCAAAGGGTTTTTATACGTCACTGGAAAGATTTTAATTTGCAATAAAAAATTCTAACGAGGGATTAAGAGGTATTCAGATACTTTATACCTAAGCAGGCTTATTCATCAGCGACACGTTCTGTTGTGGTACCAGTTCATTACAAAAATATGAAAAGGGAATGTAACTCACTTTTCCATCCTTAGACGTGCCTGCGACTTGTCCTGTTGCTATAGTGATCTTATCAGGATGAACTGCTAGGCTAAAAAAAAAAAAGAATATTTATAAAATACCTACTCTGTAAAAGTAAGCTTTACTTTTTCCTTGATCAAATATAATCTAGTTGAAAATTTAAATATAAGAAATACATAATGCCCAACTTCTTACAGACTGACAACGAATTCTCTGAGCACCCCAATGACCTCAGACAATTACTGCCTGTTTCATTTCATCTCAATTCCTTCACCTCCCGAGATATTTCAAACTCAAGGAAAAAGCATTCTTTACTTGCAAAATACCATTTCAATCTCAGAACCACTTAATTAGTCTGCAAGCTTTACTGAGAAGTCATTTTGAGTACTGCAAACAGCAAAGATACCATCTTTCCCCAAAAGGACTTTTATAATTGACCAGGAACCTAGGACAAATAGAAATACATAAATCCATTGTTTCATCCACCCATCCTTCCAAGATACATAAAAACCCACCTATAATGAATTATGAGAAAAGCACACCCAGACATAAACATGAGGGAAAACATTTTTATTTTTATTAAAAAATAAAGACCCCAATTAGAAGCTGTTAGCATGAGATGTAGGAAGAAGGCCTCCAATCAGGGGTCTATTAGAGCCATTGGTCTAGGTAACATGGTTGGTTAAGACTACGTGTTGTAAGGATAGAAAACTAAAAAGGTGTCTTAGAGAGCCAGGTAGCTACCGTGTTTCCCCGAAAATAAGACCTAGCCAACAATCAGATCTAACGCGTCTTTTGGAGGAAACATTAATATAAGACCCGGTCTTATTTTAATATAAGACCCGATCTTATATAAGACCCGGTTTTATAGTAAAATAAGATGGGGTCTTATATTAATTTTTGCTCCAAAAGACGCATTCAAGCTGATTGTCCAGCTTGGTCTTATTTTCGGGGAAACAGGGTAGTAGACGATACAGACATGAAGAGCTTTTCTCAAAGATCCTATTTTCTCAGATCCCTTTTCTTCTCTTTATTTCAATGCCAGAAACTGAAATACACTTTTAATCCACTGGAGGGTGGAACAAATGGCTTACTACTAATTTTGAAGAACTTGTAAAGGTCATTTAACACTAAAAAATAAAATAAAAATGACGACTCTGTTCCACTATGTGTATTTACATAACAGTAATCTGATTTCCACTGTACCTGTTACCTCTTCTCAGGTGTAGACTTTTAATGGAAAATAGCATAAGGTTAATATTTAACATCTGATGTGATTGAAATCTTCTCTGAACAATGGCAGCATCCATGCTTGCTGGAAGACAACATGTCGATAAAAATGGAAGTATTTCACGTAGTATCACACGAACTCAGCACTGACCTCCTTTCTACTAAGACTGTGTCACAAGTGTCACAGGCGCCCCAGTTTTGGAGGACTCACCACTTCACGTCATCATTATGGCCGGTGTAATGCCTCTGAAGCTGTTCCTCCACGTTGTACAACACGACCACTGACGCGATGAAATACACCGTCTCACCCGTCGGAAGCAGATACAGGTTATTCCGACAGTCGCGGCCCCGGTAGCCGTAGCTTCGTGTATGTCAAGGTAAAACATTTTGTTTTCCTTTTAACACCTGGCAAAGCATCAGCTTTATTGAACAGGCATAGGCAATAAAATTCTATGTGACTATTGCCATCAATTTCAGAAATTTAAATAACATTAAATTGTAAATACTCTGCCAAATATATCTGACCCTCCCCTCCCATATAGGCAGGCAATACAGTTGGAATTGGTCATTGACTTAATGTGAGTATTTTGCCGTGTATAATGCGCACCCATGTTTTTGGACCAAACTTTCAGGGGAAAAAAAAAATCTTTCATTTTAATTTTTTAATTCAAACTTTTATTTGTTTATATTTAGGTACTTGTTTTTTGTATTTTAAAGGAATTTTAGCATTTATTTATTTATTTATTTTTAAGATTTTATTGGGGAAGGAGAACAGGACTTTATTGGGGAGCAGTGTGTACTTCCAGGACTTTTTTCCAAGTCAAGTTGTCCTTTCAATCTTACTTGTAGAGGGTGCCATTCAGCTTCAAGTTGTTGTCCTTTCAGTCTTAGTTGTGGAGGGTGCAGCTCAGCTCCAGGTCCAGTTGCCGTTTTCTAGTTGCAGGGGCACAGCCCACCATCCCTTGTGGGACTCGAGGAGCTGAACCGGCAACCTTGTGGTTGAGAGCCCACTGGCCCATGTGGGAATCGAACCGGCCGCCTTCAGAGTTAGGAGCATGGAACTCTAACCGCCTGAGCCACTGGGCCGGCCCTAGCATTTATTTTTTAACATAGTATAAGAAATTCTATGCAACACAAATAATTACAAAACATAAGAACAGATATACGGTACAAGAAATTTTATGTACGGATAACAAATTTATGATATTTACACATCATAGAAGACCAAGAACTCTTCATCATTGCAAGTTCATCATAAGTTCAACAAAACCGATTATCATATTCCAAGGTATTATTTTGCATACGGATATCATTATTGATTTCTAATTACACTTTTAACTCATAAGTATAAATAAAAGAATTAAAAACATTTATATAGATATGGAATTAGTCCTACCCATGTATAATGCACATCCTTATTTTTCCCTTACAAATTTGGGCAAAAAAGTGCATATTATACATGGCAAAATATAGTACATACTTTTTTTAACAGTACAAAGTTTTGTTTTTAGAAAGTATTATATTTGGAAAGCCGAATTTTTCAGCTTGATCAAAAATGATAACTTATTATTTTATTTACTAAAGGTAACTGATCAGCATTCGTAAAATCACTGGGAAATGAACTCTTTTCAGTTTAGTTCATCAATCACAGATCTGGGAAGCAACAGCCAGGGAACAAATTTATTTGTTGAACTGTTGGAATTTTACGTGGATGCTTCTTCACACCTACTCTGCCTTTAAATTTTGCTAAGCTGGTGTTCTGAAAGGCTGACAACCAAAACATTCTGCTAAACCTACCACCCTGACTCCAGAATTAAATTCACCTGAAGCTGCAGTTTGACACTAATTCCCAGGAATGCTGGAATGTTTCACACCAATTTTTGTTTCTCTTTCTTTTCTGCTGCCTGTCCTGGGTTAACGTTGTCACACGACTTGCTCAGATCTACTGAGCTATCACAAGAGTCCCTAGTATGTTCACTTTTCGCTCTCGAATCTCTGATCTTTCCAAGGCGAGGGCTAGGCTCTGGGAACTAGAATCAGAAGGAACAACAGAGCCGAGTGAATCTGTCGTCTTTTAACTCTCCATGTCGTCATCTTGAAACATGAAGCTACAACTGGGAACAGAAGTGGCCATTACTCTGTGGATTAATAAGAGATTCAGCCTGCTTCTAGAATCCTGATTGGGAAATCAATCGAATCCTGATCGTAGTTTGTGGCTTTTGTAGCTTGTTTGGAAAACTAAATATTAATATATGTGAAAATGTTACTATTATTCCACATATGAAGTAGTGTGAGGTTATCAATCCTATTCCAAGAAAAAACTTCGAGCTGTGAAGTTCCTTATGTTTTAGGGTATTTAAAAAGAAATTTTAAGATACTGACAATTGACTTTTACGTACCTCAGCAAGTCAATTATAAGTTTATTTTTTACTATAATCTTAGAGCTAGATCTTTTACATTACAAAAGTACTTGTAAAAGGTACAAACCACACACACATACAAACAAAAGGTAAAAAAATTAGGTCTTTACAATTGTACATAGAATGTTTTTACTGTAAAATTGAGTTAATGTATAAAATAATACTTTATGCCATAACAAATACACTAGAACTTACAAAAAAAAAAAAAAAAAATTAGGTCTTCCTTGCCCCAACCATTCGCCCAGCTCCTTAGGATAATTACTTCTGTTACTATCTTGGCATGTATACACTTCCGAACCTTGAAAACTATTTTGAGAGCAAAATATCATATGAACTTGGATGTGAAAAAATAACCTGGCAAAAAATACCATTTATTTGGAGCAAATGCCACTGTTTCATATCTTCTAAAATATGAACAGGGAGTTGGCTAAACAAATGTGTTTTGAATACTTTCCAGATCTGATCGAATCAATTTAGCCATTACTGACTTAAAGAACTGAATCACTTCAATTACGTGTGCCAAAATGGATTCCCAAATAGGTGCAGGTAAATGCTACGACATCTGAATCTGAAAACATAAAAAAAAGTATGTATTTGGGGGGAGAAATTAAGGTACAGATGATAATTCTAAAAAATTTCCAAAGAATATGATTCCATAATTTCAAATATACTAGTAATTCTTCTAACTGAAATTACAAGTTTCAATTTAAATGAACTTCTTATAATTTGTGTTCAGAGCATCACATTAAACTGGTACTCAGTAAATATTTGCTTGAGGGTAGAGAAAGGGTTTTTGCTCTTTGTCTTAGAATCTGCATGGACTGGAAGGTGGCCTCTGTAGGCGTCCTCTAATGTTAAAAATAAATTTAAAAAAAATGTAAGTCATGGGGATATAACGCACAGCACAGGAAATATATTCAATAATATTGTGATAGCGTGGTATGGTGCCAGATGGTTGCTGGACCTATGATGACCATTAGGTGTATAAATGTTGAATAACTATGATGTACATCTGAAACTAATATAATATTGTATGTTAGCTATATTTTAATTAAAATCTTTAAAAATTAAAATAGTGTTTTTAGCTTCAAAAACATTTTTTGGAGCTATAATGGAACAACTTTGAAAAATAAATAAATAAAATAAAATAAAAATAAGAAAATAGTAAAGTGAAGCAAAAGTAAACAAAAAGTGAAAAAAGTAAATTAAATTAAAAACCAACACTTCATTCACCGTTTTTCCCAGGCTCTACTTTCTTGTCTTTCAGTGTTTTCTTCTCAGAAACTCATTCACTTTCCACATCCCACACTATATCCCAGCAGCTTGAATTCAAGACCCTTAGTCATATGGCTGAGTCAGATTTTGTGGTCTAGATTTGGGGAGTGGGACGTTTCTTCATATTATATTTTTAAGTGATGTTATATCTATGCTCCATGTCGATTTTGTTGAAGCCGTTAATTGTACTCTTCCCTTTAATACTTGGGTATCCACACTCTTACGTCACTTCTTCAGTTAGTCAGTGTTAATATGGAAGTCGCGTCCCCATGGCTGGCCACGTCCCTACTTGGTTTGAGGAGGAATGTGAGTGCTTCCTTCCAGGGGATGGCTCTTCCTTCCTTCAGGTTTAGAAACTTTCTGCCAGCACAGTGTAGTGTCGACCTCTGATAATCTCACTTTCTCATGCATAAATTCAGTGTTTTCTTGCATTTTCACTGTTGTTTCCTTGTAAACATGTAAAGCTCCTGGCTTTTCCACTGGTCCCCGAAGAGTTGACTAAGTATATGACAGTTACTATGAAAAATAATCAGCACTTTTATTTTCATGAGAATCCTAAATTTTACCCATGTGTGATTATTTTCGCTAAACTTTCTTTTCTATAAGTTTTTCACTAACTTTATTTTATCATAAAAGTTAAAATCCAGGCCGGATGCTAGGGATACATCTTCCCATGACTCAAAAAAAACCCACAAAAAAATCAGTCAGACAATCATATGACATTTTAGTACTTTCTTTTCAGGAAAATACAGTATATGTATTTGAGCAAGAACCACAAATACGGAATGACAAGTCACTGTCCCCATAATCAGCAGCTCTTGTGGGACTCCCTTGCGAGGACTCTACTGGGTTCTGACATGTGGCCAATTTTGTTAAATTAATTTTTTTAGTGTAAGTAGAATATTTTGCTCTTTTAGAAGCTTAAGAGCACTTAAGTTTTATGAATTTCTAACAGTTAAACTTCAAGCCAAAAGCATTCATCAACTGGTAACTTCAGCTGATCAGCTGTAAGACCTGGTCAATGAATAAAAGGATACACCCATTCCAGCTTGAGTCTCTTGGTTGGCAGTTCCATCTTTGCTTCCAAGTTGTAGGAATCCACTTGATCTTTGGGCAGGTACATGGTGACAGGGCGTCCACGAAGAAACATTTTTACATATCCTTCTTCTACGAAAAGAACAGAGATGTCAGTAAGATATCTCAGTGCCCAGTGCCTTAAAGCTATGTTAAGCCTTCCCTAGCCTTTCACTGTAAAAGTGAAATCTTTACCCTCATCTTGTTTACTTTTGATATTCTGCTTACTTAAGTCCATGGACTTATTGTAAGAAATTTTAAGAAGCAGGAAAGAACTAGATTCCATTATTTTTCCATGAGAGATTTTAGTGCTTATATTTTCTTTATCATCAGGAGGGGGGAAAATGCCAGCCCCCCCAAATTACAACAAATACAAGAAATCCACTGAAAACTTTTATTGACTTCAATGTATATACAATTTCGATATCAAAATTCATAAAGTATCCTTCAACATTTAAAGTGGCTTGTTATATCGCAATGTAAAAATGTATCTTTATGTATCTCTTACATCGGACAATGTTTTCAAGTGTAAAGAACCCCGAATCCGCAGAAGTACATGCTAGGACGCATGCAAAAAGGAAGATGCTCAAGGAAAAGCTAGAAATGGGAAAGACCCATTAGAGAGAGGAACTGGGAGATAAAACTTTCTAGCGCAAACATTTTGATAATAAAGTAACTTTTGATGTTTTAATAAACTGTGGGGACAAAAGTAAAACTCAATAATATATCAACATGGAGCGACTCCTGGACTTTTAAAAAGGAACAACTGAGGGTTTTCTGGCTAGCGTTTTTAGGACATGATAAGACCAAAGAAAATATCTTGTGAGCTTCTGATGAATTTGGTTCTGACTCAGAACGCGCTGCATTCTGCTGCTTCTGGAGAGCAAAGGACCGGGCCTTAGTGGCACTTAAATGGGACAGTTGGAACCAGGATATCTGTACATTACTCAACGGAAAAATCATCCACAGAGAGGAAACTGGGGAGGGAGCATCATGAAATCATTACAGTACCATTAGGTACCACGTTTACGAGTTAGTTTTGTAAGTCTTAGTCCTAAGGATTTTCAAACAGTGTCACATGCAACGTTGCCTAACAATCAAGAGGCCATCCCCGTTCTGTTACCGTGTGCATGCACTTCAGGTCTTGAATGCATGCATGTGACATACTCTTCACTCTGCATATGAAGTTGGACTTTTAAATAACAACCAGTACGTGTTCACTCCTGCTCAGTGCGCCAGTGGCGGCCCCGTGTTCTATGGATCCTCCTGTTAAGTATTTGCACTTGGTTCTGTCCTCCCCAGATCCACTGTGACGAGCCCATCTGAGACCCTGTCAGCGCAGGCTCTCTTACCAGTCCCCCAGGTCATCTTATATTCTGCTGCCAAACCCATTAAGGTACAAACTGGATTTCACTGAGTCTCCATCCAAAATCCTGCACCTGCTCTCTTACCTGCTGGATTCAAGGGTCAAACTGCCCTGCACAAGCAGGGCACATGGATTCTCCTCTCTGGCCAGACGTGTCTCTTCCTGACTCTACACATCTACCTTGCTCTATGCCCCATCCATGCTCTTCTCCTCGCCTGAGACCTCTTTCCTTCCTTAATCCTTCACCCAGATCCAAGCTCATCAGACTGTGTGACTAACCAAAGAACCTAAACGCACCCACCCAGTGGCCCTACAGAAGTAAAAAGAGGTACAGGCATGACAGAGCTTAAAGTTAACAGAAAAGTGACTCCATCAATTCTCTGTGTAAGGGAGGAATCACAGACTGCAGAGTAGGAATGAAGAGCCGACAACGCCACTTCCAGAATACACGAAATACCTCCTTGAGAAGACTGTAGTTACGGGCTGGTTACAAAGTCCTCCTGACTGAGGCAGCTTACTCATTGCACAAATCTAAATTATTGGACTAGCCAAAAAAAGCACTGAATTTAGTCTTGGAATTGTCGTGTACTGGTAACTCAGACATCCTATGTCTAGAATCAAAACGCAGCAAGAGAAAGCAATGTTTTTTCAGGCATGTTAGGAGAACAGCACACAGCCACCATACCCAGGGGTGCCGGGGGGAGAGGCCAGCAGCGGTGCAGGGACCATTTCAAACAGTAGACATCCAAGGGTTGTCCTATAGCTCTCTTAAGGTTTATACAGACTTTTTTAAAGTTCCTGTAATCAATCAGCCAATAATCAATCAAGATCCAAATTACAGCTACTCATTCAAACCCATCCAAGTCCAGGCTCAGGAGTGCTTTTAACTTAAATCCACGTGGTTTGCATCACAAAAACATTTTCATACAAGGAGAGACTCTGTTTGCCTGTATGAAAACGGTTTCTGTAGCCTGGTAACAGCTTTGCTCAGAGAGCTATGAGGTTGTTCAGAAAGGCCGCCTACCTTTGCAGTGTGTCACCCGGCGCTTCCCTTGAGCTTTCGGAGACAGACACAGAAGTGCTAGATAAAGAGATGGTGAAGTACTGCAGGGGCCCTGCCTGCCGCTCCACGAGCAGGGTGCTCACTGGCCCTCAGAGGGGCCACCTGCCGCCTGGCAGACACACCTGGACACACTGCCGGGATTCTGACAAGTACACTCAAGACCTAGTCTGCAGGCTTATGGCGCTTACATTTTCAGGGAGTAATTTCACGCTTCCTGAAAATGAAATAAAGACTAAAGCACATGCTGAGAAACACGAAATTCTGACTTTTATGTTTCATTTCTGAATTTAAGGAAAAATCTGGAAAAATTAAAATTAAATGAATTGACTATAAAACAAATAAGTCATGGGGAGATAATATACAGCATAGGAAACATAGTCAATAATATGGTGATAGCGTGGTACGGTGTCAGGTGGTTGCTGGACTTGTCATGGTGGTCAGTTCTTTGGCACAGAGCATATAATCAACAGTACAGTAATAACTCTGTATAGTGCCAGCTGGGTACTGTTGAATAACCATGATGTACTCCTGAAACTAACATAATAGTGTATGTTAGCTACATTTTAATAAAAATCTTTTAAAAATTAAATTAAATTAATTGATTTAAGTAATTTATATATTTATCAATTCTTTTGCATTTTAAACGCGCTTTTAAATAAGGTTAATATCCTAATAATAGCACCTACCTTATTATAAAATGTATTAAAAAAGGCATATGGACAGGTATATAATGAACTATTAGTTTGCAGTTTAGGAAAATCAAAGGCAGGAAAAAAAAAAAAAAAAAGCTACTTTTAGACAAAGTTATGGCTTGATGCATCAGAAACTTTCCTTTTCAGAGAAACACGTGTTGCTGACAGGAGCCTCGTTAGTAAGGAAGGAATAACAGAGGCAACAGAAGTCTTTTAACCCAGAAACCCCTACAGTATGGATGTGGGTGGCATGTCACCCTGCCTCCTCATTGAGGTATCTTAAATCAGCTTTCAAGGGGGTCAGCAATGGGTTTAGTTTTTGTGACGGTTTTAAGGGCCGTCTCTGCGTGACCTGGGCCGCGGGACGCCCAGGGACAGGCTGACAGTCAGCCCCGACACAGCACCAAAGTTGTACGCGTCAAAAGTTGGCCCCTGAAACAGCTACTTATTTGTGCTGCAGGTTCTGAGGAGGTGAGTGAGGGGCACCCGCACAAAATTAAATGAGACTTACTTACCCGCGCTGAAGACAGGCTCCTTGGGTTTGCTGTGGAGAGAAAAGAACACCCGATTTTAAAGGGAGGCTGGGGGGCTCATCTCATTCACATGAGACCCCACAGTCGTTAGCTGCAGTGCTTTGTCACACGTCCTGCAGGAATGACACACATTAGCAAGAGAAACAGAACCATGTGACTGCAAAAACAAACGAGTGTGAACAGAAATGTCCAGAATCCCGGGTTCATCATTGGAAGCAAGTAAGTGTTCAGAGAAGGAAACCATTTGGCTGGTCACGATGGGAACAGCCCTGCCTAAATGTGTGAAAGGTTTGTTTTCTGCCCCAGGCTCCTCTGACAGATGATTGACAGCACTGATTTAAAAAAAACAACACCTAGCAAATTCTTGACAGAGGGTGTTTTGGGTGAGGACTTTTGGAATCACCTCCCAGCAGGGTGGCCACTGTGAGCAAGCCGAGAGAGGGGACGGTGAAAAAGAGGCAAGAGTAAGGAATAGCAGGGGACGGGGGCATCTCATTGGAGATGTGGGGGCCCCACTGTGGGCTCTGGCCAGGCTGAGACCACCCCATGACTGCACCTGGGAACCCAAATGCCCAAAGCCTTGAAGGTCGGGCCACAGATGGACTGAGGTCGTCCCCAGAGGCAAACTTCCCACTGGACAAGCCTGCGTGAGGAGTCCCCCTGCGCAGGACAGCACAGCCTGCCCCTGACAGCCACCTGGGGGACAGATGGTCACCCCCCCCACCTGCCAGACGAGGAATCGGTTGCTCAGGCAAGAAACATGCCCGATTTAAAGCCAGTTCTTCAGCCCAAGCCTGTGAGACTCCAACGTCCATGCCGTCTTCACTGGACGACCCTACTTCCCCATTACCTCTCGCTTTAAGACACAGAACAAGACATATTGATAAATGAAACCTGCACCTAAGGGGGCCTGTAGAGGCTCATAGATATTTCGTGTGTGCATATTTTAAAAAACATACCTGAGCAGATGTAGTTCTAATATGACCTCTCTCCTTTATTTTAAACTTGAAATACAATGGGAAACACCGCCAGTAAAATTACCCTTAACCCCAGGATGTAATAAATAATATGTTAATATCCTTGATTTGCAGAGAATTTTATGCAGTCCACCGGGGAAACCTTTACTGACGCTTTAGAAGTGTCTGCACTCTCTTCAAACGTGTTTTCTGTAGTTGGGTCTGCTACAGGCTTAGTTTTCTGAACTCTATACCTTTGGTCATTGAAAACAGTGCTCTGACCACTTGACACCTCCTTTTAGTGGAAAAGCCCAAGTCTTACATCGGCCTAGAAGGCCCTAAACAACCTTTCTGACCCCTTTACATTTCCGCCCCATCTCCCTTTGCTCTCCCCTCAGTCACTGAGTCCAGCCACCCTGCCCCAGCTGTCCCTCCCACATGCCAGGAGCCCGTGTCAGGCTCTGCCCCAGCTTCCCCTCCTCCTGGACGCCAGTGCCACAGCCAACCACATGGCCCCTGCGTGGGGTCTGTGCTCAGAGCCACTCCCCGGGAGGCGTCGTCTGATGCTCCACTCTGCCAGCTCAGCCAGCCCTGCTCCCAACCTTCCCCGACCCTCCGCAAGCCCCGTCGGCTTTATTTTTCTCTGGAGCACCATTAGCCACGCCTGTCGTTTGCTTCTCCCCATTAGGAGGTGAGCGCCAGGAGGGCGGAGGTCTGGGCTTTGCTGCAGGCTGGAACGAGGTGAGGTCTGGAGCCCGTGGGACTCCTCTCAGCTCTCCCTCCTCAGACTGCAGCAGGCCCAGCGGGTCTGTGTGTGGGCAGGTGGTCCTGCCTCTCTCCACAGCCAGACACACTGCTGCCTGGAACCTGGTGTGAGGCCCAGAGCCGAGGGCGTCCCCCTCCGTCCTCCCAACAGGACCTCAGATTGCACTCTGCACCACAGCTCAGGGCCTCTCCCTGCTTTCCCCATCCTTCCTACAGGGCTGGCAGCCACAGCCTGGCACCTATGCAAGGCCCACATGTGGAGGTCTCTCTCGTTTCTCCTGCTCTGCCCTCAGACAACAGCAGGCCGTGCCTGTGCCTCAGGGGCGGTGTCTTTCTGCACTCACGTCCTGCTCTCAATCTCTGCCACCAGCTCACTGGAGGTCTGTGGAAAAGGGGTGGGTAAGTGTGTGACGATGCCCCTTGCGCCTGGAGTCCCAGGAATTCTAAACTACCCTGCAGTCCACACGCAGCCTTTCATTATAAGCTTTCAGCTGCTCTCTTCTTACTCCAGCCACGAAGGCTCCCTCTTCCCGCAGCTGTGCGGCCTGTCCCTCCTAAGATGGGCTTGTCACTTTTTGGACTTTAGTTCATCACGTTACTCTGTGACTTCGGTGGGTTTAAAATAGCTATGGTTTTGTAGATGCCCCAGCTTGTTCTCATGGTTGTGGGGTAGCGACATTTTTGTGCTTTTCTAAGTGGAAGCATAAGCCTTCCCTCCGAACTTTATACTGTGTATTATCACACTCACAGGCAGGGTAAGGACACAAGAGGAAAACCTTAAACAGAAAACTGCAAAGCATGATGACAGGAAGCCAGGTGGGCAATCAGAAGACAGGAAGCTATTTTCTCCATCTCGACTTTGATCACAGAAGTAGAAAGATGCAGAAGCCATGAACATGGAAATAAGCCACCCAGAACGTTCTTTGGAGAAGGAAAAGAGCAATTACAGATCATGTTCCTCTTAATCTGTAGAGGAATGTGGACGCCAAACATAGGGAGGCCCCGGGACTTGTGACGCTGCAGCAACGTACCACGCAGAATGAACGGTCTCCGTGAGATTAGAAAAAAGCAGCGTGTGTGTTGACGCCTGAAGATCACTGAGAGAGGTACCAGGCAGTTCTAATGTGCTCACATTTCTTTAACACTTACTCTAAACTCTGCTTCATTTTTTGGTATATTGTATGTAGAAAACATACTATTGCTATATTTCATTATTTTAGAAAGTTCAATTTTTATAGAAAAAAATACTATATTTACTTTAGAATCCATTATCCCTGCCAATGCACCATCTTTCCTGAGAGGGAAGAAGAGTAACTGGGAGAGGAAACGTCACTCATGTGTGCAAGTTTTATCAATACACACCCCTGCAACCTGACAATGAATCTTCCCGGCTGTGGAGAGAAGGGCAAACCCCCAGGACGTGTGATGATAATAATGATCCAAAATTAAGGACAGTGTGGCCTGTGGTCGCACTTAGCTAACTGGAGCCGTGCACTGGACACACGTCCTTTCCCAAACTCCCCGTCAGTGGAGTTGAGAGTGGGCCCTCAAACCCAGCACTATTTGAAACGTGCTTGGGCTGTGAATTCACTTGGCACAGGAGAGGATGGCCTCTCGAGGTGTTATGTAATTTGTCTCTGATTACCCACTGCTAGGTGTGAGCTAAATGGAAAAATTAAGTGGGTGACTTAAGACTGCGTCGACAGCCAGGGCATGGCTCTGTGTGGGCAGTGAATAGGCACTGGGACCAGATGAGATGTCACTCATCCTTCTCTGAGTATGGCGTCAATACAGATGCCCCCCCCCCCGGAGCTCAGGAGAGAAGTAAGGCCAGAGGAAAGAGCAAGGATTTCCCCTCTGGCAAGTAAACCCTCATCTCTTGGCTATTCTGACACTAGGCTGAGGCCAATATCTGCAAAATGAACAGTGTTGCAATCCGGGACGGATTTTACTGCTGTGTTTTGGCAGGAAGGAGGTTGGCTGGAAGAACGGGGCTCCCAGTCCCTTGGGCCGGTGGGTTCAGGAGACTGTCCTGAGGACTCTTACAAGCACTAAGCAGGACCCGGGGCCTCACAGAGGATGCAGGTAGCCAGGAGTCTTCATCAGACCAGTGGCTGGATCTGGAGGCAGCAGGACGAAACCAGACAGTTGGCCCAAGGAAAAGCTCCCACCCTCACACCCATGAAGCAGTCACAGCCCTCTCCGTCTCGTAGCGGCAAATCCCAGAGAATGTTCATTGTGGGCTTTGGGTGCAGGGACTATCGCATTGGGCCTGTTTTCCTCTTCATCTGCTAAAACTCCCACTTGCTACAGTGCAGACGGGGTGTTTGTAAGGAGGAGAGTCCAGCGCAGAACGAGCAGTCACTGCCGTCCTTCTCCCTGAAGGGACCTCCACGCAGCACTTTCACTTGTTACCTAATTTACCCCAAGTTCCCGAAAGAGGGCTCAGCCACTACCTGGCTGGGTAACAGGGCGCCCTGGGCAACCAGGATTAGAACAGAACTGACGGGCCAAATGCTGTGTGAGCAGACATACCTGCGCTTGAAAACGACCGGTAAGGCTCGATCAAAGAGGAGAACCTCTCAAAGTGAAACGTTCTTTCTCTGTGACTTAGCCATCTATGAAACCTTAGCTCTCAGCACGCACTTCATAACTCCTTTTGAAAAGGACTTCACGCGATGACATGAAATTCCGCTGGAAGTCAAAATATTCTACCACGGAAGTGATGCTTGTTTATATAAATTGCCCTTCAGCAGCTTTTTACTTGAAATAGGGTCATTTAGGAACCATCTATTCACAATGTTTGGAAGTCACTGGAGACTTTATTGAAAACAAAAAGTACGGCTTCGTAGACATTTCCAACCAATACTTCCAGCTCAACACGGCGGAAGGAGCACAGACAGTCGTTTCACCCCCACAAGCCTGTTTCCTTCCTTTACAAAACGGGGATAAAACCAGCGAGAAGTAGATTAACTAAGTTGTGTGAAAAAGTGCCCAATGCATGGCTATCAATTAATATTACTTCCTTCTTCCTCCTAATTTCACTGACAAGAGCCAACATGTATTTCTGGGCTCTTCGCCTAACACCTCAAAACAAGAACAACATAAAAATAACTAATAAGTGTTAACTTATTAGTTTAATATATAGTAAAAGATAAATGAACCTGGGCCCTGAAGAATGAAACAATCTCTTCAGTTAAAAAAGAAAGAAAGAAAGAAAGAAAGAAAGAAAGAAAGAAAGAAAGAAAGAAAGAAAGAAAGGAAGGAAGGAAGAAAGAAAGAAAGAAAGCCAGCCAGCCTAATTTGTCACCCAATTTCTAGTGCAAAATGTTTCAGAATCTAAAATGTAACGTTAAAATCATCCACCAATAGGTGGTGCTGTTTACATAGCTCTTAGTTTAAAATTAAATATATAATGTCCTTTTATTCATTCATTCATTCAACGAATATTTACTGAGCACCTACTGTGTGCCAGGCACTATGCAAAGTACCAGTGATACAAAGAATAGTGATACAGTTTCTTCCTCCCAAAGCTAAGTGAGGGCAAGGAGGGCAAGGGGTGTGGGCGAGGGGGGAGTGGGGAAGAAGTTACAGTTACAGATGAAGTTCATGGGCAGGTACAAAGCAACCTGAAAGGCACCTAACTCAGACCTGAGAGCTAGGGCCGGCTTCCCACAGGAAGGGGCAACCCGAGCTGGGCCTTGAAGGATAAACTGGAGTTCCTCCCAACACATGCAAGCATTCTTCCCTGCCAAATTTCCAGACACACACATGTGCCACTCAGTAGAAGGAAAACCCTCCCCTTACTAGTGCTAGATGTGTAATCCACAAAGCTATGCATTTGTGTGGGTCGTCTGTATCTGTTTTACTTTACAATAAAAAGATTTTTCTAAAAATGCTATCTTCTTACTTAGATTTACATTTCTTTGAGACTGAGTGTGATTATTTTTTCATTAGCTAATTGGTATTTGTATTTCTTTTTCAGTGAACTGCCTTTTCAAACACTTTACCCATTTTTCTACTGAACTGTTGTCTGTTTTCTCACTGGTTTGTGTTGAGTCCTTTGGAAATTAAGGAAACTGGCTTTTTCAGTTGCACGTGTCACTAATGTTTGTTGAGAGAATGAATCTTTGTGTACAAATCCTTCCACTTCTCACCGAGCTCTAAACTGTTTTCTGTACATACCATGTTTCCCCGAAAATAAGACCTACCCGGACAATCAGCTCTAATGCGTCTTTTGGAGCAAAAATTAACATAAGACCCGGTATTATATTATATTATATCCAGTCTCATATTTATAAGACCGGGTCTTATAGTAAAACAAGGCCCGGTCTTATATTAATTTTTGCTCCAAAAGACGCATTAGAGCTGATTGTCCGGCTAGGTCTTATTTTCGGGGAAACACAGTCGTAGGCGCCCAGTAAGTAGGCACTGCTGTGGAATTGAATGAGTAAGGTGATAGAAACGTCCAGAACCTCTGAGTCCTCCCTCTTCCGGGTGGGGTGAGGGCAGAAACAGGAGTTGGAAGACTATAAAATGTCCCAAAGAAGAGAGGCACTTCCAGACTGGGGAGTGGCAGGAGCAGGGGTGTGTGCACATCGGTTCCAACACTTGGGAAGAGAGAAGGTGATAAGCGCAGCTACCATTTACGCTGTGCCAACAGTAGGCAGGCTTGTGCAAGGGATTCTACGTACATGATCTTATTTAATCCTTAAAACAGCCCTGGGAGGTAGGTAGTATTTTTACTGGCACTGAGGAAACCCCAAAGAGACGAACTTGTTCACAGTCACACAACAAGAAGGGGCAGAGCTGGGATTAACACTTGCTGACGGCTGTACCACCCTGTCCTTTTAACCTTTTCTGTTATATGGATTGGGGCAAAAATATTTATTCAACAAAAGTTTACTGTACACTTACTATGTACCAGGCCTTGTTCTAGATGTTGGGCTGGTCGGATCGGACTGGAAAAATCTTGTTGGTAACCGGATGTCTGACTAAAGTACATTTAGATAAGTGGTGATCCACAACTAAAATAAATGGTGACCTAAAATAACATTGTGAGAGTATATTTACTGACACAAAGAGATAGTTATAGAGTAAAAGAAAAAGACGGTTATAAGACATATGCAGAAGAGTATAATTTATGTCAAAATGATACACTACACCCTAGAAACAAAACTAGATGGAAATGTAAGAAAATGTTAGCTGTGTGTTCTGAGCGGTGAGATTATAGGTGATAACCATTCCCTCTTTTTTGTGCATCTGGGTTTCCTAAAACACGTTACTTGTGTAATACATAAATTATCTCAAAAAAGAATAAAAATCTTGCTGGGCAAAGTGAGAGCTGGACCTCAGGGCACAAGAGAGGATGAGGAGCCAAGAGATGAAGGGCCCTGAACCCTCGGCTGAGAATTAACATTGAGATTGCAGTGACGCTAAAGTAAAAGAAGAACAAATCTGAGGGTCTCGAGGTATCACTCGAAAGACTATTCCATCAGATGCTAGAGCTTTAGAAAGGATGGAGCTCAGTATCCAGCTCAGTGGTTCTGGACCTCTTAGTTTGGCTAAAATGGTCAGTATAGGTGTTCAGGTTGTGCACTGCAAAAGGTCATCGAAGGGACCACATTCATAGGGTAGACAACTTTAATATTTTGAACTTTTTTTCATATTTGTCGACTCCAAAGATGGGAAGTTGATATGTTCGTTACAACAAGGTTTCTAGCAGATGGCTGAAACATTTCTTGTTCTAACAAAATCAGCCCATTACCAAAACTTTCTGATGGAAAGTGTCCTGCTTACAAAGTTGACAGAACTACAAAGGGTGAACCAGTTTTATAATTGAAACAGTTTATCAGTCTAATGACATCTAACATAAACTGTAGCTGTTTTTCTGTGTGAAAAACACACTTTTTTCAATTAAAAAATTCCTTATTGGATTAATATACTAGCTACATTAGTACAGGACATTCATCAGAATGTTACTGTCGATTCTCTATTTAAATTCAATAAGTACTTTATTAAGACACAAATCACTATATAATTGTTAATATTCATTTACCATCAATAATATATAAAGTAAGTATTACATTGTTATATACTGCTTTTGTTTGGTCAGTGCAAAGATTAAGTGCTATTAAAATTTTGTGGCTTGTTACCAGCAAAGTATTGTAAAATGTTAACATAAAAGTCTACAATGTCATATGAGATTGTCAAATCCAGAGGCCATTTCCAAAGAAAATGAGATACAGAAGCAAGAAGACTGAAACTATCATAAAGAATATAGTTTCTATGAAAGAAAACCTGAATCATTTTAAAATGAGTTATTATATCTGGGAAAATGTGAATGTTCAGGATCTCAAAGCCATTATTATTTTAGGGTAAACAGTAAGATGTGTATAATTTATACGGAGTGGCTTTATATTTGCTATAATTATTATTATTGAGAAATATATATATCCTGATGTGGAATTCCTTTTCTTGAGTAAAAGGAGCCTTTTTCTAATTTTCAAAAAGCATCATACGTGCTAACGACAGCTTTATACTGAGTGTGTGGCAACTGTGAGCTTTGCAGCCAATAATCTGTGACCGATACCAGTTAAACCTCGGTCGGCCGTGTGAATGACTTGCTTCTTCTACAAATCAGGCCAGATCCAAAGTGACCCCTCTAATATCATCATCCTCACTCACTTGCATCGTGATGAGCTTTCCTGAATCACACACAACCTGCAGACCAGCTTCTTCCTCTCTTCTTTTTGCTTTTGAAGATATGCCGTCTTCCAGCTGCCACAGTGCTGATAAGCAGGCTGAAGTAATTCCAGCTTTTGAGACTTTGTATGTAATATATATATATATATATATATATATATATATATATATATATATTTTTTTTTTTTTTTTTTTTTTTTTTTTTTTAAAGCCTGACTTTCAGGACCGGTACCCCCAGTGTCAAGGTATCTTGGTTCTGTGGTGTGTTTTTTTAAATTTCATCCATCTTCCCACCCACTTCCCTTTTGGCAACTATCAGCTTGTTCTCTGTATCCATGGGTCTGTTTCTGTTTTGTTTTGCTTGTTCATTTGTTTTGGTTTTTTAGATTCCACATATAAGTGAAATCATACGCTATTTGTCTTTCTCTGTCTGACTTAGTTCACTGAGCACAGACCAGCTCATTCTGATGTGACATTAATAACCATGAGAACCGTGAGGTTTACGATACTTTATTTCCACCTACCTACTTTTAGATTTTGCTGAAATCTGGGTGGAACTCACAGGACTGTGGGACTTATGTGGATGTAATTTAACGTGTGTCAGACCAGAAAAAAAAAAAATAGACAAATAACTTCAGATGTCATCTAACAGCCTCATCTTACAAATGAGGAAAACAAAGTTTGGAATTCTGGAAAGCCTCTGCTCTGCCAGGTCTCATTTCCTCACAGCTGCCACGACGGCTATCTCCATTTACTGAGTGCCATGCACTGCGCTGGCATTTTCCTACCAGCTAGCTCATTTATGAGATTTAAGGGAATTGGTATAAAATCCAGACTTCATGGAGGAAAAAACTGAGGCTCAGAGAAGTGGCAGAACTGGTTTACAAACCCAGATCTTTCTTTTACTCAAGCGCCGGTGCCCTTTCCACTATGTCTTGCTCCCTACTGTGACCAGACAAGGACAATCTTTTTACATGTAAGAAGCATCCTGGAACCATGGGCAGATACTCGTGAGTGAGGGGGAGGAGACCACACTACCGTGAGACCCCTGGATGCCATAACGTTGAAAAGGGAAATTGCATGAGGACCACTCCCTCTACTTGCCTGGACATGCTCTCCATCTTGGAGACTGGGCATGGCTCATTATGCCATAGTGACCAGCTCTGCTCTAGTGCCAGGTCATGGCTGCTCACATGGGAATGGAGAAGAAGAATGAACGAAAGGGGTCAGGCAGTGACTAAATCACCAACTTGACCTTCACTCGATTGCTTCTTAGCTGCTGTGTCTTCCTGTCTGAGTCACTGCTGCTATGACTCCTATGGGCCCCTAATGGTGCCTGTCAGTACCAGCCATTCCCGAAGGGAAGGCAGGAACTTGCCCTCTGAATAGACATAGGTGCACACAGCTCAATGGTATGCTGGCCTCAACTATTCCTGGCTTCTAATGAGACAAAGAATTTATTTTTCAATGGACATGTTCAGTTGCTTGAATTATTTTTAGAAAATGATTAGTAAACTTTCCAGTCCCTCATTGTCAAATCAAAATTTCCTACTGTGGCATTTAAAAACAAACAAACAACACTTTGTAAATACCTTTTACGGAAATATTTACCCAGCACATTTACCAAAGCCATAGGATTTAAAAGATAAAACAGATCTGGAGTTTGCACAATGCAGATTCTTTCTGGAAATTCTTAATAAAACTCAGATGTGCACAGAAGGGGCCAAGTTTTTAAGAGTTGCCAAGATCTAGGCAGCTTTCAGGTCAACTTCCAAGCTCACCCTGAATTCAGAGACGCCCACAGCCCACACTGCATCTCACACAGATGCACATGCTGTCATTGCAACCACTTGGCCTTATCTCCAAGGTATTATCACCCAATTAGCATAATCTTCTGATAAGAAGCACTAAGAGTTTAAATTAGAAGACAGAACCCATGTCAGTGGTTTCTAAGATTGTTAATTGACCGTGGACTTGACCTGTTATAGATGTGAGAAGCGCCTGCATCTTTTCTACCAAAGGTATCTTTAAACACTTTTTTTCTTTTATTGGGGAAGGGGAACAGGACTATATTGGGGAACAGTGTGTACTTCCAGGCCTTTTTTCCAAGTCAAGTTGTTGTCCTTTCGGTCTTAGTTGTGGAAGGTGCAGCTCGGCTCCAGGTCCAGTTGCCATTTTCTAGTTGCAGGGGGCGCAGCCCACCATCCCTTGCGGGAGTCAAACCGGCAACCTTGTGGTTGAGAGGACACGCTCTAACCAACTGAGCCATCTGGGAGCTCAGCGGCAGCTCAGCTCAAGGTGCCGTGTTCAATCTTAGTTGCAGGGGGCACTGCCCACCATCCCTTGTGGGACTCGAGGAGTTGAACTGGCAACCTTGTGGTTGAGAGCCCACTGGCCCATGTGGGAATCGAACCGGCAGCCTTCGGAGTTAGGAGCATGGAGCTCTAACCGCCTGAGCCACCAGGCCGGCCTGCCAAAGGTATCTTTTAGGAATAAAACTGAAAAAAGAGTTGAAGCTTCCTTTACAGGACTGAATCAGAACAGACTTACAACCTTGGAATTTTTACAGCCTGTGGGTTGGAGTTGATTACTGCTAAAGGACTGAGCCTTCTCCTTACATAAACATTTGAGGGGGAGAAAGGGTTTAGCCTGTGAAGCTGAAATTCCTTCCTAAGCTTTGCTCAATAGAGAGAATAAAATTAAAGCACAATGTTTAAAAAAACAGAATAAGGTAAATTAGGTAGATCTCATATACACAATACATTCTTAAACATAAAACGTCAAAATTTGCTTTCACTAGTAAGATGTTGCTATTAGTTTCATAGATATTTATCACAATCTATGATACACTAACCTGAAAGGAAAATTCAAAATTAGGAGTAAGTGTATTTCCTGAAACCAGAAAGAAAACGGTTCCTATTTCTGGCATTAGGGAAATATTAAAAACAGTTTAGATGAATCAATAAAATTACAACTTTCCACCCACTCTGTCTGCTGACAAACTTAAACAGTCCACTAACACGAACTCTAAAATGGCAGCGGAGAATACCAGAAATATGAAGTGCTCCGTATGGAAAGTCAGAACAGCTTCCCAATTCGACGTGGCTGGTACTAAACAAATTCTCGAGAACTACTTCTGTCTGCGTAAGAGCACTGGGAGTCCAAGTTACCATTTTCTACCTGGACAACACCGGTGTGAGCTGCGACTACAGCTGCCCCCCCCAATGGCTGCTAGATTAGCGCCCCCAGTGACCTCGGGACAGGCCCACGTGCCCACAAGAGCTCCCAGCCTGTGTGCATATTACTGATCTTCTGATTTGTCTCTGGGGAAAAGAGGGAACAAAGTATCCGAGCAGCAGGGCCAGCGGATAAGATGTCCCTTACCTTTCGCTGTTCTTCTTGCCACTAGAAGAACTGCTGGTCGACCCCGTGCGATTCCGGTTGCCTTTGGAATCCCCATAGCTTTCCCTTCGACCTCCAGGAGACACGCGTTCAGAAGAGCTGGTCCTCTTGATGGTACTGAAAGCGACATGTAAATGACAATGAAACCCTCAACGGAGTGCTTTCATTTTATTGCTGAGTGTAAAAACACATACACAAAATGCCCTATTTCTGTATAGATATTTAAAAGACAGATTGGTTCTACAGCCTAAGTACAGAGATCAAAAAGGTCACTTGGCCAATAATCCCTCTGCTCACTGCCTTTGTGACTGTGGCAGTTCAGAGTCATAGAGGAAACTGAAAGGGAAGGCCCCCAGTAGCACCAGTGAGAGCTCCAGGGGCTGAGGGAAGTGACCCTGCCCTTGAAGCTTCAGGACAGACCAGTGGCCGTGGTCCTCAACCAGAGGACCTTGCCCGCCCCAGGATATCTGGCAATGCCTGGAGACATTTTGGGTTGTCATAACTGGGGCGAGAGGGCTGCTCCTGGCATCCAGTGCGCAGAGGCCAGGGACGCTGCTCAAGTCCCCACAGTGCCTGGGATGACCCCCACCCCACCCCCCAGAGAACGGCCGGCCTCAAATGTCAGCAGCGCTGAACTGAAGAACTCTGGTCTAAAGAAGGCCACAGATAGGTAATGACAGAAACACTTCACGCTATGGAAGATGCTGTGTTTGGTGGTGGTGCCCATGTAAGCGCTTAACTTCCTTTTGTGAAACTGGAGGGCCAGAGCAGCTAGAAGCCCGGGAGGGGTGTCAGGGAGACTCCCTGGAGACTGAATTTCTGGGAGAGAGAAAACGAGTGGCTTGGATGTGTTGTGAGTACACAGTGGGGAAGTGTCCGCCCCGGGAAAGGGGCGTCCTATGCAGAGGTAATGCTCAGGCGTGGGGTAGGTCAGAGCCCGGGCAGCGGTACACTGACGGCTCTGCTCTTGGAGACGTGACTACATTACAGGTATCCAGGCCGAGCTTTAAAATCCTCGTCATGAGGGTGTACATTTCTTGAGATCTTGCCTCATTCATCATTCTGCTACACTTTGCAGAGCCTGCTATAGGAGCTTGAGAAATGTTTATGAAATGAAAGGATAAAATAAATGAGCAAGTAAATGGGAATGCCATGCTTTGACCTGGTCACAGGAAGAGACATGAGGTGCTTTAATTTGGCACCTGCTTTGGAAGAAAGACAGGAGGGGGGAAGACAGCCGTGCCGGTCCAGGGCTGGCGCTGTGGGCGGAGCACTGACTTGGGTGGGTCTAGATGTACAGGGCGGTGTGGGTGGGTGCAACCTGTGCGGTGGCAGCTGGGGACAGGAGCTGTCCAGGTGGCAGTTGCTGAACCACAGACATGGAGGGAATTGCCATGTGAGGAAGGAGACAGGAACGAGACCAGGGTAACAGTAAATGTTTACGAAACTGCCACGGGGGCCTGACGGAACAGAGTGAGACCCAGAGAGACTGGGGAAGGAAGAAACGGGAGCGTGGTGGGCAGAGACAAGAGAAAATGCGGCAGGACTGGCTAGGGGCTGGGTGCACAGGGAGGGGAGAAGGAGACCCCCATTAAGGAGTCTCGGGTGGCTTCAGTGTGCACAGCTCCAGGGGAGGGTGGGCGATGGAACCAAATTTCCATCAGGAATCCATGGGAGCCCAGGCACTTGAGACAGCAAGACCCACTGCCCCGGGGCTGACTTGCAGCGCCCTTGTTTCGCTCATAATTCAGTAACACAAGGTGTGACGTGTTGCCCTGGGGAGGCTCCCGCTGCCTCCTGGGGCCGCCTTCTCAGCAGCCATCCACTCTCTGCTTTTCATTCTCATTTCCTGCTAGTCTTGTCCTTCCATCAGGCCTACGTTCAGTCCTTCTTCCTTTGTAAGTTCCAATCCTCCAGTAAATAATCTGTTAGCCTGTTTTGAAAAAACCGCACGGTGTGTCGGCCTTTGAAAACCCACTCACCCTCTGAGTGAGCAAATACAAATAAAACGACCATAAATGTCAGGGTCTGAATACACTTTCTGCCCAGCCCTGTTTTTGGTAACTGAGGAAGCTTTGAATTTACAGCACCAGAATCTTCCAGCTGGGATCTGCATGGGCGTGCCTTCGAGGACAAAACGGGAATTTTTAGAACACTCAATTTGGGGACAAGAAAATTATAGGTCTTAGGGGAGCATTACATTTTTGAAATTTGGGATGGAAGTCTAAAAATTATGGAAACCTTTGTGCTTCAAGCTCAAGATCTTCCAATGACGAAAATCACCAAACTAATTTAACTTAGTGGGTCATTCTCTGCCAAGTATCTAGTACGAGGCGCTCAGGCACACAGCGCCAGCAGCTGGCAGCCACGGGAGAGTGGCTCTCCAGGGCTTTGTGGGAGTTCATGGCAAGGTCATGGCAATCTAAAGACTTGTATAAAACACGCTTAAAGAGCTGAAGAACCATGACCATTAGTCAGTGATAGCAAATATTAACCAACTTTCTGGTAACTAACAGTCAACCTGGTAGCTGTAAGAGGTAATAGGCGATATTAATGATGGAAACCTCAGCGGCAGCCATCACTTAATGTATATTAACAACTCTGCATTTTACACACGTCACTTAATTTAAGCCTCACAAAACCCATTGCCACAGTATCATTACCTCATTTTACAAAGGAGGAAACAAAGTCAGGCATAAAGCAACTCGGTGGAGGTTACTTCACCTGTCTCTGTGTCTACTGAGACTCCTAGTTAAGACCACCTGCAATTTATGAAACCCTGAAGCACAGTTTTGAGGGCCTATTAAACATCTAAAAATCCAACAAATGCCAATAATTAATACAGTTACATCACCTGAGACTTGATAAACGGGAGGCATTGCATAAGATCTCTAAGCTACTGTGTTAAAAGGCAGGTGAAGTTACCGGGCAAGCAGCTAGGGTTACCGAGTAATTCTAAGTACCCCTCACCTGGACGTTGATCTAGTCAGTTTGCCTGCATTGAGAAGACTCACAGACGTGTTTAATCTACGTATAAGAGGCACAGAAACAAAGCAGAATAAACATGAGTGCAATCATAAAAGCGTGGAAAAATATTTTGGCAAGCTTCAATACATTACAGAACACACACCACACATTGAAATGGAAAAACACTGGTTTGCATATATCGTCTTGAACATAATCCATCACAGCTCTTTCAAGCTATGTGTCATTCACACATCTGCGTGAAAATGTAAAGTTTTGTTTTTTTTAAACTCTACCATTGTTGTATACATAGAAAAAACCAAGGTATTTCCTTTTGAGGGCCAAGAGCTCTTATGAATTGAAGAGGATTTCCTGGGACTCAGAGTGAAGGACAGAAAACAAAGCTTGAAGACAAGACATTTGCAGGAACAAGGGCAGCCAGAGGGAGTCATACTGTATACTCACTGCGCGAAGCCTCCTTAAATAACCAGCGGGGAATATCAAAGAACTTATGTTCCCTCTGGACAGCAAGTGACAAACGGTGCTCTTTACCTTACAAGTGGCGGAAGTACTGGCTTGAGAGAGACTGCAATAACGCAGCACACTTTTTAGTGCTTAAGGCAAGTACAGCATTTCTGGTGTAGAAATGCACAGATACCGTCATTTCTTCTTTTCTCTTCTGCTCTCTAACCCCCTCCCGAACCCAAAACCTTCTGTGTTCCGAAAATACAACGGCTCTACATGTTACGTTACACATGCATTCGATGGTTTTTGCCAATTTCAACTAAATTTTATTAGACGTACTGAAATTTCTGCCACGGAAACTGGTGACCAGAAGTGGTAATCTGTCTTCTTATGGTTAGATAACTGTAAGCATAATAAGCTATGATTATATCTTTTGTTATATGACTTGGAATCAAGAGTTGGTTTTCCAAAATGATCCCAAACTTTTACAATAAAAAAACAAAAAAAACAGAAATCCGACAAGTAGCTAATATGTGTGACCCAAGATTTTCTGATGATGTCATGACAACCAGGGTGACTAACACTAGAGTAAAACAATTATTCACTCAACAAACACTTACTAGGCATTGACCATGTACTGTGCACCATGCTGAGCCCTGGCGAGTCAACATGGGACCAGAACTCACCTGGCTTTTGTCCTGCTCGTTACGAGATCACGTGTGTCGACAATTAAGAAATGTTCTTACCTTTTACTGCCTAAAGACGTATCTTTGTGGCAAGGCCCAAGTCATTTCTGAAGAAGGCTGGTGGTCTTAGACAGTCTGCCAGATCAAACAAAGTTTCTTTTGCTACCATATGAAGCCAACCAACTACCTGAGCCCAGAGAGACCAGCAGCACTTTTGATGAAAGGATAGGTGCCAATTGATCTTCCCCTGTTCACAGCAGAGTATTTCCACCTCTATTCTACTACTGAGAACAGACCCAAAGCATGAGTTTAACACCTACATTTCAATGAATCTCAGTGACAAAAATAATATTAGAAATAATAATAAAAACTAAGAGCAGATTTTGTTTCTCTGTTCTTTAAGTCGTGTATGTATCCAGCGCTGACTTTGGTGCATCAACAAATGCCGTGTTTCTAACAATTGCAACTATTTTTCCAAAGGACTGTCAACTATTTATTTGGAAAGGAGATGCTGACCATCCTTATCCTACACTGGGAGCAGAGCGTTTTCAAAATAATGTTCTCTTTTTGTACCAGTTTTGTTCTTTTGATCTCTCTTCTCAGCAGCTCTGCCCTATTGTAAAACTCCACATAGGACTGGAAAGAATGAGTGATTGTTTCTGTGTTGGGCCAGTGGAAGTGTTATTCTATTGTCAGCTTCAGCACCCCCACTGAGCAAGGTATGACCTACACTTGTCTTCCCCAGATTCCCTGCCTTTTTCCTTTTGACTAATGGAAACAAAGCTTTTCCCAAGGATTCCAAAGCCAGCCCCCAATCGAAATCTTAATTGGCAACACAAAGTACAACCAGTGGGTGTTGGACAATTTCCAAAGGGGATTTTGTTCTTAAGCACCAGGCTGAAAAACCCCAAAGAAAAGAAAACAAACACATATCCATCCACATACTGCAGATGCCCCAACTCAGTTAATTTGGAACTCTGAATACAGAAAAAGTTCTACATGATTGTAAACATATTTGAAATAACTTAGAAGTGATTTTCATTCTAATAATCACAATACCCAGCTTCTTTCTGTTTTCAAAATTCTCTCCTAATAAGAGATCTAAAAGGACTTACCATGGAGTAACAATCAGATGCTACTGTTCGGGTTTCCAACTTCCAAAAATTCACATCCATGGAAACCCATAAAAGCCACAGGGAAAAAAAATAAGTGAATCACTACACTACACGGGAAACCAAGAGTCTTGGACACTTAATCTAGAAAACCATGTATTTCTAATTGGCAGCTACACAATAACTTATCAGATTTTTCACCTTTATTTTTTTTGCTCTGAATTTTTTTTCTCTTTAAGTACCAAAGAGGGATGAATTATAAAACTCTATTTTCTTCAAGAATAAAGGGAAAAAATCTAAGTTTTCATTAACTATTTGCCACTTTAAAAAGTCAATCTTGAAATTAAACAACTCACTCTTTAAAAATTTATATTTAAGTAATTTATTTCAAAAGAAATATTTCAAAAAACTGTACTTAAATTCATTCTAAGTTTGCTTATGCAGACACAGTGACATCTCACATTCATATTTGCATATTAAAAAGAAATAAAAAGTGAGAGAGAATCCAAACTGCACATCACTCAAGGCGGTCACAGTGCAATCAGTGCTTCATCATTAGAGTTCCTCAAGTTAACTGGGGTAAAGAATAAAAATGGCGGGCCGGCCCAGTGGCTCAGGCGGTTAGAGCTCTGTGCTCCTAATTCTGAAGGCTGCCGGTTCGATTCCCACATGGGCCAGTAGGCTCTCAACCACAAGGTTGCCAATTCAACTCCTCAAATCCTGCAAGGTATGGCGGGCTCGGCCCCCTACAACTAAGATTGAACACAGCATCTTGAGCTGAGCTGCCGCTGAGCTCCCGGATGGCTCAGTTGGTTGAAGTGCATTCTCTCAACCACAAGGTTGCCGGTTCGACTCCCGCAAGGGATGGTGGGCTGTGCCCCCTGCAACTAGCAACGGCAACTGGACCTGGAGCTGAGCTGCACCCTCCACAACTAAGACTGAAAGGACAACAGTTTGACTTGGAAAAAAGTCCTGGAAGTACACACTGTACCTCAATAAAGTCCTGTTCCCCTTCCCCAATAAAATCTTAAAAAAAAAAAAAAAAGAAGAAGAAAAATGGCTTGTGTTTTCCTGTATATTATCATCATTGGTATTTATCCCTACGGATGTTTATCTTCTTTAGATTACATTCTGAACAAGTTCCCCTCCTCCTCCCCACACATATACACTTTGGTAGGCTGTAAAACAATGAATTTGTCAATATTCAAAGTGTAGAAACTCTTGAGAGTCTGGAGACTTATGATCAGCTACTCTGTCAGACCTAATAGGTCAATAGTTATTGGACTGTATTTGTGAATAGTTCTAAGAGGTGATATCTTCAGGGAAAACAATATTTTGAACAACTCATTCTTAACTAATGGGTCAAAGAAGAAATCCCAAGAGAATTTAGAAAATACCTGGAGACAAATGAAGATGAAAATAAAACATACTAAAACTTATGGGATGCAAAGAAAGCGTACTAAGTTCATAGCTGTAAACACATTAAAAGAGAAAAAAAGGCTCAAATCAACTACCTAACTTTACACCTCAGAAAGCTAGAAAAAGAAAAGCAAACTAAACCAAAAGTTAGCAGAAGTAAGGTGATAATAAAGATTATAGCGAGATAAATGAAATATAAAACAGAAAAATAACAGCAAAAATATCAATGAAACCAAGAGTTTTTTTTAAGATCAACAAAATTGACAAATCCTCAACTAGACTAAGACAAAGGACTAAACTAAAATTAGAAATGAAAGAGGTGACATTACAACTGATGCCACAGAAATAAAAAGGACTGTAAGAGACTACTATGAACAAATATATGCCAACAAACTGGATAACCTAGAGGAAATGGGTAAATTTCTAGATACATACAACCTACCAAGACTGAATCATAAACAAATAAAAAGTCTGAACAGATCTATAACTGGGAGGAAATTGAAGCAGTAATCAAAAAATCTCCCAACAAAGAAAAGACCAGGACCAGAAGGCATCACCAGAGAATTCTATCAAATATTTAAAGAATTAATACCAGTCCTCTTCAAACTCTCCCAAAGAACTGCAGGGGGGAACACTTCCAATCTCATTCTCTGAGGCCAGCATTACTCTGATACCAAAACGAGACAAAGACACAACAAAAAAAATTCAGACCAATATCCCTGATGAACATTAATGCAAATATCCTCAACAAAATACTACCAAACTGAATTGACCAGTACATTAAAAGAATTATACACCACAACCAAGTGGGATCCAAACTTGGAGTGCAAGAATGGTTGAACATATGAAAATCAATATAATACACCACATTAACAGAATGAAGGAAAACATCACGATTGTCTTGATTGATGCAGAAAAAGCACTTGACAATATTTAACATCCTTTCATGTTAATAACACTCAACAAACTAGAAATAGAAGGAAAGTACTGTAACATAATAAAAGCCATATATGAAAAGGCCACAGCTAACACGATATTAAACGGTGAAAGACTAAAAGCTTTTCCTCTAAGATCAGGAACAACGCAAGTTCACCACTACTATTCATAATACTGGAAGTCCCAGTCAGTGCAATTAGACAAGAGACAACAATAAAGGTATCCAAATTAGAAAGGAAAAGGTAAAATTATCTCTGTTTGCAGATGACATTATCTTATGAGTAGAAAATGCTAAAGATTCCATACACAAATATTTAAAACTAATAAACAATTTCAATAAAGTTGCAGGCTACAAAAATCAACACACAAAAATCAGTTGTATTTCTACACATTGACAATAACTAATCCAAAAAAGAAATTAAGAAAGCAATCCAATTTGCTATTACATCGAAAAGGATAAAGTACTTACTGTGTTTCCCTGAAAATAAGACCTACCCTGAAAATAAGCCCCAGTTAAGATCGTCAGCCAGACAGATGCATTTAGTACCGTGTTTCACCAAAAATAAGACCAAGGCAGACAATCAGCTCTAATGCGTCTTTTGGAGCAAAAACTAATATAAGACCTGGCCTTATTTTACTATATTAATTAATTTTTGCTCCAAAAGACGCATTAGAGCTGATTGTCCGGCTAGGTCTTATTTTCGGGGAAACATGGTATGTTACGACAATGTTCCAGAAGAAGATGACATGACTGTATTCGAATAAATGTAGATTGTTATACATGAAAAAATAAGACCTCCCCTGAAAATACGCCCTAATGTGTCTTTTGGAGCAAAAATTAATATAAGACCTGGTCTTATTTTCGGGGAAACACCGAAGGAATAAACTTAGCCAAAGATGTGAAAGACTTGTACATAGAAAACTATAAAACATTGCTAAATGCAACAAGGGGTTAACATTCAGAATATATCAGGAACTTCTACAATTCAACAACAACAACAAAATGAATAAACCAATTTAAAATTGGCAAAGAACTTGAACATTTCTCCAAAGAAGATATACAAATGGCTAACAAGCATATGAAAAGATGCTCAATATCACTAATTAGAAGAGAAATGCAAATCAAAACCATGATATCACCTTTTACCCATCAGGATGGCCACTATCAAAAGAACAGATAACAAGTGTTGGCAAGGATAACAAGAAATGAGAACTCTGTGCACCGCTAGTGGGAATGTAAAATGGTGCAGCCACTAAGGAAAACGTTATAATAAATTCCTCAAAAAAATTAAAATAGAATTACTATATGACCCAGGAATCCCACTTCTGGGTGTTTATCCAAAAGAATTCAAAGGAGGCTCTCAAAGCGATATCTGCAGCATTATTCACAATAGCCAAGAGGTGGAAGCCACCCCGAAGTGGCAGACAAATGAATACAGAAAATGTGGTCTATACACACAATGGAATATTACGCCATCTTAAAAAAGAAGGAAATCCTGTCACATGCTACAATATGGGTGAACCTTGAGGATATTAGGCTAAGTAAAAGAAGCCAGCCACAAAAGGACGGACACTGTATGACTGCATTCATGCGAAGTATCTAATGTGGTCAAAAATCACAGAAACAGAAAGGGGAAAGGTGGTTACCAAGGGTGGGGGTAGGCGAGGAATTTACATGTACTGGGTATAGAGTTTCAGTTTTGTAAGATGAAAAAGTTCTAGACATGTGCTCTACAACAATGTGAATATACTTAATACTACTGAACTGTACACCTAAAATGGTTAAGATGATAAATTTAGTGTTAAGTGGTTTTTTTACAATAAAAAGGAAATCATAACAGATGGCAACCCGAATCTTCATAAAAAAATCAGTCTTCTCAATCTTGTAACATCTAGATTAAATGATAGTCCATATCTCATGCTGCCAATTAAGAATTCATAAGTCATTTCATGTTTATTTAAATAAATAAATGATCCAAATGAGTATTAAACATATATGGAAATGAAGCAAAGGATTTCATTGTGAGGTTCTAAAAAGCCCTGCAAAAAACCAATTTTCTTAAAATCCACAAACAATAAGTAAGTGAAACTCTATCTGGTGAAGCACAACAAAAATTTGCTTGAAGGATAGGCCATTATGCTTGAACACTATATATTTAAAAGATGGGATCGCTACATTTTCGTTCTGAGTCAAACCCAGCATAAATCTAACTCTTACAAGCCCACTGGTACGCCCAGTACCCCACACAGCATATTCGCACCCCAGGTCCCCAGCACACATCAGGCAGTTAGTATTTTAATGAACTCGACAAGTTCTTATAACAAGCCCCACGAGGCAGTATTGCCGAAGAATTTCTTTAAGGCTTTCCATCAGGTTATTTAATTTTCCAGAGCCTAAAAATTTAGAAAAGTGGCCTGGCATATAAATTATAAAATTTTAATATGACAATTATAAAATTATTTTAAAAGTTAACAGCAAACTATGCTCTATCAGACAGACGACAATATCTAGAACTCCATTGTTAGGCATAATTTAAAAGCTTATCCAAATTTTATAGATAAAAATTTAAGGTTGGTGTGGTCATCTGAATTTAACTATGTGTCAAGTACAAACTTGGGAACGGCATAATCCTTTTTGCATAAGTTATACTCCCACTTGTTTTTCAAAAGGGAGCTTTAAGTAAAAATACGAAACAGCACACTGTAGCTTTAGCTAATGAGATTTCAAAAATAATATGATTAAATTTTAAAAAGCAGAACAAGGAACCTACATGGTTCCTCTTATAGTTAACTCATCAAAGACCATAATTTTTACCTCAGATGAAACATTGTACAGTGTCATATTAAAAAAATACTTATTTTAAAGTCTGGGATGGAACTGCTTTTAGACTCATTTAAGGCCCTTGGTGCCTACCTTTTGGTTGTCGCCAGCACAGCGGTTTCTTTCCTGGTCCCAGAGGGGGACGGTAGAGAGCCACTAGGCTTCTTTGGTAACACGGTGCCATTGTTGACAGTGGCTCTTAGAGGCAGGGTCTGCACCAGCGGTCTTGCTGTAAAACAAGCAGAAAAGGAAATCAACACTTGCCTCTTTATCAAGGTAACTCTTTAAGATATATACAAAGGAGGGGCGGCCGGATGGCTCAATTGGTTAGAGCATGAGCTCTGAACAACAGGGTTGTTGGTTCAATTCCCACATGGGCCAGTGAACTGCGCCCTCCACAACTAGATTGGAGACAACGAGCTACTGCTGAACTTCCAGAGGGGTGGCTGGATGGCTCAGTTGGTTAGAGCGCAAGCTTTTAACAACAAGGTTGCCAGTTCAATTCCCACCTGGGATGGAGGTCTGCGCCCCCTGCAACTAAAGATTGAAAATGGCTACCGGACTTGGAGCTGAGCTGCACCCTCCACAACTAGATTGAAGGACAATGACTTGGAGCTGATGGGCCCTGGAGAAACATACTGTTCCCCAATATTCCCCAATAAGATTTAAAAAAAGAAAAGAAAATTCCAGAAGAACTGACAAAGGTGCAAAGACAATTCAATGTTGATTTTCAACAAATGGTGCTGGAACATTGAATCTAGACACCAACCTCACATCCTATAGAGAAATTAACTCAAAAGGGGCCACAGACCTAAGGGTAAAATCCCAAACTATAAAACTAGATGACAACAGAGGAGAAAAGCCGTGTGATGACTTTTTAGATACAACACCAAAAGCACAATCCATAAGAGAGAAAATTGACGGCTTAGACTTCATTAAAATTATAAAATTTTTTGCTCCGCTTAAAACATTGTTTAGAGGATGAAAAGACAAGTCATGGGCTAGGAGAAATATTTGCAAATCACATAGCTGATAAAGGAGTTGTATACAGAATATAAAAAGAACTCTGAAAACTCAACAGTAAGAAAACCAACAGCCCAATTAAAAAAAAGAGGCAAAAGATCTGAACAGACCCTTCACCAAAGAAGATATACAGATGGCAAATAAGCATATGAAAGGGTGCTAAACATCTTCTGTCATTTGGGAAATGCAAATTAGGGCAATAATGAGGTATCTCTCTACACCTATTAGGATGGCTAAAATCCAAAAAACAAACAAAATACCGACTGACTGCCGGTGGGGTGCTGAGCCACAGGAACTCTCATTCACTGCTGGCGGGAGTGGAAAATGGTGTGGCCGCTTTGGAAGACTGGCAGTTGCTAACTATATAGTCTTACTGTACCATCCAGTAATTGGGTGACACTAGGTATTTACCACTGATTGGAAAACTTATATCTCTATAAAACCTGCATTTAATATTTATAGCAGCTTTATTCATAATCGCTAAAAACTGGCAGCAACCAAGATGCCCTTGCATCAGTGAGAGGATAAACAAACTGGTCCATCCAGACAGTGGAGTCTGAGTCAGCAAAAAAGGCAATGAAGCAATCGTCACAACAAGCTGGACGAATCTGACCCCACGGTGACGAGTAAAGGCGCTGGCCTGAAAGGCGACACACGGTATGGTTCCATTTATGGGACATTCTGTAACAGACAAAACTATACAGACAAAAAGTGGCCAGTGGGTGCCAGAAGTTGTGTGTGTGTGAAACATGTGAAGGACAGAAGATTTTTTAGGGTGGTGAAACTATTCTGTATCCTGTATTGGTAGATAGGGGACATTATGCATTTGTCCAAACCTACAGACTCTTACAGCCCAAAGAGTGAACTTTACGCAAATAAAAATCAATTTGGAGATGGGGGAACCGCAGAATGGAATGCAGACTGTGACAAAAGAATCTAACTTATTACAAATAAACATATGACATAATTTTGTGGAAGGGGGTGGAGAAGAAAGGTGCTGACTTAAGTAATTTCGGAAATAAGTAGAGACTGTAAGAGGACACAAGGAACTGCACAGAGCACTGTATTCCAGTTAGTGAAGTTGTTTCTCCCCGGGGCATGGGTTAACAAGTCTGAAACCACTATACGTGAGCACTGGAATTGAACCATGAGGTAAATGCATGGAGGACGGTGGGAGCCAGGCTTCTAACTGTTGGAGACGGAGGTTACAGACAAGTAATGGAGAGGCTAGAATGAACCAGGTGGTCATGGAGCACAGCAGGAGACAGCAGGATAAAGTCACGTTTAGCTTGACATAGCTACAGACACAAAAATCATGGATACATACGAGTCTGTATACCTGGGTTAGTATAAACACACACGTGTTTTCCAATTCTGTCTGCTGACCACACCTAAAAACACCCAGTGCCCAAACCTTGGTTTCTATCCATTCCACAGGGAAAGGAACCAGGACTCCTTGAGGAATTGCCTGAATCCAGGGCTGGGCAGGGAATATATGACACCAGCCTGAAGCATCTTGTAGTGTCAGAAAGTAAGGACGTGTTCAGAAAAACAAGGAAACCCAAAGACCCTATGCTGATGAGGGCACGTCAAAGGGACACGGGAGCCAACCAGTGGCCAGGGCTGGAACAATTTGAACAACAAAATAAATAAAGTAGCATTGGATTCCTTGTCTTAAGTATTAAATAAATATCCACGAGTCCTTACTGATAGAAATGACTAAGTAACTAAATGGAAGAGACGAGATCCATCTCCCATGCAGAGTAATTTATGTACATACTTTGCCCTTGAGGAGACGGAGGACAGCTCCCCACTCCTCAAGTGTGGGCTGTGTAGTGACTTCGCTCTGAACAGTACAGTATGGAAGTCGGGGGAGACTACCTACAGTGGAGAAACCGACAAGCTCTACCTCAGCCAGGTAACCACGGTCAACATCAACGTGACGAGTCACGCTGACAGCATGTGCTGGAAATAGCACTTTACCTCTGTTCTCTTCCTCCCCGAAACCCACAACCCAAGTCCACCCATGAGGAAAACATCAGACAAACCCAAACTGAAAGACAGTTAATAAACTGTCTAACCCGTATTCCTCAAAACTGTCAAGGTTATCAAACACAAGAAGAACCTGAGAAACTGTCGGTCTAGAGGAACCTAAGGAGACATGACGACTGCCTATAATCCTGGAGGGATCCTGGAACGAAAAAAGGACTTCAGGGATTAAACTAAGAAAATCCAAATAAGAGTGACTTTAATTAATAATAATGTATCAATTCTGGTCCATTAGTTGTGACAAATGTGCCACACTAATGTAAGATATTAATAAAAAGGGAAACAGCGAAGAGTATATGGGAACTGCCTGTACTATCCTTGTAACTTTTCTGTAAATCAAAAACTATTCTAAAATTTAAAAATACATATATTTTAAAATGCTGGCAGAATTTAGTTTTGTTCACCACAGAATTAAATCTGCCTCAATTTAGGCTCTTAAAAACATTACTCATGACAAAACTACATAGAATGCCAAATTCTTAATACACTGCAACTTTTCAGCCCCTTAAGTGAGCGCCAGTCTTCCTTCTTTTTTAATGTGACAGAAAGTGGAAAATGCCACTGTCCGCCCCCTTTGGCCAGAGGACGACAGCTTCTGCACTCCTGCCTCATTTCCTGAGCACCTGCTCCAGCCGTGGGCTTGCCCACTGCTGCACGTCACAGTCCTCAGTGGAAACCCCACAGCTGCAACACCAAGAGCCTTATCTTCTGCACACACAGCCTGCCCTCCTCGCTAATGTCCTCTCTTCTGGGGCAGAACGCTTTTCCTCACCATCTTCACCTCACTTCTACCTTCCCTCTCTATTCACCCATCATTTCAGTTTCTGTTCTGCTTTGTCTTTAAATGCACATACTAGATTACACAGTGTCTCCCCCCCACCCATTCATGTCTACCCAAAACCTCAGAACGGGACCTTATTTGGAAAGAGGGTCTTTGCAGATGGAATCAGTTCAGATGAGGTCACCCCGGATCAGCGTGGACCCTAAGTAAAACGACCAGTGTCCTTAATAAGAAGGCCATGTGAAGACAGAGCAGAGAGGGCCGTGTGACGATGGGATGGTGGCAGAGACTGGAGTGATGCTTCCATAAGCCAAGGAACACCAAGGATGGCCGGCAGCCGCCAAGAGCTGGGAGAGAGGCCTCCCTCGGAGCCTCCGGAAGGAACCGACCCTGCTGACTCTTTGATTTCAGCCCAGGGACACTGATTTCAGAGTTCTGGCCTTCAGAACCGTGTGAGAATAAATTTCTGTTGCCTTAAGCCTCCTGGCTTGTGGCCATTTGTTACGGCAATCCCAGGAAATGAATGCAGTACATGTACGGCAATCCCAGGAAATGAATGCAGCACATGTATTAGCTTGTCTGCGCTTCCATTTGCACTATTACTGTCCATCCATCCCATTGCTCCTGCAGCACAGCTCCTAGAACCGAGCGTTGGTCTCCGGACACATTCCGTGGGCTCCAGCAGGTGAATCTCCTTGAAAACCCCTCTCTTCACATCCCTCATCGATCTCCACAGCTGCCAACAGCCTGAGGCTCCACGTTCAGGTCACCAGAACCAACAGAAAATGGAAAAGCTGAAGTAATGACAGCGGCTACAGCGGCTACTGAGCGGCAGCAACAGGAAATGCACTGTTTCATGCAACTGGGACCAACACGCCTGGTGCGGCTCCCAGCTCACAACCAAGCCTCCGGAAGGGAGGGGAGAGGACACAGTTCCCGACCCCTAGGCCACTCACTGCATGTCTGTCCACACTGTTTGCTAGTTACAATATTGTTCATATAACCCTCAGGAACCTGGCCTCATTCTCTCTATCCAATTTTATTTTTCCCATCATGCACCCAACTCTCCAGTGACCCCCGACAAACAACAAAACCCCCACCTCCTTAGTTTGTTTCTGTCAGCGGCTTTCCGACCTGAGCGTGCAGCGGTCCCCTGGAAGGCACAGATGGCTGGGCCTCGCCCCCGCGTCCAGATCCGGAGGCCCTGCATCTCTAACAAGTTCCCAGCCATGCTGCTGCTCCTCCGGGGACCACACTTGGAGAACCAGTGGTTCATGCATTCTCATCCCTGATGGCCCGTCTCTGAACCTCCATTACATAGCAGTTTATACTGTTAGACTGTTGTTTCAGGTGGGCCAGTCTTACCTGGCCAGTTAGAGTGGGTGGGGGACATCTGTGCTGGGGTGGGGTCACTAGACCTCTCTCCCCACCCTCTCTGAGTGGGATGTGCTCCACACCTGGCTCCAGAGGTGGGACTCCCTGCTGTCTTCTGGGCCAGGAGCAGAACAGCTGTCAACCTCCTCTGTCTGAGGGGCCGAGAGGAGGCAGCAGCGACCTTGAACGTAAGTCAGAGAAGCTGCTTTGGGAGCAGCAGCTACATCCGGTGGAGGGACCCCACATGGAAGGAGTCAAGGGAGTAAACACTGACCTCACTCTCTGCCCTCTTCCCAACCCTCAGCTGGGGCTCCCCTCCGCTCACGCCTCAACGGCAAGTGGACAGCAAGTGGACCTGTCTGTGCTATTCATACAAGTCAGCCTCCAGGCAGGGAGCAAATGGAAGCTACCTGGCACCCAGCTCCTCCCCAGTGCCTGGTCCAGGACCCTGCCCCCCTGCCACGCGCACCCCTAACCAGGCTGGGCGAGCCTCCCCTATGCTCCTCAGTCCATGTCTTGGCTGCTGTCCTATGGCCATCCTCACATCCTCACAGTGGAGTACTATGCAGTTGTGTAAAAGGAACGCAGACGGTCTCTATACCCTGCGGTGAAAAGAGCAAAGTATGGAACAGTGAGTACATATGTTACCTCTTACCTACTGTGCCAGAAATCTCAAGACCTACAGCAGATTTAAACTGCTGACTCTTATATGTTTTAAAAGATTTTGAAATTATCAGAATGCACATGAATCAAGTTTTAATATATTGTTTGACAAGTAGGGAAGGCTGTCCATGGTACCATGTGTATTTATTTAAATTCTCAGGCATGGGTCTAGTAGTACAAGAATCCTATAACACTGAAAATTCAATGTACTGGAAATATATATGGGGAAAAAAGACATTAATGAACACATTGCAAAAGGTCATTTATTAACATCCCAAATTTCCATCAACTGATGAATGGATAAAGTGTGTTGTGCAGCCATACAACAGAACATTATTCGGCCACAAAAAGGAAAGAAGTACTGATACACGCTGTGTGTGACATGAATGAACCTTGAAGACAAGATGCTACGTGAGAAGAGACAGGGGCAAAGACCATACACTGCATGGTTCCATTTATATGAAATGTCCAGAACAGGCACACCTACAGAGACAGGAGATGAGTGGTCACCAGGGAGGGTCGTGGGAGGGGGCAAGGGGAAATGACTGCTAATAGGTATGAGGTATCTTTTGGGGTGATGAAATGTTCTAAAATTAGATAGTGGGGATGGCTGTACAACTTTCTGAACATAGTAAAAACCAATGGATTGTATACTTTAAAGGGTGAATTTTATGTTATGTGAATTATAATAAGTGTTTCAATAATGCTGCTATAAAAAAGCCATCTATTAGAAAATCTGAATGTTGACTTGAAATTAAGGAATTATTAATTTTTAAGTGTGATAATGGTACTATGAATTTTTAAAAAGAGAAGCCTTATATTTTAGAAATACATACTGACATATTTATAGATAAAATAAACTGATGCCTTAGATTTGCCTTAAAATAATCCTAATGGGCTGAGGGGAAGCCAGTGGGGGTGGGGGTGGAGAGGAATAATAAATAAAACAAAATTGACTACATGGTGATAAATAATGAAGCCAGGTAAAAAAATAAAAGGTGTTTTTCTTTCGACTTTTACATACATTTGATCATTTTTCATAATACAAAGTTTAAAAACAATCTTTCTTAGTCTCTGGAAGATTGACTACATCTACTAAACCGTTCTTATAAATCACTAAAGAGTGCCTATCTAATCTGGGGAGGGCAATTAATGAGACAAATGGAAGAAACTATAGTGTACTCTGTCTAAAAGAAAGCAAAAGTTATTTTCTGTAATTAAATTATTTGTAAAGCAAAACGTAAGGAGACAGCACAGTAGACAGAAGGAAAAAAAACTGCTCTCTAAATTTGGTTAAGTAGGAAAAAGAATTAAGTTAATTATTCATTAATTTCATTCACTGCAAAGAGGTTCAATTTTTTTAATTAGTTAGCTGTACCTACCTAATAAAATTTGTGAAGGAACCGTAACAGAGTATTTCACACCATTAGGTGTTGAATATAATCTATTGGATTGGGGATACTTTGCAAATTAAACCTTGAGAAAAGAACTCTAATTTCTAGTTATATAGTTATTCATTTCTTAAATATCTGATTTGTCTTGAACAATGCTAATTTAAATAATATTGCTAAGAGGAGTGCAGAGCAAAGCAACACGGATGCTGGAAAGAATCCATCCACATGTCCAGCCAGGTGTTGGGGCCCAGTCCCAGACGTTCCTGAACTAGTTGTAATCTGGGGCAAATTATTCAATCTCCTAGAGACTGCTTTCTCATCTGTAAATGGACATAATTGCACCTACCTCAAAGAATTGTGCAAGGTGAAATGAGCTAATATAGCCAAAATATCTACTGCAAAGTCCAGCACCTAGCCAACTAATAAATGGTAGCTACAGTATTTTTTTAAATAGCAAGGTTAAGTGTGAATGCAGCTGAGGCGACATTATTAAAGATAATTCATAATCTGCTTCCAACAGCAGTCGCATGAGTTAAACGCTGTGACCAGGCTTCGACGTGCTGAAACGGCAGGACTGACTTGCTTATCAGCTTTAGGTGGTATTTATTAATTCTCTGGTCTGTTCATAGATGGGGCTGTTAATATGACCAATACAAAAAGCGTGCAAAGGTATGTTCAAGTTTCACAAAAGGCAAGCTCTGAATTACAGTGTGAACACACAAGCAGAATTAAAATGAGAAAAAGGACCACCTGCTGCTCAATGCCCAACAAAACAGACAACCCAGATGCAGGGGACGATGACTATATTTTAACCCACATTTTACATTTAAAATCCTGTGACACTCCCCTGGCGCTGAAATGGAAATCAGCCGTGCATGTGTACAATGGCTCTATTATTAATTTAACTCCAAACCATGACTCCTGTCTCCTTGAGAACACACGTGAGCCAACTCCAGCGCTGCTGTTTGCTGTAAGCCCTGCTGCTGATCTCAGTACAGTGAAGATCCGATTCAGTGGTAAGAAAGGACTCATTTTTAAAACATAAATTTCTTCTGCTTATTAAGGAACACACACCAAAGAACACTTCGAAGCCAACTAAAAGTATAAAAAAGAAAAACATACTTATACCACTCCAAAACAAAAACAAAAAACAAAAAAACAAGCAATAACTCTCTTGCTATATCTCTTTCCAATCTTTGCATAGATTTTGTCTAATTAGTTGGAATTATAGTATATACAGTTTTATATCCCGCTTTGACTCTTAATGTAGCACATAAGCATGTCCCTGTGTTACCAATAACAGACATTTTTAAGGGCTGCACAACATTCAAGCGTATGAGGTGCCGTAGTTTTCTGGCCGTGCCCCTACACTTGCTTTTCCTCTAATGTTTCTTATCCAGTTTTTCCCCATAATGAACTTCTTTATTCATCAAGCGTTTTTCTGTGTTTACACTCATAACAGCAATATCTAAGAGAGTCTATTCACTTCGTTCTACTAGGAGCCGGCACTGCCCCACTCCAACCACAACACTGAAAAAACTTGAACATTACCAAGAATCTTAGAATATATGCCCCAGAAGCAGCCTGTTTCTCCTTCCTTCACAACATGGTAACCCCAGCTGGGCAAACCTTCCCACCTGAACGTAAATCCTGCATGAACAAAGCAAACTCTGCAGGCTGACATTCTCTTCACTTAGGACCTACGACAGGGCAACAGTTCTTAATATTTAAGAAAACACATGAAAGTACCAGGAGAAGAGCACATTTGGGGGAGCTTAGGTAGAGGCTGAGTTCACCCTATGGCCCAGCATCACTGGGTTAGGAAGCGTGGGGTAATTAGTACAACAGGCCATTCCAGGGACAGGAGAACACTGTCCAAACCAAGGAGCCTGACACACAGCTCCGTCTGTACAAACCGTGTCCACAGGCCCAGCGTTTTATGGGATTAGCCACAACCTTTCCCTGTCTCAGGAAGGCTCGGACTTGATCTGTGAGCGAATTATTTTCATGAGCCTGCAGTGCTCACTGTTCCGCTAGTTCAGTCATATAAAGACTGATGGAGTCAGTCAAAGCTCAGAGGTCATGATAACTCTCTTCCATCCTATAAGTGGAGTCCCGTCCTGGAGAGGACCCGGAGCCACCGGCTATGGCCTCACCGGCATTCTGAGACTCGGGAGTGGAAGTCTAACAACGGGGGCGGCAGAGGCACCAACACGCGGGCTCATCACGCACGCGCTTCAAGCATGTTGAAGGCTCACCGGCTTCCAAGGCGACCTGTTTCTTTGTAGCACAGCCATCCCTGTCCCTGGGCAAACAGCACAAAGATGAACACCCGAAGCTCAAGACAGAGCCGTAAACTTTTGACAACTAAACTTGGGGGAAAAGAAAAATCATTTAATATTTAACCATTAGGATGCCATGTGTCCAGTCTACTTAAGGTCTGTATTAGGATGGCAAACCAAAGCAACGGAAATCAAAGGAGGTTTGCCTAAAATCCATCTTGTCTAAAAGATCCCCCAAGCAAGCCCCAGCTACAGAGGGCCAGCTGTCCAGGCAGAGGGCACAGCCAGCGCCAAGGCCGAGCTCTTGGAGCTGGTGACGGACTCCGTCCTCCCCCCTCTGCTCCAGCGTCCCCTGAAACACTGCACACGAGCAGGGAAAAGTACGGCCCACACCATTCAGGGCATACCACGCCCTCCCCGACTTTCTTCGCATCTTTTCTCATTTCATGACATGGCCTTCTGCGCACTGTGCTTTATTGTCACTTGTGAAAAGAATGTCACAAAGAAACATCAGCGGTAACTATGACAAAAGTGATCTCCCTTAGAAGAAGTTTTATAAAAATCAAACTTTACTCCAAATCAAGAAAAGATAACTCCTGGACAGCCCACTTGTATTATTTCCCCCCCTAATTTTCTAATAATAAAGAAGTTTTAGAAGTCTGAAATTTTATATAGAAAGCAACTACTTCGAGTGTACCCTTTAGGATACAGTAGTCATCACAATTATTTTTGGAAAGCTGAGTAGGTCAAGCATACCTAAAATAACCCGGTTTCTATTTAAAATACCCTAATCACTTTGTAACTTAGAAGGAGAAAAAGATCACATAAGAGGTTATCAAAATGTAGACGTTGCCAGCATGTACATCTCACACGGAGCTGGTGATAAAAGGACAAAGAAATAGCTTTCTTTCCACAGGAATGTGAAAATGCAGGAAAATATAGCCAAGTACATGAGAAAAAAACTGGCATATGCAGCATCAAACAGTACCCTCTCCTGACTCCAAGGAAAATACAGTTAACTGTGAAATAACTTGTTGAATCCAAATGAAAAAAGAAAGTTAATTTTAAAGGGACGTTTATATGCCGCAATCTCAAAATGTTTTAACCAAAGGAATTTTACAGCCAGGAGGTACATAATTCTGCTTGCCAGCATGATCCACGAGGAAAAGTCATTCTGGCAAAAGATGAGCCATGCGGATAGGTTGAAAGCAGACAGCAAAGTACTATTAGCAAGACAGAAGCTGTTATACAGAGGCCTTTTATTTCCAGCATTTTAAGAAGAGGGTCACTACAAAGTTACTTAAACCACAAATTTTACTTTTTTATGCTTTGTTCCCAGGTCCCACAGGGAAATGAAGTGATGATTTCAATTTGCCACAAAGCCATTAGGTACAGGTGGTAGGCTACGTTCTCACGGGCAGCGAGAAGGAGGTTCAAAAGAAACGGGAGGCTTGGCCCAGGGGGAGCTCACTAGCTAGAAGGCGGAGCGGGGTTAGTGATGAACTTTGGGGTTCTGAGCCCCTCAGGGGAAGGGACGGGCCTGTTCCCTCTGTGCCCCCAGTCCCCGGCTCAGAGCTTGGCATGTCCCACAAGGTCAGTTAAGTGTTTGCCGGGCTGAAACGAATGATAGTATAAGGTGAGTAAGAGAAAAAGATGAGAGTTCTCAAAACAGTCTCTAGGTCGACCCGCCTCCAAAGGGCACGCAGCAAAGATTGTGGGCATTTTCTGCAAGCTAACGCTATTTGGGAGATTCTGGATAAACAATTGTTCTCAGTCCGTTGTGGACAGTTCCTCCCCTGACCCAACAAACATTTGCTGATCACCTATAAATCTCAAATCTCAAATCGAGCACAGTGTGTCGGCCCGAGCAAGGGTCTCCAGCGAGCCTGGCTGGACAGCTGCTCCTGTGTTACCTAAAACGCCCACCTTTGGTAGGTCCTTTCCGGTTGAGCACGGCCTGCTGCTCCTCGGTGATGTTCAGGCGCCGAACCACGTCGGCCAGGGCCGACTTGAGCAGCTGGATGTCGTCTTCTTGCATCTGGACCCGCTGCTCCAGGGAGGCGATGCGGTCCGTCACCTCCATGCTACTTGCAGCGGAAGCGCTGTCATCTAAACCAGAGGAAAGGAACCAGTGAGTCTGAAGTGCTCCCCTGAGGAAGTGGCCCAGGAAGCACATGCTAGCATGTGGCTGTAACGTAGTAATTCAACCCCGAAGACAACAGTTCTTCCGAAGAAATCGTGTGGGATCTCTTACTACGTAGGACTACAATACTTCACTCTACCATAGCCTTTTCCTTCTCTCTGTTAGTGCTTCGCATTTTTTAAACTGGTTTTAACTGCCATTATGTCTTTCTGGATGCAGGCCAACTTATTTTCTTTTCCATGATATTAGAGAATCCCAGAGATAGAGGGGATGCTCGAATCTACTTCCGTTCCCCACGTACTGCAGAAACCCACTGCAGGGTCTTCTACTGTTTATTCCAACAATGCTAACTGACAAGTAGGTCAGATAACCACAAGGCCAGACCACCCATCAGCAAGACTTTGAAGGACTGGCTACTCTGACGAAGCAGTAGGAGAGGTCAGATCTGTCTGCTAAGCATCCCCTTATAGTCACGGCTGTCATGTTTCCTTGTATAGAATCACTGATTCCCAACTCCTTACCAAGGTCTATCACGCCCTCCATGACTTTCTTGCCCCTCCGACCTCACGTGATGCCATTCTCCCTTCCCTCACCATGCTCCGGCCGCGCTGACCGCTCTCCTACCTGAGGGCTTTGGGATCTGCTATTGCCTTAGCTTGAACTGTTTCTCAACCAGCTTTTTGGTGACCAAATTCCTCTGTTCTTTAGGCCTCAACTGAAATGGGAGCCCTTTGGAGAACTTCCTACAACCTTACCCAACGTTGTCACTTTCCAACATCAACCTTATTTCTTTCATCGCATAACAACAAATTACAAATGATCCTCTCATTTGTTTGCTTACTGTCTATGTTTCCTAACTAAAATGTAAGCATCATAGCGTCGCTTCTGTGATGACAGACCCCTCGTGGACAGCAGCCCCTGCTGTCTCAAGCCCGGAAATCACACAAAGACAACTACTGAGGGTTGTAGCGAGTAGGCGTGAGCAGCTCTGACGGGGAGTCTCCACTCACTTGGCGGAGGGCCAATGGACAACTGTACAAGTAAATTCCTCTTTCTGTGGCTTTTAGCCCAGAGCTAAGTGATGCACTAAGTGGGGGTGAGGGTACCTGCAGGAAACCCTGCAGTTTGTTTGTCCTAAAAACCAAAAAGCGAAGTCCAAAAGCTGTGAACACTGAAGAGAACGGGAAACCCAGGAAGAAAAAGCCAGAGAGGGGCTCCCCAAACTCTGTTTACTCATACACGTGTTCACACGCCCTCAAACCATCTAGCTCACTACAAAGGATGAGAACTCAGGTTTGCACTTCAACTCCAAGAAGTTCAAGTCCAACAAAGAAAAGCACCCACTAAACAAAGGAAGTAACACTCACCAGAGAAAAATAATAGAAAACAGAATCTCCACAACTTAACATCCCTAATATGCAGGATACAATCCAAAATTACTCAGGACATCCTAAGAGTCAAGAAATGGAACACATTCTGAAGAGAAAATAAAATAAATTGAATCCAACTCCAAAACGAACAATACGTTGGAACTAACAGAAAAGCCTGAATAAATGCTGCATTAAGAAACAAATACGCACATGAAAAGATGTTCAATGTCATTAGCCATTAGGCAGATGCAAATTAAAACCACAAGGAGATAGCATTACACACCTATTACAATGGTTAAAATACAAAATACCAACAAAACCAAATGCAGTGAAAATATGGGGCAAATGAAGCCCTCCTCCATTGCGGGTGGGCACGTGAAATTGTATGGCCACTCTGGAAAACTGTTCTTCAGTTTCATATAAAGTTAAACATACACTTACCGTGAGACCTAGCAATCCCTGAATACTATCCCTAGGGAAAGGAACACTCATATTCATACAAAAATCTGTGAACCAATGTTTATGGTGGCTCCATTCATACTTGGTAAAGACTGGAAACAACTCACATGTGCTTCCCCGGGTGAATGGATCAACTGTGGCACGTCCATACAGTGGAATACTACCCAGTGAGGAAAAGGGATGGACGATGGATACGTGCACCAATTTGGATGGACCTCAAAAGCATTATGCTGAGTGAAGGAAGCCAGTCTGCAAAGGTTACACACTGTATGATTCCACTTACATGAGATTTTCCAAAAGACAGAGCTAGAGTGACGGAGGCTAGCTCCGTGGTTGCCCAGGGTCGAGGGCGGGCACACATCTATCTCTTAGGGCTGTTGTAATATTAAACGAGCTAATATACATAGAGCACTTGGGACATATTTTTGCATATAGTAAGTGCTTTGTAAATGTAAGCAATAATTAAGGTATTGTCATCACCATCACTATTACTGATCAAAATTACCAAAGAGCATTCAAGTTTAACGTTTCCTTCAATGTGCTATCTGAACATTGTTATGCAAACAAGCACTAAAAAATTGGAAATTCGTGTTTTATGAATAATATAATGTTATCTAAGTCATAACAAATCTGGTGCATAGAATCATGAATTTCTATGCTTTCTTGGGGTTGTGTGACTAGACAGCAGCTCTGAGAGGGACACACGCCCATTGGGGGACACGAGCACACTGGCTGTGGCGGCCAGCTCGGTGTGAAGGAGGAAGTCAGTCACCGTCGTACAACCTTGCATTTTCCAATCAATATTATATAACAACGTACCAAGTAAGACAAGGCAGACCTGCTGACTTCTAAAACTTTATGATGCAAAACAGCAGCAGTGTGGCCTCAGTTTGCTCTATAGATGGCTGTAATAAAACTGCATGAATCAGACTCCACTTTGAATAGGTAAAAGACTAATTTTAATATTTTACCAAAAAAAAAACCAAAAAAAAAACCCAACCCAACCGCCTCAGTGCCTGCCTTCAAACACAAATGATTAAAAACTGAAATGTCTGCTCTGCTTAAGAGAGGCTCCACTGGTGGGATTTGCTGACGTTTTCCCCAGGGCACGATCCGAGCGCTTTTCAAATGCTGCCAGCACGGCTGCGTGAGCCCGTAAGGGGCTTCTGGGTCTCTGCCCCTGCAGGTGCTCACTGCCCAGAACAGAGGCGGCTTCCTGCAGTGGGAGCTCCGCTAACATTTCTGTGCACTGAAAAGGCCGGTGCTGTTCAAATGACTCCCCCCCACCCCCCCAGCCCTCCATCCAGCTGGGAAGAAAGCGGAGGGGCACAAGGAAAAAGGAAAACCGAAGCTTGGTGTAACCAACACACACCATTTCCAACCCCTGAACATTCCTCGGGACTCCTCAGCACCAGGGGAGAGTTCGCCTGAGTCCCACCAAAGGAGACCTCGTTCGATGAGGAAGCAGCACAAACAAACCTGAACAAGTTATTTATTTTGAGGTCCTTTTCCTTCCTGTACCCCTGGAAGGACCCATGAGGTCACTGCCATCGTTTTAACCACAGTCTCTTTATCTTTTCTTCCAAGCTTCACATTCTTGTCAAGTATCACATGCTTTGTGGCGTTGGGGGAGGCTCGAAAAAGACAGTATTCTCTCTATTTTTACCTCTTGGTGTTTTTAAACTTCGGTCTGAACTAGAACTAGTGGCTGGGCGTGGGGCACCTGCTCATTTCCTTAGGAAGCATGGCGATCGATTTACACACAACAGGTAGTGCCCCTTTATCCCGGTAGCAGGTTACTATCTCTCAGTGATCATACTGCGTACACTGAGGTGATGGGCAAAGGGCGGACAGGATTTAATCCCAGGTAGAACCAACCCCAGAGTGGTTTGAGGCCCTTAGTGCAGGTTTAGCTGTCTGAGCTGGCTACCTCTCTAGAAGATACTCTGTATCCTCTGCCAGCAGCAGACCTTCTCAGCCTCGTGGCATTTCGTCAAGGTCCAAACACGGTTCAGAAAACTAGTTCTCGGAAAGGCTGATAATTAGTGTTACCTGCACTGGACAGCCCAGGCCCTGGGGCTTCCGAAAGAGCCCTGACTTGGGATTCAGAGCGGGCAGGGTTCAGTTCCTGGGTCTGTCACTCACTGGCCGTGAGACCTTGGCAAATGACTCGACCCCTCCGGGAATAATCCCACCGGCCTTCTGAAGTTCTTGTGAGAATAAATGTTGATGTCTGTGAACCATCTGATAAAAGGATGGCAGACACATACTCAACACCAGCAGTAGTACAGGACTGTTCCAGTTCATTGTTACTGTTCTTGTCCGTAACACAAACAGCAAATACTGACCTCAGTGAAATCAACATGAACAGCAGTTACTGAGCAAATTCTGAGAGTCCTGTGCAGTGCTTGTCCCATCAGAGGACTAGAGGAAAAGGTCCATTTCTGCCTCTGGAGCACCTCTGTTCAAGTTGACCAAGTGTCACATGAACCTCAGGTTAAAGGATAGTTCCACACAATCCTTTAACCTGAGGTTCATGTGGCAGCACGTGATTAGTGGCCAGAGGACGGACCAAGCATTCCATCCACGGTGCCATCTCTGACTTGCCTCTCGTGAGAACCTAGCCAAATGCTAGCTTCTTTCTGAATTTAAAGTGATGTCACGAGTCCAGGCAGGACCTACATCCCCCCAGTTCCAAGGCAGAAAAATGACCTTGAAGCTCTGCCCTTATCCTGGATCTTTGTGTAGCTACTTGTTGCTACGATTTCTAAGTTTATTTACTGTTTTACAGTAAAAGGTGGCGCAAAAATATCTTCCGGTAACTTGTCTGTTTCATTTTATTTAAAAGGCGAGGAAAATGCACTTTTCCCTCCATTCATATGATTGTCTCATTATCTAGAGATCAAAACAAGCTCTTGACTCTGGAACCCTTCTGTGATATGAAGATATTGTCGCTGTCTGAGCAGTGTTCCCGGAAGTCCGGGGGGTGTCGGGGGGGTCTACTAATTTTAAAAGGTTCACTTAGAATCTTGAGATGTTTCTTCCCTTTAATTATTTAAAACAATAATAGCTGCCCTTTATTCCCACCCACGATGTGTCAGATGCTATGCCTCACAGTGCATTATCTCCAGTGCATAAATATCCTCCCATTTCCTTGTCCCCATTTCATAGATGACATTGGGTTTCAGAAGCTGGGTTTCTTGTCCACCTCATGTAAAGTCGCACAGCCAGCAAGTGACCACCTGGAAGCTAGCTGGAAAGCTTCTGCTCTTTCTACATTTTCACATTGTCCAATGCCAAGTATTAATTCTAGTGGGACTTGCGTGGCACTATGGATGTAAAACATACGTGTAACTTTTGCATCATTTTACCTTTTCCAAAATATCAGACACATGCTACATAGAAAAAAAGTCTTATTACAAGGTTTTAGTATTTTAGAACCAATCGTGTAAGCAGTAAGGAATAACAATCTTTCACTCAATAATTTGCAGGTAGACATCGCAGATAAAAGCTGGCTTTTCATATTACGCATTGTTTGCAGAAAAGTTATGTTACATTTATCATACTCTGAACTATTCTATTACCATCCAATAGCAACAGGAATAAAGACTCAGGTACTGTGGAGAAGCACTGTATCCTCTGTCACGTTAAGGTCTGGATCGCAGCCCCGTCACATGTGCAGCCCTGTGCCCCACTCCTGGTGAAGGGCTCCAGCTTTGCTTCTCTTCTAAGACTCCTGTTTGTCCTTTGATCACCTGGGTCGTCAGGAGCTCCGCGTCCGGCTCATCCCTGGGCTGGACCTGCCACTTAAGCTCCAGCTCTGAAATTCACCCCTTCACAAAAAATGACAAGAACCGACCCTCTCCATCAGCAAATCTGTCTCACATGATGCTCACAAGCTAACGCTCGTATACTTGACAGCGAAAGGATTCTACAACAGCCTTTGACTGATATAAAAACGCTGCCATTGACTATTGATTAAAGGAACTCCAGCAGAGCCTCTTGAGTCTGGGGAAAAAATGGTATAAAAATCTTTATGAGTCTTAGGTTGTGAAATAGTGGTGCTAGGGCTCAGAAAAAAGCACATAAAATCACCCTAAGAAGCTACATGTGACTACATTAAATTTAAGTGACATGATGTAGTTTAAAGCTAACAAACTTTCTGTTCACGTCAATAAAATGTTACTGAGTGTCCTTCTGAGCCAGACCTCAGCCAGGCAATGCGACGCACACTGTGACCTTCCTAATCGTAGGACACTCAGACCAGCAGAGGACACACTGGCCACCACTAACCAGATGACAGCAGCGAAACAGTCCCCACCCCACCCCAATCACAAGCTTGGCGAAAAGCCACCAAGAGGTGTCACAGTAGAACTAGACAAACCTAGATCAAAGCACAGGTGAAGGAGGAAGAGCAGGATTTCAGGTGAGCCAAGTAATGAATAATGGGTTTCAAGTAATGAATAATGAATAAAGCAAAAGAGGAAGAATAAGAACAGTCATTTATCAATAGAACAGCCTTGAAATTATCCAGGTGAGTAGTATTTAGGAAATGTGTTAATTACTTTACCTTGAAATATACTCTAATTTCATTCTGTCTGACCGCAGCTATCGAGCCAACGAAGACTTCCCATGGAGCACTGAGAGTACACACAAGCATGCTCATGCACACACACGCTCTCTCCCACCACACACATGCATGCACACATGTACACACACACACACACACACACACACACACACACACAAACCCTACCTTTGCAGAAGTAATTTTGTTGCTCGTTTCTGTCAGAAATTAAGAGACCTAGGCACTTAAGATTTATTAATCCCTTCCGCCCCCGCCCCCGCCCCCCCACCCCCAGTTTTAAAGCAAACAAAGGATCCTACAGTTGAGCAGAAAAGAAAGTCCCAGTGATGGGGAAACATATGATTTAAAACGTGGCCTTTGCGATGAAGTTTGCTAGAACGAGGAGCAAGGAGGCAGGAATGGTGTAGCCAGGGTCTGGGCAGCTAGGGTGAGACAGACAGAGGGAGAGACTACAGCTTTCAGTGATGCTCCTGGCAAGTCACGTGAGTCGCCAAGCCCAACCATAAAAGGAAAGATTAAAATTATGGAGGTGGAGGAGGGGAGAGCAGACAAAATAATGAGCACTAGGCTAGAACTTGAAAGAGATCTAAAGCCGGAGTCCAAATCTTATTTCATAAGGAGACTGACAATATTCACTCGTTACATTTGTTAGAGATGTAACGGCTAGACAGGATGTCATCAGTTCCTAAACTGACTTAACAAAACGTTATCTAAGAAGGTAGCCTTAATAAACTTCTATTTGCTACATGGTTTCAAAACCTTTCAGCAAAAACAATAAAATAAAATCTACTTATAATTTTTCCTATTAATTTCCATTTGTATAAAAATTTTCTATTTTAAAGTATTATATACAGTTCAATTACCCATAATACTGATTGGCTTGTGTGTAGACTGATTTGTTTCATATGATATACCCTCAAGTAAAAGCCTGTTCTTTAATAGTTGGGATGAAAAGTCAGAAAAGCACAATTCAAATGGTTCAAAACCCACCAGCGGGACCAATACCAGATAACGGTTCTCCAAGCTAAAACTTCCTAACACATACTGAAGCGAGCGATCTTTGGGATGCTACAGTAGCTATGTGGCTCATGGAAGACATTGACCCTGAAAATTCCCAGCTTCTCAATATAGACCTTACGTTTTAGGTTCCTGTCGAAAGAGTGGAACTACAACATGATAAGGTTAGAATCTAAAGGAAGGTCTGAGTTCTAATTCCCCACCACCCAATGCCTTTTTTGTGGTTATTGTTACTGTCAATCTTTTTCTCTGCCTCTCTGATCGACATTGCGTAGCTCCCTTTTAAAAAGTGCCATCAATTTCTGCTTCCAGCCAAGTTGGAGTCACCAGCACTGGATTTGCTCTTCAACCTGAAACAGCTAAAAGGAACAGACAAAATACATTGCACGGAGTGTTCAAGACGTTGGCCATCAGACAAGGAGGGACACTGACTGCTGAGATATGGAAAGCAAAAGAGGTGACCCTGCAGCTACTCCAGCACACAGCCTGGAGTTTCCAGGAAGTGATATGGGAGAGGCACCCCCTAAGTTGAGGAGACGGAGCTGGAAGTCTGGTAAGGCCAAGATGACTAGAGTTCACAGGGCAGAGAACTGAAGAGAAGGGAGCCGCACGTGGGAAATCTGCAGAGAATATCCCCCAAGTCTTCAGCTGAGAACAGACCAGCATTTACATGTGAGGAAATTCCCTAGGGCTGGGAAAGGAACCATCGGAAAGAACAGAGAACAACAATCAGCAGGGCTCACAGCACTCGGAAGAGTTCCTGTCGCCATCAGCCAGAGTGGAGACCACACAATCCACAGGGCGCTGGGTCCACAACACAGAGATTTTTTTCCCCCAGACCAAAGGCTCCTCTGGTCCCCCTAACAAAGCTTAAGAGCAAGACTCGAAAGGATCAAACTGTTTCCAAGTAACTTACCCACATCCCGGAACAAAGCTCAAAAGTATTTATAGGAATGTAAAAATATCCAGCTCCCAACAAGGCAAAATTCACAATGCCTCATAGCCAATAAAAATGATCGGGCCGTCAAAGCAGAAGGAAAATATGACCCATAATCAGGAAAAGACTCAACCAAGGAAAACTAACCCAGGAATGACACTGATGGTAGAATTAGTAGAAAAGGAAAATTAAACAGTTATTATAACCTTTCCTCTGACACATTATATACATTAAAAGAGTCAGAGGAAAGGTTGACTATGTTAGATGGAGGCATGAAGGTGCTTTTGTGTGTGTGTGTGTGTGTGTGTGTGTGTGTGTGTTTTAAAGTCAAACTTCACAGAAAACTACACAACACTGGATGAGATTAACTGAAGAGATTAGTGAACATGAAGAAACAGCCATACAGAGAGAAAATGAAATACAGAGAGAAAACAGACTAGAGAGAGAAGCAGAGAGGAGAGAGAATGAATGAATGAATGAATGAATGAATGAATGAATGAAAATGAATGTGAATAGAGCACGAAGGAGTTTGTGAGACAACCTCAAGGGCCCTAATATCTATGTAACTCAAGTACCTAAAAGGAAGGAGAGAGGGGTGAACAAAAAATCATTAGAAAAATAATGGGTAAACAATTTCCAAATTTAATGAAAATTATAAATCTACAGATCAAGAAGCTCAATGAATCCCAAGCACAAGAAACAGGAAGAAAATTTCACCAAGGCAGAGCACAATTAAACTGCTTGAGACCAGTAATAAAGAGAAAACCTGGCAAACCAGCAATATAAAACTTCCTCAACTTGATAAAGAATGTCCACAAAAAAGCCTATGAACACCTTACTTAACAGTGAGTCACTGGATGTTTTCCCCCTGAATGTCGGGAACAAAGCAAGGATGTCTCCTCTGCTCACATCATATTGAAAGTCCAGCTAGTGCAAGAAGACAAGAGAAAGAAGTAAAAGTACACAAATTGGGAAAGAAGAAATAAAACGGCAGATGATGTAATTGTCTATGTAGAAAACTCCAAAGAATTGACAAAACAAAACCCAAAAAAAAACCTCCCAGAATAGGAGATTATAAGAAGGTTGCAGGATACAAGGCGTACATACAAAAGTCGACTGCCTTCCTTTATACCAGCCATGAAATATTAGAATTTGAAATTAAAAACACAACACCATTTACAATAGCACCAAATAAATGAAATACTTGGGTACAGATCGAACAAAATCTAACTATAAAATTATGATGAAAGAAATCAACAAAATGTGTACAGGATCTATGTACAGAAAACTATAACATTATGATGAAAGAAATAAAAAAAATCTAAAGAAATGGAGAGATATTCCATGTTCATGGATTAGAAGTGCCGATATTGTTATGATGGCAGTTCTCCCCAACTTGATTTGTAGAGTCAGCACGTCCCAGCATAATCCCAGAAGCTATTTTGTGAACAGTGGTGAGCTGATTCCGAAGTTTACATGGAAAAGACAAGACCCAAAATAGGCAACCCAACAGCGAAGAAGGGTAAGAGTGCAGGAGAACTGATACTGCCTGACATTAAGACAATACAAAGCTACAGTAATCAAGACATCGTGTTATTGGTGAAAGAATAGACATATAGACCAGAGGAAAGAATAGAGCCCAGAAACAGACCACTCAAATATTATCAAGTAATCTTTGAAACAGGAACAAAGGCAATTCAATGGCGAAATAGCAGTCTTTTCAACAAATGGTGCTGGGACAATCGGATGTCCATAGTTTAAAAAAACAACAACAACAAAAAAAAAACCCAATAAATCTAGACACAGACCTTACAACTTTCACAAAAATTAACTCAAATTGCATAGAATGGAATCTTAGAAAGTATTTTGAACTGAATGAACATGAAAACACAACATATCAAAATTTGTGGGATGTGGATGAAACAATTCTTAGAATTTTACAGCACTAAACACCTGCAGTAGAAAAGAAGGAGGAGAAGGGAAATGACCCCGGCTTCTAACTCGAGAAACCCAATATCAGCCGAAGAAAGGAAGTGATACACATCAGAGCAGAAATCACTGAAATATGACAAAAGACTGTAGAGAAATGTCAATGAAACCAAAAGCCAGTTCTTTGACAAAATAAGTAAAATGGACAAACCTGTAGCCAAATTAATCAGGAAAAAGGGAGAAAGGACACAAAATGTCGGCATCAAGAATAAGAGGTGACATCACTACAGACATACAGATGTTAAAAGGATAACAAGGGAATATTAAGAAAAATTCTATGCCAATAAATTCAATAACTGAGATGAAATACACAAGTTCTTTGAAAAACAAAAACGACGAAAGCTCACGCAAAAAGAGATCATCTAAATGGCTTTATTAAAGAAATTGAATTTATAGTTAAAAACCATACCACAAAGAAAACCACAGACCCAGGTGACTTCACTGGTGGATTCTACCAAACGTTTCAAGAAAAAAACAATACGAATTCAACGCAAACGTCTTCCAGATAACGGAAGAAGAGGGAGTTTTTCTCAACTCATCTATTAAGCCAGCATTACTCTAATGTCAAATCAGGCAACTCTATTACAAAAAAAGTGTTAGGATGTGGAACAACTGGGTCTCCGATACACCGCTGTGGGAATGTCAATGGTACAACCACTTTGGGAACTAGTTAACCTATGCCCACTGTTGGATGCACCCGTTCTACTCCAAGGTATTCACCCAAGAGAAATGCAGAGACCTGGACACACATAGTTAAAGCAGCTTTATTTGTAATAGCCCCAAACTAGAAACAACCCAAATGTCCATCAACAAGGGAACACGTAAACAAACTGTCGTATGTCCACACAATGGATAGACTGCTTAGTAATAAAAACATAAAAAAATGAATCTCATCCATGCTGAGTGAAAAAAGCCACAAAACAGAGTACGTGCTATATGATTCCACTTATATAAAGTCACACAAGATGGAAACTAATCTGTAATGACAGAAGACCAGTGGTGGGAGGAAAGAAGGGGACAGGGTATTATAAAGGGGCCCAAAGGAACTTTAGGGGATGATTATGTCCATTATCTTGACTGTGTTTATGGTTTCATGGATATATGTCAAGACTTATCAAATTGTTCATTAAAATATGTTCAGATTATTGTGTGTCAATCATGCTTCTAGAGAGCTTTTTTTTAAAGGGGGAGGAAAGCAGAAACAAAACATAACAAAACACCTGCCATCTTTCAGTAAAATAAGAGAAAAAAAATTATACATATTTTAATGATTCCAGAAAACCTACTAAAGTGCTACAAGATATCAAAAACCCATCATGGGATGAGGCAGGATACAAAAAACAAGAAAATACTCAGTTTACACAAAGGAAGAAAAAAGATATATTGGACTGTTTCTGGACCTAAAGGTTATGGCACTTTTTTTTTTAATGTACCTTGAAAGAAAACTTTTTAATCAAGGCTAATGCTGCATATTACAGCAGTCCCCCAGCCCCCAATTTTACTCTCTTGGACAGGCTTTGAAAATCCCACTGGAGGAAAAAAGAAAAGAAAATCACACTGGGAATTCCCCATTCCAAATTTCACAGAAGGATCCTTCCTCCGGCCCCCCTTCCCCCCCCAGCTCCCAGCTGCTGATGGTCCAACAGGAGCGGAGCTGGGAGTGGAGGCCTCAGGAGGCTTCCCCACCCCCCCCTTTCCACTTAGAGTTCAAGGAGTGAGACTGAGATTAAACAACAGCTCAACCATTCAGCTGCACACTCAGCTCTCCCCAAGAAGACGTTCGGCTCTCCACACTCAACCCTGTTTCCAACCCCACACCAAAATCCACTGGAAAACACTGCTCAGAGTACACTGCTGTAACATGTTCACTTTTAAAGGCCGTTCAAATAACACAGGTTGGCAATCTAGTGCTCTAATCTCTTAAATACACCAAAAAGGATATTTGTGTGATTCAGTTGTAGCATTTTCCGATGTGAAATTTTGCAGTTCAATTCTTTACTCGAGTACCATTTGCAGTTTACTCTGACACATGCATACAGTACCGGGGGAAAAGTGGGACAAAGCAAACAAAACAAAAAAACAAAAAAAAAAAGGGGAGGGGTGAGGCACAGATGACAATTAACTTCGCCAATCTGGAACCCTCAAAGAATAAGCTTCCTGGAGAGCAAGGTATTAGGAAGGACCCGCGCTTTTAAGGAGCCCACTTTTCAAATGTTTCAACCATTTTGTTTAATAGCGAAAAGATAAACCACCCAATTTAAAAAGGGAGCAAAGGACTTGAGTAGGCATTTCTCCAAAGAAGATACACAAGTGGCCAACAAGCTTCTGAAAACCTGCTCATCGTCACTAGTCATTAGGCGAATGCAAACCGCAGTCACACAGGACACCGCTCCACACGCGCGAGGACGGCTCTAACCAAGCACTGGCGACGATGTGCTGAAACCGAACCTCCTGTGTGGCTGGGAGGGAGGTAAAATGGTGCAGCCGCTGTGGAAAAGAGGGTGGTGCTGCCTCAAAAGGTTGAACACAGAGCTCCCCTCCATTCAGGGTACTGACACACCCAAAAGAACTGAAAACAAGGAGTCGAGTGGATGTTTGTTCATTCATGTTTATGGCAGTGGTATTACAGCAGCGCAAAGAGGGACACACCCAAGTGTCCAGAAGCTGATGGATAAAGAAAATGTGGTCCGTCCATACAGTGAAATATTCAGCAATGAAAAGAAATGAAGCCCTGGCCCTGCTACGACATGGATGGAACTTGAAAACATTATGCCACGTGAAATAAGCCAGTCATAAAAAGACAAATATTTATGATTCTACTTGTATGAAATACCTAGAGTAGGCAATTTCCTTGAGGTAGAAAGCAGATTAGAGGTCACCAGGGGCTGGGGGCTGGCAGACGGAGAAGTGCACGCTATAGCTTCATGGGTACAGAGTTTCCGTCTGGGGTGATGAAAAATACCCTGGAAATCGATGGTGGTCATGGTCGTACAGCACAGTGAATGTAATTAATGTCACTGAATCTGTACACTTAAAACTGGTTAAAACCGCAAATTTTGTAATATATGTTTTACCATAACAAAAAAAGGACCCCAAATTTTTTCAACCATTTTGAATGAATAGCTTTCAAGAAAATGGTATGTTCATTCTTTCGTTCATTTGTGCTTTCTCTGTAGCAGAGTCTGTAAGCACACACGACCACACTAACAAAAGCGCAATGGCAGAAAATCACGCAGACGTTCCAAAGAGGCTCAGACAGTGGCTCGCAGACAAGACGAGAGGTTCTGACGGCTTCTTGGGCCAGGTGACCGTGGTGGCTGACTTTTAAAGGACTGAAAGGACTTAGCCAAACAAGGACAAAAAAAAGGACATCAGAATAAGTGCCCAGTCTGTATAAGAACAGCTAACAGAATGTTCAAAACAAGGGCTCACGAACTTGAACCTGCATCTTTAAAATGAAGAAAATGAAATATTGGCGGGTAAAGAACATGAAATGTTTTGGAACCACAAAGAGAAAGAACTGTAACTGTCAGACATCTGTGAAATGAACCTAGAACTCAGTACCCAGTCTACACTCACACAACAGCTTAAATTCCTTCCTTTCTCTTTATGGGCAAAAATTCAGCATTCCTTCATATCATACAGCACATGTGCACTGCGAGCCTACTAATCCAGACACTCTACGAGGGTGGATTAGCTTGCTGGGGCTGCCATAACAACATAATACCCACGGGCTGACATGAACAACAGAAACGTATTTCCTCACAGCCTGGAGGCTGGAAGTCCAAGATGAAGGTGCCGGCAGGATTGGCTTCTCCTGAGGCCTCTCTCTGTGGCGTGTACATGGCTGCTTTCTCCCTGTGTCTTCACATGGTTGTCCCTCTTTACATGTGTGTGTCCTAATCTCCCCTTCTTGTAAGGACACCAGTCATCTGGATCGGGGCCCACCTCGCGACCTCATTTTAACCTAATCAGTTCTTTAAAGACCCTCCCTTCAAATACAGTCAATCACCCTCTGAATTACTGGGGGTTAGGGCTTCAACATATGAATTGGGGTGGGGAGGTCACCATTCAGCCCATAACATACGATGTTTATAGTATCCATGCCTTTGAGGTCCAGACACTAAGGGTATTTGCACAGAACTAGAACCTACTAGGTGCCCCAGCTCTGCCAAGTCTGCTAAGTGGCTCTCTGTGGGGCAGGACTGTCACTGCTATATTTATATTACACCTAGTATGTGCACAATGTCTGGCTTTGAATGAGTAAAAAAATGGGTGAATTTACTGACACTGTCAACCGGCTGAAGTCAGTGTCTGGAACGGCCTTGAATAGTCTGCTCCAGTGTCTGAACCACAATAACAGTCTGTTACTCGTCAGCACAAAGTGCTTTGTTTTGTAGAACATCCCTGGTCACAACCAAGTTCTAAGACTCTGTTCCTGACTCATTTCCCCTCTTGGGCATGAACGTGGACTTTGGCTTTTCCCCTCTAATATGGAATCACATTGGTAACATTCATAGAATTCTTGAATAGCTTTAATAGTCATCTTTTTGCCTGAAGACTTTTTTTGCAAGAAGTAGGGCGATACTAAAATTGGAAACTCCCATTGTGTTATCGGGCGGTGGTGATACTGGTCTCCATGAACAAAGGAAAGTGTCCACCCGTGATGGGACACGAGTAGCAGCATTCGTTCCACGCCTGATGGCCACTGCGGGAGGTGTGACACACGCATACAGGAGCGACGCTCCCGGCGGCCGATTTCTGTCCTCCAGAGGCGGCGGTCACGGTGGATTCCCGCCTTCCCTGACAGTTGCTCCGGACACCCACACAACTCCCCTATATCCCTTCCCTGCTCAAAATCATGCAGTGGGTGCACGCTTTCAATACTACAGACTTTCCAGAAGCAAAACAGTCAGTCCTCGCGAAAACAAACGTTCACATGAAGCCAATGCAATTGCCCCTCCTTGGACAACCGCACACTGAGGCTTCTCTGCGGTCTAGGTACAGAGCTCTGCTTGCTCGCCATGACGTTGAGACGCTTCACCCATGACGCTTTCACCCAGGTCGTAACTCCTGTGAACAGAGAGGCCTAATGTCTAAAACAATTTCTCTTACATGAAAGGCCTTTATGTTTCCCTTATTTTCCCTCCAAACAGCCTGACTGTTCCCACTGCAGTCTATAGAGCTGAGTTCTGGGAACCCGTAAGTGGAAATGCATGGCCAGGGGCTGGCTGGAGCTGGGTCTGAACTTGGTGGAACTGGGTATGAACTCCCAGGAAGTGCCAGGCACTGCTCCAGCCACAAAGGGAGCACGGTTCCCATCCTTCGGGAGCTCGGACACTAACAGGGAAAAACAGGAAAACAGAAACGTCCATAGGCTCTGCTGAGTGCTGGACAGGTGAGCACAGGTCCTGGGGTGACTGGGAGATGGGAGACGTAGGAAGGGCAGAGGCTGTACAGCCAGGACACTCAGTTCTGCTGCTTCCCAACTACGAGGTCCTGGGTGATTACTTGGTCTCTCTGAGCCTGGGTGTCCTCATTATAAAGTGGGGGAATAACACTTTGTACAGAGGAAAGTGAAGATGAGAGCTAATGCATAGTAAATCCTGCACACCTAGTGGTTACTCAGTAAACCACAGCCACACTTGTTTTAGCCTCAGACAATCAGGGAGAGCTTCCTGGAGGAAACGGTGCTTAATGCCAAGTGACACCCTGGACCACCCAATCAAAGTCCCTTCAGTCACGAGCTCATTTTCTTCACATTACTTTACACTCTAAAAAAGCACCTTGTTCATTTATTTGCTCACTTGTTCACCGTCCCTCTCCCACTAGGCTGTAGGGACCTGTTTTGTTTGTTCTCGTCACTGCTCTTTCCCCAGAGCCTAGAAGGGGGCTAGGCACGCTGGAGGCGCTCAATAAATGCGTGTTGGGAGAATAAGCGAACTAACACCTCTTTAGTGCTTGTATAGTCCACAGTCTGTCCACATCCATTGTTTCACTTGTTTCTACAACAAACAAGGCTTGGAGACAGGTATTATTCCATCACTTAGTCCAATTTCACAGATGATAGACATTCAGGCTCAGAGAGGATCCAGGCCTGAGACCCTCTGCCACACCACACTCCACCAGCAAGGGCCCGGCTCTGCCACCTACGCTGGGGCATGGCTCCAACGAGGCCAGGGCAAGACCACTGCCCCCCACAGCCAACGAGGCCCACATACGGGCTGGTGCTGCTGGGAACCGGGAGCTCACACGAGCATCAGAAAGAAAGCTATTCTGCTGGGTCTCCTAAGTGGCAATCTTATACAAAGAAATTGAGTCCGTATAAAAGACGTCAGTTACACATCCTAAGCCAGCTCCCCCACCACCCCTAGAAGATGTAGAGTCTCAAACCAGAAAGGCAGAGGGAGGGGTGTCGGTCTTCCTCTGGAGGAGGTGGTTTCTGGAGAGCCCAACACGCCGGCATGCGGAACCCAGCTTGTTACGGCTTTGACACTCCAGCATGAATCCAGAAAACACAGATGGATTGGACTGGTGACAAGCAGCATGTCTGCCGGGGCAAAGCGGGCCAAAAAGAGGGAGTGCTGAGGTACGAAAAGGCTAGAGAGGTTTCAGCCGCCGGAATAGGACACAAGAAATGGAAACAAACACCATTGAAGGGAGAAGAGCGCAGCGCTGGCTAGCAAATCCATTCCAAGCGGACTTCCTCCACTGCTAACCTGTGTGAGCAAATTCAAGTTCAATGGCCTTCATGTGGGACACACATGGTAATAAAAGGAAAATGAATGGCATTTTTAAATGAAACAAACACACGTGCCACAACCCCTGGCTCTGGAAGTTCCAGCCCAAGAGGTATCCTACAAGAGAAGCTGAGAAGGGAAATGGGGAGGGGAGGCGAGGGCATGGATGAGAATGAATCAAAGAAACAAAAGCAAGAGCTAGGAGGGCTGAGGGGAGAACACGTCTCTACTTCCCCTCCCTCACCCTCCAGTGGGGGCTCAATTTCCTCAGAGACCTGATGGGAACAATAATGATGTGTAGCCTTAACTAAGTTATCATTTGAACGGCATGTGTGAAAGCACTTGGGAAACTGACTGCACCTTATAAACATAACAGATTATGACTAGTGTTATTCCAACAATTGCACGCTGTTAAATGATTGTTCATCAGTGGCCAGCACTCCCTCCCCCACACACGTGCACATGTTACATAGCCCCCGAATTTGATATTCAAAAACCCCATTCATGACAGCACTATGGCCTAAAAAGGTCGAATTGAAAAGAAAAGGAAGAGGCCTAGAGAGAGGCCAAGCGATCTGAACCAGGCTGAAGGTCTGGGTCGTCTTCTGCCAGAGACAGGCCAGACCTTCCACTTGCCACCACCTCACAGGCTGCAAAATGCTTTTTTCACAGAACAGCAACCTGGCCTCTGATTTCTGCACGCCAGGCTGTCTGCCTGCTCCTATTACTCCGGGTTCCACAGCGACGTGGCATCACTTGAGCCTCACTTCCTGATTTACTGCCCTCCTGACAGACAGTGAACACGCCAGTCCTCTAACCGCAGATACCCTCACTGCTAATGGGCTGTGGTTAGCCGCAGACGTGCACGACGGAGCCGGCATACCAACAAGTAGAAATGCGATGGGGCACCCTAATCTAAATGATTGTTAGATCAGCTCCTATTCCATTTCACCATTTGTTGTCACGTGGTGTAGACTCCACAGTTGGCAGAGACGAGTCCCCTTCCTCCTGGCACAGAAGGCAGCCAGTGCAATAGACAGAAAGGTCCTGGTGAAAAGCCCCAGGCGAGGGTCCCGTTACTCCGAACAAGTCCTTTAACCCCACACCCACGGTCCTCATCTGTACAACAGGGAGAACGACCCGACTTCGCAGGGTCACACTGCCGAGACGCTCAAATTCAAAGAGCTCTGTACAGCAGCAGGGAAATTTTAAGTTAGTGCAAGAATCTCTTCTGTAGTAACCATGGTAGTGATCACCCAGCCTCTGCTCCAACCGGACAATGCTATCGGGGGAGGGAACTTGCTAAGGCAGGTGAGTCTGTGGCTAGGAAGTGCACTGGCTCTTTAAAACCCTCAGCAGGAATCTGCCACTGACTGGGCCTGTGAGTGACCGCCTCTTCTCATGCTTCCCGGTGGCCTGGCCACCAGAGCACCTGGCTTCACTTTACAGCAGGTGCTTAGACGTTACACCTTACACAGTTGTTAATGGAGGTGAACTAAAGCAAAACGCAGCTCCACTCCCGGACCTACCCCTGGCTCCTTACCTGCTCTTAGGACGCAGTGTACACGTGTATGTGATGCCGGTGGGGATTAGTTCGCTCACAGAAAGTGCATTAGGTTAGTGGGAAAACCATAACTCTGCATCTTTGGCCTGATGTGTTGCCAAGCCATCTGAGTACGTGCAGGACCGGTTTTCTAAGAATTTGCTTCACACAGTGAAACTGTGATGCCAAAACCAGACTAGGAAGGTGCTGAGATGACAAGATTCTTCCTCCTGATCCCCGATACTCCTCTCCCTGAAGCTGTCATGGGCGAGGCATTGACAGGCGACAGCCAGACCCAGAGGCACAGACGTTTCCTTCTGTAGGTCTCCTCTGCCTGCCAGGGGCAGGGTGTCTGGGTTTCTAGGACTCACCAACATCAATTATAAGCAAGAGCAACACACTGTAATTCATTTTCAGGCAACATAGAACAAAGGATATACCGACAAAATAAAATGCTATGTTAACCCCCTTTCCTCTCCAAAAGAAGACACGGTGTATAGAGAGCTAAAAAGCTTCAAATAAAAATATTTAAAGACAGATCAACTTTCATGACCACCTAGCAGGTTGACAGAACCCCTACACCCTTGCTGCCAAGCTGCCTGAATATCAGTAACATTCTCAGCATTCATGCCTAGTTCTTCCATCAGGACCCCTCCTGGATCCTGAGTTATGGGGGAGGACAGTTGACAGACAGCCTGGGTTACGAGTGACTTGTCTATGTGTCACAAGTTTACAGTTAGGAGATATTTTAACTGGTAGTTCTTTTATTTGTCTTGATTTTAAAAGTACAGAAAAGATTTTAAAATATAAAGAGAAATAGAAAGTAATCAGCAGCCCCTCGCACCTCAGGTGAGGCAGGCGGCCTGGTGCCACGCCATACCGCAGGGTGGGTCTGGGCATTAGCAGGGGTGCCCAGGGAAAAGGCTGAGCACCCCGTTCCAGACCCTTCCTTCTTCCCACGCACGCCTGCTTCACACCTACCACCAGGGAGGGAAACCGCAGAAAATGCTCCTGAAACCACAGACTACCTCACATGTCAAATGCTAACAGGTCCCTCTAACTTCCCTCTCCTGTTCCTGCAGCGCCAAGGGCCACTACTCACCTAAACCTCAAGTGAGAGACGACACTTCTCACTTACTATTCCCATCTTTGGCCATCAGTCATAATGAAAATAACTTCCAAAATTAGCAGTAAGAAAAAAGGGTAAAATTTCTGAGAACTGTCAAACCATAGATGGGGAAAAATGCCACTCTATTTTTAAAAGAAAGATATTCAGAGGTGGCGGGTGAAGAGGTACACCACCCCTGGCTTTTTACCACCCTTTTTACAGACCTAAAGTCTGTGTTAGTTCAGGAACAGAAATGTGTTATACAGGCTGTATTGCTCATACAGTACCATGCTGACTACGTTACCTTTAAACGCATGTTTAGACCATAATTCAACGTTTAATCAAACAGTTATGATTTAAAATGTTCCTCTATCCCCTCCTGCACATGTCGAGAACCAGGAAGACCTGGGTCTCCGCTGCCTTCCTCCCAAACCTGCCGACCGGCTGTGGCTTCCCTCCGGACTGGAGCCATTCTCCTCCTAGGGTGACCTCATCAACTCGGGGCTGCAAACATGACCTCTGCTGACGACCCCTCAACTGAAACCTCTGGCCCAGAACCGCCTCAAGCCCCAGATCTGACTAGTAGCCCACTGACACCTTCACCTGAGGACCTGGGTATGTATGTACGTGTCTGTACATGTGTGCAAGTGACTGGGACATACAAAGCTGCATCAGTCGTCCTGCCAGTAACCCCCTTCCCGTGTTCCCTCCCCTCTGTGGACGCACCACCGTGCAGCAGACGCTAATCTATAAATCTTGGTGCGTCCTTGACTGCTTCCATATTTCTTACCCTCAACGTCGTCAATAATCAAATCCGGCCGACTCAGTATCTAAATCTTCAGGATGTTAAACCCCTTCTCAGAAGCTGTAGAGCCCATCTCCATTATCACCCCCGTTCTGGCCCTGGCTGTTCGCCCTCTGGGCTCCTGCAACAGCCTCACTGGCTCCCCTAGTGCTGCCTACCAAACACAGATTCGATCACGTCCCTGCTTAAGTCCTGCAGCAGATGTCCATTGTCTTTGGGACAAGATGCAGCACTTGGGGTCTGTCCTCTCACACGTGCTAGCCCCATCGGACACCTCCACGTCCCGTACCTCCTGGACCTCCTAGACTGCAGCCCCAACTGGACTACTCCTGTTTTCTCCTGCTTCTGCGCCTTTTCCCCAAGCTGCTCGACTGGCTCCCTCTTCTTCACCTGGCTCACGTCCACTTCTACCCTTCAAAGCTCATCGGCTTGGTGCTATTTCTTCCAATAAACACCCCTCATCACCAGCACTAGAACATATTTCCACAGCATGCTGTGGCTGGCCATTATCACGGCACTTACTAGAATGTTTTGCAGACATCCATTTACGGGAGCCCTCCGCCATCAGACTGTGAGCTCCTGCAAACAGGAACTGTGCCATTCACTTTTGGAAGCCTCGGCGCCTGGCACGTTACCTGGCACGAAGCTGAGCCTCCCTGAATGTGCCAGTTGAAGAACGATTTCTCGTACTTCCAGCAGCAGTTTGGAACATATTGTCCCAAGACCCCCGAAAGTCCCTGAGTCCCCTTCAGGAAGTCCATGAGGTCAAAACTGTTTTCATAATAACACCGACACATGAGTTGCCTTTGTCTCTGCGTTGCCATGTGCACTGTTAGTGCAAAAGCAATAGTGTCTTAGCCCAGTCAAGTTGGTGGCACAAAGTCACAGTGTTCTTTGCTGCCACTTACAGTAAAAATAAATAAATAAATAAATAAAAATTTAAATGCCAAGTTCATGTAAGAATGTCTTTGATGAAGCTGCAAAAATTAATTTTATTAAAACTCAACCCTCACAGACATGTCCCTCTAACATTCTGTGTGGCAAACAAGGTACACACAAAGCACCTTCGCTGCAGACCAAAGCAGAGGGTTGTCTCCAGGCCAACACTGTGCAACTGAGTGGTGAGCTTCTCCTCAGGGAACACCGTTTTCACCGCAAAGAGCCACTGAGAGACAAACAGTGGTTATTCAGACATAAGGTTCTGTGAGCATCTCCTTAAAAATGAGTGAAGTGAGCCTGTCACTTCAAGAAAAAACAATTGACAGTGTTTGCTACAATTGAGAAAATCTGAGCTTTCAGGAAAAAAACAAACAAACAAAAAACAAAACAGAAGCCTGGAAATCTTGTATCAGCCTCCGGGAGCTGACAGCTTCCTGACAGACACTTAGAGACTTTTCTGGTGATCTTAACCCTTGTGATTGTTTGATATTGTATAATGAAATGTGTCCACATTTGCAAGATCTGCATAACCCACTGAATCAGTATTTTTCAAGTGACCGAAGCACGATCTTGCAAAGCAATGTACGGCTCAAAGAGCCGTTCGAATGCAAGATAGACCAAAAGGTTTAAGAACCTCTGGCCTCCAGCGTCAAACAGAAGGACGTGGAGTAGAAGGACAGGCACACAAACCTCCATCAGAAAAGACTTCCTCCTTCTCTTAGGAATCTGCCCTGGGCCCTAGCAATGAGGCATCTACCTGGGGCTTGCTTCTGACAATGGACCATCTCAGGGGAAGCTTTCCTTTTTCCAAACAAAACACAACTTTCAAGGTCGGACCAAACTGAGAGGCCATGTGGAGAAAACCTGGGGATCAGGCATCCTAAGAACTGCAGTCCAGTTGTCACCCAGCGGCACCAGGTGCCACCCAGCGGCATCAGGTGCCAGCCGGTGAGCTGAGCGGAGCGTCCAGCCCAGCCTCTGGGATCGCAGTATCTTCACCTGCAGCACGAGGAGCACTGAGTCTGCTACCACAGTACTGTGGGAATCCAGTAAAATGTGAGGGGAAGTCCTTTCAGTCAGCACTCTGACCACAGGTGTTCCCCAGACCACACTTCAGACTTCACCTGCCAGCATGCGGTGTCAGTAATAACCCTCTGAAAGGAAGGGGTGTGAGGAAAGTCAGTGGAACAAATGTGGAACTGAGAAATGAAGTGGAAAAGACTAGAATGAGGGAAGTGAAACAATGTTTAAGCATCTGTGCTCTGAAGCGTCAGGAGCTGTCATGCCTGCTCGGCAGGAACCCCTACATTCTTACTCTCGTCAGATCTCCATCTTTCAGGAGCACCTTTTACCTCGCTTGTCTTACAAGTCTCTCCACAACAGAAGAATGACAGTGTCACCAACATGGTTTATCTTTCAAATCGTAAAGAAGATAAAGAAGAAATATCATAAAACCCTAAAAATCCTCTCAGAAATGTCCCTCCGCTGATCACTTATGAGCCATCTAATTGAAATCGCTCCTCCAGGTTGCAGAAAGCAGGAGAGAGCGACTGTAGCTCGGCACTGAAACTAAGTATCTAGTCATCCCCATTTTCACAAAGACAAACAAAAAGAAACTGCTGTTTGTAGAAGAAAAACAGATCATTACAATAGTCTCTAAAACGAATCACTGTTAATTGTGACACAATCATGACCATATTAGGTGTACAGTTTCTTTTTAAAACAAAGCCTCACAGATGTCTGTTTAAGCACCGGAGGAAAGTCAAGCCCACGGATACCAAAATGACGAAGTAATGCTCAAACCACGAGCTGTGGGCTGTACAGGAAGGCTCTGGAATCAATTAAACCAGGGTTGTCATGCTAGTCCTGCCACTCCCTAGCTGTGTAACCTTGAGCAGATTACTCTGCCTCTCTGAGCCTCAGCTGTTCCATCTGTAAACCCTAGGTCACCCAACCTGCCTGCTGGGAAGAGCAAAGAGCATACAAACCCAGCACAGTGTCTGGACAAAGTCATTCACTTGGAGTTTGTCCTCACGAGAATAACAACTACCGAGACACACCTGCATGATGGCTTGGGAAAGCGGAAACGGACATCTTCTTGTCTCTGAGTTAACTGGTCCATCTGAGGTGAGATCCACCGATGGAGGATGGGGAAGGAGGTATGGGAGCCTCAGCTGAGCGGTATGCACGCCTCTGCATTCTCTAAAACAGCTTTAACTTTTATTTTAACATAGTCCACTATGTAATCCATTCTTTGTTTTACGATCTATTAATTTAAAAAAAAAAAATGCATCATAGTAAAATTAGTTCCTTTGACCTTCTTTTGGGGATTTTTTTTTTTTAAGATGAATGTTAGCCGTGCATCCTTTTAGGTCCTTTATGTCTCTAGATTTCCGTGAAAATGATAACAGCTCCAACTTTCCCTTTCTTTTCTACATTTAGGAAAAGAACAGGGCCTTGTTTTAGAAATTACAATGACACAAAACACCGGTGAAGGCTACAGGTGCATCAAATACATGGCCTCCACACTGTTGTAATAATCTTGGAGTTGCAGTTTGCAGCTCCTTGAAGCTGATGGTTTTGAAGCTGAGGAAGGTCCCCGTGGCAGGCACCGTGTGTCCTGGGCAGCCGACTCGGGCACTGGCAACCTCGTGGTAGGTGTGAAAGGGACTCTGAGGTCAGTTAAATGAAATACATTTTAATTGACTTTAATTGATAACTCGTTATTGATTTGGATTGGTACAATTACAGTCATGCGCTGCTTAACGATGAGGATACATTCTGAGAAATGCGTTGTTAGGTGACTCCATCGTCATGCACACATCACGGAGTGCACCCACACAAACCTGGTGGTACAGCCTACTGCTCCCAGGCTACAAGCCTGTACAGCATGTGACTACACAAGATTAAATCAAGCACAAAGAAAAGATGGAATCAAGAGACGGGATGCAATCAAGAAAATGCTGCAATCAAGAGGCAGCAGTAAGCAGTCCTAAGGGGGACCTTCATAGCAATGCACGCCTACCTACAGAAACAAGAACTATCTCAAAGAAACAGTCTAAATTTACACCTAAGGGATCTTTGAAAAGAACAGCAAACAAAGCCCAAACTGAGTACAAGGAAGGAAATAATAAATATCAACCTTAAATGAAATAGAGGCTAAAAAAAAAAAACACCAAAAAAACTAAAAACCAAAAAAGATCAATGAAACCAAGAGCTGGTTTTTTTGAAAAATAAACAAAATGAACAAACCTGTAACCAGATTCATCAAGAAAAAAAGAGAGGACCCAAATAAAGAAAATCAGAAATGAAAATGGAGAAGTGACAATGGAACCCACAGAAATACGAAAAATTTAAGAAAATACTTCAAGCAATTATACACCAACAAATTGGACAATCTGGAAGAAATGGATAAATTCCTAGAAGTAAACAATCTTCCAAGGCTGAATCAAGAAAAAACAGAAAATCTGAACAGACCAATTACAACTAATGAAATCGAATCAGTTATCCACAAGCCCCCAACAAACAAAAGTCCTGGACCAGATGGCTTAACAGGTGAAGTTTACCAAACATTCAAAAAAGAATTAACACCTATTCTTTTCTAACTGTTCCAAAAAATTCAAGAGGGAAAGCTCCCAAGCTCATTTTTCAAGGCCACCATTACCTTGATTCCAAAACCAGACAAAGACATTACAAAAAGAAAAAAAGAAAAACTATAGGCCGATATACCTGATGCACAGAAATGCAAAAATTCCCAACAAAATCGTAGCAAACCGAATTCAGCAATACATTAAAATGATCATACACCATGATCAAGTAGGATTCATTCCTGGTATGGCATGAATTCATTCCTGGTTGGTTCAATATCTGCAAATCAATTAACATGATTCACCACATAAACAAAATGAAAGATGAAACTCATATGATCATATCAATAGATGGAGAAAAAACATTTGACAAAATCCAGCATCTATTTATGATAAAAACTCTCAGCAAAGTGGGAATAGAGAGAAATCTCAACATAATAAAGGCCATATGTGACAAAGCCACAGCTAACATCATACTCAACGGGGACAAGCTAAAAACATTCTCCTTAAGATCAGGAACAAGACACGATGCCACTGTTACCACTTTTATTCAACATATAATAGTTCTGAAAGACCAAGCAACAGCAATCAGAAAAGAAAAGGAAATAAGGGCGGCCAGATGGCTCAGTTGGTTAGAGCGTGAGCTCTGAACAACAGGGTTGCCAGTTCGATTCCCACATGGGCCAGTGAGCTGCGCCCTCCACAACTAGATTGAAGGACAACGACTTGACTTGGAGCTGATGGGCCTTGGAAAAAAACACACCGTTCCCCAACATTACCCAATTTAAAAAAAGAAGAAAATGAAATAAAAGGCATCCAAATGGGAAAGAAGTAATAATGTCATTATTTGTAGAAGACATGATACTACATAGAGAGAACCCGAAAGACTCCACCAAAAAACTATTAGAATTCATAAATGAATTTAGTAAACTAGCAGGATACAAAATTAATATCCAGAAATTGGTTGCATTTCTATACACCAATAATGAACTATCAGAAAGAGAAATTAAGAAAACAATCCCATTTAACACTTGCATCAAAAAAATAAAATAAAATACGAATAAGCTTAACCAAGGAAGTAAAGGACTTGTACTCAGAAAATTATAAGACATTGAAGAGAGACATTAAAGAAGGTACAAATAAATGGGAACATCTACTACACTCATGCACAGGAAGAATATAGTTAAAATTTCCATACTACCCAAAGCCATCTATAGATTCAATGCGATCCCCATCAAAATACCAACAGCATTTTTCACAGAACTAGAACAAATAACCCTAAAATTTATTTGGAACCATACAAGACCCAGAATAGCCATAGCAATCTTGAGAAAGAAGAACAAAGCTGGAGGTCACGCTACCTGATATCAAATCATACGACAAGGCTACAGTAATCAAAACAGCATGGTATCGGCATAAAAACAGACAAGGAGATCAATGGAACAGAACAGACAGCCCAGAAATAAACCCATGCCTATATGGTCATTTAATCTATGACAATGGAAGCAAGAATTTACAGTGGGGTAAAGACAGTCTGTTTAATAAATGGTGCTGGGAAAACTGGACTGATACATGATGAAGAAGAAGGAGAAGAAGGAGAAGAAAAGGAAGGAAGGAAGGAAGAAAAGAAGGAAGGAGGAACTTATACCATGTTTCCCCGAAAATAAGACCTCTTATTTTACTGTAAGACCCAATCTTACATAATATAATATAATATAATATAATATAATATAATATAATATAATACCAGGTCTTATATTTAACTTTTGCTCCCAAAGACACATTAGAGCTGATGGTCCAGCTAGGTCTTATTTCTGGGGACACACGGTACTACATACAAGAATAAACTCAAAATGGATCAAAAACTTACATGTAAGGCCTGAAACCATAAAACTCCTAGAAGAAAATACTCGTATAGGAAGTAAACTCTTTGACATTACCCTTAGTAATCTTTTTACTGATATAGTTCTGCAGACAAGGGAAACAAATGGGATTACATCAAACTAAAAAGGTTTTTCACAGCAAAGGAAACCATCAGCAAAATGAAAAAACATCCTACTGAATGGGAGAAGATATTTGCCAATGATACATCTGATAAGGGGTTAATATCCAAACCATGTATGTGTGTATATGTGTGTGTGTATATATATATATATATATCATGCAACTCAACACCAAAAGAAACAAACACTCAAATTAAAAAATGGGCAGAGGACATGAATAGACATTTCTCCAAAGAGGACCTACAGATGGCCAATAGACATATAAAAAGATGCTCAACGTCATTAATCATCAGATAAATGCAAATTAAAACCACAATGAGATACCACCTCACACCTGTCAGGATGGCGATCATCAATAAATCAACAGACAACAAGTGCTGGATGAGGATGTGGAGAAAAGGGAAACCTCATGGACTGTGGGTGGGATTGTAAATTGGTGCAGCCGCTATGGAAAAGTGTGTAGGTTCCTCAAAAAATTGAAAATAGAACTACCTTATGACCCCACAATTCCACTCCTGGGCATTTATCCAAAGAAACTCAAAACACTAATTCTAAAAAATATATGTATCCCTATGTTTACTGCAGCACTATTCACAATAGCTCAGATATGGAAACAACCGAAATGCCCATAAATAAAAAATTGGATAAAGAAATTGTGGTACATTTATATAATGGAATATTACTCTGCCATAAAAAGTAACGAAATCTTACCATTTGCAACAACATGGATGGACCTAGAGGATATTATGCTCAGTGAAATAAGTCAGACTGAGAAAGACAAATACCATATGATCTCACTTATATGTGGAATCTAAAGAACAGAATAAATGGACAAACGAAACAGAAATAGACTTATAGATACAGAGAACTGGTGGTTACTAGGTGGGAGAGGGTTGGGGGGATAGGTGAGAAAGATGAACGGATTAGGAAGCACAAATTGGTCATAAAATAGTCATGGGGATGTGAAATACACTACAGGGAATACAGTCAATAATGTTGTAAGACCTGTGTAGGGTGTCAGATGGGTACTAGGTTTATTGGGGGGACCACTTCATAAATTATATAAATGCCTGAGTATTATGTTGTATACCTGAAATATAATATAAAATAATACTGAATGTCAACTATAACTAACATGTATGTATACACACACACACACACACACACACACACATACACACACACAGTCACGGGATGTAAAGTACAGCCTAGGGAGCATAGTCAATGATATTATAACAGTGATGTATGGCGTCAGATGGGTAGTGGACTTGGTGGGGTTGTCACTTTGTGAAATGTATAAATGTCTAATCATTCTCTTGTTCTGTACACCTGTGAATTGTATACCGAAAGTATACTGAAAAAGAGTAAAATATATATATATATATATATATATATATAAAAAAAAAAGAAAGACGCAGTAAACATGAAATGTATGAGGCTGCTCCCAGAGTGACAGGCACACTGTTTTATAGCAAACTTTCTTATAAGCAGGAAGCGTGCACTCTAAAATAACAATAAAAAGTATAGTACAGTAAATCTACAAACCAGTGACATGCCATTTATTATCATGTATTACGTCCTGTATATGTGTACGTGTTACACTTTTATATGCCTCACAGCATCACCATGAAGCCATAGGAATTCTTCAGCTCCATGAATTCACAAGACCATCTTTGTATATTTGGTCTGTCGTTGACTGAAATACCATTATGTGGCCCAGGACTGCATATGCAAAATGCACAGTCTTCTTACATCTCTGTATTTTTAACAGGTGAAGACAGTTGTTTTTGTCAGTCCTGACAATCTACCAGAGTATTTGCTCTATAACCAAAAAAAGCCTACATAAATATCTACGCGAGGGCATTTGAATTTTTGCCTTGAAGATCTGAAAAAAAAAAGCCAAGCGACGGTTCTTTTTTATCCCCCCCTTAAATCAAAAGCAGGTATTTCTCTTGCACAAGACTGTCATTTGTTGCTCCCTCATTGAGAAACACAACGACAGGGTGGTATTTTAAAGCACACTAAACTGGTTCGGCCCTAATCCTTTTGTTCAGGATAACAAGCTTAATCATCTTTCCTCAAGAACAGTCGCTAAGGCAGATTCCTGGGCCAAACAGGCTCCTTCACCGCCGTGGGCGGCACCCCATTTACTCAGCTTTAAGGAGGAAGCCGGGGAGCTGACCGCATGTGGGACGGATTTGGGGAAGATAAGTTAGAGAGGCTTTCTTTGCTTTATGGCCTCTCTGCCCACTCTCCAATGGATCAGAAAGGAGAATTATTACACTCAGAAACACTTTATCTGCTCACTCGCTTTGAAACCCATGTAAGACTGTTTAGCTAAAGAAAAGCACATTGGAACAAAGCCGTTGGTAACAGAGATGCTAGTCACTGGGGACTCCAAACAAACTATTCAGGAGCCTCTATTCAAAGGTTTACATTATTTCCTTGACCCTTGAAACTTTCAGCCACCCTGCAGAGAAGCCTGGGTCCCCCTCCCACCCCCACTCCCGTCAAACTGGCCCTAAATCTTAACACTCTGAGTCTCTTTGGTGTGGAGGTAACCTGACCCAGACGAATTGTACAGCCCATTGTATACGGAGGGAAAGGGGACGATGAGGGCTTGGGGGTGCACAATGCCACAGAGGAGGTCACCCAGGGGCTCCTGGCAGGGGAGAAATTCCCAGAAGCACCTGAATGCTCGATGGTTCCTCCAAAAGGCCACAAGGCTCGTAAACCACTAATGTTGCTAGTTACACTACACTGAAACAGAATCACCATCTGGATATTGCCTAACATACACATTTTTAGACTTAGGTTAAACAACATTCCTTCGATTGACTTTCTTTCTCAGTCTATACCCAGCTGCTTTGGTGTCATAGAGACAGAGCCTTGTAAGTGCCCTCAGGCACGTGTGACTGATACCTGCCAGGGCACCACTGACACCGTAGGCAAGCGCGAAGCACCTACACTTGTAACCTACGTTACAAGCGCTACATCTCTGGGGAGTGTGAACTCTACACATGCACGGTTCACTTAGTAAGCTTGGCCACACACGGCTCTCAAACATGAGTGAAATCATCAGAGGCTGTGCTCTTGAGGACGTCAGAAGGGAGAGTGTGGAAAGAAGTATATGCGGTAAACCCCAAAAAGACATGGGGGGAACACCATGGGAGGGTTCCAGACTGACATATCTGGATGTGGGGGGCAGAGAAAAGATAGGGAAATACTTCACCATGTGATCAGGTAGCATTTTACAATTCACAAAGCACAGGCACACACTGATGCACCTGCGAGGATTAGGAAGGCCACTTCCCAGAATGGAACACCGAGGCCACCAAGGTCGATGGTCTATCCCCGGATCTGAAAGGAGCCACCACTACATTTGGATTTGGTCGGGGTTTTTTTGGATTGGGTTTTGAAGAGCTGAATCGTAGAAGGCAGGAACTTGGTTCAAATCAACAAATAATTTTGAGGGCCTCTGAAGGCTGCAGAAAAGGAAAAGCATGAGGCCTGGGGTCTACAGACTGAGAGCTGTGCGTCCTTGTGGAATGATTTAACCCTCAGTTCCTCTGCTACGAGAAAGGCCAGCCCCAGTTATGCCACGGGACTGTTGCAAGGACAGAAGGAGAAACGACAACAGAACAAGAAGCTGTAGATAGTAAGCAGATGTGAAGCATCACTGTTCCTTTTCACAAGCCAAATGCCAGCCCTTGTTAATAGCAGACACTCCAATTCGGAAGGAAGGAAGAGAGGAATGGCGGGAGGGAGGGAAGAAGAAGGAAGGAAGGAAGGGAGGGAGGGAGGGAGGGAGGGAGGGAGGGAGGGAGGGAGGGAGGGAGGGAGGGAGGGAGGGATTGAGTAAAGTCAGTCGTCTCTGAACTTGGCTTTCTCGGGACAAAACTTGGCATATCTGGTTGCTTGGTTCTGCAGGCCCCTGGCTGGCTCTAGAGGACACTGTGACAGGTGACAGTGGTACAATGGCCTCATGGTTCCCCCAGAGGCCCCATTCAGCAATAAGCCAGGCTTTCTGCTGAATGTCAGTCAAATGTGGGGCCACTGCCCATGGATAGAGAACGCAGGCAAGACCTTTGGGCAGAGTCTCGTCAGCAGCCCCCTGGGCCGCGTGCCAGCTTGGCTACCAGGTCCCACCAGGCCACAAACCCTTCCCTAAAGCCTCTGGGGCTGAAATGCCTCTGATTTCAGGTTCTGACTGCAGAATGAAGCATGGACCATATTCCATACGTCACCCCAAACCCCCAGGAGGGTCTGGGGCGGCACCTGTAACCACACTCAAAAATACCTCCACAGAAAAGCAGAAAAGAAATGGTTTATATGAAAAGAAATCCATATAAACCATTAAAAGCCCCATGTTTCAGTTCAGATGAGTCCCCCACCCCACCCCCACCAAATGATTCGTATCAGGCGAAATCTACCAAATGAGTCACACAAAAAATTTGGTTTTCAGAGCCTGCGGAGTTTGAAATCCCAGCTAAGGGATGGTGGGCTGACTTAGAAGCTACAGTTCTCAGACCTCAGGGCTATTGGGTCCCAAGGCATCTGAGATAAACCTCATGGCAGGGATGGACAGGCTGTGTTTCAGCCCATGCTGCGGCCAGAACGGGGACATGTCCAAGGAAGGACGTACCACTGCAAAGCCCGCAATCTCCCACCTCTAAGATACCGCATACTGCAACTTGGGAAGAAGAATTTAAAACAAACAAACAAAAACAAGAAAAAAACAGGGCAAGGCACTTTACCCAGGATGTGGCCCTGAAGAAGGCAAACGTTTAGTGATCATATTTAAGCAGAGAAGGAAATTTACAGTTTTAAGAAAATGCTATGGAATCCTGTCAGTAATCTTGTCCTACCTTATATTTTGTACACCCAGATTTTTGAATGTCAGGTTTTCTTAAAGCAGGGTGTATCAATAAATAGTTTTCAAGGTCCAATAAAAAAACAACAAAATTGGCAGAACGAAAGATGCTATTATAAGTATTATATTTACTTTTTAAACAAAGTGCTGTTATAAAGGCAGATTCCCAGCTCATGGGGATATTAGCGCGAAGACATCCATAGAAGGCAACACAGCCTCGTTCACAGGGCCCAGGTTTCGTCAGGAGACCTGCGTTTGAGATCCATCCCTCACTGAACAGAGTGGCCTTGGTGACATTACTTAACAGCCAACCGTCGGCCTGACCATCTGTGGAACGAATGTGATAAAACAGCATTTGACTTAACCTTAGAGTTTGGTCATGAGAAATAAATGGGAAACAGATCTGAAAGTGCTTTTAAAGCTATAAAAAGTGAGAGCGGAGAATGGTTTCCGTTGGGTTATGTGTTAAGGTTAGTAAATGAAATGAAAGTAGTGTCTCTAAATCACTCTTGAAAAATTCCTTATACCACAGTGTCTGGCAGACGTAGCTTTCTGTTCTGCAGCGTCTCTCAAGAAACCCCTCCAGCGCTGGAACAGACTGCACTGGTTGGCCCGTGTTCAGAAGCCATGTCAAACAACAATGACAAAAATAGTCATCTAAGCAAAATACAATTGTACCAGTATACACCAGGGGTGCCAAAAAAACGTATACACATTTTCAGAGATGTTATCTATGTATTACTTTTCGAAGTTGAATTGAATTACGTAGCAATGTGTAGTATGACGTTCGCTCAAAAGATGGCGTTAATCAAATGAATGCTGGCTTCATTCATTGGATTACAATTTTAAAATAGTTTTTTCCTTTCTTAAAACGTGTATACATTTTTTGGCACCCTCTGTATTGTTTTTCGCCAGGTCTGTACATCCAATCCATTGTGCAATAATGAAGGGGCTTTGCTACACACGACTGCGCGTTACCCCAGTGCAGTGACAAGGAGACTGTTCTGGGTGACACTGCAAAGCTTCAGGATCAGAAGCTCTCCCTCGCCTTCTATGATGCCTGAAAGATGGCATGGCCCTCTGTATAATCTCAGTACGTGATTTCTCATTCCACAAGCATCTATGGAACACACACGAGTCGCAGGGCACCATGCCGACAGCGGGAGGGAGCCCCATGTAAAGACAATGCAGGGTCCCTACCGTCAGGGAACGCACTAGCTGGCAGTGGACACGAAAGCTACACAGTTAACCATTATGCCAGGTGGACTGAACCGAGCATCAAGCAGAGGTTTCCATAACCTGGAAACGCAGAGGAAAGACCAGTCACCCCGGTAGACCGGGGGAGACATCTGCAGGCTGCGTCCCCAGGATGAACTGTATTTCAGTATGGGGACAGGAGGGAGGGGGGAGGGGTTGACACGGCAGGACTACAGAGCCATGGGAAATCTCGGCACTCGGAGGAACAACGCACCCAGTAGGCAGGGGGATGTGCTAAGACCCCAACTCCAACAGTGATGGGATTCCTACGTGGCTTCAGGAACTAGGATACATCGATGTAACTGCAACCGTCAAAACACAAAGGCGACTTTAATACTAAAGAGTAACATCTCCATTCTGGACGACACAGACGGGCCCCTCGTGCTCGCCCTCCAGACCCTCTCTCTTGTTCTCTGCTCCATCCTCTGTGCGAGGGGGCTGCCCGAGTGGAGGGGGGAGGCTGTAACATGCTCCCTGCTCTCGGCTTCCCTCTGGGTGTGACCAACAGGCCACAGAGCAGCAGATAGGAGGAAGGGAGGAGAGCGGAGTCAGGGCGTTTATTCCTCAGCTTCTTCATAATTGGCAGAATCAAGACCTGTGTCTCCAAAGCCCGTTGCTTTGCACCTCAGGGAAAGTAAGTTGGTGATAGATTGCAGCAGGTCTTGAGAGAAATGCACGTAATCTTTTCTACTAATTCTCAAGAGTTCACGACTTATTTTGGACATGTGTAGCCTATGCCTGCTTATCTTTTTCAATAGCTCTACAAACGAGATGCTCCAATCACACATTCATGTCAGAGGACTGCACCAAATGTGCAACTGCAATCTTTAAACAAAACAAAACAAACAAACAAACAAACAAACAAAACTCAGACAGTCAGAGATATTCCAAGACTCCGGTCCAGAGCCTTCCTAGACCACGGGTCCCACGTCTGTTTCCTTTCTGGGAGTATCAGCTGGTTGGGAGAGCACACATGCTATTGGTGATCAGAAGGCATATGTCATGGAATTTCTTCAGCAAACATATGACCCTCATCATTTTTCCAAACTGCTCTAAATTTTTTCCACCTCCCCCATTCCTACAAGAGCTTAGACACTTGTCAGCATTCTCTGCTTGTCAGAGCAGGCTTTGTTGCTGTTCGCTGGGTGTAAAGGGCAGTGAGCAGCCTGAGCCCCACTTCCAGGATTCTGCACCATCCTCCTTGACCCGGCCTTGTACTGACGCCAGCCTGGGGAAAAGAACACACTATTTATTACAGGGATTCTAGAGATAAGATGCTTAGACTTTACACAGGCCGGGCAGAGCTGCTGGCAATGCATGTGGGTGTGATCTGGTGACACCCCAGAAGGAGTTCTGTGTAGCCTTGAACTTCAAGGTTAATTATCACAGTCTTTGCCCCCGGCTTTGAATACTTAGTTAGACATTGTTCACTTTGGGATTCTATAACTTCACAAAACTATAGCTTGAGAAAAGTTTCTGCAAGTGACATCACAGAAGGACACACACCGTGATTCCACTTACATGAAGGACCTATCGCTGTCAGAGTCACAGGCACAAAAAGTAGAATTGGGGTTGCCAGGGGCGGGGAGGGGAGAATGGGAGTTAGTGTTTAACGGGGACAGAGTTTCAGTTGTGCAAGATGAAAAGCGTTCTGGAGATGGACGGTGGTGATGGTGGCACAGCAATGTGAGTGCACTGAATGCCACCGAACCATACGCTTGAAAATGGTTAAAAGGGTAAATTTTATGTTATGTGTATTTTGTAAGAATTGAAATTTTAAAAAGGGTCCTGAGAAAAGTAAGAGAATGATTTATAGGATAAGGCTGCTGCAGAAAAGCCGAGCGACTAGCGCTGTTAATAGAAAGACCGAGCAGTTTCACCAACACTCGCTTACAGCGGGTGACTGGGCTACAAACAGCGAGCGTGAAAACCTCCCACGCAGGCAATTATCAGACCAAAGTGACCATTTGCTATTTCCACTCTGAAATGGCTCACTCTCTGGTCCAGCGCACAGGTACCGAGGGCACACAGCACGGTCCTCCAATAGCTGGGTTCTGCAGGGCAGTGACAGGTGAGGCTTGGGGCCTGGGGACACACTGCACTGCATCTAAATGAAACCCAAGACAGGGAAGGCTTCCCAGGGCATGGGAGCTGGGTCTTAAAGGATGAGCAGTCCATCAAGGTTAGAAGGACTGGGGAAGTGTCACTACAGGCAAGGCAGAGGGCGCCGTACGTGGATGCATGTAACCAGCCTGCCACATTCACACGCTACTGGAAGCCCAGTGTGGTGGGATCCAAGGGCACCTGGGAGGAGAGGCTGCCCTGGGTCAGGGGAGCAGGCGGGAGGCGGGTCACAGACTGCCCTGTGCCCTTGGAGCTATGGGGAACTTCCGAGGGACTTTGGGCATTCAGATCAATGAGATTTCTGCTTTAGAAAGGGTGGACGTGTGTGATTTCAAGGGGAACATGGTGACAAGGACACTTGTTCAGAGACCCCACAGCCATCCAGTGAAAGGAACTCAGATCTGAACTAATAATCAGTGTGCGGCCTCTCCTAGGAGCAAGGGGCAGACCACTAGCCTCTCCCAAGCCCCCATCATGCCTAGGATCGTTCCCATGTCTTCAGCCATCATTCATTCATTCATCAAACGTAGCTGAGCACCTAGTATGCTGTGCACAGTGGAGCCAGAATGCCTGGGTCCAAATCCCAGTTCTGACAAGTACTGGCCCATTACTTAAACTTTGGGGCCTTTGTTTTCCTCACCAGTCAAAACGGAGATGACAGTAGTCACCTCAAAGGGGGGTGGCAAGGATTGAACGGGGAATACCTGTAAGGGCTCAGCCGGCGTGACACCTGCTGCTGCTCAGTGACACATCCAGAACTGTCCGTGTTTCTCCTCCTCTGCCATTTTACACACATACACGTGGTACCCGGCACTGGGGGGAGGAAGATGAATGAGACACGGCCCCTCCCTCGGAAAAGCTCAAGGTCTGCTGGGCAGGTAACAACTCTGGGGAGTTAGAGCTACAATCAAGTATAAGATGCGGTCGGAACACATATTTTTGTGTCATTAAATTATATCAATTCAGTGAAAGGCCATTGTCAACAAAGGCAAAGGAACGCCACGGCAAGCTGGACGTTAGTCCTGAGAGCAGTGGAGTGGGGCGATCCAGCTTCATTACTTTCTAAAGGACTCATTTGGTGAAGCCAAGCGAACGGCATTATCTGCCTTCCATCGCCCGTTCAGTCCCCGGGGCGCAGCGTCCACGGTTTACACACAGGACGGTTGAGCATGACAAGGGACTGATAATAGATGAAGCAGGGCCACTGAGTTCTGTTCCTAAGGCTCTTCAACCGTTTATGACGCTGTAACTGGGGCTGAAATGTATAATAATGCCAGAGCAGAAGAGAGTCCTAGCTCTACCCTACTGTTTCTCGACCGGAGCATATTTTTCTAAGAATGGTAAAATTCTTATTCCATCAAATAACTTGATGGGGGGAGGCTGGTTTAACAGTCTAATCTTTTTTTACTGCTGAAAACATGGATTTTGCCAAGAAGTACTTCATTGTGTCAACTGCGTTGGCTGCAAATCATTTGTTTTAAGCTTCTTAAACTGCCAAACACTTTTTGCAAATGTTTCCACTTACTGATTCAAGTGACCCCGTGTCCAGCTGGAGGTATTCTATAATGCTTGTGCAAATGAGTCCATCAGGCCAGTGTCCTCACTGTCCCACCTTCATCTGTTTCCAGGTTTTACCCATAATGTTCCCTCGCCTAGAATGCCTTCTCTTCTGAATGCCTAAGTCTACTAGTTCTTTGATGGGGGAAAGAGTTAAACGTCACACATATGTATACGTGCATATACACACACCTTACACGTGTACATATGTGAACGTGTATGGATACATACATGTGTGATACTTCACATATGAATATATATATATATTGTTTCAAGCGTGCAGAAAAGCAGTGTGAGGCTTTCTCTATTTAACCACCATTTAGTGCACACGTGTTCCAAGTCAGGCAGTTTGCCAGGCGTGTGTGTTTGAGGAGGCGCTATAAGAAACAGAAGATTGTCCCTGGTTTCACTAAGTGATACTCACCAGAGAACCCATCATGTGCCAGGCATGGCAGAGGTGCAAAGACACAAAGATGGTCACTGGGACCACCCTCTGCCTGTAAGGTGGTGATCGTTTAATGGGAGAGCAGAACATAAGCCACGAAGGCAGGCCTCGGGGATAACTGTGAGGCGGAGGTTTATGCTAAGTAACCACGCGGCCACCAAGGAGGGACACCTCACTGCACTGGGGAGCCAGGGATGGTGGCAGGTGAAGGAGCAGGAGGCAGCTGAGACAGGCAGCCACCCCTGAAGGGGCTCGCGTGCCAGTGGGATGGAGGGACGCTGAAGCCTTGCAAAGAGGAGGCTCTATGACGAGGAGCCTTCTCAATGTCTAACTTCCCCGTAGGTGAGCTCATCTGTGCCGTGGATTCAGTTACCACCTGTGTACTCATGGCTCTCACATTTTTTCTCTCCAGCCTAGACGTCGCCTGGGCTCCAGAGCCTGCATCCCACAGCCCACTCAGCCCCTCAGCTGGAATGTGCCACGGGCCTGCCACCCCACAAACCCAAACCGAACCCTGTCTGTCCCTCTGGCTCCTTCCACCTCAGCATACCACACTCGCTTAGGAGAATGGGCCAGAAGCCTGGCTGCCTCTCCTGGCTCCCAGTGGCACAAGTCCAGGGGAGTCCTAAGTCCCCTCCAGTGGAAACCACCATGGCCTCTCCCTGGCTCACACCACAGACTCCCACCTCTCTGACCCCTGCCCTTCCAGCCCACCCTCCACACTGCAGGCAGAGCCCTCTATCAGAACTCCCTGGAAATCTGACCAGCCACTCCCTTGCCTCAAAGTTCTCCGCCACATTCTTTCTGCTCCGCAGAAGACCAACCTACGAACATGGCCGAGAAGCTTCACAGGACCTTCCCAGCCTCATTTAAGACACTCTGCTCCTTTTTCTTTCACCATCTGAGACTGTCTTTCAATTTCCAAAAGGTCCTTTCCCCTCAGGGCTTCCTAAACATGCTCTCTTAGGTGGTCTGGAATGTTCTCCCCTCCCTCTGCCAACCCCTTTCTAACAGTCCCAGAAAAAAGGGCTCCCCAGATCTTCCTTAGGGCGTCCCAACACACCCGCCCCAACCAGAGCCGGGCAGCATTCTACCACCGCTTCTACCACTGTTCCTCACACTTCTTCTTCTGACCACCTACCCCCGGGGTCTTTAAATAACCAGATGTGAAAGCAGGGTTGAAGGTGGGCTCCCAATGAGCAAAGCAGGCTTCCTGTGTGTCGTGGGAACCCCCATCACTGTAATAGCAGTGCGGTGGGCCCTCACTGCTTGTTTAATTAAAAAAAGGAACAGACTGGAGGGGCGGAGACTGGAGGCAGAAAGACTAGTTTGGGGCTGCTGTTTTTAAAAAGCAAACAAAAACCCAGATGAGAACTGATGAGGGTCTGACCTACAGCAGAAGCGACAGACTATCAGATAATTGGGCAGCAGAATCTGCAGGACTGATTGAGATGGGAGGGTGGGGGAAAGAGGAGCCTGGGATGATTACTGGGGAAATCTAATATTTCTGGGGAAGACCACATGTGACACATTTTTAATTGTCCTACGCACACTGCAGGTAGCCTTTCGAAATTGGCTCCATCTGCCAAGTGGACTTAAAGGACTCTTTCCATGAATACTTGCCTAACCGTTTCCATCCTCATTGCCTTTAACTGTGAGCTGCCCAATGACCTTGAAAGGTTATTTGTGGGCATTCTTCACAGTCCACGACAGGGATGCACAGGTCTCTGGTGCCCAGAATGAAGGACACAGCCAGTCCCGGGCCCCACCGCAATGAAGGCACAATCTGGCAGCCACCCCTGGGAGGGCTGGACACGCAGCTGATATGCCCTCCCTCTGCAGGTGCCGAAGGTCTCCTATCAGATTCCCACCTGGTTCTTGCCCTCTTGCATCATCCACACCTGTGGGTCCAAACTTCCCCTCCGCAGTGGGGGTAGATCACTAAAGACAGAGTTTAAAGCTGGCACAATAAACATACCATTGCATTTTAAGATACAACCAAGTAGTCTGCAAAAATGTGGTTTTCCATACCAACAGTATTTTCCAGTCAAGATACAGCTTTAGAGGAAACAAAATTGGAAGTATGCCTACTTAACTTTTAATTAAAAAGTGAGTTCTTTAAAAGACGATAAACTCTTCTCAAGAGCTATTTCTTCAAAGCAAACCAAACAGGATTGCCTTGCTTCTCCTGGCACCAGGACACCTCCCCGTCCTGCACGACATTAAGACAAATGTGCTGCTTTCAGTGGAATATTGAATTTATGTCAAACATCTAGTGAGAAAAACATGAAGTTTTGTGGGCGAAAGTTGTATTGATAATAATTATACAACATTTAGAGTTTACAGCAAACTTCTTTTTAAAAGCAATGCTTCTGCTGACACTGAAAATATTTTGCTAATACTAGAAAGCTGCGGTTAATAAGCTAGGATTTTAAAGATGAATAATAATATTTTTCATGAAAAAGATTTTTGTATATTGTACAAAACACCACTGACTTTAAGTGCTTGGAGAAACCACCTTACTGATAAAAACAATACTTTAATGCACAATTTTCAATGCTTTCCGGGATTCACTTTTTCGTGCTCCTACTTTTATAGCATGAACAGATTGTCACACTAGAAACAAAGATGTCATTTCTCTTTTCTTATCCACCCTCCACTCAAATAAAATGTTTTTTTTTATTTGAGAGAATATATGAAAAGGCTTACACTATCTCAGAAATGAACAATAACCAACTAATGGTTACTTTTTAAACGCAGTTTCGTGAATTTTCCACCGAAATGCTTGGGTTTGTTTCTAATGTCATAAATGCTTGTGGTCTGGCTGTAAAACAAATTCCTTGCTGGGTGGAGCACCAAGGGTACCGATTAGAAACTCTTGCCTCACGTGGGTGCTTGCTCTGTACTTTTCCGTGAAAGCGTTTATTTCCAATTTTGCTATGACAGAAAGCCAAGTAGGTCTCTGTCACCACGTGAGGATGCAAAAGAGGTTTGAAGGTACGTCATATTGTTGAATGCAAATGACTTCCTCTCAGGAGTTCCTGGATCCTGTTTTGAATCCAACTATTGGCCAACTTGAAAAATCTTATCATAATCATAGGTAAGAGAAAGCCATCAGTATTACAGATGCCAAAAGATGTTTAAGATCTTAAACAAATTATTCTTAATTCCTCAAATATACATGCTTGAAAGTTAAAACAATCTTCCATTTCAAAACCAGAAAAAATAAATGGCAGTTGCTCAAAAGATTATCACAGTGACTTCAAAATGTGACTGGGAGCAGCAGATAGTGTGGACTTGACTTGCCATGGTTATTAACGAGTAGCACCTGCAGGAGAAGACACCCACCTATATCAGAGAACTGCTAGATACATTACATACAGGCTTTAGAAGGAATAGAATAAGGTCTCTCATGACACCTTCCAAGGTAAGATGGAACAAAGGTTATTAGCCAGAATCATAACCCTTTAAGGCTACGACTTCCATGTTACTATAATGCTGTAATATGTTATATGAGTCCTGGGATTATTTACAGCAATATAACACAGATTATGATTGTGTTGTAATCTGATAGGGTTCTGCCTGCTGGAGAAAACTCACCCTCAAAAGGAAAAGGTAAAAGTAAGAAAAGAAACGGCTTAACCATAGTACATGTGAAACAGACAAGAATTTTAGGTGAAAATCAGAAAAGGTAACAATGTCAAGTGGCAAGCAAAAGAGCTAATATGATCTTGGGCAGCATTATTAGAAGTATAGACTTTAGAATAAGGGAGGTGAAGTATCCTGCTTTACTCTGCTGTTTAGAAATCATGCCTGGAATGCCACATTTAGTTGTGTCAAATTTTAAAAGGCATATAGACAAAAGGAAACAAGTGTAGCTCATGCAAACCAGAGTGATCAAGGGTTTAAAATTGTGTCATACAAGGAATTTTTTTTTTATTTTTATGGTAATGTTTAGCTAGAAGACTTGAGAAAGAGCTATCACAATTGTCTTCAAACATGTGATGACTTAGTACATGGAAAAGAGATTAAACCTATTCTCTATGGACCCAAGGGGCAGAACTTGGGCCAAATTTTGACTGTACAAAGGAACTGACAGTCTGAACTGTCTGAAGAAGAAATGGATTGCATGGAGAGATAGTGAGTTCCCAGTCCCCTTGGAAACTGCTCAAGCATGGGTTGAATACCCTTTGGAGCACTCCCCCTCCAGCAGACTTCAAGGCCTGGAGGGGTGGGTGGACTGAATCAGGGGACGGGAAGGGGCAGGACAGGAGGCCAGAGCACTGCCTCCCCCCACTTCAGATGGAGCAGCCCGGTATTTATCTGCTTTACATGTGGGTTCCTGGGGAAGCTGTACCTTGAAGAAACAGTGCAAAGGCTTAAGAAAATAAACCAGGAGATGAGATTATCTTTAAGTCCCTTCAAACGCTGAGATTCTTACAACCTATGGCAGCTTAGCAGGGGTGTGCATTGATACTTTGGTGAGCTGTGGCTGGTGACAGTACTGGAAGTGACACAGAAATAAAATGGCAACATTTTGTTCTTTGCACTCACTCCTTTCCCTCTTTCATCCAGTTCCTTAATTGCCTACTCTTTTATCAGCACGGTATAATAAAAAGAGCTTGAGATTTAGACGTCATAAAATTCAGATCCTCAAAAATGTTAAATCCAGAGTTATGATATAACCCAGCAATCCTATTCCTAGGTACCTTCCCAAGACAAATAAAAACACCTGTACACACGACAATGTTCATAACAGCATTACTCATGATAGTCAAAAGGCAGAAACACCACAAATGTCGGTCAACTGGTGAATGTATAAACGAAATGTAGTCTTCCATAAAATGGAATATTATTTGGCCATAAGAAGAAATGAAGTACTGACACATACCACAACTTGGACGAACCTTAAATCGTTATGCTAAGTAAAGGATGCCAGACACAAAAGGTTAATTATGGTTTGATTCCATTTATATTAAACATCCAGACTCTAAAGAGATAGAAAGTAGGTTCACAGTCATCAGGGTCTAACGTGATGGGGGAAAGGGAGTAACTGCTACTAAGTACTGGGGTTTCTTTTGGGAGTGATAAAAATGTTCTCAAGTTAGATAGTGGTTGGTGATGCTTGCACAATTCTGTGAATATACTAAATGCCACTTAATTATATACTTTAAAAGGGTGAGTTTTTATGGTATGTGAATAATATCTCAATAAAGCTGTTATTAAATTCAAACAAAAAAGATTTGGACTGGTATCCAAGCCTTACTAGCTGTGTGACCTTATAAAGTTACCAAACCGCCTTAAACCTCAGTTTCCTTATATGTAAAAGAAGGTGGTAATACTACCTACCTCAAGGGAGGTCTTCAAAGAAAATATGGAGTAAAGGATGGTAATTCCCAAATCATAAATTGATAAATTATAGCTTTTCTCCACTTTTCAGCAATTGCAGCTTTTCTTAGAGCAATAAAAGAAGTTTGTGATTTCTAGCCCACTTTACAGAGTGCTAAATACTCGGAAGAAAAATACTGCACAAATTTTCCACTTAAAAGAGAGAGCCAGTATCTAAAAGATGAAAATAACTAGTCTTTTCAGGAGCCTAGATACTGCCTAATTTACATTTTGCAGACACAGCAAGAAAAAAAGTTTACGGGGAAGATAGAAATTTCATTCATTAGAACAAAGCTTTCTCCTGCTCCCTTCTCATTTGTATACCACCTTCTATCTTTAGCTCTCCAGGAAGACGTTAAGTGTGACAGTCATCCAAATAATAAGTATGGGTTGTATTTTTCTGAAGTTAATATATCACTATGACTTTTTAGTTACTGCCACTATCAAAAGCATGGAGCGTACTCAACATATAAAAATTCTTCAGTTCATATATTATGCTGTTGTAGTCTTGCCATTGTAATGTAAATCTCTAATTTAAGAAGAAAAAAATGTTTCAATGTAGCTAATAAAATAACCAAATGTTTAACTTAGCTCTCGGTGAAATGGTGTTTCTGTGACCCACTGCTTTAACTGAATCACCACAGTAATCAACTGAATTGTATTCATTTACATTTTCACTTAGTGGAAGCCTCTTAAAATGAATAATTTCACATCAAAACATCTGTTGCGTAAGACATCATCAGTTAACATTCATTTCTGCCCCACAGACTATTCTTGCTTTAGACTTAATTCATAAGGTAACCAAAAAATAACAAGTAACAGAGCTAAGAACTTTTTGAGAAAAGTAATTCAACAGTTACGATTTACTCAATTGTGTATTGAAGTGATCTTATTGTTTGATTCTAGTTAAAGTAGTTTTGCTTTAAACTGTTACCCATACAATACGTAAGAGCTGGTTTTCACTTTCTTCTAGATACCATTACTAGTAAAATACCTTATCAATATCTCTAAACTACCAATTAACAAGAAAAGGCAGAAAACCATAAAATTCAAGACTAGATGTGTAGGTCAACTTCATGACTAAACAGCTATTTATGTACAATATGACCAGGCCCTCAAACAACTGCTCAAATAAAAATATCTAGGCTCATTTCATAACCTAAATCAAACTGTCAACATATATGACCACATATGAATTTTTTAAAAGCCTGGAAATCATTTAATTTTTCGGCCACATGCCTTGCACAACTAACACAGGGGGAATTCTATCACAAGCACGTAGGAGGTGGTACTACCTCTTACATCAAAAATAGTAATTCAAATATGATTGATTATAAGGCAATTAAGGAAGCTAGCCAAAATTTAATTGAGAACGCTATTCAACCTACTGGAGTGTAAAACCATTCCCATGACTCTAAGGGATTCCAGGGGCCAGCGAAGTACCAAGTACTCTCTCCATCTGCCTTATCACCTTCCGAGGATCAAAAACCACAGGGGTTCTGCTCTGGGACGACTGTTAAATGTGAAGAGCGTCAAAACTTTCATTCCACTGAAAAGGGCATTACTAAGTTCGTGAAGGCCTGCCTGTGATTGATATGAAATTACAAGCTGCCAAAACTATCAGAATATACCCTTTTCCATGAAACAGATGATAAATTTCACCAGAGATTAAAATATCATTATAGAGGAGGAATCAACACACTCACTAATCTTTATTGCTACAGCTAATACCTACTATTTGCAAACAGGTGTTAAATAGCTATAAAAGTTCCCCTAAGTCACACTTACAATTGCAAAATAAATAGCTTGAGTTGTCAAAGCGTCTAGAATTCCAAATTATTCCATCTGCACGATAGACAGATTCTATAAAATGCACATATTTTCCCCCGTTACAAATTTTTGGGGCCCTCTGATAGAGCAATAAATCCAAGATATAAAAAAAAAATTGTGTTGTTAATTTTTGTGCATGAATTATCACACATCATGTTCTGATAAAATATGCAATGTGCTGTGAAACTCTCTTTCATGCCTGCTAGTGAGACTAAAATCTTTCAGGCATGTAGGATTTTACATTTTTTTAAAAGATGCCATATTGGTAGCTATTAATGTTTCCTTCCTGAAAAAAAAAAACAACAACAACAACAAAAAACTATCACCCCATAAACAAAATAAGTGGAAACACTTTCAAGGTAGGTCCATTTGCGTGTGCATTTAGATTGCATTCAACCGGGATGCTTTCATCAAAGTGAATGGATGCTGAGGGTCCATCCGCAACAAACACTGTGTGCACGCTCCTAAGAGTGTTTTGTTATTAAGTGATTTGTTTGCCGAGTTCTTCATCCAGACCTTTCCAAACAGATGTGAGTTTGGAAGCAGAACGCAACACGTCCCCGGAGCCCGGGGGTGGCCGGGCCTCCCCACGCGCTGCCCGGCGGGTGCGCTCATGCGGGTGGCGCCGGGACCAGCCGGCCCCGCGCGCACTGGCCGGAGCTGGGGCTGGGCATCCGCGGCGGGGCGGGGGCGGGGGCGCGGCGAGCCCGGCCCCGGCCCGCGGCCCAGCACAATGCGCCCCAGCGGCGGGAACCGCGCTCCCCTCCGCCGCAACTTTGCGCGGCCTCCCCGGCCGCCCGGCCTCGCCCCTCGGCCCGGCCCCCGCCGCGGCCCCCACCCTCCCGGCCGCCGCCGCTCACCGTTGCAGAACTGGAGCAGCGAGGACGTGTCGTACAGGCTGCTGTAGCTCGAGAAGCCGTCCTCCATGCTGAGGCCGCCGGGCAGCGCCCGCTCCCCCGGCCCGGCCGCGCCGCCGCCGCTCACCCCCACACTGAGCCGCCCGAGCCGCGGCCGGCGCTTGGCGCTGGGGCCGGCCCTGCTGTGGCGGCCGCTGCCGGTTACCATGGCAACCCCGGGCCCGCCGCCGCTGCCGCGGGAGCCGGAGCCCGCTCTGCTCGCCAGGGGGCGCCCGCGGCGGGGACGTGGCCGGGCGGGGCCAGGGGCGGAGTCGCGGGCCAGGCGGAGCCTGCCGTGTCCCCAGAGCCGAGGGCGGGCGTGCTGCCCAGCGGGCGGGGATGCTGCGGGAGCGCCCGGTCCAGAGCCGCCGCCTCCCGGAGGGCGAGGCGTTGGGTGCGAGGGGACAAAGGCGAGCTGGGAGGGCAGCGGCGACGCGGGAGGGGGCGGGGAACCCTACCACGGGTTTTACACTGTCACTTGGCCAGGGCTACCCTTCCTGCGGACACCGAAGCCCGCGCTCCCCGGAGGCGCTGTCCCCGCGCCCGCTGGCAGTTCCAGGACCAAACATGGACAACTTGAGAGCCCAATTCAGCTGCCTTTCCACCTCAGAGCAACTCCGCTTTTGGCCACGTCCTGCGAGGCGCGCCCGCCCCTCTTTCCCCACTGTCTTCCTCCGCAGCAGCGTCCTGTCTCCAGGGAGAATTAGCACGCGGCTCATAACTCCGCTTGTACCTTTGCTCATGAGTGGGAAAAGATTCGGCTTCCCACTTCAAAAAGGGGCCGTTGTTCTATTGGGCTGGAAAGTCCAGGCGTTTCAAGGAGCTAAGACGTCTGCGCTGTTCTCTCCCCCATCTGACCAGCCCCCGGGGAGCACGTTCGTTACATTACACACTTGTTAATTTGTTACGGGACCCAAGGAAATCTGTACTCTATCTCGGAAAGAGGACAAAATCCCACAGCAGGAAAAACACACAAATCCACCCGTTTGTAACTTTGCCAGTCCACGCACACACACAGGCTAGGTTGATGATACGAGTTTCACTACCTGTCGCCTTAAGTAAAGGTGCTTGTAAACGACGATAGAGTACTTGGATTGGATGGATAATCTTCTGGCTTGGTCCAGAAAAGACTGCACAACAGTCATGCTCCTTGTTGCATGATAGTTAGAATTCATTTACATGTAAAACTCGGAGTGATTTCAAGTTGTAGCTATTAATTGTGTAGGTTGAACACATTTAGGAGAAATGAAGACTAAGCAGAAAGTTGCTCTTAGGGAAATCTGTGAGCTTTCCTGGGACTCAGAGGCTCAGAGAGGCCTGTGCTTCTACAAGCAGAAGGCAGGGTCAGGGACGAGCTCTGTCTCTGCATGTGGCACGTTTGGCATAGGGTTGCCATGGCTGGCAGGAGCTGCTGTAGCCAAGGGAGCAGTGGACGCTCTTGTCCGGGGCCTCAGCAGGGAGACCAAGCACAGAAGAACAGAAGACGATTGTTCATGAACAAGGTCCAAGTGGGAGGCTGAAGGGCTACAGGTGCTGTTGGTTTGACAGCGACCTGGTGTTTGAAGGACAGTATGAGGGACAATGGCAGTGATCGTGGAGGAAAGGAGCAGGGCCTGCTGACAGGCCAATGGGCTGGTCTGACATGACTGGCCCTGGACAGCTTGTACTGCAGACAGTGGGAAGTAAGAGTGGATGGACACAGAGAATGGGGCCAGGTAAGAGCCCCAGCAGAGGAGACCCAGCAGGAGACAAAGGGAGGCAGGGGTTTGTCACGCAAGCAAATGGCTGATAAGAGTGCTGTTAAGGGGATGAGTCTGAGTGCAAACTGGTCCCTAAGTGCAGGGACCAGGGGCATACCAGAGTGTCTGCAGCACTCCAGAAATAAGGCATGAAGCACGGATGGTCAGAAGGAAAAAAGACTGAGGGACGGGACAGAGGGAGACTGCTACAGGACCAAACAGCTGGAGAAACAGGCAGGCCGAGAAGGGACAGCAAACCTCCCCTTAGAAATGTCCTGTGGCCACTGGAGATGCGAGACCAGCTCACCCGTGAAAGAATTGGGATTTGGGAGATGATGGCAAAGAGGCAATAAATGAACTGTCTAATGCAGAGAATGCAAGGTCAGACAGGAGCTGGGCAGAGCCTTGGAGAGGGAGGAGAGGAGAGTCCAAAGGAACAGTCAGGGGGCAGGGAAATCAGCCTAGGGTATTGTTTCATTAAGCTAAGAGCACAGAAAGCTGCAAAGAGGTGGGCCTTGTCACAGGGAGGTCAAGGGGAACGAGGCTGGGAAAGACCCTTCCATCTGGTGGCAGAGGACTTGCAGGTTACCTGAAGCATCTTGGTGAGCAGTGGGGACGGAAGCTGAGCTGTTAGACAGCAAAACGAGAGCACATGAAGATGTGTGTTTCAGGACTCTGGCAGGAAGGAATTGGGGGCCAAATATAGAGGACAGGGATGTCAGAGGGTCACATAAAGTCTCCATACCCTACCCAGTACCGTTGGACCCTCTGTATCTCTAAGGCAAGAGCAGGTGCTATGGAGATGGGGCTTTTGGAGGGTGAGACTTAATACAGGTGCAAATTTGAACTTTGCCCTTCTCAGTTTCTCATTCCCCATCTTATCCCCTTGTGTCCAATCTTTACACTATCTCTACTCCACTTTGTGGCTTTATGCATCAGGATACATTGGATAATTCGCATAAAAAGCTGACGTGTGGCATTCTTAAACTTGGAAAGGAAATGAGAAGCAGAAAAAGATGATTAAAAGATGGTTCTTTTTTAAAATGTTAGTGTCCCACTGTAAACCTGAAGCTGAAGCTGAATAATACTGAATGTCAACTATAATTCAATATATTGGTATATGTAGTCACCAGATGTGGAGTACAGCACAGGGAATAGAGTCAATGAAATTATAACAGCTATCTACGATGTCAGAGGGGTAGTAGATTAGGAGAGGGGGGTTACCACTTTGGGAGGAGCGTAAATGTCTATTACATTGTTTCATACACCTGAAACTAATAAAAAAAAGATTAAAAAAAATAATGTAAGTGTCCTTGATTTATGTTAAAAGTATGATATTTGATGGCCCCAACTAAAAATGATTAAGGAATAAAGAAAATTCAGAAACGGGACAGGTGAAAAACTGAGCTGGAGATTTTCTTAGAAGATTTTACTTCCTTTAGAGCAAAATTGCAAATAACAATTAAGAACTCAGTCCACTTGCTTTTGAGATGATAAAGACTGTTATTACATTCTTAACCTAGAATATTAAACAGTTATGTTTTTCCCACAGTGATAAAAGCATACTCTAAAAAAATGCAACCTTTAGTATAATTACAAGGCTATGCATGTTAAGTCAATTAGGTATAATCTACACAGCATTAAAAAAAAGATCTATGGAGAAAGTTCAAGAAAAATCTCTGAAAACTTAATAATGTGAGATTTTGCGCCCAAACATTTGAACAGATTGTTAGTCCATGTCATTTTGAGATAATTTATGGCCTGAGTCCAAAGACTGTTGTCATTATAGTAAGTGATGTACACTCTCGGGGACAATATAACCATAGCATTCAGTGCATTAATAGCACCATTTGTACAACATGTGAAAGAGAGAAAGGAAAATGGGAGCCCTGTAGCCTTTATTCATAGAGAAGAAATAAAGAAAAAATTACCCAGAAACATGGGCATCTATTGTTTAATTCAACATTCCTCCAAAAATCGTTGCATAGTACCAGGCAGCACGCTTGGGGCTGGGCATACACTGTGGGTGGCTGTAAAGTCAATGTAAAGTGTCACTCAGCACTTTAAAAAAATAAAATAGAAAATTCCACTCTGGGTATATACACCCAAAGGAATCGAAAGCAGGGTCTCGAAGATATATTTGTTGCGCCCATGTTCATAGCAGCATTATTCACAATGACCAAAATGTGGAAACAGCCCAAGTGTCTGTCGATGGATGAATGGATAAACAACATGTGGTCTGTCCATACAATGGAATATTATTCTGTCTTACAAAGGAAAGAAATTCTGGCACACGCTACAACACGAATGGGCCTCGTGGACATTCTGCTAAGTGAAATAAGCCAGTCAAAGAAGGACAACTATTGCATGATTCTACTTATATGAGGTTCCTAGAGTAGTTGAATACATAGACAGTGGAATGGTGGGTGCCAAGGGCTGCGGGGAGGGGAATTAGTGTTTAACGGGGATAGAGTTTCAATTTGGGATGTTGAAAATGGTCTGGAGATGGACGGTGGTGATGGTGGCCCAGCAATGTGAATGTGCTTAATGCCGCTGAACCGTACACGTAAGGACAGTTAAATTTTACAGTATGTATTTTACCACAAGAAAAAATATGACATGGAATCGGAATATCAGAGTGCACTGAACAGGGTAAGAAGAAGTAGTTTTGTTTGAAGCATTGGTCTTTACTTGAAATGTCTGGATGTGTGCTGAGTTGTGATGTAAATGTATTTCTCCCTATAGATCCCGAAGCCTAAGGAAACATTCGGGCATATAATAACCATACACATAAATGTATCACTACAAACTGTGAAACATGCTGTGAAACAAAAAGAGAAGGAAGGGTTTCAGATTATTCCAGAAGGTCTGAATTGGACTGAGGAGTAAAAGGTGGAACCAGAGTAGCAGTGGGCAAACCTGAGGAAATGAGATTGGTTACGAGGCAGGAGAGAGAGCAGCCTGTGTACGTGGGGGTTCTGATTTCATTCTAAGAGTGAAGAGAAGTTGCCGTTCAGTTAGTGTCATGGGTTAAATTGAGCCCCGGCTCGGCCCCAAATCCATATGTTGAAGTCCTAATGTCTAATGCTTCAGCAAGTGATTGGGAGATGGGGATCTTTACACAGGTAATCAAGTTAAAGTGAGGCCATTACAGTGGACGCTAATCCAATATGACTGCTGTCCATATAAGAAGAGGCATTGAGGACACAGACACACACAAAGGGAAGACCATGTGAAGACCCAGGGAGAAGACGGCCGTCTACAAGGAAGGAGAGAAGCCTGCAATAGATCTTTCCCTCACAGCCCTCGGAAGGAACCAGCCCTGCCATCAACGTGGCCTTTGAGCCTCTGGAACTGTGAAACAACACATTTCCGTTGTTTAAGCCTCCCAGTTGTGGTACTTTTTTACAGCAGCCCCAGCTAACTAGTACGGTTAGTGTAGAATGTCAAAGTCAACAACTGGCTATTCCACAGATTCAGGAACCTATCATTACTGGTATTAAAATACAAAATACACTTTCTCATGATAAGATTGTTGCTCTATAAAAATGAGTGGTAATCACAGATTCTTAGCATCAATAAAGAACATCAAATTCCGAGATCTCCAACCTGCAGGCTGATCCAGCTGTACTTTTTTACAACATCCCTGACTAGTGGTCCCTCAGCCCATTGCAAAGTTGAAGAGCTTGAATCATTAGAAAGATTGTTGCTTATTTTTATCCCAAATAGCCCTCCCCAACGCATCCTTCACAGATCCTCCTTTTGTCTGGTTGATTTAATCTCTCTTTGTCCTGGTGCAGGCTTTTGTCTGCTCCGAAACGTTGCAATCACAGCCTGTGTCCTGGTTTCCCCACCTCTGTGTTGTTACTCCAGGGTTAACTTGCCCAAAGAGGGCTTAACGAGGTCATTTCACTCTCTGTTGCCTACCCCATTAAGTGCAAACATCTTGGCTGAGACTTCAAGTCTGTGTTCCTGCCGCAAATGCTGTCTTTGGCATCTGACACGCTCCTGCCACACCACGTGATCCACAACTCCTCCTCACGACGCTCAGACAAGCCATGCGCTTGAGTGGCCTGGACCTTTGCCCGTGCCCCACCTTCCCTGCCCGCCAGCATAGAAGCTGCCCTATCATCTGCATGAACTTGGCGGCCTCTGCAGTCACGAGCAATGCTGTCTGCTGCACTCCCACACCTGCTGGTAGTTTACTGTATCCCCTCTGTTAGTCTGCCTTGCCTTGTAGGAACGTGTGTGTGTCCATCTTCCCTAGGCGATTCGGTGACTTTAGTGCCTGTCATGCTGACACAGTGTTGAAAGCAGCTGGTACCGAGTAAATGCTGAGTGAATGAATGAATGAATGAATGAATGAATGAATGAACGAACCCTCTACACAAAATCAGTTGCCCATCACACGCAATAGGCTTTCAAACGCCGAGAGAGCGCATCTTCTCCAAGGTCAAGTTCTCCCTTTCCTCCCTGTCCCGCATATGGCATAGTTTCTAGACACCTTGTCTGCATAGGTGTCCACCCCACCCAACTGGACTCTTTCTCCTGAATCCTTGTACCCAGAACTGAATACAGTAACCTCACAGGACCGACCTGGGTGGCAGTTGCCTTTAATAAATTGAATGTTATATTTCTATTGATGCAACTGAAGTTTGTATTGATTTCTTTTTATTGCATCCAGGATACATGCTGTTGGTTCATCTTGAACTTGCCATCAATTATAAACCAATCAGTCTTTTCAAATGAACTGCTGTTGGGTCTTCTCCTTCCAATACTGAGCTAATTAATTTTTTGTCTTAATCTAAAGACAGGATTTATCTTCACCCCTGTTAAATGTCATTTTGTTGGTTTCAATCCATCCTTTTAGCCAATCAAAATCTTTTAAACTCTTAAATCAGGCACCTGACACATCAGCGCTTGACAGCAGCAAATGTGCCATAACAAGCCTGTTAATGTTTTCTTCGTCCTCGTAATGGACAAACACATTAGCGGTGCAGGAGGGAGTGGAGCGCTGGACAACCTTGGACACGCCTCACCAGCTGCATCTCCATTGATCTACTTATCAATACTCTGAATATGTTTGTCCAACTAAATATGAAATCGCCCCAACTCTTCGCTCGCCCAGCCTATGTTTCTCTCTCTCATCCACGCCATTTTATGAAGCAGTTTAACCAATGCTCTGCAAATCCAGTCTGGTAACTCCATGAAAAGAGAGAACAGCGTTGGTTTGGCTCTTAGTAACCCTTTTCCTTCCAAGTGCATACACACCAGCTCTTCGGAGATCTGTTAACATTTTTGCTCAGAACCAACATTATCATCAAACTTATCTATATTTTCCAGAACCCAGCTTTTTCTACTTTTTGGAAAATTATGACTTTTTTTTTCCCTTTTCTGTTTTCTGCAACTCCCATCTGGCAAAATCCAAGACAGTTTGCCCAGGCTTCTAGAAGGGATTTGCAGTAACTAAGCAGTCCCCTAGCCCCCCTCTCTCACTGTCTTGGGCTCTGACAGTTCCTCCTAAGGGTCATTTCTTCAACGCTCTCCAGTTTCAAATTTATTCTCCTTAGTAAAGAAAAAGAAACCCACAGCGTAAAGTCCTAAATATGCACATAGGTGTTCAGAGTCTTTCACGGCCCCCATTCCTCAGCCTCTGTCAATCCATGCTGCTTTTCATTCCCTGAACACCCACAACTGTCTGCCCCCAGGGATTCCTTGTGTGATTCCCGCTATTGGAAATGCCCTCCATTCAATCTGTGAGCTCAGCTCAGATGCTACCTCGCCTCTGTCCCACCAGAGTCCCTGCCCCCTCGGATTGCTAATGGTAGCCAGCACCTTTCCTCTGTGCTAACGAACCTGTCTGTGAAGCTCTGTAGAAACTGGACTGTCGGCACCATGGGGACACCATGGCAGGGGAGGAGGGCCCTGCTCTTGCCTGTGTGTGTGTTCACGCATCCTCCCACAGCAGCCAACATGGAGTCTTCACAGCATTCTCCCTGGCCTCGGCCTGGCTGGGAGCCTGAGACTCAGGTGTGGAGGCAGGTCTACAGCTCATCTCACACGAAGGTGAGGCGTTCGTAACCTGGTGCACCCAGCTGCCTCTCTACCTGTGCACCACCTGTCCTGGTGGGTGGGATGGGTAAGAAGCGCTGGACAAGAAAACACCATGTGATGAGCACAGCCTTACCGAGGGCTCTCCCACTTCATTATCCTATCACTAAAATGTAGACACTGCAGAATCATGAACGTCAGAGCTTTCCACAGGTAACCTGTTAATTGTCCAAATGGATATGAAAATGCCTTGTTATCTAAGAAACCCATGGCTTTTTCCCACGATAGGTTATTCTCTCACAAGTGTTCTTAATGATTTGCATCCATCAAAAGAATTGACATGTTTTGAAGTGTCTGAAGTGAAGTGAAAAAAGAAAAGCAACATTCAGTTGGTTCTCTCTTTTAAAAATGTCACTCCATCTAGGAAACTCGACGTCACAATTGTCTCTAATTCATACAGTGATGCAGTCACTGCAGTATATTGCAAACAAAATTTCCATCCTAGCATCTCCACCGAACAATGTCATTTTCAGGAATTTTTGTTCATTTGCTCCATCATGTTACCTGTGAGGTTTTGTGGCCATTCTTGGCTTGCCACCGACTAGCCACAGAGTAAATACACTAATATTAGGTCAACTACTCATCGCAGGGTGCTGGAGCAGCCCGCTGTACTCGGCTTCCTGGGTGCTCATCAACTCTCTCCCTTTGACTCTGAAGTATTCTGGTTTGGATGACAAATTATATGGTCATCCTAGCTAATATGGAAAGACCTAGAATCTATCCATATTGAACACTGAAAAAAATTATTGAGGTTCATACAGGTATGTTTAAAATGCCATCCAAAGGTGCCTCATAGCATCAAAGTTGTAAGAAATATAGGGAAGTTACCAGAAATCTGATTATTTATCAGTAAAGTCAACTGAAAGACCCACTTCTGGGATTTGCTTGGTCCGTTCCCAATACCATCATCATGGGCTTTTTCATCCCAGTGGTCCAGATACACAATACTTATTTATAATTAACAAAGTGTCCGGGAACCCTTCCGAAAACTTTTGCCTGTGGAGTCCAGGTTTCAGTTCTCCCACTGATTAAGATGGAGGCTTAATGGGTCTCCTGATCAGAGGTCATTGGCAAGAGGCTGCTCCACTTCCCTCTGTTGTCTACTTGTTCACTGGGTTCTTCATTGCTGACAGTTGCTGGCTGCTGACCATTGGTTCACTCACACACACTGATGCCCACTCTGTGCTGGGACCAGGGGACACAGAAGGAATACAGCACCAGCCTGCCCCCTGAAGGGCTCCTGGTCCAGAAGGGGAGCAAACACACAAGAACACACCAAAGCAATCAGGAGGGACCACACACACAGAGACTCACTGGGGGAATGTGTCGGCCACCGACTGTCCTTGCATCGGCTCCATTCCAGTCTCTCTCTCCCCCTCTCTGCCACGTGAGGACACAGCGAGAAGGTGGCTGTCCGCAAGCCAGGAAGAGAGCCCTCACCGGGAACTGACCATGCTGGCAGCCTGATCATAGACCCCTAACCTCCAGAACTGTGAGAAATACATTTCCAATGTTCAAGCCTCATCTGTGGTATTTTGTTATGGTGGCTCAACAGGACTAAGACAGAAGCAGTTAGATTCCTTCTTGATCCTCCCTGCAGAACGCTGGATGTTTAATCTCTGGAACAGGAGAACTAAAGGATTCTCTGCACGAACAGATACCAGGGGGACCATCCTGAGCTGAAGACAAAGGATAGCCTAACGCTGAATGATGGCACCGCACCCAGCCCCTTCCCACCCTCAGCTCCCAGAATCCTGGCTTCCAGTGCCTGTTCTCCAAACAAGAATGTAAATAGAAGACGGTTCTTTAGGGAATATGAGAAACTCTTGGGAAAAGACCCAGAGTTATGGAAAGTCAGGAATCACAGGGAAGTCCTCCTGTTCACATGTCTCCTCTGTGGACTCAGAGCTTCTAGGCAGTGTTTGCGTGCTCCTCTCTAAAATTTGAATGGAGAGCCAAGAATCTGTAAACATCTGGGAAAACATACAAAGAAAAAAGGGAGGGGGGATATGAGGAAACAGACAATACAGATAACGGAAGGAAATAAAGCTGCCGTTGACATTCTCAAAGGTCAAAGTTATTGCAGTCACAAAACAAAGACAAGATGCTAAAATTCAATGATAAAAAAGTGTCTGGAAATTTAAAAATATGACACTAAGATAAAATATCCACAAAAAACTCTAAAATAGAATTAAGAAAATCTCCCAGAAAAATAGAACAAAAAGACATAGCAATATAGAACATAGGAGAAAAAGTTCAATAATTATATTGGGAAGTTCAATGTATGAATAAAAGGAATTTCAGAAAGCAAAAATGAAGAAAATACAGGGAGGAAAATCATCAAATAAATAATTCAAGAAAAATTCCCAGAACAAAGGGACAGGAATTTCTAGATTAAAGAGTCTGCTAAGGGGTGGCTGGATGGCTCAGTTGGTTAGAGAGTGAACTCTTAACAATAAGGTTCCTAGTTCGATTCCTACATGGGCCAGTGAGCTGCACCCTCCACAACTAGATTGAAGACAACGAGCTGCAGCTGAGCTGCCGGTGGGCGGCCAGATGGCTCAGTTGGTTAGAGCACAAGCTCTTAACAAGTTTGCCGGTCAATTCCCGCATGGGATGGTGGGCTGATCCCCCAGCAACTAGATTGAAGGACAACAACTTGACTTGGAGCTGATGAGTCCTGGAAAAAACACAGTTACCCAATTAAAAAGAAAAAGAAAAAAAGAAGTCTACTAAGTGCTCAGCACAATGGAGAAAGAAAGAAAAGTACAAAAAAATTATAGCCATGTGACATTTTAGAACACTGGAAATAAGGAAACCATTCTAAAAACTTCCCAAAAGAAACAACAGGTCTAAGGCAAAGATTTAAGAATTACAATGGCACTGGATTTCTGAACAGCAATGAGAGGAGCTGGAACACAATAAAGAAATGCAAAAAGTAAATTTTTGAGGGAAACTCATTTTCAACCTATAGTCACAGGCCCAGACAAACCATCAAATCAAATATATGAGTAGACTAAAGAGATCTTCACTCATGCAAGGTCTCAAAAATTTATCTCCTGTGTGCCTTCTTTCTCAGGTAGTTACTGCAGGACGTGCTCCACCAAAACGAAGGAGTTGCCAAGAAAGAAGAAGACATGGGATCTGGGAAACAAGGAATTAAACCCATAAGAGAGGTCAAAGGAATCCCCAGGAAAATGGGACGAGAGATTCCCAAGACAACAATTGTGCAATGAACAGTAACAGTTGTGCACGTAGGCAGCCCCGTCAGATTACAGGCAGAGGACAGAGGCTCTGGAGAAACGCCACCTAGAAGATGAAATTAGAAGCTATGGAAAGGAGATTTACACATTAGCCAGAGTATTTGGGGATGACTTAGTGATAGACACATGGAAAATAGAAAACAATTGCTTACTCCAGGGGAAAAAAAATTGTAGGAGAAAGGAAACTCAATTGTATAGTGTATGGCTTAAATGTGAATAGTGTTTCATAGTCATAATATAAAACAATGATAACACAACTATATTGGAAAGATGGGGAGAAGTGTGTGTGTACATGTGGATTTGTAGGGAGTGATGTGAAAGAGAACTAAGCCTTCACCTTCCATGGTGGGACATTAACAGAAATAAATTCCTGAACCTGGAAAATCAGGAAGTATTGGTATTCCCATGTTATTTCAAAAAAGATAAAGGACTACCAAAAGGAATGGATAAAATATCTGGAAGTGGCGGCTGCTTCTGGAAGTAGGAATGTGGGGCTGGCATGGGAAATGAGGGAAGGCAACTGCTAGTTTTGGGTATTAAGCCTTGTAGAACGATTTGAGTTTTAAAGATATGTGCAGTATGACTTCAATAAATTTAAATTAAATTTAAAATCAAATGTACATTTTGTAATCTAACTTCTTGAGCTTCAATTTGTTTATTTGTTCTTTAGTTTGTTCGTTCGTTCATTCATTCATTCATTCATTCATTCACTCATTCATTCTACAATCATTTGCTGTGAGGCCCTGTTCAGAAGGTCAGGTGCTCTGCTAGATGAAGATAGAGCCTCAGTTCCTGCCCCTAAGGATGCGTCCCTTCGAATAAGAAAAGCTTCACGGAGGCTAAAGATTTATGTTTCTTGTTACTTTGCTTTGCATAGTAGATGGATTTCCCTAAGAACTCTACATTTGTAAACCAGTTGAAGTCTGGGGATACTGTGTGGCTGGAGCTTGTGATTTAAAGGGGTCTTATGATAAATCTTTCAGGAAAAAGAATTCCCCCCATAATATGTCAATGTGTAAACTTGTATTTTCATATATTGGCCACACTGGTGAGAAATAAATGTGGCAGCAGGAGAGGTAGTGTGAGCACAAATTTATGGGCCACATGTCACCATTTAGGAAGAGGGGAGCTCATTTATGACCAGTATTACTAATGACAACAAATTAGAATTCATTTATACACCATATACTGAGATGTGGTCCTTAATTACATTTTTATGTGCATTCTTAATGATGTCGTTTAGTGATTAAAAACTAACCATATCCAATAAATGGGATAGTAAAACGTTCAGCTACACATCATCAGGATTCTGCATAATGAATTTCACAGGATGTTACATTTTCTCCATTTATAACAGATATAATTACTTCCTTTCAGCGACACCCATAGGGGCACCGAGGAGAAATTCTTCTATATATTTAATATATGAATGGCTGTTATCTGCTGAGAATTTAGTTTTGCCCGTAGGACATTTTATTGCACCAAATGAGAGCAGCAGGCAAATATTCTTAAAAGATAACCCTAGTTTGGAGAAACCATCTGTTTTAGTTGGAAGAGTGTACACATAAACTGTACCGTGAAAATTTGCTGTGAAAATGCGTCTTTCTCCCAAATGTTACCTTTTGTGCTATGACTATTTATAATGTCCTGGGTGGACCTACAAAATGTTTTATTCCAAGTCCCCGTTGATATCCCCATACAGCCACTATGTGGGCAACAGAAGCAGCTAAGAATTTATCCCCTTCCACTAGGAGTGCCTTTCAAATTGGTACAAAAATTATGTTAAGTGAAATACATCCCACCTACTCTGGTTTATCTCAAATGCCATTTACTCAAATGCCACTTCCTCGGGGGACCCTTTCCGCTCTCCCTGCCAGATGGCCTCTCCCTCCTCTGAACCCCTTGGCACCTAGTGCTGTCCACACGAGCTCGTCCTTCGAGACCACGCCTTGTCCACCCAGTGGGCTCTGCACTCCCTGAGAACACAGACAGGGTCCCTCCGATGCTCTGCAATTGGAAGATAGATTTGACTTGGAGACACAGGTCCCTGTAACTTTTCAAGAAGGCTGCGATGCTCTGCCTGTGTCTTAGGCACTGTGCCAGAAAGCTGCATTCCTAATTGCATAACAGTATTAAAATGGAAAGTGCATGTCAGTGTGAAACGAGGAACAACTGCCTTATTTTTGGGGGGAGGGGAAAAATGGAGGAGGAATTTGTGACCAGAAAAGCTCCTTACCATCACTGGACTAGTTTCCATTTTAAGCTAATTAGTAAATTGCATTTTTTTGCTCTTTAACTAACTAGGTTAAATTTAGCTCATCTTTTCCCTTAAAGTCAAGCTGTCAGTGGGATTTGCAATTAAAATTTTCACTCTCAACTTTCTCTCCCATTCAGGGGATGTTGGCAACGCACCCCGTCTTCCAGCCCTCCTCTCTGCAGCTTCTCCCCAACCCAGGGCTCCATGTGGACACAGCAAGACGACTCCTTACCCCTAGGCTTGAGGGTCACAGCATGGCTGACATCCTTGGATTGCCCCCACAAGCAGGCAGGGCACGTACCCACAGCTGCAAATCCGCCCTCAGTCACGTAGCTGAACTCCTATCAGATACCAGGCCTGGAGGCCCCCTGATGCGTATGACAAGGACCCTTTGCTTGTTGGACACGGGGAGTTCTGGGGGGGGGGGGTCTCAGAAGAGGAGGCTGGGTGGCAGGAGAAAAGGATGCCCACAGGGAGAGAGTCGGGGAATGAGCACTACAGAAGCATTTGAATCTTTTCATAATCAGCATGGCCAAACCAGGGGGTACCTGCTGACTCTGGGCCCTGCCAGGACCCAAAGACGTCTAAGAATGTCACGGTGAGGAGTGTGGAAAGATGTTAGTGCGCAGGAGCCCAGGTCGCCCCCGCACGGCTGTCTCTGGTGACCAGTCATTCTGAGAGCAAGGAAAGGACCCCCACCCCTAGAATCCCAGCCTCTCACCTCCAAGCCCTCTGCTCTTTGCTTGGAACTCTGCGTTACTCCTCCCACACTGTCTCCCCTAGAGCCCTGCAAAGGGCTCTTCCCACCCACCCCCAAGTGAGGGTCAGGTGCACCCCCATGGCCCAGCAGCCCAGCCCCTCAGCAGGATGGCCTTGGGGTGGGAAAGGGGAAGATGCTCACCCAGCCTTCGTTGGGCAGAAGAAAGACACCAGGCCAGTTCCTCCCTGTGTGAGCAGCCCGGCTGCCCCTCCTCCAAGGGGAGGTGGGGAGGCAGAGACCAGCCTTATGAGCGGAGGGCCTGCATCTGATTTCTCTCAGAGCAGCCATTAAGCAAGATGGGCAGTTGATTGCCAAGAAGAGAAGAGGAGGCATCCATTATGCAGGCACTAATGGGTCTCAGCCTCCAGCACTGCTCGGGGGGAGCAGGGCGGGTCTGTGAGGGGGGAGCAGCACCCACCTCGGCTGGCTGGATCCTTTCCCATCCACACTTCTGTTCCCTGCCAGGGGACCCTGCATATCTGGGTGGTGGCAAGTAGGGCAAAGGATGCCATCTCAGGGGACCGGCTGCAGTTAGTGTAATCAGCTCAGTGGCCTGGGGAGTCTACAGAGTAGCGAGGGGCCCTGGGAACAAGCACCACATCTTTGCAGTCAGAGAGACTGGGAATTTCGCTGGAGAACTACCTGTGGGAAAACTGGGAAACACTTTTTTCTCTCCCACATGTGTGACTGACATTGAGCAAATATCCACTCTTCTCTGGGCCTGACATAGGCGGGAAGGGGATTCCGGGACCTCCAGCGTCTTTCCTGCCCTGGTAAATGCAACCAATTCTCAAGAAAAAAGTCAATCAATGGATACCAACCCAAAGATGACCCAGATATTGGAAATATTAGCAAAGAACTTTAAAGCAGCTATTCTAACAATACTCAACGAAGTAGAGAAAAATATGTCTAAATAAAGAATACAAAGGACATTTCAGTTGAGAAACATGACATATAAAAATAAGGCCCTGGCTGGATCAGAGTCCCCCACACACCACCCACAGAACTGTGAGGAAAACGTGGAGTGTGTTTGTCACGGCAATGGATGAATTTAGTTTCAGGACTTTGCCTGTTTCTGAGATGGTCCAGCTGAGATTTTCATAGCCTTTCTTTTATGAAACAATGGGCAGAGTACATGGTCCCTATTTTTAAATGTCCTCCTTTAGCAAAATAAAAAGTTGGCAGCCTTATGTTGATGCCCCGAGAGGTCAGAGACAGTGACAGTCTGTGAATCCTGTTTAGCAGCAAGGACTCTCACTTTGGGCTTTGGTCACTGCAGGCCAGAGGGGTGGGAAGGGGGAGGGGACACAGATGTGGGGACAGCACGGTGACCACCCTGCTCCCCGTGTGCTCAGGACACAAAGCCTCTAAACCTTGGGCAGGGGAGGGAGAAGCTCTTGCATTTTATTCCTTCAATGAGCCCTTATGCACAGAGCACCTGCTCCTCATCTGCCAGCCATTAGAGCACCATGGGTCAAGCTGTGGTCATGACCCACTCACGGGTCACGAAATCAATTTAACAAGGGGCTGAGACCAGCATCCTTTAAATGAAATATTGTAGAATAATATAAAGCAGAAAATATCAGAGTATATCCTATGTAGATATGTAGTAGGGTAAGTATTGATGCATGAACCTTTTGCTTCAAATACATATGTATTTGTTTTTTGTTTCGAATATATATTCACATATACATACACACACGTATATATATATACCAGGGGTACCAACAAAATGTATACAAGTGAACACTTTGGTCAACGGTGCTCAAGCAGTAGTTTGCTGTAATCAGAAGTGTCTGGATGCTGATGGCAACCATTTTGAGCACCTCTTGTAATTGCAGAAGTCAAACGTGACTTGTATTCATCTTTTGTTATCGGTATATTTTGAGTGTTATAATTTTAATAAAGTATTCCCTTCTTAAAATGTGTATATCTTTTTTCGGCATATATATATATATATATATATGATATTCCTCTTCTGTATGGAGGAGTAAATTCCTCACAAACTAACTCTCCTGCAGACAACATCTACAAATTATGGACAAAATGACAAAATGAGCTCCTGAGGGCCCTAGACAATAAACAAAAGTAGGCAGTTTTTGGAGCATCAAAACCTAGAAGAGTCAACCCACATGGGGCAAGTTTCCCATTTTTGGGCTTTGCCCTGAGGGCAGCCGAATTTGTGGTGGGGGCACAAGCTGACTAAATTCAGTAGGAAGGCTGTTGTCCTTCCAGACAGAGGAACCAGGAGAAGGAGCCTTGGATAACCAGGGTAGTTGGAGAATGGGGAGGAGCCCCATAAAGGAAAGAGCCAGAGGAAAACCCCAAATTCTGTGTGTAAACACTGCCCATATCTTCAGCTGACCCCCAAACCACACACGTGCATGGCATATTAAAAGCAGTCTAAACTGAAATCTGAGCACCTACCCACTGCACATGTCACAGAGTTTAAAATTTGAGTCTAACCAAGTTAATTGCCTGCTGAAATGGAAACATCAACACTCTTCAACACAATATCGCAGAATCCAGTTTCCACAATAGAACATTCACAACCACCAGGACACAATCCAATGTGAAGAGCCAGGCAAAAGCAACCCACGCTCAAGAAAAAAGTCAGTCAACAGATACCAACCCAAAGATGGCCCAGATAGTGAAAATATTAGATAAGAACTTTAAAGCAGTTGTTCTAACAATACTCAATGAAGTGGAGAAAAATATGTCTATATAAAGAATACATAGGACATTTCAGTTGAGAAACATAAAATATAAAAATGAACCAACTGGCAGCATTATTCCTGATAACTAAAAAGTGAAAACAATCCAAATGTCCATCAACTGATGAATGAATAAACAAAATATGGTAGATCCATACAGTGGAATATTATTGAGCCATAAAAAGGAAGTAATGATGCATGCTGCAACATGGAGGAATCTTGGAAACATTATGTTAAGTAAAAGAAGCCAGTCACAAAACACCACATATTGTCTGATTCAATTAACAGGAAATTTCCAGAATAGGAAAATCTACAAAGACAAAACGTAGGTTAGTAGTTGCCAGGAGCTGAGGAGAAGGAGAAATTAAGAATGATTGCTAATGGGTATTGTATTTCTTTGGGGAGTAATGAAATGTTTTTGAATTTTATGCTGGTAATTATTCCACAACTTTGTAAACATACTAAAAACCACTGAATTATACATTTAAAAATTAATTGTATAAAAATTTTAGAATTGAAAACCACAATATCTTAAATGAAAAAAATTCATTGGATGAACTCAGAATGAGAGTGGAAATTACAGAAGTGGTAAAGCATCAGTAAGCTTGAAGAGAGATGAATAAAAATTTTCCATTTTGAAATATATAGAGAGAAGATAGAATAAAATTAACAGAGTCTCAGGGACATAGAAAGCAATATCAGAAGTCTAAAAGTGTCAGAGGAGAGAAAAGAGAGAATGAAGAGGAAAAGTATTAGAAAAAATACTAGATAAAAACTTCCCACATTTGGAGAAAAACTTAAATTATAGTTTCAAGAAGCTCAGCAAAATCTGAATGAGATAAATGGAGAAAACTATGCTTTAGGTCTATTGTGGTCAAACTACAGAAAACCAAAGATGAAGACAAAATCTTGAAAGCAGAAAGAGAAAAGCCATAAATTATAAACAGGGGATCAATGATTTGAATGACTGTGGACATTTCATCAGAAATCATGGAGGTCAGAATATAGTGGAACAACATCTTTAAAGTATTGAAATAAAAAAGATATTGTCAACCCAGAATTCTATATTCAGCAAAATTATGTTTCAAGATTGAAGATGAAATAAAGACATTTTAAAATAAAGGGAACATTGGTAGTTTATCACCTCCAGACCTGCACAATAAGAAATGCTAAAAGAAGTTCTTCAGTCTGAAGGGAAATTATGCAGGAGGGATCTTCAAATCTTCATGAATGAATGAAGGGCATCAGAAATAGTAAATATTTGCATAAATATAAAAGATCAAGTTGCCTCTTAATTTAAAAAATTACCTTTGACTATTTGAAGCAAATGTTATAACACTGTCTTGTGGGATTTACAGTAGATGTAGACATAACATATTGCAATGATAGTGTAAAGGATAGTGGGAATGAGGAAAAATGGACCTACATGGTTGCAAAGTTCCTACATTTTGTGTGAAGTAGTGCCATATTAACTTTAAGTAAACAATGAAAAATTAAGACGTGTACTATAATCCCTAGAGTAACCACTGAAAAAAGCAGTGCAAAGAGGTGTAGCTGAAAAGTCAACCAGTAAATTAAAATGTAATTCTTAGAAATAGTCAAATAATCCTCCCAAAAGGGCAGAAAAGGTGAATAGAGAGATTAAAAACAGAGGTGATAAAACAGAAAATAAATAATAAAATGGTAGACTCATATCCAGTGAAGCCAATAATTACATTAAATGTTAATAGGCTAAATAAACACTGTAATTTGAAGGCAGAGATTATTAGAATGGAAAAACAAATAAGATACAATTATATGCAGCCCACAAGAGACCCATTTTAAATACAAAACCATATCTAGACTGAAAGCAAATGGGTAGAAAAGGGTGTAACAAGCAAACAATAAGTACGACAAGGTTGGAGTGACTATATTAATATCAGATAAAATAGACTTCAGGGCAAAGACTATTACTAGAGCTAAAGATAGATAACTTCATAATAATTAAAGGGTTAATTTACTTGGAGATCCAAGATGGCTAAGTAGATAAACACTGTGCCTCCTTCCCTCCATGAACACATTAAAATTACAACTAAATTATGGAACAATCAACCTGGAGAACCATCTGAACTCTGGCTGAACAGTTTTATAACTAAGGATATAAAGAAGCCAGGTCGAGACTGGTAGGAGGCGCGGAGATGTGGAACGGGCCTCACACCTGTGTGTGGCAGTTGAGAATCAGGAGGGATATCTCAGCTGCAGAGGTTTTCTCCAGAGGAGCTAAGGGACCCCAACCGCCCACACCAGGCTCCCCAGCCTGGAGTACTGGTGCCAGGAAGAAGAGACCCCACAACATTGGTCTGTGAAAAACAGTGGGGATTCCAACCATCCGGGTGGGACCAAAGGATGCGAGGAAACCCAGACATCCTCTTAAATGTCCTGTGCAAAGACTCACTCGCTTGGAGGCACTTACCTTGGGCTCCAGTGGAGGGACGGTGACTCTCAGGGGCATCAGAGGAATATGGGGGCAGGCTGAGCTGTGTGGCTTCAGTGGGAAGGCTGGAGGACAGTCAGCATTTTAACAGTGTGGAGCCCTCCTTCCATGCAGCCAGCTGGTGGGCACCATCTTTCCTATGTTAAGCCTGCCCCGTGTGCTTACGACCAAATTTAAATCGGATTGGCCTGGTGAGCTCTGGCCCTGCCCCACCCACTTTCTCTTGAGCAGCCAGACCCACCTGTATTGCACTCTTTCTTGGAAAACTATCAGAGTCTGCAGGTCCCAGGAGGGCAGCAACTGGCCTTGGTGTGCTCTGAAACTTTTGCTGAGTACCTCCAGGCTCAGCATTGGCACCAAATCAGAATCTACATTAACCTGGTGAACACAATGCTTCCCACTCTAGTGACTCCCTGAGACCTTGCCTCACCCAACTTGCACGCCGCACAAGGCTCTATCAGCATCTGACGTTTAAGGGAGCTGGCAGGTGACAACAGGCCTCAGGGTATCCTGGCTTTTTGCGGAGCTACCCCAGGCCCAGTACTGGGGCAGCCATCCTTGGTTTGCAGCGTGGCCTCTCCAGGTTTAGCACAGGCAGTGAACAACCATAGATCACTTTGTAGCTCCTACTAGGTAGTCCCTGGCCAGTCACAGGTAGTGTTTGACCTGGGCATTCTCCAGAGCCCTTCCAAAGAAGTCCCAAAACCAATTCACTTGGAAGTTGGCTTCAGACCACAGCAGAGCACCGCCCAATTAGCTCCCCAAGCAACACACACAAAAGGCAGTCTCGACAGGCACCAGAGCCCACGGGGCAAATCCCACTCAAGGGGGTAAGCCTGTAAGCTGTGGACAGAGCCAAACCCCACAGCCAATCAGCCTGAAGGCCAATCCCACACCCTGGTGTGCCAATGACAATCAAGGCTCAACCGTAACACACAACCCACACAAGGGACACTTCTGGAGCACAAGGTGCAGGCGACCAGGGAGACTATGCCAGGGCCCCATAATCCGCCTACTACATAAGCCCACCCAGCCAAGACTGGGAGATATAGCAGTCCCATCTAATTCACAGAAACAAGCACAGGGAGGCAGCCATAATGAGGAAACAAAGAAATATGTCCCAAATGAAAGAACAGGAGAAAAGTCCAGAAAAAGAACAAATCAAATGGAGGCAAGCAACCTACCAGATAGAGTACAAAACAATGGTTATTAGGATACTCAGAGAACTTCAACAAGAGATAGCAAGCATAAAAAAAAGGACATAGAAACTATAAAACAGAACCAGCCAGAAATGAAGACTATAACTGAAATGCACTAAGAGGAATCACCAGCAGACTAGATGAAGCAAAAAATCGAATCAGCGATTTGGAAGACAAGGTAGCAGATCACACCCAATCAGAACAGCAAAAAGAAAAAAGAAAATATTTTTTTTATGAGGATAGTTGAAGAGCCCTCTGGGACAACGTCAGCATAACAACATTTCTATCTTAGACGTTACCAGAGGAGAAAAGAGAAAGCAAGGGACTGAGAACTTACTTGAAGAAAAAATGACTGAATTCTTTCCTAACCTGGTGAGGGAAATAAACATATAAGCCCAGGAAGTACACAGAGTCCCAAACAAGATGAACCCAAACAGGCCCACACCTAGGCAGGGGTCTACAACCAAGATTACTCTACCCAGCAAGGCTGTCATTTAGAATCAAAGATAAAGAGCTTCCCAGACAAGAAAAAGCTAAAGGAGTTCATCGCCACCAAACCAGTATTACAAGGAATGTTACAGGAACTTCGTTAAAACATGAGAAAATGATCAAAATTATGAATAATAAAATGGCAATAGCTACATATCTAGCAACAATTACTTTCAATGTAAATGGATTAAATGCGCCGATCAAAAGACATAAGAGGGCTGAATGGATTAGAAAATAAGACCCTTACATATGCTGCCTACAAGAGACTCACTTCAGATTGAAAGACACACACAGATGGAAAAATAAAGGGCAGGAAAAAGATATTTCATGAAAATGGAAACAAGCAAACAAAAAAGCTGAGGTAGCAATACTTATACCAGACAAAATAGACTTTAAAATAAAGGCTATAACAAGAGACAAAGAAGGACCCAGTAATCCCACTTCTGGGTATTTATCTGAAGAAACCCAAAACACTACTTCCAAGGGACATGTGCATCATATGTTCATTGCAGTGTTGTTTACAATGGCCAAGATGTGGAGGCAGCCTGGGTGTCCATCGATGGAAGAATGGATAAATAGGAGGTGGTGCGTATATACAATGGAATATTGCTCGGCCATGGAAGGGAATAGGCTCTTGCCACCTGCAGCAGCATGATGGACCTAGAGGGTATTGTGCTGAGTGGAGTGTGTCAGACAGAGAAAGACAGATGCAATGTGATTTTGCTTATATGTGGAATCTAAAGAACAAAATAAACAAGACAGAAACAAACTCATAGATACAAAGAACATTTTGATGATTACCTGATGGAAGGGGGCTGAAAAAAGGGAAGGAATGAAGAGGTACACATTGATTGTTATGAAGTAGTTATGGGGATGTAGGGTATCACATAAGGAATACAGTCAATGACTCTGTAATAACTATGTATGGTGTCAGATGGGCACTAGACTTCTTGTGGTGATAGATGGGAGGGAGGTGGGGACAGGTTGAAAAAGGTGAAGGGATTAAGAAGCACAAATTGGTAGTTACAAAATAGTCATGAGGATGTAAATTAAAGCATAGAGAATGTAGACAATGATATAGTAATAACTATAGTGCCAGGTGGGTACTAGACTAGCCAGGGGGTCACTTCTTAAATTATGTAAATGTTTAACCACTATACTATGCACCTGAAATTAATATACAATAATACTGAATATCGACTGTAATTGAAAAATTTTAAAGGGGGAAAGGTGAAGGGAAATAAGAGGTCCAAATTTTCACATATGAAAGAAATAAGTCATCGGGATGTAATGTACAGCATAGGGAATATAGTCAATAATACTGTGATAGCATGGTATGGTGTCAGATGGTTGCTGGACTTATGGTGATCACTTCTTTAGGTATATAAATGTTGCATAACTATGGTATGCCCCTGAAACTAATATAATATTGTATGTTAACTATATTTTAAATAAAATCATTTTAAAAAATTAAAAATAAATATCTTTCTTACATCTGTCTAAAAAGGGGCCATTCATCAGGAAGACATAACAAGAATAAATGTATATGTGCCAAATAACAGAGCCTCAAAACAAATAAAGCAAAAATTGACAGCTTTAAAGGGGAGAAATAGATAATTGCAAAATCATACTCTTCTCTCAGCAATTTATAGAACAGTTAGACCAAAAACAAAAACAAACAAAACACACACACACACAAAAAAACAACAACAGTTAGACCAAAAAAAGAAAAAAATCAGTAATGACAGAGAGGATCCCAACACATTTTGACCTACTTGATATTTCTACACATGGGTTATGATGTGAAACATATTTCTTACTATGACTCATTTCTTTAAAAAGTTTGAAAACTACTCTTCCAGAGTAAACACAGAGGCTTGAACTATAGACTCTGCAAAATTCAACTTCTAGTGGGTGAGGCAGACACAGGTCATTATAATACCAGTGGAAATTGATATAAGGAAAAGTAGGAAAGATGAGGAATTTTTATGGAGTATGTACTATACACCAGTGTCTGTGCTTAATCCATTACACAGTTATATCATTCTTATTCCTTGGCCAGGTGGTATTATCATCCTTGTTTCTCAGGTGAGGAAACTGAGGCCCACAGAAGCAAAATAACTGGGATAGCGTCAACTGGACTTTGAACCAGCTCTGATGCCTACAAAACAGCCATTGGAAAACTGAGAGGGTAATTCCTTTACTTGGGAGGAAAAAGGATAGAGTGGTACAAGGACCTTTAGGTGTTATTAGAACGGGGTGGATAAGGAGAGGAAAGAAACGGTGTGAGCAGAAGTGAGGAAGTTTGTGTGTGACATCTGTGGATGTCAGGTGACAGGAATTTGGAGGAAACATGGGGGGCTGTAGGGAAATGTGGCTGAGGGGTTCAAGTCCAGTTGAGCCCCCAATTCTATCCCCAGGCAAAGGGAGAAAGGGGGTGATAATGGAATAAAGAGGACGTGGGGGTCTTACTCATCTCCCCCTCCTTGGCTGGCTGCTCTGGGAGATACAGAAAGGAGTTTTCCCTATATTTAAGTTGAGTGTCCCCAGTGTGATGTTCTGAGGCTACCTGAGCGTTCAAGGAAAGCACGTCCAGAGGACATCATGGCAGTTGATCAAATGCTGAAACACACGCCCATCCTTGGGCCAGACTGGTGTCTTACAGGTCGGTAATGGGTAGTGTAGAGACATGCAAACAGTTAGCACCCCCTTCACTAGATGTGAACCCCAAAATGAGTGACATCCGATTGATCACATAAACCAAGGAAGCGTGGACCATCTGTTCTAAATGCATGACTGGGGGAAGGGACTCCCAGATGAGAGAGGCACTTATTTGCCTGCCCGCTTCCGGGGAGATCCAGGGCCAGCGCTGAGCACTAAGATGAATTCTGTGGAACTCGTGTGCTCCGACTTCCAAAGGGATGCCCTGTACGTGCTCCCAGAGCCTTCTCCTGATGGCACACACTGCAGGGGCCCTGGGGCCAGAGCTATGTCCTCTGGGACGATGTTTTTCTTGGCATCGCAGGAATGAGTTCTTTCCACAGGTGGAAAACCTGGGTCAGGTGTCCCCACAGGTGATTGGTACCATCTGCAGAGCAGGCCTTGCTATTTGCATGCGAATCCCCCCAGTTCCCCACGTGGCCAGCACTGCTGCAAATCCCTGCCTGGCTGACTTGCCAGGAGGGATCATTAATGCTGCCCCTTCTCTGCTTTGCAGGCAAGTGGCTGGCAAGTGCGAGACTCCAGAGGCCACTGAGAAAGAAGGCCCAGAAAGGAATCCTCTGGAGGGTTCCCCTCAATGGTAGAGGGGTCTGCAGTACGTGGCCACCTTGACTCCAGGTCCAAATCACCAACCGATGCCAGTTTGGATCACCCTGGAACCCCAAACGGCTGACAAAAGACAGGAGCGGCATCAGGGTCTTTCAAACGCATTTCTAAGTTTCCCCCTTGAACCAGCTGTTGTGGGGCATGTGTGCACTGTGGGAGCACGGATTCTCTCTGTGTCAGCGGAGTCCGCAGCGCATGTGGTCAGTCCTGGCCCAGGGCCTGTCCACCTTCTGTCCACCTCCTCCCTTTTCTGCACTCCAGCCACGTGGAATTACTGAGTTCCTGGAATCGCATCAAACTATTCCATGCCTCTGTGTCTTTGTCCACGTTCTTCCAGTCACTCTGAGTCTCTTCCTCATGGCAGCTCTGTCAACTCCAGGCCCTTCACCCTCCCAGCTCAGACATCGCCCCCGGGACTCAGATGGCTGCTCCATGAGACTCTCTGAGACCCCACCCCACCTTGCAGCATGAACCCTTCCCTCCTCTGCGTCACCTCTGCCAACAGTAGATCTTTTGGAGAATCCCACTTAAAGTGAGACATTGTAATTACCACATCTCCTCAACTCTAAGACACGCCCTTTTGCTTTTGATGGTTCCTGAAATAAAGTTGAACCTTACATTCGATGCATACCTTTAATGCAGAGGTGCTTCTCCCTGCCCTCCCACCCCGGCCCCCAGGAAAAACTGCTGTAAAATGAAAGGCAGGTCTTAGAATCAGGTGACTCAGCCCCCTCCCCTGAGCTGTCTATGTTCCCCTACAGTCTGGCAAGCATTTGCTGGACTCAAACTTGAATTCAATTCAAGTGTGCCTTGAGGCCTGCTCTGACTGAAGTTGTGTGCTCAGCAAAGTGGGGGGTTTGGGACAAATACAAGCTAAAATTCCTGTCCTCTAGGAGGTCACAGATGTGTGTATGAAGGAGGGGATTGGGGAAGACCATAAGGACCAACAGTAATGCAAGATAAAGCCACTGGCAACAGCACTTTGCCCAGAACTAAGGGGTTTTGTACTTGTTTTCTCTTTGTTGTGATTTGGGGGGGCGGGCCATGGGGGAATAAAGTTTTACAATATGTAAATGTCTTGTATTTTCTCAGTCAGTTCTACAGAGAATCCTAATTCCCATTATCCATCTCATTTTACAGAGAAAGGAATTGAGTCTCGGAGAAGTAGAGAGTCTTGCCCAAGGTCAACAGGTGGAAAGTGCCAGAACCATCTAGAAAATGCCGGAACCAGGACTGGTTGGTCGTCCAGCTGTTTCATTCCCTGATTCCGCTCTCTCTTGGCTGGAATAAACTCTGCTTAGTGGAACCCAACTCTGAGATTTAAAATATAAACAAGTAGCCCACTCTTCAACAGAAGTCCAATCTCTGTTCTGTGAAATAAGAAGTAAACCCTGAAATTTCTCACTACGCCTTCTTCTCACACAGTCACCATGGCGATGGGAAAATATTATGCAGTGAAGGAATTATGGGAATATGAATCAGCAGAGCCAGCAAAAGGACCTTCGGAAAACTGTGACTCCCAGTGGACATGCCGCATTGTCAAAGTAAACACTCCAACATGACGAATTGCACTTTGCTTCCTATAGAAACTCAATGGCCGGCCTGGTTCCATTAGCGACAGACCCACTGACTCCATCCGAACACTGGTCTCTTCTTTTTATAAGAAAAGCATTGGCCGTTTATGAGCATGATTGCTGCTTGGCAACACGGTGTTGTGGATATCTGCTGGCTGCGTTCAATTTTAAACATTTTTCCTTGCCAAGTGGAACAAATTACTGATGTTGATTCTCGTGGGTATTTAACATCATCCAATAGAATTTCTATGGTGAAGAGTTCAAACCTGGTTCTTAAGTCTAAAATGATGGAGTTATTCATCAAACATTAAATAATGTTAGAATGTAATGACTGGCTTATCTTGTTATTGGTGAGCTTTCCTAAAATTGTTAGTCCATCTATATGTGATTAAAAAAATACTGATTGAGTTCCTCAAAAATATAAACATAGAATTACCAGTTGATCTGCAATTCATTCCGCTTCTAGCTATACACTCAAAACTATTGCAAGCAGGGGCTTGAGCAGACATTTGCATGCCCAGGGTCATAGCAGCAATATTCACAATTGCCAAAAGGTGGAAACACACAGGTGTCCAATGACAGATGATGGATAAACAAAATGTGGTCTGTCCATTAAATGGGGTATTATTCAGACTTCCAAAGGAAGTCTGCTGCAACATGGATGAAACTTGAGAACATCATGCTAAGTGACAGTCACAAAAGATGAGTCACACCACAAAAAGACAAATGCGATATGATTCTACTTATATGAGGTCCCTAGAGCAGTCCGATTCGTAGAGACAGAAAGTAGGATGGTGGGTGTCAGGGGCTGGGAAGGAGGGTTGGGTAGTTAGTGTTTAATGGGGACAGAGTTCCAGATTCACAGGGTGAAAAGAGCTTTGGGGATGGAGGGTGGTGATGGCTGCACAACAGTGAGAACGCACTTAGTGACACTGAACTGCACACTGAAAAGTGGTTAAGATGACACATTTTCTGTTACGTGTATTTTATCACAATTAAAAAAAAGCCAGTTGAGGAATGGGCAAGACAGTGGTTTGGGGGTCCCTGGACACTGACTTGGACTTACTGCTGGTGACGCCAAAGGTCTATCAAGAAACTTCAGTCCATGACTCACCAAGCAGGCATGGTTCTGTGGTCAAGTAGAGTCCACACTGTTTATCTGCTGCGTCCCTGGGCTGCAGTGCAGTCCTTCCGTACTGGGTCAGCCACCTCCTTTCCTTCCAGGAGCACCTATGTTGTCCCCTCCAGGAAGCCTGTCCTGACTTTCACTGGCCCTCATGACTCTCCATGTGTTTGCGAGTCTCTGTGCTCCCCTAAGCGGTAGCCCTTGGAGGCAGGATGCAGCGCCTTGGGACTCAAACTGACCAGTGACCAGTGCTGGTCTGTTTGACAGTCCCCCACCCCCATGCCTATGCCAGTCTGCTTCTTCTGTGTTATCCACAGCACACTATCTGGCAAACAGTCCCCCGTTCGACAAATATTGATTGAGCACCTTCTAGGGAAGGACCCGTGCCAGTGACCATGAGGGATAGAGCTGAATTGAACTTGGCTCCTACGGAGCTGCCAGGAGCAAGGTGATTATAATTATGGACTCTAGAGCCAGACAGCCTGAGTTCAAATCCTGCCTCTGCCACTCAAAAGCTGTGTGACTCTGCCCAAGTTACTCAACTTCTCTCAGCCTCCGTTTTCTCATCTACAGGGTGGGGATAATAATAATAATAAGGGGCGTGGCAAGGATTGAGTTAACAGTCATAAAATTCTTCAAACAGAGAAAGCGCTTCATAAGCCTTGGCTGGCAGGCTTTACAGGTCTACTAGGGCTTCTGGTTTCTTTCTGTGATTCCTCATTTCTCCCCCTCCTTGCTTGTCTGGGGCTCTCCCAGGGTCAGGCCTTGGTTGTTTCTGGGGCCCACAGATAGCAGAGTGAAACGCACACAGGAAGCACGGTGAGATGGACCTGCATTCAAATGCCGGCTCTGCACTGGCTGAGTGCAAGTATCCAGAAAGATATTGTTCTCTCAGCCTACAATGGGACCAGTAGGCTGCCACACACGGGGACCGTCCAGCCCAGGATAGGTGCTAACTTCGTGAGATCACGATTAATATTGGTGGCTGTCAGCATGTGTTTGGGCGTTGGCCCTTACAGTGAGGTTGTGAGAAAAGCACGTTGCGATGTCGTGTGCCGTAGGCTGCTGGCTGCTTGGAGGAGGGACGGGTCGATAGACGTCCTCCATTAGTAATGCGACATAAGAATTAAATTAACAGATGGATGAAAGTCATGTCCTTTGAACGATGATGTAAAAGTCCTGCACGGTAACGCCCAGCATAAGGAACGGTTCCATCCCTGATGTTTGGCAGCCGTTAGAGGCAGGAATTACAGAGCTAATGCAGCAATGAGGGGAATGCTTGTGACACAGCGGTGAGGAGGGGAGAGGGAGATGTCAGTTTGTGGGTGGCATGATAGGGCAACCTGCTCAGAAACCGACGGGGAGAGAAGGGAAGCCCACGTGGCTGGCAGTGCTGGGTTCCCAAGTGAAGGGACTACAGCTGATTTCATTTTCTTTTTCTCCATTTAGTGAATTTCCTGTAGAGGTTTTGTTTACACATTTGGAAGTTTACTTTAAAAAAAAAAGGGGTGGTTTAAGCCTGGCGTCATAGTTGCTGATCTGTGACATTCACAGTGTTTTTGAGACAGCTGCCTAGGCCCTGCTGTAAGTAAGAACAGTTAGACCCACTTGGGCCTTGACCTACAGCCACTGGTCTGGGGACAGTGATGTCCCCAAACTCATAGTGCCACCGCCGAAATGCTGACCAGGACAGGCTCTTCCCTCTCTGGCTGAGGCCTGAACTGTAAGACCTCCTGTACGGGCAGGAGCCCAGGCTACTGAGAGGATGGAATGAACGGAAAGAGGACGTGCCCATGGTGACGGTTGATAGCAGGAAAGACGCTGACAGTCACAAAGTCCATACACAAAGAAGAAGACCTCCCAGCCCAGGGTTGCCCTCAAGGCTGTCTGAGGTGACCCCAGGGAGCGGCTGAGCCACCAGAGAACCATAGGGTCAGTGGCATCAGGAAGGTGGTCAGGTGTGGCAGCAGCTGGCAGGAGGATGGAGGGCCCCCAGGGAGAGGCAACCTCCAGCCAAGCAGGCCCCGCAGAGACACCGCAACCCTGATTCCAGGGTGCCTGCCTGTGGGAGGGTGAGGCTGGCAGGGGAGGGCAAGGCCCTGTGCTGGCCCCAGACACCTGGGGTGGGGGAAGCAGAGCCCCTTCCATCCCACTAGAACCTGGGCCCCACCCTGACTCCCTCCCAGTGCTTATTGCATGACACTAGGGCCACCTGTACCTGAACAGGCTCCAGTTCAGAAAAACATGAGCTTTTTAAATTGAAACAACAGGTCAATCCCACGTCTGGGTGTCAGCTTTTCAGCAACAGGGACCTCTGTCAGGTGAGACTGTTTTCAAGGCCTGTGGGCCTGAAGCAAGTCGCCCAGCGAGTGCAGGCCTGACCCCAACTGCCCTCCAAACCCACCAGCATTGCTGTCAGAGGAGCAACAGCCAAGTAAACTCCAGAGTCTTTGAAAACCAGAGCCCCACGTTTTAACAGAGCTGGGAGGCGCTCTGCATGTTAGCCGTGACGGAAAGGAAGGGCGGGCAGGCTGGAATACTGCTTTTCAAGAAGTCCTGTGAGCAAGCCTTCTGTCTCTGGACCGAGCCATTCCCAGCCCTCCTGGCCTCCCCAGGACGCCCTGGTGTCAAATGCATAATTTATGAGGATGAGCCTATGCATATTCATGAGCTCACTGCCTTCCAAGGCCAGTTGCTGTCTGTGAAAAATCCCCGAATAATGAATTATTGCGTGAGGGGAGGGCCTGGGTTCAGCCTCCAGTCCTCGAAATTACTATAATCTCTAAAACTTGCTTTGAAGAAATGCTCCCAACTGTGCCTGCCTTTGGTCAAATGTGGGGAGATGCAGAGAATGAAGCCTCCACCCCAAGGAACTCCTTAGCCCTCAGGCTGCAGGGGTTGGGGCACACCAGCAGCATCCAAGGAAATTGAGGCAGGTGTCCTTCTGCAAAGCAACCCTGCCTACAGAGGGTGGAATTTGGTAATAATCTCTCCTAAGCCTCTGAACACATCACAGTAAGAACCAGAAATGGCCCTCTGGCCGGGGCATTGTCCTTTCTGGGCCTCAGTCTCCCCATCGGTTGACTGGGGAGGCTGATCTCTCCTTCCACTGACTCTCAGACATGCTTTCCTTGTTTAAGCACTTCTGAGACTACGACCTCCCATCAGGGTCTGGGCTGGTGTCATGGTTTGAATAGCAGTGTTTTCTCTTAGTGGTCCAGAAGACCGTGTGCATCTCATCATCAGTGAGATCCGAGGCTCTGATAAAATACAGCAATAAACTACTATTTACTAAGTGCCTACTGTATACCAGGCATCATACCTGGCACTTACAAACAGTGGTGCATAGATAATATGTGCATATCACATGTTCCACAGTACAGGGGCTGGCACATAGTAGGTGCTCAATGAATGTGAGATGCCCTGCTTCTCCTAGGAAGAAAGGTGCCCCATTCATCATAATTTGTCTGGTAGAGAAGTCTGTTCACAAAACTCCTTATGTCCACACTTTATTCAGTGAGCTGCGTGGTGCTTGAAGCATTAAATCAGGGCCATTTTAATCTGGATTTGGGGTGAGGGAGGTAAAAAGTTTTCCCAAACTAGTCACAACCCAATTGAAATGTTACTCATGAAACCCAAGACAGTGATTCATTTAATACTCCATCTGGTGGGATTTCTTGCTTACAAGCAATTCACATATGACTCAACTTTGATTTTACTTATTAAACGTTAACCAGCACACTTCCTCAGCCCAATAAAAAGTCATTTTGAATGTGCCAGAGGGCGCTTGAGACACAGGCACATGAACCACAGAGGAGCCCCAAGACGTAGATTCCACAGGCCTGCGTGGGGCTCAGGAATGGAGCCTCTGCCCCAGGGACCGCAATACACACCCAGGTTTGAGAACCGCTGGCCTTAGGTTTTAGGCACTGAACACTGAGGCTGATGAGGACAGTGGCATTCTTTAAGGACATTCATGCAACTCAAAACCATCTCATCACCCACCCTATTATCTGAATTGGACTTCTCAGAGGAACAGAAGCCCACGAGGACTGTCAAGGAACTGACGGGCATCGAGGCTGCTGAGCACAGGGAAGCCGGCGAGAGGCCTCCATTGGCTGCCTGGGCCCGACCCACACGGTGACTCACGGCCCAGCAGGACGGAGTGGCCTTGATGGCTAGCTGTCCCCCTCCTACTTCCCTGCATCAGCTACCCTGTAATTTCTCTGATTTATCAGCATGGGTCATACCGTGGGCCTGATCCTGGCACCCCACCCCTGCCCGTGTTCCAGGCCTGACACCCACCCTCCTCCAAGATCCAACCTAAATCACAAGTGATTGACATTGGTTAGCACTCCCCACCCCCAATGCTCTTGGGGGTGCCACCTCCAGAAGCACAGGGGAGGGTCCTCATTGCACCTTCCTGGGGCCCAGCAGGCACTGACTCTCAAATCACTGGCTCCTGGTGGCCTCACCCAGGATAACTCCACTCCTAGGCTCCTTTCCACTGAAAGTTGTCCCAGGGTCATGCTGTCCTCTCACTGGGCACATCACGTCCGAGCAAAGGGCTGCAGAACGGTAGGCTGCCACCCGCCAGCTGGTGACCCTGGGCTGGCCACTTGAGCTCTCTGAGCCTCAGTTTCCTCATCTGTGAAATAGCCTCTCCCCGTGTCGACCCTTGGCCTGGGGCCTGACTCCTGTCCTGTGCTCTCCTTCAAGCCATACCTCCTTCTGGAGGCGTCTGCTTGGCCACCAGAATCACATCTCAGTTTCCCTACTCCCATCCCAGGGGGGTCAGGAATGGAGCCACCAATGAGCATCAGTGTAAATTAGAATTGGAGTCCCACAAGCTTTGGGGTGAGGGGGACCAGGACAGGCCCCTTGTTTCCCAGGAGCGGAAGTGGTCCCAGGATGGGCAAGAGGCTGGCGCAGCCCTGGACCGCCAGTCTGTAGCCCTAATAGAAAAGACGTTTTGTACTGCCCCACCCCTTGAGCGTTTTCTTCCATAGCTGCCACTGCCGAGTACCTACTGTGTGCCAGGCACTCCGCAGGCTCTCTCTGAAGCCCCCAAACTATCCAAGAGGTAGATGGGGACGTCATAGATGAGATGAGGTCTCAGAGAGGTTAAGAGTCTGCCCAAGGACACACAGCTTGTTAGATATGAGATTTAAGCCCAGGGCCATTCCATGACACTGATGCAGAGACACCTTGCCTGTCCGAGCAGCATCAGCCCAGCCCCGAGCTCCTCTGGGCTTCTAGGATCCCCAGGCCATCTGAGGCTGAATATCACCTGTGGTCCTTCCCCTCAGCTCCCCAACACAGCCCGGGTGGCTAGGGGACCAGTGCCAGCCCTTCTATTATTCATATCTCCCTTCGGTTGCCAGCAGGGACCAGGCCAGAGGCCCTGGCTTTGCCAGGAAAGATAAGGTGCCAACACCTGACTCGCCCTCTCCTGAGCTCCATCTCAATTTCCCGAAAGCACACAAAGGCCTGTTGTTCCTGTCCCTGGGCGGGAACTGGACCTCCTTCTCATGAAAAGAAGATAAACCATTAGCAGGATTACTACCGGTTAGATTTACAGCTTTTCTTCGTGGCCACCTGTCCCCTCCGGTGACATTGTCTGGGCTCGAGGGGCGTGTGCCTGCCATCCGAGGGGCCTCAGGGTGAGGAGGCATCAGCTCCCACGTGCCACACTTCCCGGGGTAGGTATTACAGCTCCCTGTAAGAGGTGAGGAAACTGAGGCTCACTCAGCCCACACAGCGGGCGGATGGCTTCGTCGGCGCTTGCTGCCCCATGTTGGATGCCAAGCTGACTCATTTCTCCTCAAAACAGGGCTTGGAAGCAGTGAATTCGTGTGTGTAAACCCTGCTTCTAACTTTATCGTCAACCAAGTGGAAATCAAAAGCAGAAAACAAAAATGCAAGGCTACCAAAGGGAGCCCCTGCAGGTCAGTCTGCGGCCCCCAGTTCACCCCTTCTCCGGCACCAGGCAGGTCTGGGAGCCCAGTAGTGACCCCATCCAGAGGTCTGACAAAGGTCGCTGGGCTCAGAGGATTCCCACGGTCTCCAGGTCTCCAGGTCTCCGAGTGTCATGTGTGCCACCCAAGGGGAAGCAGGGAACAGGGTGAGCAGCATTCCAGGCTAGGAGATGAGGCCCCCTTCCCACCCTGACAGCACCCCCCAAGCTGATAATGCTTCCGCCTGCCACAGAATTAAGCTGATGTCACAGGAAGTAGCTTAGTGCTGGGACAAATAACCATCTGCAGATGGTTGGCATTCCAGGGCGTGGAGATATCTTATGTTCCCCACCCCCAGTGGTGAGGCATCAACTGCAGCCTCCCCTGCGTGTCACGCATCATCAGGAAACTGAGGCCCAGAGAGGGGAAGAGATTCATTCATGAGCCCCTAGGGATGCAGGGCAGGGCCAAGGAGGGTCTCAGACACAGAGCAGGTCTGGGGCACTTCATGGAAAGCCCTCTGCCTTTGCCTCCCAGCAGCCTTGCTGTTGAGACCTCACGCCTCCATGGACAGCCTTGTGGTGATCCACACCCTCTGAGCCTCAGTTTTCTTGTCCATAAAATGGGAGTGATAATGATACCTAGCTGATGGGGTCTGAGGGAGAAAAAAACAGGCAGTGCACGTAAGGGCCTTGCCAGCTACTCAAGCCTAAGTGCTTCGTAAAGGCCACTGCAGGAATAAGGACCAGCAGCATCAGAGAAATAACAAGACCGTTTGGTAAGCACCTACGATGTGCCAGGTGCTGGGCACAGAGACGATTCAGACACAGACACTGCCCTCAAGATGTCACCATCTAGTGAGGGGACATACTGAGCAATGGAGGCCTCCAGAGAAGGCCCCTCCCTGGCGGGGAAGGAGAGAGTTGGAGGGAAGGAGGGTTTTGCTGGGAATGACGAGGCATTCCAGGAAGAGGGACCAAAAGGGGAGAAACATGTGGAATGTGCAGAGTTCCATCCGCCTGGCTGCACTTGGAGTGAGGTGCTGGCAGTGCTAGACAGGGAGTCCGGGGTGGCTGGAGGGGTCAGACCACCCAGAGAGGGCCCATGGCGTGCCAGGCTGAGGAGTTCAAACTTGACTCCAGTGGAGAATTCTCCCTGAAGGTCCCATTAGCTGAGTGTCAAGGATGCCAGACCATTGGGCAGAGACAAGAAGTGGCTCCTCTGAGAGGGCAGGTGGGGGTCCGGGGCTGCTTCCTGGGGGGACGAGACCGCACGCCTCTGTGTGTGCTGTGCCCACTGTGCCACCCTCCCTGCTTCCTTCTCACAGCCATCCTGAGGTGGGCCTGATTACAGACAGGGCACCTAGGCTCGGCAAGGTGCAGTCCCTCACCCATATGTGACTGCAGGGAGTAAGGCCAGGGCCACCCCCCCACCACCAGCAAAGGCTGCGTTCTCTCCATTGCAGACCCTGCCTTTCAGCTCCCTGGAGTATTTCTTCCATTATCCACACAGTTTATGGTTTATTTCTTTTTTCAAGCTTCACTGTTTTTTTAAAAAAACTGCTGTTTTTAAAATGTGTATTTTTTAAATGTGTATTTTACAAAGGTAGCAGCTGATGCTTCCTCAAGTCAGCCTCCCTCTGGCAATCCTCACCCACCAACCCTGTTTGCTCAGGACCATAAATCACTTTTTCAGGGGCCAGGAGACCAAGGGGAGGTCGTTGCCCTTGGTACTTGGCAAGCTGTGGTTCACCAGCCAAACAGCGTTTGGGTCTAGGCTCTGGGGGCCCAGAGAGGGCAGCCCAGAGTGGCTAAGCCCTGACACAGGCACCCCTACCCTGGGAAATGACCTCTCCCCGCCAGTCTGCGCCTCAGCAGGCAGCCTCCCCACACTGACGGGACCAGGACATTTTCTATGGCCCTGAATCTTCGGGACCCTCTCTGATCCCCATCCTCCCTTGCTCCAATCACAGTGTTCAGGGAGGTGTTGTGGGCGGGTTCAAAACCAGCATCATCAGAGGTGCTTCTGGGCATGGGGGGAGTCTCTAGTTGCCAATAAGGAACAACTTACACTAAAAATGTTCCTATCTATTGTTGAGCTGAAATTCAGATGTAACTGCACAGCCGTGTTCTACCTGGCAGCCCATGTTGACTTCATGAGTTACGAGTGCATGCCTATGCGTGCATTTATGTATGTGGGACTGTGCGGGTGTCATCGTTCTAAGACCTTGCCATGGGGGAATCAGGAACAAGAACGTGAAACTGGGAGGGTCTTTCTGGGTACATAAGGAAAAATGCCTCTCCTGGAGGTTGTGCCGCCTACACTGTGTCAAGGCCAACACTCGGAGCTCCCAGCACGTTTGAACTGTACGGGCTGGCGGATGGCATTTTAAACGTCAGCAGCACTTGCTGGGTCCATTAATGGTCCCTCTGGAGCAGCTCCACCAGGGACGCTGTGATTAATCACACTCCAGCATGCCTGGCACGAAGGCCTTGGGTTTGACGTCTCTTATCTTCTGGTGCTTAGAATCCCTGGGAATTAACATCCCCACACGCTGTGCTTGCTAGTAAAACCCTGTGAAATCTCATCCCTCCCCTGCTCAACACCCTCCCCTGACTCCCGTCTCATTCAGTCAAAGCCAATGTCCCCACTGAGACTGCAAAAAGTCCCGTCACAATCTTCCCGGCCTGCCTCCTCTGAGCTCATCTCCCATTCACACCCCATTCACTCTGCCCAAAACTGACCTCACTGGTGTTCCCTGAAAAGACCAGGCACTCCTGCCCCAGGGCCTTTGCACCTGCTCTTTCTTCTGCCAGGAATACCCTTCCTTCAGATGTTCCCAGACTCGTCCCTCAGTCCTTCTCTAGTGTCAGCTTCTCAGACCGCTCTTCCCCAGCCTCTCTCCACAGTACTGCTCTCTCTCTCTCTCCTGATTCACCACCCTCTGTCCTTACCACCCTCACCACCATTGCACACACTCTGATTATTTATTTTGTGAGTTATCCATATGGCCCCTCCGCACCCCTGAGTGTCAGCCCCGTGAGGGCATGGACCACACGTTCCCTTGTCTGCAGCTGATCAGTGAGTGTTTGTTAAATGACTGACTGACTAAATGCAGCTACTGTCTCTGCTTTTGTGCCAGGTCTCCCAGGACCATTTGCACAGCAGGCTTCACTTGGAGGACTCAGTGTGTAACAGGAAGACCCATGTGCAAGGCTGTCTCTAGCACACCAGAGGCTCGGTATCTCCCTGGGCCCTGGATGACCATGCTGTCCTATGTCCTACACCTTCCATGCTGCCCTTTGACCTGGAAGACCCTCCCCTCCCTTGTTACCTCCCATTCATACCTTAAGACCTGGCTTGGACTCACCTCCTCCAGGAAGCCTTCCCTGTCCATCCCTCAGAGCTCTCACAGCTCATGCTCGCTGAGCTCTCATTGTCCATCTGCTCATTTGTCTCCCTGTCCCGCTGTGACAGAGCATCCTCTGTGCCCCAGGTCACAGCCATGGCCTAGGCAACAGCAGGTGCTCAGGATGGTTTGGCCGCTAAGTAAACAATTGCTTGCATAGTTTATTTTTAGGTGTTTTTTGTTTTGTTTTGTTTTGTTTTGTTTTAATTCCCCTTTACAGACCCTGGGACTTCGCCTGGGAGATCTTTAGAGATACCTGCTCCAGACTGGTTCATTTCACATGTAGGGAAACTGAGACCCAGAAGATGGAAGGTGTGGGAACTAATTCCTGTTCAGCATCTTCTCTCAGCCAAGTACCCGTTCCCAAGCAGTCACTCCTTCTCTGGCCACCCCCACTTCTGTGGGTCCCTTGGTAGCCATTGCTTGGGGGGGGGGGGGCGGAAGGATGGCCCTGAACTGAGGCCATGTTTGCTGGGACACTGAGTCTGAGTTCCTCTGGAAACAATAGACTTGGGATCCAGGTTTCGCAGAAAGATGAAAAAGATTTCTGAACCAAAAACTTCTCTTCCCATATCAAGAGAAAAGCCCAGAGGGCACAGAGAAGGGAGAGCAGTGGTGGAGGAGCCCGGGAAGGAGGGCGAAGGGCAGGAGTCATAGGCAAGGAGAGTGCTCGGCTCGCCCTTGGGGCAAAGCCGCTGGGGGGGTGGTCTGAGACCCTCAGCCGTTCCCTGGGTCCCTGGCCAGAGCCCGGGGACGAGAGCTTCTCTGAGGAATCCTGTGCTCGTGCTTGTAGGGGGCTGAAGGGTGGCCCCAAGGATGTCAGGCCCTAATCCCTGGGCCCTTCGAATGTTACCATATATGAAAAAAGAGTCTTTGCGGGTGTGATTAAATTAAGGATCTTGTGTTGGGGAGACTATCCTAGATTACCAGGTGGGCCTTGAATGCTATGACAAGTGCACTTATAAGAGAGAAGCAGAGAGATTTGATGTCCAGAAGAGGAGATGGCAATATGGCTACGGAGGCTGACACTGGAGGGATGTGGCCACAAGACAAGGAATATCTACAGCCACCAGGCGCTGGAAGAGGCGAGGGACGAATTCTCCTCCAGCGGGAGCATGGCCCTGCTGACACCTTGACTTTGGCCCAGTGCTAGTAATTTCAGACTCCAGGTCCCCAGAACTGTGAGAGAATAACTATCTGTCGTTTCAGGCCACCAAGTTTATGGTCATTTGCAGCAGCTCCAGGAATATAACCCAGTGTCACAACCAAACTGTGTAAGAGCAGAGGAGTTGGGGGAAGAGGTGAGAAGCTTGCAGGGCCCTTGGGGACCAAAGCCGCCTGGCTGGCTGGGACTGGGGTACAAAAGCCAGGCCCTCTGTGTCAGACTCCGTGGTGCAGTCTACACTCCAGCGCTCCCCTGGGATCAGGCTCTGTGGAAGGTCCTATTGTATTTCAGTCACACCTGGCAGGCATCCTACAAGGTATCATCAGCCTCGTTCTGCACATGAGGAGACGAGGGCTCAGAGAGATTATGTGACTTGCAAAGATCGCACAGCACCAGGTGGCAGAGCTCAAATGCCAGTGGCAGTCTGTCTGATTCCCCAGCCACGCCCCCGTCCCTGCTTCTCACCTGCTGCCCGAGGGGCTGTAGACGCTGTGGAAAGATGAGAAAAGAACACAGGACTCTTGGCTGCTGCAGCCCCAGAGCCTGGAGACCCTTCAGCTATGACACACCTTTCCTAGATGTTAGACTCAGCCGAGCATGCAGAGCGATGGAGGCCCCTTTCTCGCACTGGGCTCCCACAAGAGAACAGGAATCGCTCCCTCTGGGTGGCCCCCTGGGTGTGCTGCGCGGAGGTGAACGTGTGTTCCAGCCGTCATGAGCTGACGGTGCTCCCTCACCTCGCGCCCGGCTCTGGCTCAGGTTATGGCTACACAATCAGCCTGACCGTCAGCACCTCCACCAGGCCGCAGACGGCCGCCCAGCCTCACAGGAGGTGCTCCTGGCCTCTTTCCAGTGCTCTCCAGTGACAGACACAAGTGTGCAAGTCCAGAAAGGGCAATGTCACCCCTCGGGAGCAGCCAAGGGGAGGAAGCCAAGTAACTCGTGATAAGAAAAACCCGCAGATGTTTCCTCACCGGAAACCCGAAGGACGGGCCGGGTGTATCTTCAATGAGCGTGTGGTCTGGACACCCACTTCATGTGTGTTTCGCCGGGGCTGTGTAGACGCGGCCGGGCCACTTGGCCAGCCCACCCCTTTTGAGCTTCAAAGCTGGGAAGAAATCACCCCGGGATGGACTGTGTCAGTCGGCACCTTCTCTGGTGATAGTGACCCGTTCTAGATGAGTTTGGAACTTGCAGAAACTTCCAGATTCCCACATTTTTCGATATCCCTCCCTCACGCCCGCCTTCAGAGGAGGGATTCTAAGCACAGCCTTCAGCTTCAAGCAGCAAACGTTTGTTCAATGGCCACCCTGCATCAGGGCCCCAGAATATGTCACTGAATCCTCATCATGGCCTGTGAGGCAGGCGCTGTCATTGTCTCCGTGTTACAAACAAGGAAACCGAGGCTTAAGAGGTGACGGCCAATAAGCCCATGAAAAGCGGCTCCTATTAGTAGTCACCAGGGAAACGCAAAGCAAAACCACAGCAACATGCATCCCCACTAGCACGCACGGAATCAAAAAGATAATACCAAGTGTTAGCGAGGACGTGGAGAAATCGGAATCGTTACATACACGCTGGTGGGGATGGGACGAGCTTCCTCGCCGGCAATTCCTCAAAGGTTAAACATGAAGTGACCACATGATGAACTCATCCCAGTTCCAGGTGTACCCCCAAAAGAGATGGAAACATATGTTCACCCAGAAACGTGTACACGAGTGTTCATAGCAGCACTATTTAAAATAGCCCCGAAGTAGAAGCAACACAAATGTCCACCAGCTGAGGAATGGATAAATGAATGTGGTCTATCCATTCCATGGACTATTATTCAGCCGTGAAAGGAATGAGGCCCTGTACATGCCACAACACGGACAAACCTAAATATGTTATGCTGAGCGAAAGAAGCCAGTCACGAAAGGCCACCACTTAGCACACAATTCCATTTATACAGCACGTCCAGAACCGGCAACCGATAGGGCCAGAGAGTGGATGAGTTGTTGCCAGGGGCTAAGGGGTGACTGCTAATGGGGAGCGGGGTTGTCTTTGGGGTGATAAAGATGTTGTAAAATTGATTGTGGTGACGGTTGCACAACTCTGTGAAATTCCTAAAAAACACTGAATTGTAGCTTTAAGTAGGTGAGTTGTATGGTATGTGAATTACGTCCCAGTAAAGCTGATAACAAGAAAAAAAAATAGTACTGCAGCCAGCCCTGGCTCGGAGCGTCCATCACTGGCCATTGCCTTTGTCATCCCTGGGGGACTCGGAGGAAGCCGAACACAACTCCCCTGGCCGGCCTGCCCCCCGAGTTCCCCACAGCTTCAGGGCCAGCTTGGGAGCCCGGGGCCTCATGTGTTCTGAGTGGGGCAGAGACCTGCCCCTGAGACATGCTCTCCTCGCCGCTCTGGGGCTAAGGCCACCCCGACAGCCCCGCTGGGCCTAGAAAAATCTTGGCTGTGAGTCCTTCTCCTGTCAGTGCCTCCTGTCCGAGTTCTGACTCTGGGGGAGAAGGGCTACTGCCCAGCACCCTGGACACACACAGTCTCACGGCTGTCACAGCTGCCCGTCCTGGAGGCACCTAAGTATGATACTGTACCTCCTGGATTGGGGGCATTCCTGAGGTCCCTCCTTTTTCAACAAGTTTCAAGATTGAAAGATAAGGGAAGAAAGTCCATGGTGGCTGAGGGAGGGGCTTTTGCTGGGCCCTCCCAGGGAACGGAGTGCCTGACCTCCTGCTGGGTCACAGGACATAGCACCAGTTAGGTAGGAGCAGAGGCTAGGGCGGGGTGCTGAGTTCCTGGGACTCAAAGTTAATTCCTCACCCACTGGTGTCCAGGCATGTGAGATGGGGACAGTGCCCCTCAGAGCTGTGACACACAGATTAGTGAACATGGATGGAAGGGAGCCACCCAGGGCAGGGCACACAGTAGCTGCTCAATAAACCAGAGTATGCGGCCATTTGTGCTTCTCTCACTGGGAGGAACTGGAGAGGGTTGGGATGGGGGCAGCCCAGGGGGTGGGGACACAGCACAAGGCCCTGCTCCAGCCTCAGCCACACTTCTTGGGCATGAAGATGCCAGAGCACCCACAAGTGTTAGATCGGTTAGGAGTGCAGCCCTGGGCTGCATGGAGGGTCCGTCTGGGCCCACCCTGGTCCTAAGGCAGAGCCAGGGGACCAGCCCTTGGCTGACAGTCACCGAGCTGGGCCTTTGGAGGCACCTCCCAAACCCTCAGCTTCTGCTGCAGGAAAGAGAACGGATTACCTTATGTAACATTCCTGGGCCCAGAATCTGATGGAAGCCTCTCCAGGGAGGACAAAGGACTTGGCTGGAGGTCCCTCAGTGCGTTAGTATCAGCACTGGGCTGGGGCCAAGCGTCCAGCCTCCAAACCCAGTGTACCCCTGGCATCCCCCCGCCTTCCAAAGAAATTCAGACTCAATTTCATCTGCTTGTCTTTGCTCCTGGTAAAAGACTTTCCCCCAAGCCTGCTCCCTGACCCCTCACGCCCCCTTCTTAGCAAAGGACTGAGGCTTGGCCAGACCTCTGGCCAGCCCTCCTCAGGCTGCTGGGTGCAAAACAGCAGACCCAGGCTGTGGCCTGCTCTCCTGCATCCAGCTCCAGTCTCTCCCACTACTCACTGTGCGCTCGGGGCCAGTCACTCAATTACTCTAAACCTCAGTTTACTTATCTGCACAATGGAATAATAAAGCTTACCACAGAAGGTTATAAGGAGAGTCATGTGGAATTCTGTGTGTGGAAGGACCTAGGGGAAGGAGAGCGGGCATTTATTTAGTGCCTACTATATACATTCTCCCTTACTGCTCTAGTAACCTCAGTCTATTAACCCTACGGGCGGTAGAGGAAACTGAAGGACCAGGTGAAGGCAAGCCCCCAGCCAGCTCTTCCCTCAGGCCACAGTGCCTGGCAGGACCCTGTGCACATAGGATGCGCTTAGTAAGTACCTGCTGAATCCGAATGTGCACTCAACCCGTGAGCTCCCCCCTTGCCGCGAGGAGCCACAGGAAGCGTGTTTTCTGCAACCACACCAGCGTTTTGACATGTTTTTCCACCCGAAATAAATGAGGCAGGATTCCTAGAAGATGTGTTTAAATTTGGTGGAGTTCTCTAGACACTTTGGCTTAGAGGTTGGAACATGGGCCCAGAACGGTAGGAGTGTCTGATCCCCCACACGGAGCCCAGCAACCCCAAACTAAATTCCGGTTTTATTTCCAGCAATTCAGGTGACGTCACGGACTCTCAGCGAAGAGCTCAGAGACGACTGCTGGTCTCGGCAAAAGTTATTTTTAAACCAGGTTTTATCTCTTTATATGAAACTATGTGTGTTTTCACTGCCATTGCCCTCTGCTAAACTGTAAAGTTTTATTTAAACTCCTTTAGTTATATAGGATTAAAAGTTAATGGGGATTTTAAACTGAGGATGCAGCTTCTACTTGCTGGGTCATCGAATCAAGGAACTGCACCAGAGCGATAAAGCGTGCAGTCTTCTCGGAGTTTCATTTTCCAATATTTTTCTATAATCATTACCTCCTAAACTCATATCCCGTTTTTCAATCTGCTGACTACGTTGATTTGAACAGGTTCATGAGCTATCCATCCTAACTTCCTCTTTTGCGCCTTAGCAAGTAATATCATACATCAGCGGAGCTTTTGGCAATTGACAGCTAACGTTTCTCTTGGTTATGCTTTTCCTTGCTGGTGTCATGACCAAACTGTTCTGAAATTATTTTTGTACTTTTAAATGCAAATTCAAGTCTGTGGGAGACAGCACATATTTGAAAAATCTTGCCCCTTGCTTTGTGATTTGCATATTGGAAGGACTCATGATCTATAGTTCAGACGCTAGCTGACCACAGCTCATAATTAAAACGGATTACTTAAAAAAAAAAAAAAAAAAACCCAATTGAGAAAAAAAGCCAATGCAAGGCAGCTATTGCTACTGCTCACTAATGGAGGGCTGCCACGCCCCCCTTGCCACTATGTGTGGCATGTACCTTGCCTGAGCCAGTGACATGCCAGCAGCAGCAATATCAGTCACTTCCGGTGGGAGCATTTAATTGCCAGTGTGGTGTGTCCTCCTTCCTCTTCTCCTGCCTTATGTCTGGGGAAGCGTGGGTCCATATGGAGGCATCAGGCTGAGCTACCCCGTAGGGGACCTGCCCTAAGAGTGGCCCAGACCCACAACAGACTTTGCATGAAAGTCCTTCATTGTCTTAAGCCACTGAGATTTGTGTTTTCTACAGTATGTCTAGCCCATGCTGAGTGATATGGTCAGTAAAAAACAAGGGGATTGGTGTGATGAACGCAAAAATTTGAAATCAATGGTTATGGGTGACAACAGGTATCTTTGACCTGTCTCAGCACCAGCGCCTGTATTTCATTTTCAACGCATAGATTCAAGGAAAAACAGATAGGTGGATGTAAACACTAACAGCTTTGCTTTGTTTTTAAAATATAATAAGTAATTTTAAAAATCTATCTTGCTACATCAAGAAAGCTCCATTAGGATGGACTCAATACTTTGAAAGAGCAGAAGTAGGTAATTTCGTTTGCAAGTTGACTGCCCGACAGCTTCTAACCTGGATTTCTGGCCATATGAGTAAAAACCCCAGGCCACTTCAGACGCTGGAACGAGGACTCAGCCACATGCATTGATTCATTTGCTGCTCTGAGCCCACGAGCCAGGGATGAGGGCCGGCACAGAGCAGGGGTCCCTGAGTCCTGCCTGATGTTGCTACACGGGACATGCCTGCAGAGCTATGTGCTCACGTGTAGGATTCCACATAAGTAGATGCAAACAAATAACCTCTGAGGCCAGAAGGAGGATTGTCCCAGGTCACACAGCAGTGAGCCCCACCCAGCACATCCGACGTCAACATCATGCAAGCAGGACAGGGGGTGTCCAGGTTGGCACTGCTCAAGCTGGAGCAGGTGGTAGGAGGGGGTGCAGGGTCTCCCAGGGCAGCAGAACTCAGGGGAGAGTCCCTGGAGGAGGCAGGGCCCCACCACACCCAGATGATAGGCTGGCTTTGAGCAGGAGGACGGAAGTGGAAAAGACTGAACAAAGGTGCCGGAGGGGCTGGACCTGTTTGGCAATCAGGTCTGAATCCCAGCTCATCATCCCTTAGCTGGGTGACCGTAAGCCAGTCTCTCTTTCTCTTGGGCCTCAGTTTCCCCTCCATAACACGGGGACCCCCTGGGTCAGGAGTGTGGATGTGGAATGTGGTGTGGGAGCATCCTCTGGAGGGTCCCACATCGGCCCCGCCTGAACCCCGCCTCTTGTGCAAGGCCTTTGGAGGCTGCTCAGCTTAAGTCCTGCTTGTCATCAACAGCACGGGGGCCTGCACGCCTGTGGCAACAGTTGAAAGGTTCATTCCTGAGGACCACAGGCTGCCACTCACACCTACCCAGCCCACGGTTCATAAGGAGCTTGAAGGTGTCACCTCATCTAACCCCCATGACACCCTCCAAGGTCGTGGTGAAACCTTCACCTAACAGATGAGATGAGTAAGCATCAGAGAGGAGAAGGAGCTGCCTGTGTCCCCAGTGGGTGACAGGCTCGCCTGACTCTAGAAACCACTCTCCACCCACTCCAATATCTTGTATAGACTGAGCCCTGGCACTTTGCCAGGTTTTGCCAGGTCGCGCCCCAGTCCCCTGGAGAAGAGCAGTCTGTCCTTTAGACCTTCCTAATGGGGGCGGCAGCATCAGGCGCCAGCCTCCCCACCCCACCCCCAACACTTTCCAGATGCCCCCATCCTTCCCCTCCCTCCCCTCCTGAGTTGGCCACACCCTCTCTCATCAGGACCATCTCACCAGCCTCATCCTAGGCCTCTTGGCACCAGATTCTCTTTCCAGCCCCTTTGCCCCCCACACTGAAGCAGTCCAGGTACCTCCCCGGCTCCAGAGTCTGCACTGGCTCCCTATTGCCCAAGAGATGTAACCTGAACCCAGTTGCCTGTCTAGAAAGGGAGGCACCCCTCACCAACACAATGGGAGCAACCTCGAAAGAAAGACGCTGAGGCCGGGGGCCAAGCCCCCCTCTCCTGGGAGAAGACACTTCCTCTCTAAAAGCAGGGCCTAAATAATTAAAGTGTTTTGCTTTTATCTCCTGGCAGAGTTGTTTGCCACAGGCCCATCCCTGAGGTCAGTGGGTAACAGAAAGGAGAACAAAACCCAGGCAGGACAGGAGGTGGAGGTGGAGGCCGCTCTGCTCCCTGGTAAGGGGCTTCCTGTGAGGTCTGGGGGACAAGAAGCTGTGGCTGTCTCTGGGGTCTGGGACGCCAGGAGGAATTGAGTGAGGTACGGGGTGGCCCGCCCCAGTGTCAGGCCCCCACCCTTGGAAAACCTCCTTGCATTCAGGCAGAGAGATGTCTAGAGGGCCAAGTATGGGGGCCTGTGGGGGATCCCAGAGAGCTGGCAGCCCTCCCCAGCTGAGTTACTTGGAAGAGCTCCAAGAGCTCAGAGCATTGAGGGAGGCGATAAACCAGGGGAACCAGCCGCTCCCTCCCATGCACAAACACAAAACCCAGGCACTAGCAGGGGTGGCCCTTCCCACTGTACAAACGGGGTGACTGGGACCCAGAGGGAGCAGGGGTGCGGGTGGGAGGTGACACAGGAAGAGAGAGAGGGTCACTCTGCTGGCTGAGCACTCAGCTTCGGGGTGTCCATCCTCACCACACCTCCCGACACAGGGCCAATGCCCACCAGTCACTGAGGCTCAGAGAGGTTAAGTGACCCACCCAAGGCCACAGAGGCAGGGAGTGGCAGAGCCGAGATTGAACCCTGGGTTCTGATGGACCTGCCTTGGTGCTCCGCTGAGAACACAATGGCCTGTCTTTGGTGCTTGGAATTGTAAAATTGCTTTGCTGGAAACCTTCCCAAACATGGGGGGAACTGACAGCACAGAGGCTGGATTCTCTTCCTGCGGAATCCTGCCGGGAGGGGTGGGGGTGGGTCACAAGGTCAAAGGCAGGAAAAGACAATCAACAGACCCAGGATGTGTGGAGCCAGCACCTCCTGGGCCCCTCCATCCAGGCAGTGCCAGCACTCAGACACGAAGGGGCAGAGCCAGGCCCAGCATCGGGACACTGTAAAGGCGGCACCCCCACTGGCGCGGTGTGCCGGCTGGCAGTTGTCGGTGCAGCCAAGTTCCTGCTATAAATACGGTGCTGACTCTGGTAACCTTAGCCTCCAGGCTCCCGGCCCAGGCACAGGGCCATAAATCCTGGCCGACCCACCACCTGCCGCTGTGCTCCTGTTCTGTGGGATTTTCCTGACACCCTAACGAGGTACCACATTTTTTTACAGGCTCCACATTATTAGATGCATTGGTGAGGCTGCTGTCTCTGAAATGAGGGGGTCTGAGGGCCAAAAGGTCTATGAGACTGCCAGCACACCCTTAAGTGAGCAGGGCGGGAACCCCCCTGGAAGAGGCACGAAATGGAACTTCTACACAAACAGGGTGTGGGGAGCTGGGTTCAAATCCCAGCTCTGCCATATACCAGCTGGGCGACCTTGGGCAAGTCTGCCTTTCTGGGCTTCAGTTCCCTCAGCTATGCAGTAGGGTTCATGCCACCCCCTTCCAGGAATTAAACAGACAATGTGTCCAAAATGGTCAGGACACAGGCTAGAGCAGATAATTTTGTCTCTTCATTTCCTCACTGAGTCGCAGCTCATTTATTGGTTGAATAATAATAACAGCTACAACTGCTGACAATAAGCCTGGAATTATTTTTAGTACATTACATGCTTTTGGTCACTTAATCCTCACTGGAACACGAGGAGCTAATGTCCTATTATTGTCCCCATTTAACAGATGAGGAAACTGAGGCACAGTGCCTTTGAGTAATCTGCCTAAGGTCACACAGATATTGGTTGAAGAGCTGAGAACTTTCCCACGACTGATACAGGCCCAGGGATTGGTTACTGAAAACAGAAATATTTCCCAGCAGTCTCCTGGGCCCTATCACTTCTACAAGGTAGGAACCCTAGAAAGACTTGAACTTCAGATAACAGAGTCTAGGAGATCCCCCCAGAAATAAAAATACACCCCGGCACCCAGATGCTGTCTTTACTCCTGCCAACTAGGTTCCATCACAAGCTCAGCACATTGGAGACCAAAGACCATCACATGGCACTTTATAGGCAGGCAGCCAAGCCCGAAGCTCACCCAGGGCAACCCACCCAGCCAGGGTGGGCAGAGCCGGGATGGTGCCCGCTGACTCCCAACCCAGCTGACCCTCTCCTGAACATTGAAAGGGCAGCAAGGACCATGTCTTCTCCTAGCCTCCCAGACACACACATACACACGTGCGTGCGCGTGCGTTTGGGGCCCATTCCATCACCCTAACAGGCTAAATATTATCCCGGCCTTCCTGAAATACCCATCTCCACGCGGGTGGTTTTACAAGCTGCTAAAAGCAGGGCCGTGTCCCTGGTGGAGGGAAAGAGCTATTCCGGGTCCGTGTCAGGTGTGGGCAGAGCCAGCCAGAAAGGGCCTGCCTGCCGCACCCCCCCCCCCCATACTGGCTCCTCGGCCTTCACAGCCACGGCGGACAATTCCTGGCAGCCAGTGCCACTGGCGCCCAGCGGAAGAGGGTGAGGTCAGGCCACCTTTTTCAGTGTCCCCCTCCTCAACACACACACACACACACACACACACACACACACACACACACTGTTCCAAGTCTGACCCAGACAGGTTCCAGGACTGGGACAGTCCATCAGACGCCATGCACAGTGGGGCCACACTGCTGTCACCCACAACCCACCCCAGGACGCCTGGGACAGCTTTCTGTGCCCCTGATTCTCCATAGCAGTGTTTGACAGATAAGGAATCCAAGGCCACAGACCTGCAGCCCCTCAGACAGGGAGGCCTGGCTGGACGGGGCAGACCACACACGCAGGCCCCTGCACCCCAGGACTCCTGCCTGGATCCCCACCACTGGCTGCTTCCACGAAGGTGCCACTGAGCTCTCGCTGCACACCAGACACCGACAGATGCTTTCACATGTCATCACGTTTACTCTTCACAGCAACCTGTGGGTTGAGGACTATTACCACTGTCTCCTTTTTCACCTGGGGACACTGAGGCTCAGAGCAGCTAAGCTATTACCTGCCCAAGGTCACCCAAGCTGGAAGTGAAAGAACTGGGCTTTGAACCTGGCAGCCTGACTCCAGAGTCCCCGATGTACCTCCAGGATTAAACTATCACCTACCCCTGCCCCACCTGAAGCCAATTCAGGGGGATGTTCAGATCAGAGCTTGTCTTCAACTGGAAGGAGCTGGGGCAGCCAGCCAGGCAATCCAGTGGCCAGTCACCACCACAGCCACTTGCCTGGGTCAGAGCAGAGGGCATGTGGGCAGACCCCAGGATCTGACCGCCCTCTGCTTGCCTGTGTCCCTGGTCATTTCCAACCTAGAGGATTTGGGAGTCCATGGCGTGCCGGCTTGTGCTGGCAGACCACAGGCTCAGAACTTCCCACAGGTCTCAGACCTTTGGGGAATCAGATGGAAGCTGTAGGTTCCTCCCCTCTCAGATAAATGTTCACACACACTCTTTTGCATGCAGTTCCAGGGGCCCAGGGCACCCTGAGACCACCCAGGAGTCCAGCTGCAGCCTAGGCTCCCGCTGCACTGTGGGGCAGCTCTGCATGTCCCGGCTGACAGCGGGAGGGTTTGCAGCAGGCACAGCTTCCTGCTCCAGTCCCATGGGGAAGGCAGGGGAGAGCAACAGAACTTAACTTTGAAAGTCAAGCTCCCCCCTCCAGGAGTGCAGGCCCCCAGGTATCAGGCTAGGAGGAAGGGGGTCCAGCCCCACAGCTGCCTGCAGCCTGGGGGGGGCGGGGGCGTTACCCTCCATGATCAGTGGCCTTGGCTCAGCAACCAGACCTGTAGTGGGTAAATATAGCACTGCCACTCACCAGCCGAGGGGCCCTCGCCGTCAGACATGGTGCAGGAGAAGCGGGCAGCCGGCCACAAACTGCAGGGACACTCAGAGCCCTCCGGGCTGTCACCCACCTGGTGGGGCTTGGGGCTGCCGGCCCTGCTCCGTGTCCAGTCCCCAGGCAGCGTCCCGCCCCTGCCAGCCAGCCACCTCCCCCCCATGCTGGGCTGGGCTGATAAGAACATGCTCCACTGCCAGGAGCCCTCACGATTGGTGGATAAATCTGGGCACTGCCCTCCCCTGCCCGAGGCCTCTCCCAGGCAGCCTCGGAATGGTGCCTGAGAAACCACTGCACCCCTGGGTGCTTGGTCGGTCCCCAAGACCCCAGCCCCAGAATGCCTGCACGCATTTCTGGGCACTAGAGGAAAAGAACCACGAGTATGTGCCAGGTGCCGGGTCATGCTGAGTGCCACCACATTTGTCATCTCACTCAGCTTTCTGCAGTAGCCATGACCATCATTGCCATGTCACAGATGGGGTTAAGTGACCCACCCAAGGCCACCCAGCCATTTTGGGGTGTGACCGGAGCTGGGCCCTGGAGCCTGCCTGTCTCTCTGTCTCCAAGGCTACAGGAAGGCATGGCCCCTGCCTTTGACTGGCTGACCAAGAGCAGTCAACACATATGAGCACCTCTTGGGGGCTAACTGCTGCATATGTGTTGGGGGTGCTGAGTCGGGAGGAAGAGGACCCGCTGGGAGCAGCCACGTGACTCTGGCTGGCACAGAATGGGTTCTCAGGAAAATTGGTTCAGAGAACACACCTTAGCAAGCATTTAGTATGCACTTGCTGTGGGCTTGCCTAAGAGCCAACATAGCCCCTCCTTTGGGTCCCACAAGGGAAGGGCAGGTCTAGCCAAGGTTCTGGGCCAGAGACCAGGGCAAACTGCAAGTGGAGGGCTCTGGGCTGAGATCCCAGACACATCCTCCTGGGCTCCAGGTCTACCCAGGTCTGTATGCAGAACACAGAGGGAGTGGAGTGGCTTACAGAGAAGGAGAAGCTGGCTATCAAACCCAATCAGAGAGATATGGGAGGGCTTCCTGGAAGAGCTGGCATTTGAGTTGCATCTTTGAGGGATAAGAAAGTTTTTTCAAGGGGTGTCCGGATTGCTCAGTTGGTTAGAGCGCGAGCTCTCAACAACAAGTTTGCCAGGTCAATTTCCACATGGGATGGTGGGCTGCACCCCCTGCAACTAGGATTGAAAACAGTGACTGGACTTGGAGCTGAGCTGTGCCCTCCACAACTAGATTGAAGGACAACGACTTGGAGCTGATGGGCCCTAGAGAAACACACTGTTTCCCAATATTCCCCAATAAAAATAAAAAAGAGTTTTTTCAGGGGAAGGAGGCATTTCAGGAAGAGAGCCAACAGGTGCCAAGGTAAAAGATGGGAAAGCTTGACTAGAGAGTGGCGGGGGTCTCTGGCAGAGGCTGAAGGTGGTGGTGACCCCGAGATGAGAAGAAGGCTGATGCTTATGGAAAGGGAGGCATCCAGGTCTGGGGGAGTCAGGGGAGGCTTCCTGGAGGAGGCAGCAGACGCTGGTCCTGAAGGGTCCATGAGTTTCAGGAAAATGAGAGGGCATGGAATAACATTCGTTCTAAGATATCTGGCAGATCTTCCGTCAGCATCGAGGCCTTTCCCAGCTCAGAGATCTGGGGAGCGAAGGCAGGAGCAGCCAAGCCACCATGTTTCCAAAGGAACTCCCTTCTGGGCACTGTGGTAAGGATTACGAGGCGTGATCTAAAAATATGGTGAATGTTTAAATAAAAAAAATTGTTACAGTAAAAGACACATTACAATTGATCCCCCTCAAAATACTCCCCCCCTCACTTCAAAAGCACTTATCCCATCGTTCTTGCCACTTTCTGAAGCAGTTCTGGAAATCCTCTTTAATAGCGTCTTCATTTGCACTCTCGTGGCTGCCTCCATGTCCTGAATCGATTCAAAATGTTTATGTTTCATGTTCATTTTGACTTTGGGGAAGAGCCAAAAGTTGCAACGTACCAGATCAGGTGAATAAGACAGATGAGGACACACCATAATGTTTTTATTTGACAGAAATTGCTGTACCAGAAGCGATGTGTGACACAGAGCATGTCATGATAGAGGATGAAGTAAAGACACTCATGAAACAGGACTTCCAGAACTGCTTCAGAAAGTGGTAAGAACGATGGGATAAGTGTGTTCGAAGCGAGGGGGGGTACTTTGAGGGGGATTAATGACAATGAGTCTTTTACTGTAATAAAAATTTTTTAATTTAAACATTCACCATGTTTGTTGATCACACCTTGTAGCATCAGGGCCTTGGAGGGCATTCCACCTCCCACCCTGCAGCCGTCAGTCTGTCTGGCCCTGAGTCCCACCCAAACAGGCCGCCTGTGTCCACCCAGCTGGAGCCAGCTTCCTGTGCGCAGGCCACTTCCCCTTCCTGTCTCTGGCCCCAAGTCCCTTCCTGTTTTTTTTATTGTGGGAACATGTGTTGGGGGAAAAAAACAACTCTATTCCTTTGCTCCTGAGGTCACTGCAGCAGCTATGGACCCACTACATGTGTGTCAAAATGTGTGTGTAACTGTGTGTGGCAGTGAGCATGTGTGTGACAACATGTGTGGGTGTGCACGTGTGCGTGGGTGTGGGTACCTGTGTAGGAAAATGCATGTGCATGTGAGAATGTGTGTGCACCTGTGTGAGTGTGGGCGAGTGTACAAGTGAGCATGTGTGTGTGGCAATGTGTGTGTGTGCACCTATGTGCATGGGGGCGGGTGCATGTGTGTAGGGGAGTGTAAGTGTGCGCCTATCCCTTGTGAACATAAACTCATATATGCATGTGCAGGGGAGCATGTGTGCACGGGGGGCGAGCATGTGCTCCCACGTGCGCATGTGTGTAGAAGCGGGTGTGTGCGTGGGGGAGCGTGTGTGCTTGTGGTGGGCCCACATGAGCATGTGCCCTCTGAGTCCTGCCAGCTCATCCTGCAGCTTCAACTCTCCAGCCAGCATTGGTGTCCCTGTTGTGGGCACTGAGACCTGGCATGTCTGTTGCTATCTTCACTACTCAGAGGGCACAATGACAGACAGTCCCATGGGGCTCGTAGGTTCACAGGGTCAGTGGAGGAAAGGCAGGGCAGTGGTTGGGGCGAAAGGTGGCTGCCTGGGAGGACCTCTTTATGAGTGTCGCTCAGGCCGACACCTGGAGGGGAGCCAGGCACCCAGGCAGGACCAGGGTCAGGTACAGATGGAGGAGAAGGGCCAGCAAGGAACTGGGGCTCCAAAAATGGACGGCGGCAGGAGATACAGTGACAGACATAGGCGGGCCGCTCATGAGGCCTCGGCAATCGGCAGGAGTTGGGGTGCTTGAAGGAGCAGAGCACGAGCGGAGTACACATTTACTGATCAGTGCCCTCTCGACTGCTCCCTGATTCACAGTAGTCTCAGGGGAAGCTGTCGCCCCACTTACGGGGGAGGATGACCACAGGCCCACAGTGACCACTCACCTGTGTACTGTGTGCTCAGCACCCCACCCACACCCCTGCTCCTGAGTTCCCGCACTGCTCAGCCAGCCAGCACAGATCTGAGAGGAAGGGGTGTCGGCAGGGCCCGAGGAGGGGCAGGGCCTGCTCGACCACAGGTGGACAGGGCACCAGGGAGGAGGCCCCACGTCCTGTGCGCTGGCACCTGCTTATTCCACATTCATGTGGACCCCACATTCAGCTGGGCCTGGGGGTCCCACACCTCCTCCCTGATGGGGACCCCATCTTCCTGGGCCTGGGATCCCACTGTAAATACAGTCAGGACAGTCTTTAACAGGGAGCTTCACCTGGGGCCTGTGGGCATGACTTAAAGAAAGACCGCGGATGTCCACATCGAATGGATCCACTCCTCCTGGGTGTGTGAAGCCCTGGGCAGCCCAGCTCATCTCGCCAGACGTTGCCTCCTCTGGCCCTCACACTTTGGAGTGCCCTTTGGGGACTGGCAGACTTGCCCCAGGCTACCCAGGCTGCCTCCCACTGGAGGTCCAGCCCCCCAGCAGGGCCTACCCGGAGGGTGACCAGTTTCCTCAAGTGAGGAGGGAGTGCAGGAGAGGCTGTGTTCTGGGAGAAAAGAGTGGTTGTAAAGCTCTAGGCTAAGGAGGGGCTGGGACTCCATTGGTCCCCCAGCCCAGCCCTAATTCAGAGGAGTGACCCTCCGGCAGTAAGCCTGTGCCAGCTGCCAGAAATACCCCTGGTGTCTGTCTCCTCCCTGGATTGGGGTTATTTTTGGATGTCCAGGCCGAGATGCCAGAGGCTGTCTGGAGCCCAGGGGTGAGGTCTGGGCAGACATGTGGATTCAGAAGTCACCCACCCGATGGGGGTTGAGGCCCTCCTTTTGGTCACATACTCATCGGGAAGCCTATTGAGGACACAGCATTCTCAGCCCAGAGGAAAGCAAACACGCAGAGGAGATGAAATGCGCAGTCACTGGCCTGAGCCACCTCTTGCCCTGGCCTGAGGTCCACTCCAGGTGGCCATGCCCTCTCTCATAATCATCCAGGAACCCACACACACACACGTGCTTGTGGGGGCCACCTGGGCTGGACCTACCTGACTCTGGACCAGTGTAAAGGACACCACACCCATTTGGTCAAGACAACCAGGAGGGTCCCCATCCAGAACATTCCCAGGTAGGCAGCTAATCATGGTCTTCTGCCCACCCTCGTTGGCTGCCACTGGGAGCCACAGGACCAACAGGCAACTCCAGAGCCAGCCTCTTATGCCAGCTGCCAGAGCACAGAGGGGGAAAACCTCCCAACCCCCAGTCTGGGCCACGCTTCTCACCTGGCCCAGGTAGGTCAGGGCTCCCAAGGCCTCACCTCCAACCTGGCCTGGGCCACAAGCCACCCAGAGGGTTCTTACTCGCCGGCCTTCCGGCCCCTGGGCCCCAGGGCATGGAAGATGGCTACCACTAGAGCATTTTAAGCGTTAGAGCAGCTCAGCCCTGCGGAATCATGGGGCATCCCCAGACCCTTCCAGGCAGCAGGAAGCAACCTGCACCTGGCTGTCCTCTCTGTGCCTTTCTTCACCGTGGGCCCATCTTGTCAAAGATGCCCCTCACTGACAGCCCCACTTCCACCAGCCAGAGACCCACTGCCAGACCCAGGTCCATCGCCAGGAGGGTGAGGGCGAACGGCCTAGCTATCACGGCACCCCAGCCTGCGTGGCAGTGCCCTTATCGCCCCCACAAGCCGCCTGACCCTCAGCGTGTCTAGGTGGTCCCATCTGTGAAAAAGCAAAGGTGATGCCCCCCTCCCCATTTCCACCCCAGTAGTCAGTAGATGCGCCACTGGATGAGCCTGGGCCGGGGCGGGATGCCGAAATTTGCACCCTCTAGGCCTTACCCCTCCTCCTGGAGACAGAGCTCGCTTCTTCTGGGGCCCCACCCACTCACTAGACCTTACGGCGGTGGGGAGCACCGCCCCCTTGGCCAGAGACCGTCGCACGGACCTGAGCGCTGCGCCGCGGTGCCACCGTGTGGCTGTTCTGGGAACTGCCCTACCTGGCCTCCCAGACTAGCCCTTCCTTCCCTGGAGGTAACAGCAATAAAGATGCCACCGCCAGTGAAGTTACAGCAGGCAGGTCTGCGGCACTGACGCTGACTGGCTCTGTGCTAAGCACGATCCGGGTAGAAGGCTCTTAATTCTCCCACCAACCCCAGGATGTGGATCCTACCAGTATTATTCCTCCTCCCTTACAGATGGGGAACTGAGGCCCAAGCACCATAACCAATGACGGATGGAGTAGGATTTGACCCCAGAAGGTCTGGCTGCGGAGCCTTTCTCTTGCCTGGCCCCAGAGGTTGGTACCAGCCCTTTGCACATTGGGGTCTCCTGGGGGGACCTAAAAAGAAAAATTTCCAGGCCCCACCCCACAGACTGCTCCAGCTGGCCCAGATGACTCTTATACCGTGTTTCCCCGAAACTAAGACCAGGCCAGACCATCAGCTCTAATGCATCTTTTGGAGCAAAAATTAATATAAGACCCGGTATTAGGTTATATTATACCGGGTCTTATATTACATTAAAATAAGACGGGGTCTTATATTAATATTTGCTCCAAAAAATGCATTAGAGCTAATGGTCCGGCTAGGTCTTATTTTTGGGGAAACATGGTAGATAGCCAGGTCTGAGAACCACCTGCCTTCTCCCAGAAAGTCTGTTTTTTGTAAGAGGAAGTGGCTCCGGAGTATCAGGATGGGTGCACTGACCCACAGAAAATGACAGCGGAGCCGGATGCGGGTCTAGCTCCTCAGCCCTCCAGCCCTGGGTTTCCAGTGCTCAGAGGCAAGCCCAGGCCTGCAGTGACCCGGCTTGTTGAGCTGGTGGAAGGTCACTGGATGCAAAGGGCCAAGAGTTTCAGTCCTGAGTCCCCTATGGCCTGGCTGTGTGCTTTGGCCTTGATGTTCTCATCTATGAAATGGGCTACACTCTAGAGGATTTGAAGAGTTAGTGATGTGAAGGCCCAGGCTCAGCAATGGACAGATATTTTCTAAGTCAGGGGACAACAAAGGCAACTTGACATTTCTAGAGGGAGCTGATCCCTCAAGAACCCTCCAGAAAATACCACGTTGTGCCTCTGGAATGCTGAGACTTGGTGGCTATGGACCTTTTAGATGGACAGTGCTGTCCTGTGGGGGCCAGGCCCAGCCATGGCAGGAAGCAGAGGGCATGGAGTAGCAGGGGCTAGTACTGGGGACCTGGTGTGGGAATTGGGGGGTATGATGTGGGAAGGCCATGGAATTTGTGGAGTGGAGGCTGCTGTGGGGCTGTTTAGGGATCTGTTGGGGAGCTGATGAACCTCAGAGAGGGGCTGCAGAGGATGGGGGGGTCACAGCAGGACAGGTGCTGGGAGCAGGGCAGTGCTGAGGGCCCAGGAATGAGACGAGAAGAGACAGTGGTACTGGGCAGCCATGAGAAGGGTCTGCTTTCAGGCAGGGCAGAGGTGAGCAAGGGCTGGGTTTGGCCATGCAGCTGGAGGCAGAGCCCGCACATCATTCTCAGAGCCTCAGAAGGTTCTAGTGTCCCCCAGGTAGGAAACTGGAAATGGAGGGGGTGGGGTGGAGCTTAATGAGGGCCAGCTGAGTACCCAGATTGGAATGGGGCTGAGGAAGCAGGACCCCCCTCCCAGCTACAGAGGCACCCCAAACGCCGGACCCTCTGCCCAGAAGCTCAGGTGAAACTCCAGCCCGGGCGGGGGACCCTGCTCTTCCCCAGTGGCAATACTGCCACCTGCACTGAACATGTCACCTTTCCTCTGGAGCCTCAGTGTCCTCATCTGCTAAATGGGAAGCTCCTTCAGAGCTTTTGTTTAAGATTGTGACAAAGACTGAGGAGCCCACGTACGGCCCAGCCCAGCCCAAGTGCACACCCTCCCTGGGGTGGAGGGGCACCTTTTCAGGCACGTACCCCAGGTGCAGGGCGAGGGCAGTTTGTCCTCTGCACAATGACAAACTCCCAAGTGCTGAAGGAGAGACGGGGCCAGCCTTTATCCTTGGACGGGCCAATATTTACTGCCCATTGGTCACCACAAGGCCCTGGGGAGGAAGGGACGGCTTCTTCACCCCACCATCACCGTGCGAGTTCCAGTCTCGCCACTTGGGGCTGGGTCCCCACCAGCCTTCTCCAACCAGGTCAGGAGGGGCAGCATCATGACAGCAGGTGAAGAGGATGCCAGGGCCATGAGGCCAGGCATCCAGGTGCTCAGCTCCACCAACTGCCCCCATGAAAGGTCCCCCGACCCTCTCAAATCAAGCTCTCAAAACCCTGCCTGGGGCCAGCCCGGTGGCTCAGGAGGTTAGAGCTCCATGCTCCTAACTCCGAAGGCTGCCGGTTCAATTCCCACATGGGCCAGTGGGCTCTCAACCACAAGGTTGCTGGTTCAACTCCTCAAGTCCTACAAGGGATGGTGGGCTCTGGCCCATGCAACTAAAATTGAACATGGCACCTTGAGCTGAGCTGTTACTGAGCTCCCAGATTGCTCAGTTGGTTGGAGTGCATCCTCTCAACCACAAGGTTGCCAGTTCGACTCCCGCAAGGGATGGTGGGCTGCGCCCCCTGCAACTAGCAATGGCAACTGGACCTGGAGCTGAGCTGCGCCCTCCACAACTAAGATTGAAAGGACAACAACTTGACTTGGAAAAAAGTCCTGGAAATACACACTGTTCCCCAATAAAGTCCTGTTCCCCTTCCCTAATAAAATCTTTAAAAAACAAAACAACCACAAAAACCCTGCCTGTAATCCCAACCTCACACCACACCAAGGAGCACGGTCTTGCACAGAACAAGAGAACAGGTTTCTGTTAACACAGGGCCTTCTGGGTAACCTAGGCAGTCTTCTCCCAAGGGGACAGTGTCTGGGCCTCTCCAGGGGCAGCTTCCAGAGCTGCATCAGCCCTTAGAGGGACCAGCCTCAATACCACTCCACTTTACAGATGAGCAAACTGAGGCCACAGCACCCTGGCCGATCTGGCCATTCATTCATGCAGTCAACACATATTTATTGAGCATCAACTCTGTGCCAGGCCCTCAGTGGGCATGGGGGGGCTCATAGATGAATCACACTCAGACCCCGCACTCGAGGCACTCACAGCCTGGCAGGGCAGTCAGTCACATCAAAGGACACTCATGATACAGTGTGGTCAGTGTGGTGTTAGAGGTAGCACAGGTGACCAAAGGAGCACAGACAAGGGGCCCCTGGCCCGGCCAGAGGTAGCAGGGAGGGCTTCCTGGAGGAGGTGACACCTGAAGAGGGCTTTAGAGAGTGAGCAAGAGTTAAGGTATCTGGCAGAGGGAGTGGCCTGTGCAAAGAGGTGAGGGGAGACAATGGCACATCTATGTGGTATCTGGGAGCTAGGCAGGGACTGGTCCAGGAAGGGCAGTGGAGTTAGCAGCACACAGGGAGCTCTGAGGGGAGTGAAGCAGGCATGGGTGGCAAAGGGCCCTCTGGGAGCCAGTGTGGTGGGTACCCCAGAGGAAGAGGACAGGGACAGGATGGGTGGCAGTGGGTTGCAGAGGAAGGTGGGCACGGCCCCTGCCCGAGGAGTCCGGTCCTGCCCAAGGTGCCCTCAGCAGGGTGGGGGTGGGGGTGCAGGCTGCCAGCCCCGGGGCTGCAGGGTGCACAGCACGGGGTCCAGCGGCTTGAGCGTGGCCTGCTCCTGCAGCCCATAACGCTGCCCAGGTACCAGCCGGAACTCGAGCCTCTGCAGCAGCTTGGCCATGACCACCTTCACCTCCATCTGGGCATGTGGGGGGGGGGGCAAAGTGAGAGGGGAGAGCAGGGAGTCAGTGAATGCAACCCCAGGATCGCTGGGTCCCCAGCCCCCAGCCCAGAGCAGGGCTCTAACATGCATCTTTGCCCAGGACAACACACCACCCTGCAGTCACTTCTGGGCAGCAAACCCACCCCGGCCTCCTACCTGAGCAAACTGCTGCCCAATGCAGGAGCGGGGGCCCAGAGAGAAGGGGAAGTATGTGAACCTGGGCCTGCAAGGAGAGAGGAGTCAGGAGTAGGCCCGCAGCCGCTCAACAGCACAAAACAATGTCTTGCTGATGATTAGCTGTTGGGCCAGGGCTGAAAACATCTACAGCTGACTCTGCTAAATTCTGGCCCAGCAGTTTCTCACATTATCCTCCTGTTGACCCTTCCAGAAGGAGCTGTGATTATCCCCGTTTCACAGACAGAGGAATTGAGGCTCAGCGAAGCAAAGCAATTCACCCAAGGTCCCGTGTCACTTACTCGTTCGGTCAGTCACACGTCCAGTTCTGGGCAGTCTGGGTCTGAACTGAGGGGCTCTGTTCCTGGAGCCTGGCTCTCCCCACTGCTGCTTCAGCACTTTAAGGGTTCAGTCCCACAGCACCCCCCAGAGGGAGCCATTGGCATTGCCACTTCTCAGATGGAAACATCGAGGCAGAGAGGGGTGCAGTCACTTGCCCAAGTCACAGGGCTTCCCAGTATAAAAGACTGGTCATGAGCCGGCTTTAAAACCAGTGTGAGCTGGGTTCAAACCCCAGTTCTGCCACTTACTGGTTGTGTGCCCTCAGGCAAGTTACCTAACCTCTGAGCTATGATGGCTTCCCCAGTAAAAGGGGGCAGGGTGGGGATCACAACTCCCTCACAGTGGTCTGAAAGGCTCCGTGGGCTCGGTGGGCACAGGCAGCTCAGACCAGAGGCTGCTGGGACCGTCCTCCCACAGGCCTCCATCCGTGGACAGCTCGAAGAGACACTTACTTGGGTGCTTTGGGGCTGAAGCGATCGGGGTTGAAAGTCAGTGGATCCTCAAAATATGTGTCCATGCGCCCCATGACGTAGGTGCTGAACTGCCGGACAAAGGATCCGTTTGTCTCTGGTTCCAAGGATTGGTCCCCTCCCCCCTCCCCCACACACTGTGACCAACCAATGGGGTGACTCAGAGAAGAGTAGTCCCCCAACTCCCCACCCCTACTCTCCTCCACCCACCCATCTGGGCCAGTGTGGGATCCCACTGGCCCCTGGAAAGTCTCTAAGAGGAAGAAAAAAGACAGCCCACTGTGCCAGTGACGCCCAGCTGGGCATCCCATGCTTGGCCCCGCCTTGGGGGAGCTACCATTATCCCTACTTTATAGATGAGGAAGCTGAGACTCAGAGAGAGAAGTCACCTGGCAAGTAAGTAGCCAAACACAGGAGTCAAACTCAGGTCTGCTGTGAGGCCATGTTTCTCCAGATCTGTTAAAATCTGAGAGCTGTTATTATTCCAAGTTTCTCTTCAACACCAGGCTTGCTGGGGATGTGGGGAGCTGCAGACCCCCGTCCCACTAGCCTTTCACCTACACTCATGGCACCTCTTGATTTAATGGGGTTAATACTCCATGCCCTGCCCCCAGGGGCCATGTGTGCCCCCCATAACTTGGGCCCTGGGTGCCAGCCTCTACCTCTTTACCCTGCACATAGTATGTCCCTGGGCCACTCTGCCTCTGGCTCTCTTGCCAAGAGTCCAGGGGAGAAGGGTCTGGAGGTGAACTTTGGAAAAGTGAGTGAGTGGGAGTGTAAGACAGAGAGGGGTCTGAGGTCGCAAAGGGTGATGCTGATATGCCTGGGATTCTTGTCAGACAGATGACTTACAGAATCCTGTTGATTCTTCTCAATAAACTGGGACTCAAGTACCACCATCCCCATTTTACAAGGACGGTGCTGAAGCCCAGAGAGTCAGGGTCTCATCAAGATGACCCAGCCAGGCCAGCTGGGTTTGGAGCCTGGATCTTCCCACTCAAGACCCGCTGAGTTGCACACCCAAGCTGCGAGTCGTCAGCTGCAGGCCTGGCCTGCCAGATGTGAAGGCATTATAAGGAGATGGGCATTAAGGCAGGTGGTATCGGTGCAGGGGTGTTAAAAAAAAAAGGCAGATAAACAAAATAAAGAACCACACACAGATGAAACTTTGATACGTGCTGGGAAGGCGTGGCAGAGCCCTGGGGAAAATGGTGCTCAAAACATGGGGCTGGGGGCCGGCCCGGTGGCTCAGGGGGTTAGAGCTCCATGCTCCTAACTCCGAAGGCTGCTGGTTCGATTCCCACATGGGCCAGTGGGCTCTCAACCACAAGGTTGACAGTTCAACTCCTCGAGTCCCACAAGGGATGGTGGGCTCTGCCCCCTGCAACTAAAATTGAACACGGCACCATGAGCTGAGCTGCCTCCCCGATGGCTCAGTTGGTTGGAGCATGGGCTCTCAACCACAAGGTTGCCGGTTTGACTCCCACAAGGGAAGGTGGGCTGCACCCCCTGCAACTAGCAATGGCAACTGGACCTGGAGCTGAGCTGCGCCCTCCACAACTAAGACCGAAAGGACAACAACTTGAAGCTGAACGGCACCCTCCACAACTAAGATTGAAAGGACAACAACTTGACTTGGAAAAAAGTCCTGGAAGTACACACTGTTGCCCAATAAAGTCCTGTACCCCTTCCCCAACAACAACAACAAAAAAATAGATGGGGCTGGAAGCATGGCGTTCTCCTTTGTGAAAATAAAAATGGATCCTGTTATGGGCTGAACTGTGTTCCCCTAAAATCCGTATGTTGAAGCCGTAACCTCAGATCTTTAAAGAGGTTATTAAGTTAAAATGGGGCCATTAGGGTGGGCCTTAGTCCAATATGACTGGTGTCCTTCTAAGAAGAGGGGATTAGGACACAGACACACACTGAGAAGAGGCCATGTGAGGACATAGAAGACGGCTGCCTGCAAGCCAAGGAGAGAGGCTCAGAGGAAACCAACCCTGCTGACACCTTGACCTTGGACTTCCAGCCTCCAAAACTGTGAGGAAATCAATTTCCGCTGAGCTCCCCAGTCTGCGGTGCTTTGTTATGGCAGCTCAAGCAGACAAGTACAGATCCATACCTCACACCATACATGAAATCAATTCCAAGTAGATAAGAACTTAACTTTCAAAATAAAAATGTAACATTGTTAGAAGACAATGTAAACGAATATGCCAACCTCGGGATAGGAAAGGATTTCTTACACAAGACAAAACGAAAGAACCAACCGCTAAAAACCTCTCTGAGCCTCAGCGTCCTCACCTATAAATGGGGCACCCGCCTTCCGGAATCATCCACTGTCATCTTACACTGGACAGTGTGAATGGGGAGAAAGAGACCTCACAGGGTTATGGTGAGGACTCAAGTGAGAACACCAAGGGCGGCCAGTGAGAACAGGGCGCAACCTCGGAGAAGAGCCCCAATTAGCCACTGAGGACACGCAGGCGGGCCCCACGCACCAGGAGCGGGGTGTTGCCGGGGACCCTGACCCCATCAATCAGGGTCTCCTCCTCCAGCAGGCGAAAGGTGCCCCATGCTGGTGGGTACAGCCTCAGCGACTCTTTGAGGACCTGCAGAGCCACACGGGGAGATGACAAGAGAAGTCAGGAAATTCGGTGCAACATGTCCCAGCCCATCTCTGCTCCCTTTGGCAGTGCTGGATGTGTACCCACCCAGGACTGGGGCCCAGATACCTTTGTGTTCAACCTCTCTTGTGACAGAAAGAGAAACTGAGGCCCCAAAGGAGAAGGAGGTTGTGCAAAGCCACAGTGGCAGAGCCCAGACCAGGAGCCAGGCCTACCTGTGAACCAGGGCTCCCACCATCCTGGGAACCCCCACAGCACAGGCAAGGTCTTTTGCTGTGCTTTGTCTTCCAGGGGAGGGGGCTGCTGGGCCTGGCCCCCTGGGTGGGAAGCTCAGGGTAAGTGCAAACACAGCTCCATTCACTGAAGGGCTGGTTTCCAACCTTGGCTGCATATTGGAATTCCCTGGGACACCTTTGCAATGTTGCTGCCTGGGTCCCACCCCCCAGCAACTCTGATGTCATTGCCCAGGGGCAGTCTAGGCATGGGAAATCTCTTCCATCTCCCAGGGTATTCTCATGTGCAGGGAGGCTAGAGAACCCGTTCTAAAGGGTTAGGGAGGCAGCAGGCCTGACCTGACCTGACCCACATCTGCCCAGAAGCTTCTCTCCCACCCCCACACCTGGGACAGGTACTGCAGTCTCCCCAGGTCCTCGTAGTCAAGGTGCCTCTTAGAACCGATGACTTCATCCACCTCGGCCTGCAGCCTGTTGGGTCAGACAAAGGCAAGTTCATCCCTAAGGAGAGGTGTCCCCACATGAGTTTTCAGAAAGGGGGATAGAAGGAAGCATGCAGAGAGGGGCCTAGGGTTTCCCCACCTGTGATCACTGCCCAGCCACCCCATTGTTGAAGATATCCAGGAGCCACCACATCCAAAACAAGGTGCCCAAGCAGGTGGGAATGATGTTCCAGGGCCCTTTACAACATTCGCCCTTTGTGTCGGGTGCTGGGAATCGGCACTAGGAAATCAGTGAGTCACAGAACAAGGCCTCTGCACAGAGACGCCTATCTCAGCCTGGGCCACAGCTGCCCGCAGCTGGGAATGGCAGACTGAGCGGAGCAGGGATGCTGGCTGAATGAAGCCTGCCTGGGGTGTGCACTGTCAGAATCGTATGCAGCCCTAAGAGTGGACTGGACCGCCTCACACCCACTAGGAGGGCTGTCACCAAAGACAGAAAAGAGCAAGTGTTGCAAGGACTTGGACAAATCGGAGCCCCTGTGCACTGCCGGTGGGAACACAAAAGGTGCCGGTGCACATGGTGGAAAACAGTGTGCAGACCCTCAGAAAGTTAAACATGGGACCACCATGTGATCCAGCAATTCTGCTCCTAAATGTGTAACCCAAAGAATTGACAGTCGTGTCTCAAGTAGATATTTGCAACCCCATGTTCAGGGCCAAGAGGTGGAAGCAACCGAAGTGTCCACGAAGGGACAAACACCGCCCGCCCGTCCATACGGCGGTGTGGATTCAGCCTTGAAAAGGAGGGGCATTCTGGCACGGGCTACAACAAGGATGGACCTGGGGGTCATTATCCTGAAACAGCCAGTCACAAAAGGACTCCGCTTAAATGAGGCAGAGTGTTCAAACCGTAGACAGAAAGGGGACTGGGGGTTGTGGAGAGGGGGATGGGGAGTTAGTGTTTAATGTGGACAGAGTTTCAGTTTGGAAAGATGAAAAGTTCTGGAGATGGATGGTGGGGACGGGTACAGGACAAGGTGAAGTGCTGAATGCCACTGAGCTGTACAGTTGACAATAGTTAAAATGGTAAATGAACTGAGCTGTACAGTTTAAAAAATGTATACAAGTGGACACTTTGGTCAACGTTGCTCAGTCAGTAGTTCGCCGTAATCAGAAGTGTCTGGACGCTGATGGTAACCACTTTGAGCATCTCTTATCATTGCAGAAGTCAAACATGACTTGTATTCATCTTTTGTTATCAGTATATATTGAGTATTGCAATTTTAATACAATTTTCCTTTCTTAAAATGGGTATACATTTTTTTGGCTATATATATATATATATATCACGCATATGCGCACACATACACACACACATACAGAGGGTGCCAAATATATGTATATATGTAATATACATATTATATATTATATATAATATATATGTATATATATTTCATATACATATATTACCATAATATTACAAAAAGTGGATTTGGGAAGAGGTCACAATAATGTGGGGGTGATATTGTGATAAAACACATGGTAAAATTCAGTAGTTAGCCATGAACTGTCTCTGGATAGGTGTGGGCACTACAGGCAGATTTTTTATTATTATTACTATTTTAACTTTTTTCTCTTTTCTAATTTTTTAATAAAGAGCACATTATTATTATATCTTTTTAGAAACCCAATAAATGATTTTATATTCTCAAGGAGCCATTCACGTCCGCCCTTTTATGCTGGTGATAACGACTGATCGCAGACCTCTTCCCACGTCCCCAGCGCTCACACCCCAAGCCTGGTGGCATTTTCAGAATGCTCTTACATTTGGCTCAGTCAGTCTGGGCAACAGTCCTTGAGGGAACCTGTTTGTATTTAAGGAAACCAATGGCCCCGCTCAAATGCCATGTCCCCAGGGAAACCCTCCTTTGTCCTGCCAGCTAAAGACAAGCACTCCCTCAGCACTTCAGCTGGAATTCTCTTCAGTCCTCAGTGCCAGCACCTGGCCAGGTACTAAATACACCACAGGGAGGGAAAGAGCCACAGTCCCTGCCCTCTTGGAGCTTCCAGTTTCATGACTGAAATAGACTTAAAGCAAATAGTCCCAGGAGAAAACACACTCATGAGCTGGGAGGAGACAGAGGAGTTCTCCAGAGAGAACTGTCAGAGGAGGGACCAGCTTGTGCAAAGGCCCTGAGCTGCAGAGAAGCAGGACACAATGCAGGGGGCTCAGCCATGGGCGGTGGGAGCAGGTGGCCCTCTAGGAACAAGACATCAAACAAACCCCTTCACCAACGTCAAGGGAAGCCTTGCATCCTCTGGTCCCCCCTCTCCATACCTCGCCAAGATCTCAGGCTGGCGTGACAGCTCCATCACAGTGAATGCCAAGTGATTGGCAGAGGTCTCGTGACCTGCAGGCAAGGAAGAGAGTGGTAGCTCCACATGGGACAATGGAGCTGCTGCTGGCCTGGTCTCTGAGACCCCCAGCCCCTCACTTCTGCCTCTCAAGGCTGAGGTGGGCATACAGATAGGGAGACGCCTTCTACCCCGACAACGCCTGTGCCAGCCAGTGTAGTCACATAAATGGCATTTGCCCCGGACATCCACACTCCAACAGGCCCTTTCTCCAGCTGTCCTCGAGCCCTGCCTGGCCTAGAGGGATGTGCATCCGTACGTTGCGGAAGAGAAAGCTGAGGCTCGGAGGAATGTGTCTCTCTGAGGTCACAGAGCCAGAGGAACAGAGCTGGGACTCAAGTCAGGCAAGGCCTTCGAGCCCATGGCTATGTTCTCCCCAAGCTGTGAGCACCAGTCCCTGAGATCTGGAGAGAGCACACCTCCAGTTAGAGGGCCTGCCAGTGGCTTCCCCCTCAGAGGGCAGGGCTCATTGCAGGAGGGCCGATGCTGAGTTCTGGTAGGATCTGGCCAAGTTGATATTCAAAGCTCCCGGTTGGCCTAGGAGGGAACCATCCGTGTCACAGGAATTTCCTCTAAAGGGGCAGGTGGCTTACCAGGTGGCAATCACTGGCAGCCAAGGGGTTTGCGGGCCTGCTCAAACACTAGAGAAGGGCCTACACCTCACAGCAAGTAGGTGCTGGGAAGCGAGGCCCACCTGCTCCTGGGGAGGGAAGGAGGAGAGTCATGGCCAGGGCACCCTGCAGGGAGGGTTTGGGGACGGAGAGAGAAGCATCCAGAAGTCCCAGCCTGGCCCTGGCCCTGCATTGCCAGTTGCGACTCAGTGTCCAGACACTGCAGGAGCCCAGGGGAGGCAGGGAAGCTGTGTCTATTTTCCTTCCTCTGAAAACCCACTGCCCGGCAAGGTTCCCAAGCAATTCTGTCTCTGTCTGTCTGTCTGTCACTGCCATCAGACTGTGCATGGTCCCTCCTCTTGTTCGCCTGTCTTCCCTGAGCCTAGTATCCATTCACTTGTTCATTCATTTCATCCCATCTTCACAGATCCTACTGTGCTGGGCCGTGGGAACACACAGGTGGGTGAAACAGCATAACCCCTCACCGAGCATGCAATCTGCTGGGGAGACAGGCTGCATGGAATAACACCAATAAATATACAACTTAAACTGTGAGACATGCGGGCAGAGAGCTCTGGGCCCTATGGAGAGAGTCTAACTGGGGGCCTGGTGAGTTGGGGTAATCACTGAGGGCTTCCCCGAGGAAGAAGCACCTGAGGGATCGCTGAGGGGTGAATAGGAGCTTTCTAGGTGAAGACAGACGCTCAAGAAGTTGCTTAGCGTGTCTTTTTGTGTTAGTCTACTGAAGGCCTCCCCACAAATTCTGAATGAGGGAGTACCTTGAATTCACATGGCCAAGCTCTCCTGAGCCCCAAATCCCAGCTCCACAAGACCCCATGATTGCCAGCTCCATTACCAGGTCAGATACCGCCAAGAGGGCCTCCTGGGCCTCCCTAAGCAGAGAGAGGGGGCTTCTGCTCCCCTCATCCCAGCCACCACCCCACCCCCAATTCCACAGCAGAATCCTGCTCTGATGGCCCGAGAAATCTCTCAGAGGCAGAGCTTAAGGGATCCACAGTGCCCATCATTTCTGCACAGCTCTGAACCTTTGGTCCCCACTGAAACTACAAACCAGCAATGAAGAAGGTGACGAAGTTGTCCAGCAGAATCTCATCGTCCTGGGCCCCCTCCTCAGCTGAAAGACAAGGAGAGGCTGAGGGCGCTGGCAGGAACATCTGTGACACTCATACTCCTGCTCCCTCTCCCCACAGCTCATCAAAACCCCACCGTCTTTCTCCCCTTAAGCCAGAGCCATCTGGAGCCATCTGTGACGGACCACTCTGACAGGAGACACCCCGACCGCCCGGCCTCGGAGGGAGGCCCCGCACCTTTGAGAATCTGTGTGAGGATGTCGGCAGGGACGTCCTCCCCCCTCTTCAGGGCCTCCCGGCGCCGCTGGACCCAGTCCTTGCCAACCTGGCGCAGAAAGCGGACACTCTCGCGAATCTCACGAAGCTGCTTCCATTTTCCAGGCATAAACTAAACAAGAATTCCAGCTGAAGATGGTCCACAGAACACATACACTTCCCTCTCCCCTCTCCCCACAACTGCAACGTGACTTTAGAAATCCACAGCAGCACTGGCAAGCTGAGCAGAAGAATGCGAGAAAATTCTAGAAAAGATAAAGTAGCCAGGCAGACTAGATCAAGATGGCAGGCCCAAACTCAAGCATCCATCGGCTTCCCCTTCCTGCACAAAATCCCTAGAAATGATGGAAAAGATGCCTTAAAACATCCAGGAATCACTGGAAAAGAAGAAGGGATTCCTGAAGGCTGGAGGTGGTTAAGAGGAAACCACCACCACAGGAAAGTGAGGTGGAACCAATAGCCGAAAAGATGGGATGGCATCAGAGGACCGCAAACTCAGAGGCTAAAGTCCCAAGAACATGAGGGGGTCCTGGGCATCTGTCTGAGAATCAACTCAACTACCTCCTTTCTCCCTTCTTCCTCCTTCAAGCCTAGAACAAGGAGGTGATAGCTGGAGCTGCAGCAGCCATCTTATGACAGTGAGGTGATGGGCTGGAGACAGTGGACAAAAGAAAAACCCAGGAACATCTGACACTGTGGAGCCATCATAGCCAATCTAGACTGCCTGCTTCAGGGATCATTTTACACAAGAGAAAAATTAACTCCTAATTTACTTAAACTATTTTCATTTTGAGCCTCTACTTGAGGCAATGTTTGCAAATCCTAACTGATTCAGAAGTCATTTCACACATACATACCAGAACTCAAAACTCATTCTGGAAAAAAAAAAAAAAAAAGCACTGAGGACACCACAAGCTCCAGCGGCTGGTCACCAGAAGGGGTGCCGAGGCAGTACCTTTGCCAGAGTGTTGCGGGATGCGCTGATACCCTCCAATATCAGTTTCACTTTCCCGGACAGAGGCTTCTGGGCACCCAGTAGCATGCTGGTCTCCATCCCAAAAGCTGCCTGGGGAGAGAGAAAGGAGAGGTGAGACCTGGGGGACAGGGGGACCAAAGACCCGGTTCAGAACCTGGCACCATTCAGTTAGAGACCCAGGCCCTGGGCTAAGGGCTGATGTGCGTCCTGTCATTGACTCCTTACAAGGAGCCATGATAATTCTGACCCCGTTGAACGTGGTGGGCGTTAAGTAGCACATAGTAGCTGCTCAATAAACGTCAGCCTCCTTTCTTAACAAGATGCATTTCCCTGAACATGCAGCCTTCCTTGTGTGTCCTTTCTACACTCAGCTTCCCAGTGAACTGTTGAATGACAATGACTCTTCACAACAGTCCCTACACTCCAGCTGCCTGCCTGTCTTTGCCCGGGTTTGGGGTTATCTGGGCCACTGCTGGGTGTGCCAAGGTGAAAAGCCAAGCCATTACTCCATGAGGGATGCCAAGGGGGAGGTGGGCTTTGGGCTAGGAGTCAGGCAGACCTGAGATCCAGTCCTGCTTTTGCCCCTGACCAGCCACAGGCCACTCCCCACGCCTCTCTGTGTCCGTTTCTAGAGAATGAATTAGTAGGCCCAATTTCACTGGGTTTTTTTGAATAATCAAGGAGATATGAAGCTTTCAGCCCAGAGAAGGGGCCACTGATGTGTGGGGGATCAAGAGGGTGGGGAGGAAGTCAAAGAAAGGGAAGAGGGAGGGAAGAAAGCCCTGTGCCGCACATGGCACGCCCCGCCACACGCCCTGCCCCACGTGGCATATCATGCCACACACCCTGCCCCACGTGGCATGCCCTGCCCCATGTGACACGCCCTGCCCCACATGGCACTCCCTGCCCCACATGGCACACCCCGCCACACTCCCTGCTCCACGTGGCACACCCCGCCACATACCCTGCCCTCCACCCATCACCTTGGCCAGGATGTCAATGGTGGTGCAGGTCAGCATTTCCTGCATGGACACCGGTGTCTGCCCATCTGCCTTGGCTTCTAGAATCTCCACCAGCTGCTCCGCTTTCTCGTTGAATGTCTCCATCAAGCTAACCAAGGAGCTGAAGAAACAGCACACTCATCAGGGGCCAGTGTGTAGATGGCAGTTGTGGCCCCTCCCAGCCTTGCTGGCCTCCCTCAAGGCCCAGCTCCTAGACTGGAGTTGCAGTAATCAAACTAAGCCCTGGGGTTTCACCATTCTCCTCCACTCAGGATGACTGCTGTCCCTTTGCCCTTGTCCCAGTGGTTCCATGGGTCCTCCATCTGCCACTGGACCCCTCAACTCTGACCTCAAGGGGACGTGGAGGCATAGAAATTCTAGAGGACAAGGGGAAGGAAGAGAAGAAAGGCCTTTTTGGCTTCCAGAGCCCATGAAGCTTCCCTTCCAACCTCTTTGCTGGTATTGCCCACTCTCCCCCATCTGCCTGCCCAGGGCTGCTATCTGCAGCCTTTTGTTTTCCCATTTCATTCCCTGCCTTTGAGCAATCATGGTGTCCAACCCTACATGGAAATGAGCCCTCAGACCCAGAGCTCCCAACCCACAGCACCCCTGCCCTAGGACAGCTACCCAGATCATCTGCCAGGTATAGAATTTAGGAAGAGGTATGGAAGGATGCGCTCCAAACTCACAAAAATGGTATCCTCAAGTGAGTGGGAAGGGGGTAGACTGCTACTTTGCACATTATGTATTTTGAATTTTAACTGACAGAAAGCACTGCCTTTGAAATTGAGAGCAATTTTTAATGTTAACCATCTGGGTAAAGAACATAGGGGTATTCTTTCTCTTATTCTTATTCTTGAAACTTATCTAGATATTTGAAATTATTTCCAAATAGGAAGTTTTTAAAAACATTTAAAAGAGAAAATGGGAGATGCAAAAGGACAGTTTTTTAAATCAGCAAAGAAAGTCAGCTCTTCGTTGCCCATCCACCAACCCTGCTCTGGCTTCCTGGCTCTAGCACAGACCCTGGTACCCTCGTGCTTGCTACCACCCAGCCCCCACCCCACTCTGGCTGCGAATCTTATCCTCTATGGCCCAGGCCACGACTAAAAGTGCCACTCTGTTCTGGTCCCTTACCGACTTAAAACACTTTGAAGCACCCTGTCACTCTTAGGAGGGAGCAAAAATCCTCACCTGGGCCCAAGAGGCAGACTCTGCCCCTTGCTGACTCCCACCTGCAGTGTTGCCTTTCTGTTACAATTGCCTTTTAGCTCCTCCAAAGCACGATGCTCTTTCCCACATCAGGGCCTTTGCACATGCTGTCCCCTCTGCCTGGAGTTCTCCTCTCTGCCACCCTACATCCCCATGCTCTGCTACAATCTTAACACCTGCCTACTCTCCAGATGGACACCCAAAAGCCACTTCCTTAGGGAAATGTCTCTTGAGACCCAAGTAGACCCCATGCTCCCATAGCACCTCTGACTTTTTCATCATACCACTTATATGGTTTGAAAATATATATTTATTTGCAAAAGACTTGTAATTGTCTTTTTTCTTTTTTAATCATATTCACATTGACTATTTGGGTAACATGTGGCTGGTATCAGACCAATTCCAAATCTCTTGCAGCTATTGTAGTATAAACTCTGGGCTGGAGAGTTAGTGGTACAGTACAATCCCAAACCCCTTGTCTTTTATGAAAACAACTGGGACCAAGGTCTTTCAGTAAAAATAATATCTGAAAAAGCAGAAACTGGCAATTTACTCTCACAAGTTTATTAAAAGTATATAATGATATTCTACAAGAATAATGGCTGGAGATGAAACTCACCAGTTTTTTTCTCTCTCTCATTAGTGAATTAGAATTTAGCAAGGGTAAAACATTTACAGGGATCTCCCAAAGCTTTTTTTCATACAACTTTGTAAATTTTACATTTCCAAAAAAAATAGTCATCTCTTAAATAACTACCTTTTTGTGAAAATAAAAATTTTAAACGTGTGGTGATGGTTGCACAACAATGTGAATGTACTTAATACCACTCAACTGTATACCTAAAAATGGGCAAGATGGTAAATTTTATGTTATGTGTATATTACCACAATTAATTTTTAAAAGTAAACATGTCTATGAAAGCATTTAAGAAAATGTAAAGTGCTGTTCAAATGCAAGGTCCTGTGTCCTGGAAAGCATTCACATAGACAATGCCACTGATATTTAAGCCATGGACACTGTGGATGGTCATCTGGTTAGAATCTATGTCCTCTTACAACCTCAAAGCTTCCTGAGGGCAGGGACCATGTCACCTTGGATGGCCTTCGTAGCCCTGGCTCTTGGCACAAAAAGTATTTATTAAATAAATGCCTCTTTCCAGTCTATTTCTTCTCATTCTCACTCCTGGCAACTCTCCAGTAAGACCAAGACTATTTCAATTCATTATCTCATTAATGTATTCATTCACTCTATGGGCATTCCTGGAGGACTTGCGAAGTGCCGGGTGCTATGGGTGCAGGAGTTAGGAACAGAATGTGCCTTCTGCCTTCAGGGACCTGAGATCTAGAGAGCGAGGTGGATGTGAATGAGAATCACTGCAGTGGGCATGACAGGAGCATGAACTCAGCCTCGGAAGGTCAGGGAACAATTTCCCGAAGCAGTGACATCTTAGCTGGGTATCAAAGGATGCACAGGATTGATACCCTGGGAAACACAGAAAGCAGAAGGAATGGCAGAAACACAGGCAGAGATGCCAGAAAGCCCACTGGTTCTGGAACAGTGGAGAAGAAATGGTGCAAAGGCCTGAGGGGCCTAGCAGTGGGTGGGGTCTTACCCTCATCTTTCAGATGACAGGGACCCATTGAAGGCTTCTGGACCAGGGAGTAATATGGCCAGATCTGAGTTTTAGCAAGCTCTCTCCAGGGCAGTGAGGTGGATACATTGGAGGAGGAAGACAGGAGTCAGGGAGGCCAGGGAGGAGGCTGCGATGAAAGTCCAGGAGAGGATGTTTATATATTCACCCACAGATTACATACTAAGTATTAATGTCACAGTGGAGAAACCAGGAGAACACTGTCTTAACCAAGTGAGCAAAGTTAACATCTCCAGAGATGGGACAGATTGACAGCATGTGCCTCCTGACATAATATCCTGAGGAGAGCACAACAACATTTCTGCCATTTCTACCAAAAAGCATAACCTGAGTGTAATGATGCAGAAACAGCAGAGAAACTCTAATTGAAGGACATTCAAAAAAATTGGCCTGTAATCTTAAGATCGAGAAGGTCAAGGAAAGACGAAGAACTGTTCTAGAATGCAGAAGAGACTTGGTAATGAAATGTAACACATGAACATGGATTGCATCCTAGACAAGGAAAAAAAATAACTGCAATTGCACAAGTGACAAAATTCGAATATAGATCATGGATTAGATAACTGTATTTTAGATTCATGCTAAATTTCCCCATTTTGATAACTGAACTATAGTCGTGTAAGAGAATGTCCTGTTCTTTGAAAATGTACACAGACGTATTTAAGGAAAAGGATCCCAATGTCCCCACTTTACTCTCAAATGGTTTAAAAATATATGCATTAAAAAATACAAATATTTGTATGCACACACAGAGAATGATAATTATATTTATATGTACATACAGAGAAATGATAAAGCAAATGTTGATTTAAACAATAAACAATTCATGAATATGGATAAGAAACATACAGTAGTCCCTTATATTATTCTGGCAATTTTTCTGTAAATTTGAAATTAAATCAAAATAAAAGATTACTTTCCTCAAAACATTGAATATAGAAAGAATTACTATCTGACCCAGCAACTCCACTCCTAGGTATACACCCAAGAGATATACACACATATGTCCACACAAAAACTTGTACACAAACGTTCAGAGTTGCATTATCCATGATAATAAGAAAGTGGAAACAACTCAGACGTCCATACAATGGAATTTTATTTGGCAATAAAAAGGAATGAATTTCTGATATATCCTGTAACTTGGATGAACCTCAAAAACATTACACTAAATAAAAGAAGCTAAGCACAAAAAAAGCATATATTGTATTATTCCGTTTATGAGAAATGTCTAGAATATGACAATCCATAAAGACAGAAAGTAAATTAGCGGTTGCCGGGAGCTACGGGCATAGAGAGGAAATGAGGAGTGACTGCTTTAGGGGGTGATAAAAATGTAAAACTGACTAAGGTGATGGTTGTACAGCTTTGTGAATATACTAAAAACCATTAAATTGTACCCTATAAATGGGTGATTAATATGGACTGTGAGTTATATCTCAACCAAAGTTATTTTTAAAATGTTACCCCAAAATGAAAACTATAATAAATAAAATAAAATAAAATGCGCTGATGAGGAATGATGAGGTCTGAGCCAGGGGAGCTCCTGGGGGACAGGGATTGTCACCCCTCCAAGCACCATTGTCACTCAGCCTTTGATGTTCACAAACAGTGTGGTGACCTCTCTCAGCCTCACGTCCCAGTGGCCCACCTGTCTCTCTCTTTCACTACTAATGCCATCTCTTTCCTCTGCCCTTTCTGCCTGGGTGAGGCCCCCCCACACCCCCCACGCTGGGCAGCCCAGCCCCATCTGACCAGCCGAGACGCACAGTGCCCGCCTCCAGCCACACTCACCTGCGACTGAAGGCCAGATCCATGACTTTCCGCTGCTTGTGCCAGCGCTCGTAGTCACATTCGGACACCAAGCCTTGGCCAAACAGTCTGCGGGACACAAGCACTAGATGAGAAAAATGGTGAGGGATGGGGACGGACTGCTTGACGGGTGTGCGGTCACCTTTGGGGGTCATGAAAATGTCCTGGAATTAGACAGTGGTGATGGTGACACCGCATTGTGAATGTACCAAATGCTACGGAATTGTACCTCCAATGTGGTTAAATGGTAAATTTTATGGTATGTGAATTTTACCACAATAAAAAATAAATAAGAAAGAAACAGGGTGATCATGTGCCCCAGCCTCAGCGACCCCCGTACTCCCATCTGCCACGCGAGGGGAGAGGGGAGAGGGAAGGTGCTGATGACAAGAGCGGTGGCCACCATGTTTGGGGCACACATTGAGTGCCCAGCAGCCAGGGCCTCGGCCCTAAGGCTTCCCCGAGGCTCGGGAGCCCCTGGGCCCCTGCTCACAGCGGGAGCCATGCCTTACCTCTCGCCAAATACCGTCTGGATTGCGTGGTACATCTTGGAGTCCTTGTTATACTTGGTGGACATCAGGAACTTCTAAACAACCCAAAAAATGCAATATGAGCTCCTGCACCCGTGAGAGGCTGCGAAGGGCTCAGTAGTTTCCTTGACTCTTGTGAAACACCCCAAAAGGTCACCCTGAGCCGAGCCTCAGCTAGAGTGTGAACACTCCACACGCGTGACCGCGCCTAACCCCCACAAGTCCTGTCTTTAAGCAATAGCATCCCGGCGTTCAGGGATGAGGAAAGTGGGGCACAGAGAGGTGAAGTGATTTTCCTGTGCCCACACAGCTGAGGAGCTGTGCAGAGGGGTTTCCTCAGTCCAATGCCCACACCCAGGACCCCACACCTCACCATCTTCCAAAGTGGCAAGAGCAAGAAAGGACACAGGCTGCTCTGAAACCAGAGTGGGGCAGGGGGCAGGCCTGGAAAGAGAGCTTTGGGGACACCGGCGAGACACTCAGCACAGATTCAGTGTTGCTTGTGCCAACACAGCCATGGAAGTCAAGGAAGGCTTCCTGGAGGTAGGGTCAACTTTCTCACCAAGAGCTGATGGTACAACAGTAACATTAGCTGACAGCTCTTGAGGCAGATGGCCCAGGTTATGGAGTCAGCTGGCTTGAATTTGAATCTGAGCTCCACATCCTTACCCCGCCACATGCTAACAACTCTACCACCCAGCTCGAGTTACTGCCTCTGGCCCTCAGTTTCCTCATCTTACAAGATGGGGATAAGAAGAGTGCCGGTCTGGTAGGGTTGCTGTGAAGAGTAAATTCGTTCCGTATGAAAGCACTGACAATGGTGCCTGGCACACAGCAGGTGCTCCAGAATGCCAGGTGCAATCACCATCCTGTAGCTCGTTTAATGCCCAGTCAACCCTAAGCTGTGCTCGTCTTCCATACAGAGAAAGAAACTGAGATGTGAAACTGGCCCTACGTCACACATGTGGTAAATGGTGGCCACAGGATTTGAATCCAGGCCTTCTGCTGTGGGGGAGGGGAGAGAAGGCTGTGACCCAGCAGGGGCAGCCGGGGTCACATGGTGCATTCAGGTAGACGTGTGTGGAGTGGGGAGGAGCAGCAGGAGGATGGAGAAACCTGGCCTGGGGATGCTGAGCTTTAGCCTGTGGAAGCTGGGAAGCAGAAGGTGACATCTCTACTGTACATTAACTCAGGGGCAGCTGGTATTATCTGGGATCTAATATCAATTTTTCAGCTGAAAGGAACCCCAAGAAATGGTTGACTTTGAATCATGAGCCACATCCTGGGGACCCCACTCAAACACTATCATTTGTAAGCCAAGTTCCATCACTACCCCACTCCCACAGGTTTTCTCTTCTGCACAAAGACGTGATAGTAAAGGGTGGCCTCCCAGGCCCCTCTCAAACATCCCTGAGCACAACTCTGCCCAACCTGAATGAAGGAACTCCCACACTGAGGCACAGCACCCTCAACACAGGCCCTGGCCGGGTCCCTCACGGGAGCTCCTCACAGCTGTCCCTGGAGCTGGGGGCCCTTTGATGGCCCAGTGAGCTGGGCTCTGGGACATGAGGGAGGCCCAGCACGAGCTGCCTGTGCTGGCTGCCCACCCTGACAGCACGCTTCTGCCTACGAAGGGGCGACTGCTAGCGACTTGCCCTCCCTCCATAAAGAACCAGACATAGAAGCAAAACGTATGAAATGTCTGTTTCAGACACTGGACAATAGGCAGTGTGCAGGATTGTGAACCCTGAGAGAAAGAAAAGGAAAGAAAAAAAAAGACATGAGCCATGTGACCTAGGATTACTCCAGCTTTCTGCCTAGAGCCAATTTCAGGACAGATACTAAAAGGAGAAACTCAGATATAGCCCAGCAGCCTTTCCAAACTGATGAGTCAGTGACCAGAACCCAGGCAGGCCAGAGGACGCTAGAATTTGCAGGCAGTGTCCCTGAGAGGAGGGCGCCACGCATGGGGAGAGCTCCTGTGTGGAAATCGGCATAGGGACCCCTTGTGTCTCTGGATAAATCCCACCAAGTGCATGTGTAGAGTGAAACCCCCCAAGACTGGGTGAAAAATCAACTTCTGGGAAAAGGAGAATTACTGGGTAACTGCAGGCTGTATAATTCTCAGAACTTACACAGCCAAGAATTGTTCAAGTTCCCACCGGCCAGAGTTAAATCTCAGACACAAGCCCTTTATTAGAGGCCCCGGAAGGGGTCACTCCTTAGGAGTGAGGCTAAACTAGCTCTACAGTAAAAGTCTACTCTATGTCAACCCTACAAAACCCTTAAAACAAACCTGGAAAGGATAACACTGATCTGCAAGTAAGTGTACCGTCTACCAGAATGAGGTCCAGCACTCTTTAAAGGAATAACACAAAACCGAGCACTCAACAGTGTACAATTCACATGTCAAGTGTGCAACAGAAAATCACTAAACATGCTGAAGAACAGGAAATTCTGACCTATAACCAGGCCCGGAAATAACAGAGATGATGGGATTCACAGACAAGAACTTTAGCACGTTTATTACAAATACTACAAAAGCGCATATGCTCAAGGAACCCACATATCCAAGAAGTTCAAAGAATCCTAGGTAGAATTAACACAAAGAAAGGTAAACCAAGGCAGATCATAATCTAATTTCTGAAACCAATGATACAGAGAAAATCTTAAAAGTAGACAGAGATGAAGTAATACAATATTACTTGAAGATAGAGTGATATAAATTAAAGATTATACTATGAACCCTAGCACAACCAGTAAGTGACAGGTAATAAGACAATAGTACAGATACAATGGAATACTAAAACATAATCTAAAAGAAGGCAGGAAAGGAGGGAAAGGAACAAACAACAGGTGGGACAAACAGAAAACCAACAACAGCATGGTAGATTTAAACCTAACCATATCAATAATTACACTAAATCTAAATGACTTAAGCACCTCAATGGAAAGGCAGAGATTGTCAGACTATAAAACAGCAAGACCTAACTACCTGCTATCTATAAGAAACCCACTTTACATATAAAAGCCCAGATAGGGTACTATCTAAAGGGCAGACAAAGATATATCATACAACACTAAGCGTAAGATAGTCAGAGTGGCTATATGAATACCAGAAAAAACATATGCCAGAATTAGAATATTACCAAGGATAAACGGGGACATTTCTAAAGATAAAGGAATAGATTCATTACAACAAAATAACAATGCTCAATGTACACATACCTAATAACACAACTTAAAAATACATGAAGCAAAACTGATAGAACTGAAAGTAAAAATAGACAAATTTATAATTGTGGTTGGAGAGTTCAACACTCCTCTCTCATAAATTGTAAGAACACGTAGACAGAAAATTAGTAAGGATTTAGAAGATTTGAATAACACTATCAACCAACTTGACCTGATTGATATTTCTATAACACTCCATTCAACAATTACAGGATATACATTCTTTTTTTTAGGAGGGCGCAGCTCACAGTGGCCCATGCAGGGGTCGAATCGGCAACCTTGGTGTTCTTAGCACCACGCTCTAACCAATTGAGCTAACCGGTCACCCGAATATGCATTCTTTTTAAGTGCTCATGTACATGCACAAAGATAGACCATATGCTAGGTCATACAACAAGCTACAATTAATTTAAAAGGATTGAAATCATGAACAGTATTTTCTCTGACTTTGCAGAATTAAATTAGGAATCAATAACAGAAAAGATCTGGAAAATCTCATAATATTTAGAAATTGAATAACACATATTTAAATAATCTATCATTCAAAGAAAAAAATCACAGGGGAAGTTAGAAATTATTAGGTTGGTGCAAAAGTAATTGCAGTTTTTGCAATTATTTTTAACCTTTTAAACCACAATTACTTTTGCACCAACCTAATATATTGAACTGAATGAAAATAAAAGCACAACATACTGAAATGTGTGGTGCATTTGTGTTAAAGTAGTGCTTACAGGAAAATGAATAGCTTTAAATGCATATATTAGGGGGAAAAAGTCAAAAATCAATTACTCTCTCACCTTAAAATAGTAGAACAAGAACAAATTAAACTCAACGTGAGTAGAGGAAGGAAATAATAAAGAGCAGAAATCAATAAAATAGGAAATGGACAAACAATGGAGAAAACCAAAAGCTGGTTCTTTGAAAAGATGACTAATACTGATAAACCTCTTGCTAGCCTGATCAAGAAGATAAGAGAAAACTCAAGTTACTATTCTTAGGAATGAAAGAGGAGAGACATCACCACAGATCTGGTAGACATTAAAAAGATAATCAATAAATGTTGTGGACAACTTTATATCAATAGTTTCAACAATTTAGAAGAAATGGACAAATTCCTTGTAAGACACCAAACTCAAGAAAAAAATAGAAAATTTGGATGGTCACATATCAATGAAAGAAATTGAAACAAAAAACACTTCCCTCAAAGAAAATTCCAGGCCCAAGTGGCTTCACTGGCGAATCCTATCAAACATTAAAGGAAGAAATAATGCCATTCCTATATAAACTCTTCCAGAAAATAGAAGAGCGGGAACATTTCCCAACTCATCTTATGAGGCCTATTAACCTGATACCAAAACCAGACAAAGGCATTATAAGGATAAAGATAGAAACAAAAATTCTTAACAAAAGATGAACAAATTGTATCCTTGTATCCACGTATTAAGGAGCAAACTGTGTCAGGACCAGGAATTCAAGGTTGGTTTAATACTTGAATATGTCTCAATGCAAGTCATCATATTAATATATACCTTTCAACTCATTTTCTCATTGAACATCATAAAGGATTTTGTGTATGGCTTTTGGTAGCATGCTTTTAAAAGTCTTAAACTGTGACTGTATTGGAAATTAAACCTTTTAAAATAAAATTATTTTTAACATCCTGTTAAAGACACCATAATTGTTCCACTTGCCTCCTGACTCGGACCTCAGTTGTACTTTATCCCTCTTCGTGACACCACAACCATGCCGAGATTCACCCTACACATCATCTGAGTACCCACTGTGAGAATAACGGCACCATCCTTTACTGAGCAATTGCTGTGTGCCAGGCAGGGCTGGATCTAGTCTCACATACTTTATTTCAGTTCCATTCTCACAACTACTTGTAAGAAAGGCAACATCCCCTATTTTACAGACAAGGAAACTGAGGCCCACAGTGTTGAAGTAACTTGTCCGAGGTCCCACAGCCAGTTGGTGGCAGAGCCCAGATTTGAGCCCAGTTCTGCTGACTCCCAAGTAGGTGATCTGATGGCCATTCTTGGTACCCACACAGCAGACACCAACCTGCACACATTGCAGGCCAATTAATACTGCCTGTCTCCGTTTCCTCATCTCAAAAATGGGGACTAATAAGATCCTACCCCTATCAGATTAAATGGGTTAATAATTGAGAAGTACACAGAAAAGCGCATGACCTATGTAAACACTGTTTAAGTGGTTTTTTTGACCTTGTATTTGTTAAATAAATTTATCAATATTTAATTCGCATCACAGCCCTGAAAGAGAGGGGTTATAATCCCACCTTGCAGATGAAGGCACTGAGGCTGAGAGGTGAACTAACTAAATGTGTGTGCACTAGTTGGGCAGACTCCCAACCCACATGGGTCCCACGGCAAAGTCCCCACTCAATGACATCTAACAGCCCTGCTTGTAAGAGCCCACCAAACAGTGGGTGGTTGAAAAGATGCCATTCCCTTTTGGATCCTTGGGAAACCACTCCAAATGCATGTGGCTTGAACAGTTCTCTTCTAATCCCCCAGGCCGAGTTTCATGTCCCCACCCCAGGGATGGGGAGGGCTATCCCCATGAAAACCATGTTGCTTCCTACCTTGACTGACTCGGGGCTCGTGACGATGACCGAGGTCTTATGGAAGACATTGACCCGCACAACGGGCCCATACTTCTTAGCCCTGGAAACCAAAGTCACCCAAAGGAGGCTGTCAACTACTGGAAACATGAATACCACCAGCCCCGGCCCAGCCGGAGAAACAGGGCATCCCATCCCAGGAGGGGGCTCACCAAGGGCCTGGGGCTGACTCACTGCTGAGTCATGTCCCCCACTGGGCCTCAGTTTCCACATCCATGCAATGGGGCTGCTACACTCTTCCTTTGCCCCAAAGGTTGTGCTGGATATCAAGCAATACCATGTCTTTGAAAATGCTTTGAAAAGTGTAAAGCACCACCCCAAAAAATGACTCTTATCTAGTAACACCTCCCACTCAGTTTATAAATAAGGAAACTGAGGCTCAGAGATGGCTGGTCTAAGGCCACGGGGTTGGCGAATGGCAGAGCTTGCCTTTTGAACAAGCCTGGTCTGCCTCTCCACTCAGGAGGAATTGCTGAGGGTGGGAGTAATCTGGACGAGGGAAGAGGGAGTGTATGTGCTGAACTGGGGGAGCAGAAGGGAGCTGACCCGGGAGGGACCTAGACTGGAATAAGGGCAACAAAGGACAAGTTAAGGACCCACCAATCCAAAAACACATCTTGGAGCACGCGGCCACAAACCTCATCCTTTTTCCAAAAGTAGGGGAGGTGTCCTAGAAGGAAACTAGAAGAAATGGGAAACATTAAGATAGCCAGAAGTCACCATTAAAGTGTGTGTTCCTTCCCCACAAGACCCTGTGAAGTCGGCGTTATTAGACCCACTTCCCAGATGGGAGGACTGAGGCACGGGGAGGTATGGCACTGGCTCAGGGTCACCAGGCAGGATGCAAACCTGGGTCTGACTGGCTCCAGAGGCCTCCTAGGAGAGGAGATGGAGAGGAAGAAAACCATCTCCCTGGTGTATGGAGGTCAGGAGGTGGCACTCAATTATATTGTGTGGAATTACCTGGAGACATTCATTGAACACTCCATATGCAGGGTGCCATGCTAAGTCTCACCCCCATCTGACCTCCTCACACCACCTGGAGGTATAAGTCCATTATTAACCCATTTTACAGGTAGGACAGCCGAGGCTGGGCAGGTGAGGTCACATGCCCACAGTTGTGCAGCTGGTACCAAGGTGCTGGTACCAAGGTGCCCCACAGTCCTCACTAGGAGATGGTAGGGTCAAGCTAAGTCTGCAATGTGATCACCAGATTGTAAACAAGCTTTTAGGTGTTGCCTTGAGGCACGTCCCAAGGTATTCATGGCTTCCTGTGTGCTCTCTGACTCTATTCCAGTCAAGGTCACTTACTATTGCTTACAGAATGGGTAGCAACAAAACTGCAATTGGGGTGTTCTGGGTCAGTGAACTCATTCTCCTGGGGGGAGACAGAATAGATAAACAAATAAATAAACATGAAGTTAGAGAGTGATGGGAGAAAGATCAGAGAGGGGGAGGTAAGGAGAGCTGGGGATAGGCATGAGGGTGGCCATTTTATACAAGCAGGTCAGGGAACGTTCTTCTATGAAGGTGTCATGTGAGATGTAAAAAGAGAGGGACTTAGTTGCGAAGGAAACTAGGGGAAGAGCATTTCAGGCAAAGGGAACGGCTGGTGCAAAGATTCTGAGGAGGGAATATGCTCGGTAAGTTCAAGGAAGGCAGTGTGGCTGGAGCAGAGTGCTGGAGGAGCATGTACCAGGGTGGGGCAGAGCGCAGACGGCCTTGGGGGCTGTTGTCACCACTTTGGCTTTGACCTCGGTGATGGGGGCCACTGGAGGGTTTTGAGGAGAGCGGAGACGGGCTCTGACTTGGGTTTTAAATGGATCGTTCTTGCTGCTGCAGTGCTGAAAGAGGGGTGAGGAGGGGGCCGGGATGGAAGCAGGGGCACCAGGGAAGGGGCTGTGAGAGGTGAGGAGGGCTCAGACCAGTGCGGGTGAGAAGTCAGATTCTGAATGTACGCTGAAGGCAGAGCCAAGGGGACTTGCTGACCATGCAGATGTGCTGAGTGTCCAGGATGACCCTGGGCCACTGGGACAGTGGGTGGAGCTGCCATTTCCTCAGGTGAGCAGGACTGAGAAGGGGCTTGTTGAGGGCAGCGGACCCTATCGTCCACCCCCTGCCCATGTCCATGCAGGTGGGCAGGCTGCCAAAAGCCAGCCCTGAGACTGCTGGCTCCCTGGTCTCTGCCTGCAGAAGGGGCGGCCTGGAAACTCCAGCTCAACACCCCTAGAGCAGCCCTCCCTCCGCCAGTGACCCCAAGCCCTCCACCTCAGAGGGGCAGCTCAGCGACATGTGCTCTCCCCAGGTCCCACAGTTCCTCAGGGGGCTACACTCAGTTGTCCCCAGAAGGAACTTGCTTTTCTGGCTTTCTGGCCCTCTCTCTAGGCAATCCCCAAGCCCTGTTGAAGTTGTCTCTCATAAACTACTTACACTTAGATTCTTATCTCGACATTGGCTTCTGGGGACCAACCTGAGGCAAGCGGATTCAGTGGGGAGCTTGGCGGTGGACCTGTCCGCTTGGTGGTGCCTGTCTCCCATGGAAAGGAAGCAGGTAGACACTTGAGGCTGGAGGTGGGGGAGGCTCCGGGCTAGAGAGATACATGCAACAGTCCTCAGCAGGCACGCAGCATCTACAGCCCAGCCACTGGATTCCGCCACAAGGAGGGGAGTGTAGACAGAAAAGAGGCCCAAGGACAGGCAGCAAAGGGACGAGTCACGGAGACCGCGCAGGAGACTTGAGGAGGCTGGAGGAGAGCTGGAGGGAGGGGAGTGGGTGCTGCAGAGAGAGGCTTCAAGGAGGAAGGAGAGATCAGTCTGCCCCAGGCTGCTGAGGGGCCAGGCAAGATGGGGACCCAGTGTGGCCTCTGTGGTAGCTCCAGAGAGGACCTTGGCCAAAGCAGGTTAGTTGAAGAGGTGGGGGGCCAAAGCCCAATGGGGTGGTGGGTTCAAGAGAGAACAGGAGGGAGGAACAGGGCCTCAAAGACAGGCAGGCTTCTCAGGGGTTTGCTGTGGGGGTACAGAGACAGGGGGCGGCCGTTACATGGAATGAGAGGGGGAAGACAAGGGTTGCTGTGGGGTTTTTTTAAGCATATTATATAAAAATGGGAATGATGCAGAAGAGAAGGAAAAGTGATGGTGCAGGAGAAAGGGGGCATTGATGGGGCAGGGTCGCTGAGCAGTGGGAGGGATGGGGGGGTCTGCTGTCCTTGGCCAGGAGCCTGTGTCCCAGTGGGAAGGGTGCGTGGGCCCGGTGCAGGGAAGGGGGCAGCTGTGGGGGCCGAGCCCTGAAAGGAAGTTCTCCCCGACTGTTCCATTTGCTCTCAGGGAAGTAGGAGGCAAGAATAAAGTCTGCCAGTGCGGATGGAGAGGCGGAGGGGGAGGTGCCGGGATTGAAGAGAAGGCAGCATGTGCAAGAGTGGGCGGGCAGATGCCTGGGGAAGGAGGTGCAGGGTGGCTACTGAGGCCCACTCGAGGTGAGCGGCCTTCAACTTCTACCACTCCACCTGCAGAAGGATGGACCGCAGACATTACACACGACTGAATAGTCTCGTATCCATGGTCACTCCCCAAAGCTGCACATTTTCAGGACATGTTCTCAGTTTTCAGTCACCTGAGTGAGAACAGAATCTGTAACCTCCTCACCCTCCCAGGCCCACCTGAGAGCCTCTGTCCTAATCACTGTGATCCACTACCACCTGGGGAGGAAGGTGAGTGACACCTCAAGAAGGCCAAGAGCGTGGAGTGGTGTGGGGTCCCCACTGCCAGGCAAGACAGGGAACTAACACTCGTTCCTTCTGGTTCCTGCAGGGGGCGCGGGAGAGGCAAAGGCAGGGCAGGAAGACCAGAGGTTAGAAATCAGCAGGTAAGGGATGATCAGACACTGGGACTGGGGGTGGCCAGTCAGAAGCCCACCTGGCCAGTCCCCAGAACATGCAGTTCTCTGCAACGCGCACAGTGGGGAGCCAAGTTTTCCTGGGGGCAGACAACGCTGTGTACAGTAATTGGAGCAGAGGTCATCTGGAGAGTCCACTCTGAGACCACCCAGAGGGGTGAAGGGAGCCCACTGGATGGCGAAGGGGTGGGCCACCCACAGGGTGAGGGTGAGGGGTCATGATTGTGCCTTGTGCCACAGGAATGGGGTTGTGAGTGCTCAGCTGGGCACCCAAAGTCCATTGGGTGCACCACCCAACAGAACTAGCAGTGGGTCTCCACCATCACCAGGAACCACCCAGTAACCTGTTGAACACTCCCACCCCCAACACCTGGGCAAGTAGGAGTGGGAGGAGAGAGCCAGCACTGCCCAGGAGTCAAACTTGAAAAACTTACTCCAAAAGAAGTAAACACAGGGAGAGAGACTTTTCATTGTCAAGTTTACATTCACCCCACACTACCAGGAGAGTGGGGGCTGATGAGAAAGTTTAGAGCAGTGACAGAGAAATAAAGAAGCTACAAGTGTTTGCGTGGGATCTGAAGGTGGGGTCTGAGGTTTCAGCTGTTACACGGATGATTGCAGTAGGATATTGTTTGTAATTAGAACACAGAGGGGGGCACTCAGGGAGGGCATCCTGGAGGAGAGGGCATTCTGGTTACTCCTGCAGAATAAGGAAGATGAAGGGTCAGGTGGGGCTGCCTCTTTGCAGGGCAGAGGGGTCCTTGCCTGCAAGCTGGTAAAGCCATGATGCACCAGTGGGCAAATGGCACTCCTGGAAACTCAATACCCTGATTTCTTGTCCACCATGGTATTGTCAATCATGGTCTGGGGATCCAGGCTTTGAATGCCAAAGCATCTGATTTGTGCTAGAAGAGGTTCCAGAACTTTCACTTAGTGCAGCTTTATATTTGACCACCAACCAATTTTTAATCCAAAATCTGCCTGTGGACCTTTCAGTTCACCTCCTTAGAACGAAGAACCCCACCATAATTATATTCTGCCTCCTCCCACTCCTCTGACGACCCACATACACGTGTAGGTCACATGTAGATTCTGTGGTGTAAGATTTGGGAGGGAATTCAGGCCTAAAAAAGGAAAGAAATGAGGACACATGCTACTCCATGGATGACCCTTGCAAACATAATGCTAAGAAGCCAGACACAAAAGGCCACATGTATGGTTCCATTTCTATGAAATGTCTAGAACAGGCAAATCTATAGAGACAGAAAGTAAATTAGTGGTTGCTTATGGCTGGGGGTTGAGGAGAGATGAGGAGAGACCACTAACAGGTATGGGGTTTCCTTTGAGGGAGATGAAAACGTTCTGGAACTAGAGGTGATGGTTGTACAACTCCGTCGCTACATTAAAAAGCACTGAGTTGTATACTTCAAAAGGGTAAAGTTGATTTATTGTCCTTCCAAAGGGCATACAAATTTTATTTTTTAAATGCAAGTTTTAAAAAAAATGTGAGGAGGGGCAGAGAGGGGTTTGCCTTAAGTTCTTTCTTCTCAAGACACAAAGACTGGACCGGGTCTGTAGTGCTTGAAGCACTTGTGTTTACGAGAAGGCCAAATCATGAGACCTATCAGAACAAGCCCAAAAGTCATTCAATTCCAAGCGGTTGATGGCTGACTTGAAAACTTGAAAGGGTGACATTGTACCTAACAACTTGCAGATTTCTACCAGCCACCTTGAATCACTGTCTATTGATTGTCTACTCTGCATGGACCAGGCATTGCTATGCTAGATGTTGGGGACATGACAGAGAACAGACAGACACAGGCCTATGAGGGAGACAGACATTTAACAAGAGGTTGCACAAATAAATTACTCAATTGCCATTAGGGTCACTTAGAGTTCATAAAATGAACGAACATAATATATTTGGGTGTGGGAGCAGGTGGGACCTCCTTGAGGAGTTAGCATTTAAGCCAAGGCTGCAAGGCTGGGGGAAGAACCATCTAGGTGGAGAGGAAGACAGAGCTGCTAAGCAAGGGAAAAGGGGTCAGGAAGACCTCAGAATGGGAGAGGGCACCTGGGAGGATAGAGAGCCGGTAGGGAGAAACAGCTGCCTCCCTGTGTCCCCAGCCACAGAGATCTTTCCCGGACCCACCCAACAGGAATTCAGGCATCTAATACCAGGGCACCTGGCTTGTGCTGGAGGTGGGTATCTTCCCGATGTTCAGGTCCTGAGGCTTTAAAAAGTGTGTCTAATACCATTGTTTATTCATTCATCCAACAAATATTTATTGAGCTTCTGCAATGTGCCAGGCGCTGGGAATACACAAGCAACACAGCATCCCTGCCCTCCCAGGGCTCACATTCTAAAGGGGAAGACAGTCAACAGGTGAACAGACAGTCAACAGGTGAACAGAAGGTAACTTCAGGGGGGATGGCCCTATAAGAAGTTTGGGGCTAGGTGGGCTTTACACAGGGTGGATGGGGAACAGCAAGACCCCAGAGGGAGGGAATCAGCTGGGGGAGGAAGGTGCAGACCGACTGGGGGCAGCAGTGAGTAAGCAAGGGGGGGAGAGGCAGGTTCTGACAGCTCAGCAGGGGCCTTGCTGGCCGTGGGAGTGGACTTAATTTGGAATTAGATTTAGTTCTAAGGTGATGGGAAGTCTTTGAAGCAGAGAAATGACACATTTGATTTAAGCTTCAGAAAGGTAAGCTTCAGGTGGGGTGAGGTAGGTTGTGGGGGATGGGGGCCAAGAATGGAATGGAAGTACCGAGAAAACAAAAAGGATATGCCAGGACAGAGGTACAAAAGAGAATGTGACCAAAGTACAGTGTTCCAATCCAGGTTGAGTAACCCCGTCCACGTCCCCAAAGTTAAGAGCACCCACTTTAGAGCCATGCTGACCTGGGTTTAAATCTAGGCTTACCGACGGTGTGACCTTGGGCAGGTGACTTTGCCTCTGCGAGCCTCAGTCTCCTCGTCTGAGCGATGTGGTAACAATAGCGCCTACCTAACAGGGTTGTCGCTGCCATCACGTTTGTGGGGCCCAGCAGAGCGCGGTGGGCGCCGAGCAGCTGCGGTCGCTGTGAGTAATTTGTTACTAAGAATAGTTAGCGCCCCTCTCCCGGCCGCGGTCTCCAAGCGGCCGCGCGCAAAGGCGAGGCTGGACCCCCGGCCCCGATTCTGGTTTGGACGCGGTCCCCCGACCCCCCATTCGAGCGCCCCATCCAGGCCCCCGCCCCCACCTCCCGCTCACCTGGGCCGCGGAGGCCCGGGGATGTGCTCGTAGCGGCTGCGAGCGCGGTGCACGAAGGTGCAGCAGAGACCGAAGGCGACCAGGACGGCGCTGCCGAGCAGCAGCAGCAGCCCGGGGCTCATGGCTCCGAGACAGGCCAGGCCGGGGTCAGGGCCGGGCACCAAGGGGGCGGGAGGCCGCTAGCCGACTCAGCTGTCAGCGCCGCGCGCCGCCTCGGCCCCAGGCCCGGCGCGACCCAGCACCGCCCCCACCGCTCGGCTCCGCCCCCGCCAGCTCCGACCCCTCCCAGAGCGCTCCGTCCCCGCCAACCACGTCTCCGCCTCCGGCTCCTGCTCTCGGGGCCCGCCCCCGCTCTGCCCTGCTCCTCCTGAAACTCCGCCCCAATATTAATTATGCCCTAGCCTAGACCCCGCCCAGATCATGTGGTTTCCGCCAATCACAACTCCGCTTCTGGCTCAGACCCCCTAGGCCCCGCCCTCTCCCCGCCTCCCCAGGCTCCGCCCTCAAGCCCCACCCCAACAGAAGCTCCGCCCAGAACGCGTTGTCCCTAGCAACCCTGATTCCTCGGCGCTTGCTAACCTGGCGGCGGCGCTAACTTCTGCGGACTGGTTCCGCCCTCTTCCGCGCCTTCAAATAATGGCGTTTCTCCGCGCGCGGTCCTAGGCCCCTTCCTTTCTCCCTAAAACCTTCCTGGAAACCCCATTCTAGTCTCCGAATTTCTGTATTACACAGACTGTTCCCAAACCTCTTCCTGGAACCCCCAAAGTTGATTTCCCCTGTCTGGCCTGTCCACGCTGAGTGCCCTCGGTCTCCCAGCGTGGGGCAGGTGACCAGCACCCTGGGGACACTGGAAGGCCTGAGTCTGAGAATGAAGAGCGCATCTCTGAGCCCGACCGAGGCTGCTCTCCCGGAGTTTCAAGCACTTCTAGAATCTCCCACATTCAGGGAAGCCCCATCGGAGGTGTCGACCCGGGTCCAAAGTTGCTGGAGTGGGTGAAAAATCTTGGTACGCAAAGTCACCCTCAAGAGAAAAGGAGAAATGTGACCCGCGTGCCTGAAGGGTCTGCTTGAACTAATAACTAAAACTGCCTTCCCTTCTGTAACCTGCTTCTCATTACCCGTTCTAGTATGACAGAAGGGGTCAGCTCTGGGCTTTTTAGTTCCCAGTTCTACACTCAGGGGTCCCCCGGAGTGAAAGCAGTGGGTGGAATGGGCCAGGTGTGCCCACTCCTAGTCCAGATAAAGATTCTCCGGGCTGGGGAGAAGGCACCCAAAGATAGATGCCGCTGGGTTTCTGAGAAGAGAACATGTCCCTGCCTCACTCATGGACCAGTCCAGGAGTGGTTGGGCGACTGGAAAACTGAGAAGGCCTATCCTATGTACCGGCTTTCCCAGGTGCAGCCAGGGACAGTCCCCATCAGGAACAGGACTGTCAGGGGTATGCGGTCTGCGGGGTGACGGAGAAGGCCAAGCTTTAAGAGCTGGGTCCAGCACCGAGGAGACAGGATTTCTGCACCGAGGCCACGCAACCTAGGCGTCCTTCCCCACGTGGGGACCTGGACACGCCCCCAGTAGAGCTGTGAGACAGTGGCTTGCGACCGCGCCCCCGTGTGGCGGCGAGAAGCAGCCGCAGGCGCGCATCGGAGACTTTTGGTTGTCCCTGCTGTGGGAAGGGGGAGGTGGGGAGGTCAGACAGCTCCTCCTGGGCTGTGAAAGCTCCAGGAGTTGGAGGCAATTTGAAGAGAGGACCCCGAACAATTGTTCTTTGAGGGCAAGGAGGGCAGGGCAAGGTCCTGAATTGCTCTGGCCACAGTCTGTGCCCCACATGAGGAGGGCATGGAGCAGCATCGGGGTATAATTGTGAACCTGAGCCTGTCCAAGCAGAGCTAATGAGAGGAGTGGGCGTTGGATAATACTCTCTGGTACACCGGTCAACACCAGTGATCTCTGGCTCAATGTGACCGTGGCTCAACCTGGCATTTCTGTCAACAGAGGACCCCGGTCCCTGACGCGCGAGTCAGCTGTGTCCCCTCCATATGGCGACCTCATCTGATCCTGCCAGCTCTCCTGTGATTAAGTGGTGAATAAATAATGAGATCGGAGCACACTAAGGCTGGGGTCCGAGGCCCTTTGTCCAGGGCGGGCAGCACTGCGAGCCTCCAGCAGACGGCGCCACTGGGAAGCACCTGGCCAGCCACCCGGCTCTTCCTTTGGAAGGTCTAGACTCTAGACAAACCAATGGAACAGTCACTGGGCACATGTGGCTATCAAGAGCTTGAAGCGTGACCAGTCCAAATTGAGATGTGCTGTGTGTGTAAAATACACAACAGACCATATCGACTTAATACAAAAAGAAAGTAAAAAGAAAAAAATCTCATTGATATTTTTATATTGGTTACCAGTTAAAGGGATAATTTTTGAATATGTTAAGTTAATTAAAATGAATATCACCTGTTTCTTTTCACTGCTTTAACAGGGCTACTAGGAAATTTGAAATTACTTATGTCGCTCATTTGCATTTCTGTTCGACAGCACTAGTGTATAGACAATGGTCCTCCAAGTGTGGCCCCTAGGCCATCAGCATCACCTGGTGTCACGATGCAAATTCTCGGCCCCACCAAAACTGAGTAAAAAAACTCTGATAGGACCTGGCAACTTGTGTTTTAACCAGCTTTGCAGGTGATTCTGCTCAAGTTTGAGAACCATCGGTAAAGATGGCTCCATACAGGAAGTGGTTTCCCGGCGGGAATCATGGAGGGGCATACAGGCAGAGGAGATGGCTCTGAAGTGGCTGCCCTCATTTGAATGTCCTGGCAGGGGACAGGTACAGTAGCCTAGGGAAGGAGAAAGATAAGGCTCTTTGGAGGGGGCTTTGGTTCAAAGCTGCCTCACCCTCTGAACATGGGACCCAACACTAGTTACATTGTCACCTTGGGGATCTGCCCCTTCATCTGGAAAAGAGGGATGGTGATGTCAAGGGTGCCTTATGGAACCATTGTGAGGACTGAGTGAGCCAACACACCTGAGACACCTGGCACATAGTAAGTGCTCGATAAATGCTGGTTCTTAGAAGGAGTGAGAGAACAGAAGAAGACGTCCTCTACGTGGTAGTGTGAAGAGGCTCATCTGCCTCCCATTTTGAGGATTTGTCCCAGGTCATTCTCATCTGGTCCCTCCACATGGCGTACCCCTCCCCACCCTGTCTTGTGCAGTTGGCAGCTACCAGTGTGGACACCACCAGCCTGGTATTGAGCATTCTTTCTAGGAAGCAACCTGGAATGGGCTGGACATGTTTGCAAATGTTACCTCAGTTTTCTTCCAACAGTCCTGCTGATTACCTCTGTTTTCCAGTGAGGCTCAGAGGGGTTAAATGACCTCCCCAAGGTCACACAGCCAAGGCTGGAACCCTGGTCTAGCCTCAGAGTCAAATATTTGCAAGGTGTAAATACAGGGATGCCTTAGTGAACTGGAGGTTGCCAACTAGCTTGCTCGCCTTCAGTCACTGACACAGCTGTCAGGGCTGCCAAGGACAGGGGGCCTTTCCTATCGTCAGAGGAGAAAGATTGCTACCCAGGGCCCTGGTCCAGCTGGGGCTTACCAGAGGGGTGCAGGTAAACAAGGAACAAGTGAGGGCCAGTCAGGGACCTAGGGTGTTGTCAGCCCTGAGGCTGATGCCATAGACACAGTCCTGGGCACTGGACCACACCCGGGATATTCCTGCAGCTCTGGGCTGCGAAGGCTCCAGAACGAAGCTGTGTGACGCTGGGCAGAGGCAGCCCCTCTCTGGGTCAGGTTCTCAGAGGTCACTCTAGCTGCTGTATGGAGACTGGATTAGAGGGAGTAAGGGCAGAGGCCTGGAAGGAGCAGGGGGAGACTTGGCCCAGACCATCGCCCACCCTCAGGGATGCTGAAGGACTCTAAGGCAGGGTCAAAGTCCCCAAGGACAGAGTCACTTGTGAATGATGCTTTGTTGGCTGGCCACAGGCAATGGAGTGAAAGGAACACTGGACAGGGAGTCTGCACCCAGCTCTGCCCCTCCCTGGACCTTTGTCCCCATCTGCGCAGTGACAGGGCCTGATGATGGAGACCACTAAATTCAATGGTCTGGAGGTAGCACAGTGTGATAGCCCACAGCTGGGGCTCCAGAGCCCAACCACCTGGTTTCAAATATTGGCTGTGTGACGTTTAGCAAGTAACTAAGCCTCCCTGGGCCTCAGCTTCCACATCTGTAGAATGGGGGAGACTGTAGCATTTGCCTCATAGTTACTGTGAGGATTTAATGTGTGAATAACAGGTAAAACTTCAGAACTGTACGTAGCATGTATACATGCTCAGCAAATGTCAGCGATCTACCCTTGTTATCACCAGGAGCAGTGAGTCTTATCAGTTTCCTTCTCAGGAGTCAGGCCACAGCCCGAGCCCTGCTTGGAGCCTGACGGATGATGAGTTGGGGGACTGGTGGGCTGAGGACAGCACTGTCCAGAGGAGTGGTCAAGCTTGTGAACTTCCCCAGTTGCCTCAACAAACAGCTCAAGGCCCCAGCTGAGGGCTGGGCCACTCCACTCCACCACTCGGGGAAAGGTGCTGAGGGCCCCAGATGGTAGCTCCATGCTACTGGTGCTGAGATGCCCCCCATCACTTCTGCCCCGCCTCCTAGTCCCTACCTTATATCATCATGGCCTCCAGGCCTTGAAATGGGGAGGGGAGCTCAGAAACATGGGGAGGGGCATGGAGAAGCCCAGGAAGAGGAGGCAGAGGATGCTAGGTAACCCATCCCCTGACTCTGGGCCAGAGGGACTGACAGGTCTGGTCCCCACACTGGGTAGGGCCATGGTGCTGCCCTGCTTCGAGGGCCTTGAGGGCCACCCCACCTTCTCTGGGCTCTAGTCTCAGCTTAGGTGGCCACAGGCCTAGGCCAAAGCCTCCCAGGCCCATGTCCCCATCTGCACAGTGCAGAATTTGGCCTGGACGGTCACTAAGGGCCATCCCAGCTTCCTAACATTCTCAGAATTTTTCTTTTTCCTGGGAAGGTGCCCAGTCAACCCCTGGGCAGTGAGAGACCGCACAGCCACACACTGGGCAGAAGGGGCTCGCAGGGGTCTCGTCTCCATCAGCTGCTCCCCAGCCAGGCTGGCAGCACACAGTGGGCTACCCGCTGGGCCAAGCTGCACCCTGAGCTAGGGAGGGCAGTGGTTAGGGTGCCAGCAGGTGCTCAGACTAGGCTGCTCATGTTCAAATTGGGTTTCTCCCTCCCTGACTGGGTGCCCTCAACTAAGGTGTTTAACCTCTGTGCACCTTGGTATCCCCATCTGTAAAAGGGGAGACGAGGGCTGTTCTGAGGAATGAGTTCACACATGCTGACCGGTCTTACAACAGGGCCCAGGACAGGCCACATCCACAGCAGTGCTCATTGTGTTTTCCATGAGGGGCACAACAGTGCCAGATAGGCCACAAGGCCCAGGGCCCTTGACAGCCTGCTCAGGGCAGAAGCGGGAGGAGTCCGAGAGAGTGACCCTCTAGCATCTGCCTGCAGCCCGACTCCACACCCAGCCTCAGTGAGCAGAGCTTCACAGAACCATTTCCTCCATTGCCACACGGCCCCACGTGCCAGCTCCTCTCTCAACAACACGCAGGCTGGGCTGGGCTGCCCCACCTGGAACGCTTCCAGCCCCCAACACGGGCCATATCCTCTCCTCTCTGCCCAGTGACCATCTGCTTAATGCCCCTGTGTCCCCACCTGCCATCAGAAGCTGAGCCCAGCTATACTTGACGCCCCTGCACAGGCCTGGCACAAGCCAGGGCCAAGGCCCTCAGTGGGCAAAGGAACTGTGAGCAGGACGGGGGCTGCAGGCCCATCCCCCCACCCTGCCCACCTCCCCAGCTCCCAGGCAGGCATGGGTCAGAGAGAAGAGACGAGAAGGGAAGGGGTTGTAAACAGTCATGGTGTTGGCACAGCCCTGGGTGATAGAGCATCAGTAGTCTCACTGGACCACAGCCAGGTTGGCCCGGGGTGGAGCTGGAGGAATGGAAGGAGGGGTTCCCTGGGATTTCAATGAGCAGGCGTGGGTTTTGAGATGACACCAGTGGGCCCAGTGGCCCCAACACCTTCTTGAAAGTGGAGAAGCCCTAACCCCCCACTCACCAGGAGCTGGGGTGCTGGGAGTGGCCACTGGGAAGCTCTGCCCAGTCAGTGCTGGGTGGCTTTTCTCCTGGGGAGAAGGGGAAGTCAGACCTTAGGGTTGGGTGGCCCCGCACCCTCCCCAGAGCACCCACATGGACCCAACATGATGAGGAGGTTCAAGATGACCAGGAGGCTTCTCCCAGAGGTCAACCAGTGCCCTCCAGCCAGTGCCCCCAACCCAGGCACTCGCTGGGACAAACATGGCCCATTATTACCCTGGACACATCGGTCTGATGGCTTCTCTTTGTCCCCCTGGATCCTTTCTGTGCTCTTCAGCACCTCCGACTGCTGGGCCACCAGTCCATGCTCTTTGGGCCACATTCCTCAAGTCACACATTCCTCAGCTGGTCTTGGGCCTTCCACTACAGTTGTGAGCAGAGCAAGCCTGGTTCCCCTCCCTCAGTCTACCAGCTATGCCTCTGTTAATGCAGGCAGGGCCATGTCTGTCCTTGAAGAGTGGCTGTCCTCAGTGCTCAGGGTTCCATGCCAGGCTGTGTTCCTGCTGCTGCTCAGAGGTAAGAAAAGAATGCCTCCTGCCAGGAACACACATCCACAGGGCCCCCAGACCCCAACACATACTGGGGCTTCCAGGCCGAGGACACATGGGCAGGGACACACAGAGAACACCATTCACTGTGCATACCTCATGCGCATCCACAGGACAGCATTACAGATGGGCCACCTCCACCCTCAGACTCCTGTGCACGCACGAGGCATGCACAGGGCAGAGGGCCCTGCCAGGCTCTGGTCAGGCAGACAGACTACACTCGCCTACAGATCGGGGTCCTCGTGGCTGCACACGACGCCCGCGTCCTCCTGATGGCTGCAGTTGTGCGTGCCCAGGCCGGCATGTGTGCACTCCAGCAGGGTTTTCTCACTGCCCGTGCAGCGCACGTCGTCCAGCAAGATGGGCAGTGCACGGCCCTCACCGAACTCGGCGCGCCTGGTGGCTCGCACGGCGTATGCAAAGCCCAGCTGGCGGCACACAATGGCTGCGGCCTTGATGTCCCAGCGGTCGTCACACACAGTGCCCCAGCGTCCACCCGCAAACACCTCCACACGCCCACGGCCTGGACTCAGGCCCGCAGGCCGCACCAGGCGTACGGCGCCATTTGAGGGCGCGGGGTCTGCAGTGCCTGGTCGCCCCCTCCGCCGCCCACTGCCCTTCCGGCCCCCAGGCCGCCGGGTGGGCCTTGCCGGCTGCGGGGTGGGCGCGGGCCTTGCGGCCGTGGGGCGGCTGCGTCGGGGCGCCTTGGTGGTAGCACGCGCTGTGGGCCGCGGGGTGCTTTCGGCCCTCCGGATGAACTCTGCACAGAGGAAGAGCCGGCGATCAGGGGACCTTGGCCACCCTAACCCACCCCAGCTCACCACCCCAGAATGCAGACCCTGGGGAAAGATGTCCTCATTCTGCCCTTGGCTCAGACCCTGAGGATGGTGTGCCTCTTGGGGCACCAATGGTGGCTTCCTGGGTCACTCGGGCCCCACAGGATGTGAACCTGGAGTTGGGTGCAAGGTGCTTCTTCAGTCATTCTGCAAACACTCACTGGCAGCTGCTTTATGCGTCTGCTGCTGGGTCACCCCACCCCCCAGCCTGCCCTCCTGGGAGTCCAGTCTTGGGAGAGTAGGGGAGGGGGAGGGCCAGCAGACCCTCACGCTGTAAACTCTGGAGCTCAGTGGAAGGGAAGGTGTGTCTGGAAGGGCTTCTCAGAGCCAAGTGACCCTTTCTGATTCTAATCTTTGGCTTGGGGTGGGCAAGCTGAGACCCACTGGTGGGGGAAACTGCAAGGGGCCATGGCAGATGGACAGAATGGGAACCACACGCCCGGCCCGCCTGGCCAGAGTGAAGCCTCCCGGCCAGGCCTCCAGGTTGCCTTGCTTCTCCCACTGCGCCTCTTGCTGCTCCCTGTGCCTAGACTGCCCCCTCCCCCACCTCATGGTGAACCCTTCTTCCTTCCAGGCCCAATCCTCAGCCTCTGCTCTAGGACCACCACCACCCACCCCATCCTGCACTACTCTGGGTCCCCATGGCACCCAGCACACGGTTCTGTCACTGGGCCTGGGACACTGAATGACTTTTCTGTGTGTCCCGCCAGGATCCGGCTTTGTCTGACTTCTGTGGCTCCAGCACCCTGCCCTGAGCGGGTCACCAACAAAAGTACCAGAAACTGCTGAATGAGTGAACGGAAAACTGGCCGAGGCCTAAGGCCAACTGAGGCTAGAATTAAGTTCCCCCAAACAGTGAGCTCATCTCTTCCCTCAACTTTCCTCTTCCCTTCCTCAAGGCCAGGCACCCCCACCCACCCATGTGCCCAGCCTCCACTCTTTTGCAATCCCTGTACATGGTCCGCCATCTGGTGACCTGTTAGCACACTTGGCCCACTAACGTATTCCCTTTGGCCCACAAGGTGGTTTTTAAAATTTTGAGCTAGTTGCCAAGATTTTCAAATGGGATGATTTGTATGTGACAACTCTAGAAGGCAAGGACCACATCTGTCTCACTCAGCATTATATCCATATCCCCAGAATGAAGCACATTATGTGCTAAATGAACTAATGAATTAATTAATTAATGGATGGGTTTCCTGCTTCTCTTAAGAACTGGAAGGTCTGGCAACACTGGGTCTCTGTCCCCACCTAGCTTGGGCGCAGTAGAACAGCCCCTCTCCTTGGGACAAACCCTTTTCAGTTGTCCCCAATCCCAGGGGGATTGGTGCACACACACACACACACACACACACACACACCCCTTCCCACCAACCTTGTCCAAATGGAACGTCTTATGACAGGCCCAGCCCAAATGCCCCCTGCCCTACAGGCCCTTGCACCTAGAATAACTCTTTCCAATGTTCCTTGCGAACGCACAGATACACCCTCTTTCTCTGTCCCTCTCAAGAACTCCAAGTGTACCTTTCCTGGTACCAGCTATTTCTCCCTTTGTCGCCCTCTGAGACCTGCATCCCCTTGGGGCCACCCACCCATGGCCTGGGGCTGGCATGCACCACACCAGTGGAGGGGGTTTAAGGAGTTCCACCCGCTTTAACTGAGTGTCTAATGTGTGCTCTTCATGGTGCTGGACACAGGGCCCGAGGAAGGGCGTCTAGGTCCAGCCGTGAGGACCCACATCTGATGGAGGGGCAGCTGGGTGTGGGCTGCAGGAGCTCCCCTCCCCCACGGTGTCCTCGTTGGTGGGCACTTACTTTCTTTGGGCACAAAGTGGATGAGGCGGCTCCTCACCTTCACCTGGGCAGGCTGGATCTGACACTTGCCGGGGGGTGCCCGTCTGCCAACACACAGGAGGTCATGAGTCCCGCCCTGGGAGCCGGCCCTGAGCATGTCCCTCTGACATCACATTCCCTCTCTAGCCAGGCAGGAGGGAAGGGCAGTGTGCTTTCAGGCCTGGGAAGGTGTGGAATGGCTGCCACTTATGAAGTCCCTTACAATGGCCTGCCAAGAGCCCATTCAGCTTCTGCATGAGGGCCGGTGGCTCACCTGAGCCACTTCTGATTCAGAGCGTGACCTGTCTGCAGGACACAATCAAATGTCACAGCCCTTCTCCTCCCACAGCCTGTAACTAACTGCAGCCCGATTCCTGCCTGCTACCCTGGCCCCCTGCGCCCACGGCCTTAGAGGAGGGTCTCTCTCTGCCCCTCTAGTTCCTTGATTTCTGCTGATGCAGAATCAGAGATCCCTCCGCCTGGAGGAATCAGGGAAAGATTAAGTCCATTTAAAGAATAAAGGGGGAGAGAGAGAGAGAGAGAGAGAGAGAGAGAGAGAGAGAGAGAGAGAGAGCCCCCCGGGCTGGCAGTAGAGCCAGGGACCTGGGGGCCTTGGAGAGTGGGAGAGAAAAGAGTCAGAGAAGGGTTGCCAGGGCTATGAATTGGGCTCCTCTGACATCTTTGAGGGGCACCAGTAAGGAATGGAATCCCATTTTAATTAGTTTTTGGCTGTCGATATGTAAGTCTTTTAAATGGGAACGACCCTATTCTGGGACTGACCCACGTGGGTGCAAGACTTCAATAGGTTCCACCAGCACAAGGGGGAAACCCTAGGGGTAAAGCAACCATGTGACACGAGGTGGCTTCCAGACAGAAGGAACTTGGGCTTTTCCCCCAGAAGCTGAAGAAACGCAACCAGGCAACACACTTCTGAAAGCCATAGAAAGGGTGGGTTTTCTGGCTGCTCTGAACTCCAGATAATATCCTCATGCTTCTCACAGACCCAGCAGAGTTTTGCTCCTCAAGGAAATTATGTAAAAAAATCTTCATTATGCAAAAGGGTAGCAGATACATCAAAAAATGCCACAGCAGTTATATTTGGGTGGTCACGGATGACCCCACCCCCTCCACTCCTGGTTTCTCCGTTTGTCCTGTCATGGGACCTCTGTGCAATATGTCATGCGGCAAAGAAACACATTTATTCCAAAAGATAAAAATAAAAGAGAAGGATCAGAGAGGGAGGAGTCTAGCCTTTTCCTGGCTCCTCCCATCCACAAGACCTGGAGCAGAAAGAAACTTCCCTCGGCTGCACAGGGATAATAAGGGGTCAATAGCATGCTGCCCAAACTAGGACGAGGTCAAAGGCAGCATCTGGCACAACTTAGGTGCTCCATAAATGTGACATTTCCTTAGAGAAGCACTCTTTTTTTTAAAAAAAAAGTAAATAACCTAAATGCCTGAGGAATGGTTAAGACAATTATGGCACAGTGAGTCAACAGAAAAGTACGCAGCCATTAAAAACGATCCTTTTGAGGGTGATGTTGCAACGTGGAAATGTTTACACAAAGTAGGGAAAAACGAACGAAGAAAAATGCAGTTTGCATGTGCTCCACCATGATGACGTAAATCCCGGGCTATGCAGGTAAAGATGGGTGAGACCTCAGGGAAACGAAAAGGGGGCATGAAAAGAGGACCTATGTTTTTCTTGATAAATAGTTCTGTCAATAATTAATAGATCGGTGCTTAAAAAAAAAAAAAAAAAGTGTGGTGAGCAAGGAATGTCTGAGAAGCTGTCACAGACCAGAGGAAGCTCAGGAGACAGGATGACTAAATGCAATGTGGGATTCTGGATGGGATCCTGGAACGGAAAAAGGACACTGGGGGAAAGCTAGAGAAATCTTTTACAAAAAGTGCAGTTACTTTAAAACAGTGTGGAGTCTAATTAACAGTAACGTACCAATACTGTTCATTAGCAGTGACAAAGATACCACGATAAGGTAAGACTTCAATAACAGAGGACGCTGGGTGAGGGGAATAAGGGAAACTCTATGTTATCTTTGCGACTTATCTGGAAACCTAAAACTATTCTAAAATTTTTAAAAGAATTTTTTTTAATGTGATGATGGGGTCTGCGCTTATTGTCCCCCACCAGTATCTTCGACTCCCTCATGTGGTGAGTAGAGCGGAACTTTGAGGCTGGCAGGCCCCGTTTTGAATCCTGGATCTGCCCCTCACCAGCAGTGTGGACTGGGCTAGTCACATCCCAATTCTGGGCCTCAGTTTTCTCATCTGAAAAATGAGGGTATGACTAATACCCACCTTAGGGAGTAGTAAGAAGGGGAAATGAGGCAATGGAGGTGAGGGCTCCTGGCAGACAGTAGGAACTCAGGCAATGCGGTGGGCCGGGACTCACCTGGAGGGGTCAATCATTTTGTAGACAACCCCACGGGCCGCTGTGGCACTCGGCACGCCTGTCGACATGAAGTACAGCTCCCCTTGGACAAGAAACAGGGCAAGGAGTGAGAATGCTGCCTGAATACGGCCCCCCCAGCCCCATGGCCCCCACCTCAGGCTCTGAGACAGACCCTAACCTCAGAAGGCAAGGCATGAGGGAACACGTTCCAGCTCAGGGTAGCTCTCCAGTGCCCAGAACTGGAAACAGAACCTGAGGAGGGCATCCAGACATGCCCAGGGTCTTCTGTCAGAGCGTGGACCCATCCAGGCTCTGACCTCTGCTCTCGTCCCTCCTGCTGCCCCAGCCCCACCCCTGGTCCCTGCCAGGGGTTTCACGCCCGCACACCTCTGGATATAAGGAGGGACCTCAGCCCAGCTCCCCCACCAACTGCTGACTGGGTGGCGCAGGCACATGTGGCTCCCTGAGCCTCAGCTTCCTCACCCAAAACAGATGCCTCCTAGGACTGTTGTTAGGATTAAGAGAGCACACAGTGAGTGCTCAGTCAGTGTTAGCTATTACTGCTGTTGTCACTGTCACCCAGGATCTGGGTCCTGCCAAGTCTTTGAGGCCAGAGTCTCTCTCCACTGACCAGCAGGCAGAATACAAGCTCGGGGAGTGTCTCGTGTGAACACTAGTCCCTGCACTCAGCCCCACCAAGTGAGTGCCAGCAGCTGTGGGACAGCCCCACTCTACGCCTCAGTTTCCCCACCTCTCAGGATGCAGTGAAAATGCAATGAGTGAGTTACAAACACCTGGCACCATGAGTGCTATCAGGGAGCAAGAGGTGTCTGTTCTCTGCTCATCCAATTCTGCCCCTGACTCTTGCTGCCAGAGGTGCCTATATCCAGGAAATAGGCTTCATTATTCCCATCTTACAGATGAGAAAACAGAGGTTCAGAGAGGTCAAGTGACTTATCCAAAGTCACACAGCTGGTGAGTGGTTAAGCCAGACCTGGAATTCAGGAACATCTTTGCCCCTGAGCCCACACCGATTCAGGATACATGGTTGGTGGGAGGCCCAGACACAGGCCACGTGTGACTCAATGTGATAGTTCAGTCATGCGAATACCTTCAGTCCTTCTAAGGGGACAGTGGAGAGCTCTTCCAAGGTTGGGGGGGGGGGGGTTCCCCAAACAGAGATGGAGACAGTGAGGTGAGAGCTCTGCTTCGGGGGGTGGGGAGTGGGAAGTAGGGGAGGTAATGGGCCCACATGGTGATTATACAACCTGTGGGAGGGAGTGGGGTACCCTGGCAAGCTGATTCCTGCTGGAGAGTACAAAGGCACAGCCATGAATTTGCTGTGTAGCCTTGGGCCATCACTTCCCTCTCTGGGCCACTTCCTGTCTCCCCCCTGGCTGTGCAGCCCTCCCACCTACACTCCCGCTCCTGGAGCAACTCGGGGCTGCCTGTACACTCAGCTCCTTCAGCCTGGAATGCCTTTCTCCATCATCTTCCTTTGACCAAAGCTTAGAGCCCTGCTCTGGATACAGAACCCTCCTCCTCATGTCTGGACATGAACAGTCAACCTCAGTTTCCCCATTTGTAAAGTGACAGGGTTGGACCGGACATACTCCAAAGCCCCTTCTTTCATGCTTGGGCAGGGAGCCCCCATTGGCACTGCCAAGCCCTGCTCAGAGCCACGCTGCCCTCTTGGTCTCTGCGATGTGACCGTCCCTGGAGGACAGCCGGCCAGCAGAGGTCCTTGTTTTACAATTTGCAAGTATCAGAAGAACAACTAGAGAGGCGGAGGCTGGAGCCTGACGCTGGGAGAGGTTTGTTTGCGTTGGACCCCAGAGCGCTGTGCCTTCCAGGGGCCGCCTGCTCAAGCTTGCCAACGGGCTGTTCCTGAGCTGTCTGTCTCAGAGGGGCCTCCGCCTGGCGGTCCATCACTCAGTGTCACTCAGAGGGCTGAGGAAGGGCCCCTGGGAAATGCACCTTCCAGGTCCTGCCTCTATGTGAGTGTGTGTGTATGGGGGAGGGGGGTGCAGATGGGAAGGGTGGACAGAGAGCACTCCTCCTTCCAAAACACGTTAACCCCCTATTGACCAAAAGAAAGGACTTCCCAGCGCCCAGTGGGCTTGGGGTGGCAGTGGGGGCTGGGGCTGCCCTTTTGAAAATTTAGATTCTGATGGGTACTGGTTCAACAAAGGTTTCCCAGACTCAGGCCTGGGGGCCCTGGGCACCAGGCCCTGCGGGGGACACGCCTCAAAAGGCCCCTGGCTGGGTGTTGCCCGGCAACTGCGCCAAGCATCCACTAGGCCCCCTTGGGAACCCCTAGGCTTTTGTCTGAGGACAATCCAGGGCCAAGGACAAAGGCAACAGGCTGGAGCGGCATCCAGCCCCAGTGGCCCCTCTTCCTCTCCCTTCCCCCACTGTTCCTTGCATTGAAAATGCAAGTGCTTGAATGGGGGACCCACGAACAGGCAAGAAGGCGGTGTCTACCCATACTCCGAAGACAATGTAGCTTAATTTTATAGGCCCCAGTACATTTGCCATCAGGAAACCAGGGCAGTGGAAGTCTCAGGAGGCACTCTTCCCCTAACTGGCTGCATCGCCATCATTACAGAGCCTTTCCCGGTCTGCTAACTGCCTTGGACTCTTACCCAGGTGATCACACTCTCCGCAGCAAGCCTCTCAGGGTGGGGCTTCCAGATGAGGAAACTGAATCTCAGACTGGTGAGGACAGATGCCCGGCAAGGTCTTGAGCCCACTGAACACATCACTCTCCAGCCTGAAGTTGATTTCAGGCCTGAGACCCCATTCCTCAAATCCCAGGCCAGAAGGACCCATGGGGTGGGGGCGCCGCCCAGATGCAGAGACCCCAGGAGTGCTCACCGGCCTCGTCCTCTGCGAAGGAGATGATGTGCGGATAGTAGTTGTTGATGAGGCCCGGGAACTCGCAGGTCTGGCCCCGGCCCATGCAGATCTCACTGTACCGCCACCGGCCTGTCCCCTGTTTCTCTCTGAGGGACATCAGACGCCTGCAAAGGAAGAGGAGCTGTGGGTCATGCCTGGCATGGTGCCCAGGGGAACCCCACCTCCAACCCATCCATCCACTCATCTGTTATCCAGGCAATGAGGACCATATGTAATTGTAGGGTCCAGTGCAAAATGAGCAGGCAGAGCCCCTTGTTCAAAGAACACTAAGCAGTTCAGGACACTGAAGGCAGAGCATTAAGCCAAATGTGGGCCCTTCTGAGCGTGGGGCCCTGTGCCAGTGCACAGGCCACACATGCATGAAGCTGGCCTTGCCCGCAGTCTTTACTGAGCACCTACTATGTACTGAGAAGCTTGGGGGCGGGGCACGCAAGACCAAAGACCAGCTTGGTTCCCGCCCTCTCAGCTCAGCCCAACCTACTGACCAGCAGGCGGCAGTCAGGAGCTAACTTGGGTTTCAGAACCCTCCAAGGCTGGTGCGCAGAAGTGTATGCGCACTTTGGAGTTGCCTCAGCTTCTGAGCACATGGAGCCTGGGCATCTTCGGAATATGCAGATCTGACCCTTTGCTCCCTTTTCTACCTGTCAGTTACCCACTGATACTTCTAGCTCCTGCTCAGCTGTCTGTCCCCTCCTCTGGGAAGCCCTCCTGACTGCCCCCATGTTGGGCTTCTCCAGCCTGTGCACAGGCTTTCTGGGGTTGGACTAGAGAACACTGAGATTTGTCTCCCTGACTCAGGTACGAGGTATTCTTCAACTCTGGCCCTGGCACCTGACCCAGCAGACAAGCTTGGGAAAGGTTGGCAAAACTAATTGAATCTCTGTAGACAGGTGACTTGGGCACGTCTCGGGGAGGGAGGAAGTGGGATAAGTGAATCAGGGTAAAAACAGAGGCTTCATCTAGACCCATTTACCAGATGGCATAGCTGAGTCCTAGAGGCAGACACCTAGGGAGGGGCAGAGCTGGGAGAAAGATCCAGCACCCAGAGGCCCAGATCAGGGCTCTCTCTGCTCTAGCTGCAGACATCCTGGCCACACACCCACACCCAGGTCAGCAGCCTGCAAGAGGTGAGAATGCCCCTGCCAGCCTCAAGCTCCCTTAATTCCTTATTTTCCCTCCTGAGGAACAGCTGCGCTCATGTGGAGAATCTAGGGTGGCAATAATCAAGAACCACCCGATACCATCTGCATACTAGATTCTAAGTGCTGTGTGAATTAACTGACTCAGTCCTCAGAAACCCCTAGGATGCAGATGCTATTATCATCTTCATTTTGCAGATGAGCAAACTAATGTACAGAGAAGTGGAGTAACTGGGTCAAGGTCACATGGCTAATAAGTAGGCCAGGATTGGGACCCAAGTGATCTTAGCTGCACTTTTAAGCATCATGCCAGGTGTATATCTCCCCTGTGCCTCTCTGGTCCTCAGTTTTCTCCCCTGTACAATGGGAGAATGAGGTGGTCATGAGGTCCCATAAGCTCCTCTGGGGAAGGAGTCTGACCCACAGCAGGTTTGCAGGGTATGCTCTTTTCCCCTCCAAAACCTGTGTAGGGTGTGACACCCCCACCCACACTTTCTAGGGTCTCGGTAGGTGGAGGTGGCACTGCCATAAAGTGTGGGAATCAGGCAGCAAGTCTTCAGGGGCCCCCATGGTCAACCCTGGGTTGGAGCCCAGCTCCCCTCTCCCCAGCAGGGTGGTTCTCTAGCCTCTCTCTTCTGGACCAATGCTCCCTGGGGCCCTAGCCCGCTGGCACAATGACTGGTCCTACCTACCTGGGGTGACCCTAAACCTGTCTAGGAAGTTGTTTGTGTTCCCCGGACCTTGCTCCTTTGCCCTCCCAGCCCTCCAGAACTGCTGTCAGGCCACCTACCCGCTCATGAAATCTCCGAAAATATAGAGGCCGTTCAGGTTGGGGTACTCGCAGCCGCGGTACACATAGCCCCCGGTTACTGACTTTCCCAGTTTGTGCGGGTAGGCAAATATGGGCAGCACGTCATCTGCAGTGTGGGGAGAAGGTGGGGTGAGTCTTGGGGGAATCCCCTCCCCCACAACAAAACTTCGTGGGTGGTCCTGAGTCTTGCTGGGCAAGGGTATATGAGGTCACTAGGAAGGTTGGAGATGGGGCTCCAGATATTCACTCAGGGAGGGAGGTGCTTACAGCTTATAAGGTGGGTAGGACAGCCCACCTTGGGGGGCGAGAAAAGGAGGAGACTCCCAGGAGAATTGGGGAGGGGAATGAGGCGAGAGGAGGTCCCGGGTAGGGGGTTGGGGGGTCAGAAGGGAGGCATTGGCGTATGTCCCGTGGGTGAAGGATGGATCTGGGATCAGGGGCTCCCCAGGGGCCATCTCGTTGAGCCTCGTGTGGCCACCGAAGGAGGCGCTGGCGTACAGCGGTGGGATGGGGGACAGATCCGAGGAGGAGGGTCCCGGGAGCGCGCAGAGGGGTGGGGGTGGCGGTCACCGAGGGAGGTGTTGGCGCACAGCTTGCGGTCGTAGCACTCGAAGCCCTCGCGCGCGCGCCAGCCATAGTTGCGACCGCGCTCCACCAGGTCCACCTCCTCGAACTTGTTCTGGCCCACGTCGCCGCAGAAGAGACGCCCGCGGCCTGCGCCCGACGCCGGGTCGCCACGGTCGAACGAGCATCGCCACATGTTGCGCACCCCCAGGGCGTAGACCTCGGGTCGCGCGGCGGGGTCGCCCACGAACGGGTTGTCGGGCGGGATCCGGTAGAGCGGGCCGCGCTCGTTGCCGTCCACGTCGATGCGCAGCACCTTGCCCAGCAGCGCCGACCTGCGGGCGGGTGGGTGGGAGACGGCGCCTGCTCGGAGTCGCCCTGCGCCAGGGCTCTCCGGCATGGCGGGGCAGGTACAGGGGCCCCGGGCCCACGGCCCAGCCAGAAGCAAGGCAAGCCTGGGCTGTGGGGCCAGAGACCGAGGGTTCAGTCTTCCTCAGCTCCTTACCAGCTGGGTAACCGCCTTCGTTCATTCAACCTTACTATGTGCCAGGCCCTGTCCCAGGCATTGAACATGCATACCATGTACGGCCTGGTTTAGGCCTCACAACAAATCTTTTAGGTAGGTGGGTATTATTGCGACCCCCATTTTACAGATGGGGCAGCTGAGCTCAGAAAGGTCACGTAAGTGCCCTGTTGCCACACGGCTAGTAAATAGTAGTAGGGCTGGAGTCCAGCCCAAGGAGCTTGGCCATAGAAACCCAAGCTCTTAACCACGACACTGTCTAACCTTCCCAGGCTGTGTCCTCCACTAATATGAGGCTGGTCCTCTTTCCTGCTCATTCACAGGGTTATGCTATAGGGTGAAAGTTAATGCTCCTAGAAAAATGACTTGTGTGTAGTTTACTTCCAGCACCTAACACAGTGTCTGGCACATAGTAGGTGTTCTATGTGTTTGCTGAGTGAGTGAATGAGTGAATGCAATCAAAGTCAAGTGCACCATACAGAGTACAGGTCAGGGGCGGGAGGTGGGAGAGAGAACACTGCAGATCTTCGCATAAGGGAGACTGACTTCTTGCTTTCTCTCTCCCACACCCCTAGGCCATTGTAGGCAGAACCACAGCATACCAGAAAGCAGATAGGCCTCAGTGCTGGTTCAGTTCATCCCATATTCTACACCCCTGCCCCTACCTCAAAGATCAGGCAACCCAGATTCTGAGAGGGGGACCACTTCCCAGATCCTGCAGACAGCTCTGGACTGGAAGCCAGGCCACTCCACAGCACCTCGCAACATCACCTTCTACAACCCCTGGAGTGAGAAGACCTCAGGATGTGCCCTCCAGAGCCACACAGAGCAGGCGTGCAGCCCTAACCTCCACAGAGCTCCTGGGGGTGAGTAGCTTGTGGGTTTCATTCATCACATGACAAAAGTGACACATGATGGGGGAAATCTGCGTTGTGCTTGAAGACAGGAAGCACACTGGGGAACACTCTTTTATCTGTGATTGTTGATGCACCTACGTAATTAATGCATGGGTTTTCCCTTGCTCTCGGCATTTTGGTGACTCCCAAATGCCGCTTTACAAGGCAGGACTGGCGTGGTTTGCACATTTGATGCAACTGTGTGCCCACCACTCGCACACAGCTTCAGCACCCAGGCATTTCCCTCATTAAAGACATCTTACAAGTGTCCTCTGTAACGATGATAAAACGCTCGCAGCCACTAGAGTTCCCACAGTTGATCCCCGACTGCATACGTTTAGGTTTTACCCAATGGGTTCCTGTCGCATGCTCCAGGCTGTCAACACCAAGCTGCAGACTGCAGCCCAGAGCCACACCATGCACCAGGCTTCCATAGGTAAGTGGGCAAAAGTCATAGCAGCAAAATAATTGTTTTAAGTTCTGTCCAATTATCCACAAATCCTTAATTTCTATTTTCTCAACTTCATCTCGAAACACATCCCAAACATGAGAAAGCTGCACTGACTCTTACACCGTCACATATGAAAGCACAAGTCACAAATTGTGACTACTTTAATTACTGTAATCAGCATCTGACTCGCTATTTTTACTTTCTGGGCTGAGGAGGGTTTTGTCCTTTTGGCTAAGAGAATGGAGGAGGCTGTCCTGAGACTGCTAGATAGCCTTGTCTACACTCACATGACTCATAATTGTGTGTGTGTGTGTGTGTGTGTGTGTGTGTGTGTGTGTGTATAGGAGTGGAATGATGGCAGGCCATCTGCTCAAGCCAAGAAGTGAGTAACTGAGAGCAATTTCTAGGCCATCGTAGGTGACCCCTGGGACAGAACACCCACTTAACCATACGACCCTGCTCCAACCAGCTCACATGCCCCATTTGGTCTGAGAAGCACCCCTTTCCTTTCTCTGGTTCCAGCAGGGCTGGGCTGACTTCAGAGAAAATCCTATCTTCCCAGAGGCTCTCTGATGCCACTTATCAGGCACCTATGACAAGTAGGCACTATGCCTGTCCCTCCACAAACATGACTGTCTTTATTCCTCACGACAAGCCTCCCCATGGAGATTATTATTATTCCCCTCTGGCTGACAAGAAGCAGTGACCTGATGAGACCCCAGCTGGCTAGCTGCAGGCTAAGCTGGGGTCCAAGGCCCTTTCTGCTGCCCTCCACTGCATGGCTGAGGAGGTAACCCCCTCCAGAAGAGCATGTAATCCAGGAGTATATAAACCAGCCCACCAGCCAGCCGGAGCACGACATACTTGTTTTGGGCATTTCCAAACTTTCCAAAGGGGTCTCCAGCCATCCCGCCATCTCCGGTAAAGATGTAGAGGTACCCATCGTCCCCAAAGAGGAGCTGCCCCCCGTTGTGGTTCGAGGCTGGTTCTTCGATCTCCAGGATTATCCTAAAAGAAGATAAGGCGACCCCCACCCCAAAAAAATAACCTCAGCCAAAAACACAAGACAAGGTCACAGCAAAAAAAAACTCCTCTCTCAGATGTCATTTCACAGTTGGAAAGATGTTTCATATCATTTATAGCAAATGATTTTTACAAAGATCTGTTAGGCTCAGCAGGGATAATTTACTCCATGTGCTAACAAGGAATTGGAGGCTCATTGGGGTTGAGGAACTCGCCCAAGGTCACACCCATAGGGAGCAGAGCTGGGACTAGAACTCAAGTCTGCTAGTTCTGGTTTAGCGCTTTTTCTACTACTCCCCACTGCTAGCACCTGCCCTGCTATAATCATGCAAAACTGTTGACCCAGTCACTGGCACAACTGGTTTCTTCATCGTCATAGCTACCCACACACCAGCCATGTAAGCTGCGCACTTTCTACACACTCCCTCATTTGTCATCTACTGTAACTTCGAAGGCGGTGGTCTGGTGGCATGGGCTGAACTCACCTCCACACCCACACCCACCCATCAGCAACCTCCATGACTGCCGGCCAGCTGGCTTCCGGTTCGGCTTTGCCAATGGAGAGTGGAAGGCAAGAGCCCCGTTTCCCTGGCTTCTGGCTCTGCCTCCAGGAGTAGTGGTTGCGGAGATGGCAACAGCGCTGGTGAGTGTGGACACCTGGGCTTCGGCCCAGACTTCTTGGTACCGGGAGTAGCAAACGCAGCAGCACAGACCTTGTCCCTTTGGTTCTCCAGCCCATGAGTGGCAACAGCCTCGTGCAGTTACTAATTTCTAGGTAACTTGACCTTCCCCTTTTCCTCTCCAGCTCTCCCAACACCTTTGTAGTCCACTCACTGTATTCAATTCCCTCTTACTGACGTGCTTAGGCTGGTTTAGACTTTCCAGGATGGGTCAGTGACTTACCAATCTCTTATCCATGCAGATAAGAAAAACCAAGATACAGAATGGTCAAGAGCTTGAACCCAGGACTTTGGGCCTTCGGAGCCAAGACTGGAAGCCTTTCCACGTGAGGCACACATGACTTGGTGAGCCATACGGAGCCCCAAACTCCAGGTCGTCCGAGGAGAGGACAGCTTAGACTGTGGGTTTGTCCACCTCCCATTGGTATCCCAGCCCTGGGAACAGAGACTGACAGCTGACTCAGGAAAGGATGACCACTCGTTCCTGGCCCTGTCCTGAGCCAGGCAGGCCTACTTCTCCCCCTACATGAGTCAAGTTCTAGGCTTGTACTTGTGAAGCCCCCACAGGACCCTCAATGAATGCTGACTCTAAAATATGTTCATTTGTATATTTTGTATTGCACCTTCAATCTTTATCAGGAATAAATTTTTAAGCGTCACTATTGAAGACACGTCCATTCTGTCCCTCTGTCTCCCCTCTGTGAGATCCATGTGACACACTTGGTCTCTCGTGGAGAACTGGTTGTGCAGCCTCATATAAGACCATGAGTGTTATGTTTTCTCCTTTTGCTCTGGCTGCCAGGAAGCTCATAGTCAAAATTACCGCTGCATGACAAGATCCACATTAGCTTAGCCAGCATGTTTGATTCCTTCTCCTTTTTATACTTTCAGTGTCAAGATTTTAGTTCCATCAAACACATGACGTATTGTTATTTGCCTATTTGCCCTCAGATCCAGTCGGTCCTGGCCCTCCCCCTACCTGTTCTCTACTTCAGAGGGCCAGTTCCAAAAAACTGCATTTCCCGTGCTTCTTTGCTAGCTAGATCCAGCCAATGACGGCATTGGCAAGAGACTGGAGTGCGGGAGAAAGGGAGAAGCCAGGGTATTTCTCCCCATATCTCTCTCTCTGCTTCAGGCAGTGTCTTGGCAATATAACAGCACCTCCCCCCTGGGTCTAGCTCCCCCTGCCCGGGCCCACCATGGTTCCAGCTTCCACTGAGTGGCTCCAGCTCTGGGGGCCTAGTCACCCTGCCTTCTCACTTTGTCCTCCAGCCCAAGAGGTAGAAGCAGCTTCCTTCAGCTATTAAACTCAAAGTTGCCTCACTTCTTCCGCAGGTTGCTCTGCCATCATTTGTAACACCTCAGTAACTAATTCCCATATCAAATTCTGCCTGTTGAATTATCTGGTACAGGATTTATTTTCCTGACAGACCAGGGTTCCAGCTCTGATGCTTCCTGGTTGTGTGACCTACCAGGTCACTTCACCTCTAAGCTGCCACGTCCTCATCTATAAAACGGGGAAGGTTATACTAATCTCACTCAGCTTTATGAGAACCAAATGAAACGGACCATCTGAACTTGATGGTCTGGACTTGATCCTGTGCTATCTGCTTGGCAGCTGTCCCTCCCCTGACCCCAGAACAGAACGTGGGGTTCAGCCCCTTCCCCAGGGTGATGTTCCAAACATTTAACAACCTGAGCGGCACACAGCATGAATTGACATGGTCATATTGGCCGCATTCCAGCCCTGCCCCCACCCAGCCCGGCTCCCCAGGGAGGCCACCTCTCAGACTCGTGGTCCACGGTGTTCCCGTCATCCTCCGAGACCCTGAACTCGCTGACGCGGATCCACTCGTCGAAGTCGACCCCCACCGAGTAGTAGACGTAGAGCTTGCCGTTATGCCGGAAGCGAGGGTGGAAGGCAACGCCCAGGAAGCCGCGCTCGTCGCCCTCCCACGGTGAGGTGAGCACCGCCAGGCTGATGTTCAGGAAGGGCTTCTCCAGCCGCGAGCGGTCGGGCAGGTAGGCCCACACCAGCCCCACCTGCTCAGCCACGAAAAAGCGGTGGGTGCCGTCCCGGGCATGGACCATGGCCACGGGGTTGCGCAGCCCATTGGCCACCTCCTCCAGGCACAGCTGCAGGCAGCCCTTGGCATCGGCCACCACACGGCCCAGGTTCGAGTTGAGGTTCTCGTTGACCAGCAGGCGCGGGAAGCAGTAGTCCGTGTCGTCCAGGGACAGGTAGCGGCAGAACTTGGCACGGTTGCCCTCCAGTGCCCAGAGTTCGCGGTCCGGTGAGAGGTGGCGGAACAGGCCCCGGCAGGTCTGCCACATGTCCAGGCAGTAGTCCTCGCAGAGCCCGGGCACCGTCCGCAGGGGCGTGGATGGGTCTTCTGCATCGTAGAGATGGGCCGCATAGGGCGAGCATTCCTGCAAAGAGAGGGACAGCTCAGGGATGCTTTGTGGTGGCACTTATCAGCTGTGTGACCTTGGGTAGGTCACCCCACCTCCTAGGACCTCAGGCTACTGATCTGTGAAATGGGAACAAGTCCATCTGTCTGTTAGCAGGATTAGTCGCAACTACAGCAGCAACTACAGCAGGCCTCAAGCCTCCTCGCTGGCATTCTTTTTCTCTTGCCTTAATGCTTCTGTTAGGACAAATAACCACAACTATTACTATGACTAATAACAACGACATCAGCAGCTACTCTTGAGCACCTGCTGTGTGCCAGGAGGGTCTGAGGTACTTATCTACTTTCTCTTTTAATGTGATGCCTCCTTTGCTTTGTTTAGCTCCCGGCTCAAGGGCCACCTCCTCAGAGTTTTTCCCTGACCACCTTCCACCACCTCCCTTTCCTCCTGGCCTCCAACTCAGCTTATAAAAGAAAAAAGCAACATCTAACATGACTTGATATTATAATAAAAATGAATGCATTTACATGGTTATTGTCTGTCTTCCTCAGGACATTAATTCCATGAGGGCAGGACTGTAGCCTGTCTTGGTCACTGCCCCACCCAGAGCCTAAGACAATGCCCAGCACATACACAGTAGGCTCTTGGTGAGTACTGAGGGAAATTGCTGAATAGTAACATGCCTGACCATCCCTTAATGGTGACTAAGTGCTCCTACCTCCGTTATTCACTTAATCCTCACAAGAGCCCATGGGGGGAGAGTGCTACAGATGGAGAGACTGCGGCAGCCCCCCCTCCCCCGGCTGTCATTCTGTGCCATTCAGACAGCTTGGAGGAGTCTGGGCTTGGTCGCAGGCTGAGCCCACTCTCCCCAGCACCACGGAGGCTGGCACCTGTATGTGTGCATGTGTGTCTTGATAACGCCCATGGCCTCACACCCCCCTGGATCCTCCTCTTCTTCATCCCTCGGGCACCTTGTTACAGCCTCTCCCAGGCAGAGGCCTAGGGCTGGCCCCTACTCTGTCAGCTACCAGAGCAGTTTTCCCATGAGATAAAGGAACCAGACCCCCTGGGGCACCTCTTCAGACCCTCTCAGCCTCAGTGGCCCCCATTCTAGCTCTGCTGGGCGCTAACTTCACAGGGTAAAAACCAACAGCCATGGCTCACCCCTTGCCTCCCACCAAGGGCTTCCCCATTCATGAGACACTGTGGACCCCATGCAGTGCCCATGATTTGGAATGTGCAGGAAGTAATACCTCTGGGGCAAGCCTTTGACCCCTGGGAGGAGGAAGCTGACAGCTGAATTGTTCTGCCTTCCTCCCTGCCCACGAACAGTCCTGATTCACAGTTCATATGGTTTCCTGGAAACGTGGGCCTGCAGGTTCAAGCATCACTCACATTTAGCAGTAGCCAGCTGGAAACTACATCCTCAACTGGGCTCTCCCTCCACCCATCACTCCAGCTTTCTGGTCGACTCATTCTAATAAGGAAATAGCCCACCAGCTTTGCCTTAGGTTCTGCTTTGGGAAACCCAGGTGGAGGCAACAAACCCGACCAGGCCTCTCCCAGCGTCAAGCCTCCAGCACCCACCCTCTGAGAGCTGAGAGCCCACCCCACCTCCCATCTCCCCCTAGCCTGACAGCCAACACAGACGTATCCAGATACTCACTGACGCCTGATCCACTCTGCCCACAGCTTCCCCATAGCTCTGCCATCATTTTCACCTCTGAACCTTAGCATGCACTGTTCCCTTTGCAGGCATGCTCTTCCCTTGTAGACAGAATTCTATTCAGCCTTAAATAATAACCATGGCCTTTGGAGCATAGTAATAACAGTAATAGCTCCTGGGCATTCGGGCAGACTGTGGGCCAGGACCAGGCTGGGTGCTCTAGTGAATCTGAATTTCCTCCTTGAGGCATCTGCAGGCAAGAGGTGTACACAGATGGGGAAGCAGAGACTCAGAGAAGGAAGCCACTGACCAAGGTCACAAGCCAGAGTGGACAGGCTTGGGTTGGCAGGCAGGAGGAAGGGAGAAGCAGAGTATTTCCCAGCTCCACTGGCTGGCTGCTAACTACCCAGCCCCTGGCACCATCTTACTTGCACCTCCCTGCCCAGGGCACAGTCCTCAGCTCCCCAGGCTCTCTAAAGACCTCCCTTGGTCGGAGCCCCTGACAAGAGCAGATATAATTACTTCTGTCTGTGTCTGACACACACACCGCTCCATCACGAGCTCACCCAGCCAAGGCCAGCTCTGACTCAGCTATGGGCCCTGGAGGCCTCAGGGGCTGCTCTTCCCGCAGGAGGGGAGGTGCTGACAGCCGTGTGTTCCCCCCTCACAGGCAGGGCCCGGCCAGGTTCCAACAGGAGGCCTCCAGCACAGCAGTGGCAGACTGCCCTTTTGGCTGTGTTCTCAGGCTCCAGGCCAGGGGCTACTCCCTCCCGTTACATGATTGTGGCTTTTGGTCACACCACAGCCTGTCTTCCTGGCCCCGCCACTGCTACTGTGGAGCCGAGGGCCACTTGGTGATACGCACTTAGAGGTTCAGTCACTGTCCCAGGCCCAGACGGGGATACCACATTTCACACACTCCGCTCTGCTGACAAGCAGCCAGACGGCCGGGCCTGGCCTCTGTACAGTGCCACTTCTCCCCCCACGGTCCCCCGAGAGCCTCCTGTGGTCCAGCCAATGGCTGTGGGAGGACCAGGGGGAGTCTGTGTGCACACATGCTTCATTTACTCTCCGTGTGGTAGGGTCACTGTGACTCCTATTGTATAGATGAGAAACTGACGCGTAAGGGTCACAAGTCAAGAAGTGGCCAAGCCTGGCTCAGACACAGGCCTCTGACGTCCAGACCAGGGCTCTTTCTACATGAGTCAGCAATGTCTCATCCCACAACTGTTTACTGGGCACTGACTGTGTGCCAGGCACCACCCTTGACTCAGAGACACAGTGGGGAGCAGAACAGACTTCTAGAAACCAATCTGAGTGCCCTCCATTCACCAAAGCGCAGACTAAAACTGGAGAGGGAGTAACGAGGGTCTCTAGGGAGACAGGGAAGTCCAGCACCCACGCATCGAAACACTGGATCTGGAAGGCCCTTGCTCTTGGCCGACGTACTTCCACTGACACACAGTGCAAACCTGGTGCCCAGACCTGGGTCGTCCAGAAGCAGGAAATGACTAGGGGTGCAGGGATTGCTACTGACAAGGAGGACGGTCAGAAGGTAGCCAGTGGGGGCAAGTGGCAGAAAACCCAGAATCGTAGTGCTCAGCTGCCTGGGCCATTCCACCCAGGAGCAAACAGCCTGCCCCCCTCACTGCCCCAAGGCTGCCACCGTGCAGTCACTGATACTCCTGACGCATGGTCCTGAGTCCGGAAGGCTTCTTATGTCCACCACCCATTCTTTAGGAAGACCGAGGCCTTGCGCACAGTGTTCTCTTGTAAGATGTTCCTGCCCCACCCACTTCTGCATCTGGAAAACTCCTATTCCTGACTCAAGTCCCAACGCAAAAGTCTCTTCTTACTTCTCCATTCTTCCAGGGCCCTGACTCCTCCCTGGCCCTTGTAGATGCTTTCACAGCCTTCTGTCCATATCTCCGACATAACACTCACCAAACTGTTATTCTGTAGCTAGTCGGGTGAACTCTCCACTTCTGCTGTCACATCACCATTGCCAGAGATGGCTCAGCTGGTCTGCTTAGCTAGGACTTAATTATCTCTATGCATGTATGTCTATCCCCCTGACTATGGGACCCAGGGCTCAGCACACAGTGGGGCTTCAAGAGGGCAGGCAATATAGCAAAGTGATTAAGAGAAGGGCTTTGGAGTCAGAGCACACTAGAGACTGAATCTACCATTTCCTGTGTGACCCTGGGCAAATTCCCTAACCTCTCTATGCCTATGTCCTCATCTGTAAAAGGGGACAGGAATTCCAACTTCATAAAATTTATGCATATGCTACTTTGTTCAGTAAATGCTCAAACAATATAGGCTATCAAAACTAATAATAATAATAATAATAATAATAATAATAGTAACTCAATGTTCCTTCCTCCAGGAAGCCTTCCCTGACATTTCCAGGGAAAGTGTGGCCTTTCCAAGAAAGCCCCAAGAAAGGGTCTGAAGGATCCAGGAAAGTCAATCACCCTCTGGCTAAGGAGCTATTCTGGGCATCTGGAAGAGCTGTGGGTGCCAGATGGGGGCAGGTTCTGGAGGGGACTGTGGGTGCAGTCATGTTTTCATGGTCTCTCTTTCCTGTCTGGAGTCCATCTCCCCAAGGCAGATGTGAATGCCTGAATGCCTTCTGCCTTTCACTAAACCTTGTAAATAAGGTACCTCGGCAACCTCCCCTGGTGGTGGAAATCAGGAGGAGCTGAACCCAGACACAGCCTTGGCTCACAGAGTACACTCATCTGTCCAGCCTCTCTCCCAGCCTCCCACAAGGCCCCTCCAGGGAAACCATGATCCAGTCTCCGCTGCCCTCTCCAAGTTCACTCCAGACATGAGGTCACTCGCAGAAAAACCTGGGGTGAGATGCTAGCAGCCATTCCACTGCTTGTTGCTCAAAGCCAGGCGGTACTGGGAAGGTTCCCAAGAAAATAGGGGACCTCTTGCCAGCGGAGGTAGCAGGACTGACCCTTTCCTTCCTCCTCCTCAGACCTGCTGAGCTTGCCACATACTAAGTGCTCAATCAACAAATGTGGATTGAATGCATGAATCCTGCTATGTGATCAGGGGTGGGAAGGCCGCAGGACCTGGCCCCAAGGAACCCCTCAGGCATGTGAGGGAGGCAGACGTTTGACCAGACCATTCTAGCTCCTCTGAGATGCACAGTGGGGCCTCAGCAGAGTCTACCAAAGGCAAGCACCCCCCATCCTTTGCATTCTGGAGCTCCCCAGGGCCCCCCATCTGCTCCCAACCCCTCTTATTTCCCACCCAGATGGTCTGCTCACATTAGCAATGAGTGCAGTCCAATTGCCCACACCATGGCCACCACTGGGCTATGTGACCCACAAGCAAGTCCCTGCCTCTCTAGGCTTTCACTGAATCAGCCTCTCGGCCTGGCTCGGTCCCCACCCAGGGCTGGGCAGCTAGTGGGGGCCAAGGAGGCAGCAGAGAAATCCAACTGGAATTGTCCATTGAGCCCCTTGTATATGTCATTTAGCCTGTGTGGCAACCCTGGGGGCAGCTAAGATTGCCCCCATTTTAAGGATGATGCAACTAAAGTGCAGCGGTGACCTGCGCAGGGTCACACAGCCAGGAAGTGGCAGAGCCAGGATCAAATCCTAGTTTGTCTGATTCTAAGCCAGTTCTCCTGCCCCGCCCACAGCACCTGCCCTGCTGGCTGAAGGCTGGGACACTGCGCTGACCCTGCAGGACATCTCTAGCTCCAAGTCCTCTCACTGCCCAGGTGCTGGGACAAGGCCAACCTTAGGGCTTAACAGCCTTGACCCTTACCCACCCGGTTCCCGTCAGCCATTCGGAATCAGACCCACACAGGAAGAAAATGAACAGCTAAGGCACAACCTCGTGTTAAGAGAAGCTGGGGCTCCATCCTCAGAAGGGAGATGGGGACAGATAGGTTTCACCAAAAAGTCACTCAGGTGGTCTTGAAAGATGAGTGAGCCTCTGCTTGGTTGGGGCACCATTCTCGGGAGAGGCCACAGCACCAGCAGAGGTGGGGCCCAAAGCTGCCTGGGCATCCCAGGCCTGGGGCTCACCCAAGGTCTGAGAGTCCGGGATGGGCTCTGACACTGCTCCCTGGGGGCAGTGGAAGGACCCTCATTGGGAGCACTGTCCCCTCCAAGCCCCCCTGCAAACCCAAGGCCAGTACATTGACCATGCCCTCGGCAGGCCCTTGGGCTCCCACTTCCCCTGGGACAACGCCAGGGAGCGCTGAGAGGAACAAAGGCTTCCCACCCTGGTTCCCCGACAATTGGGGGCGGGCTCCCTGGGACGGGGCACTGGAAGATCCCCGGACAGAGGAGCCCCTAAATGCCGAGGGAGTGATGACAGCATCCGTTCGGACTCCTGCTTCAGGAGGGTAAACTGAGGCCCACAGAAGGCCCAAGTCACAAAGCCAGTGAATGGCAAAGCCCTGGCCCTCCCAGGATGCCTGTCCTCCCGCTCTGGGTCGAATTACTCCCGCTGGGGGCTCGGGGTCCAAAGCCCACTGCCTACCCATAATCCTCGCCCAATGGTATTGCCACCGCCGCCGCCCACGGCTGGGCGAACGGGTCCCAGGCGCGCGCCCTACCGCCGCCCGCGCGCCCGCTCACCTGGCACAGCAGGTCGAGCGCGTAGCCAGCGCACGAGGCCCACAAGCCGGCGTCCACGCGCGCCGCCAGGGCCCCAAAGCGGCCGGCCAGCGCCGCGTCCTGCTCTGGAGCGCAGCAGCCGAAGGCCGAGTACTGCGCGCAGAAGCGCAGCGGCTGCGGAGGCCGGAAGGGCGGCCTGAAGTCCAGGCACTGCGGGTGCGTCGCTGCCCGGAGCACCCGCAGAGCCAGCAGCGCCAGCAGCGCTCCGGCCCCGGCCCCGGCTCCGGCTCGCCCGCCCGCCATGCCGCCGCCGCCCCGCTCCGCCCCGGCCCCAGGGGAGCTGTCGGCCGCGCCCTGAGCGCCCGCCTCCCGCCTCGCCGGCACCCTCCCTGGGCGATCGCTGAGCGGGCAAGGGGGGGCCACCCAGCAGGGCCTCGAGTTTGGGGACCTGCCCTGCAAGATAGTCACCTCTGGTGCGGGACGCCCTGGTGGGGCTGAAGAAGGAGGAGGGGCACGGAACAGAACTCGAACACCGCACAACCTCTGTTCCGGCTGCGCTGGTCTGGCAGCGTCTTCCTCCTAGACCCAGAGCCTTTCCAAGGACAACGGCAGTGGGCCTGCCTCCTGGGGTCCCTGGTGCGGGCTGTTTCCCCGTGCTGCCTGGGACACAGCTTCCTCCCTCAGGCGCTATTTAGCCCAGGAGCCCCGGGAGGGAGGCTTGGACTCTGGGGTTCCAGTCCTACCTCTAACCAGGCGGGGGGGGGGGGGGGGGGGGGGTAGGGAGGGGTAACAATAGAGATGATGGCTGGGAATTCTCACGAAATCACCTAAAAATGGGGGTGCAGCCATACAAAGGGCAGGCATTGTTGCTCGGGGAATCACAAGTAGAAGTGAAACCTCGGCGGGGGTGTGGGGAGGGAGGCTGGGGCAGCCTCCAGAGTCCACTCTTGGACCCCACCCCAAGCTTCTCCCCTTTCTTCCCTCTTGAGCCAGCAGATTCTGCTACAGCCCAGGACGGCTGGGCCTGCTCCCCCCCACACTGCATGCCTCCTGGGTGGGCCTGCAGCTCTCCATCCTGCAGCTCCTGGCCCAGCTTCTGCCCTATACCATTCCCCTGGATTGTGGGTCCCTTTATACAGATGACGGAACACAGGGCAGTCAGGAGCTCGCCCAGCTCACACAGCAAGCTGGTACTTGAGAACACAAGCATCTCCATTTCTGTTCTGATACATAAGGAGCTTGGAAGCCGTCACACCTCTCTGCCAATAGGAAAAAAGCTGAACAAACTGAAAATCAATGACTTTTCTTAGACCAGTTAGAGAACTGAGTTCTGAGGGTCCACCAATACCCTCAAACCTGGAGAGACAAACAAATCCAGTCTCAGTCGAGATCTGCTCCTCAGGAGAAGAAGTTGCTGGAGCCATAAACTGGTAGGATGGCTGAAATGGGAGTTTTGATGAATTGCTGGGGGCTGAGTGTGCACTAGTATGAGACTGAGAAACTCGGGGGATAGGGATTCACAGTCCAAAGGAGGGGGGCAAAATTTTGTGATTTTTACCTCCAGGATCACCCCCCCCCCCCAAGGCCTCCTCATGGCTCTTGCAGGGGGAGAGAGAAAGTCATCATTGTGAAATATACCCACAGCCTTCTCCATAGCAAAGGCAACTCTCCAGGGGAAATGGCTTTACCAGAACCTGTCCACCCTGAGGGAAGGCATTTCCCCAAATCCAGCCCCCTCTAATCTTCCTGTCTTACCTAAGGGAGGGAAACTAAGAAACACTAGTGACTGTCACAGCCCAGGGACATATGGTTATGGAACATTTCTCCTCCCAACTCCTTACTACCACCTCAACAGGCCTCTAGTATAGTAACAGGGTTACAGCCCCAAGAGCTACAAGACACACACTCTATCTAAGGTGGGGTTCTTAGGAAATCTCAAAGAGAATGGGGAAAAGGAGGACAGCGGAGGAATTTGCAGCCACTAGCTCCTACAGCTGCAGCAGAGATTAAACACGAGCAATCCCTAGCCAGATCACATAAATTTTCACCCTAACAGTCTATCTATTTCAATTCCTGTTGCCCAGTACATCATGTCTGGCTTTCAAGAAAAAGTTACGTGGCATGCTAAATGACAAGAAAAAACACAGTCTGACGGGGAAACATCATCAGAGCTGGACTCAGGGGAAGACACAGAATTTGGAACTATCAGGCAGGGAATTGAAAATAACTATGATTAATATGTTAAGGGCTCTAGTGGAAAAAGTCGACAACATGCAAAAACAGATGCGCAGTGTCATCAGAGAGATGGAAACTTTAAGAAAAAAATAAAAAGAAATGGTAGAAATCAAACACACTGTAACAGAAATGAAGAATGCCTTTGGGGGTGGCCGGTTAGCTCAGTTGGTTAGAGCGCAGTGCTCTTAACAGCAAGGTTGCCGGTTCGATCCCCGCATGGGCCACTGTGGGCTGTGCCCTCCACAACTAGATTGAAACAACTACGTGACTTGGAGCTGATGGGTCCTGGAAAAACACACTTAAATAAATAAAACTTTTTTTAAAATAATGCCTTTGATGAGTCCATCAGTAGGCTGGACATGACCAAGGGGAAAATCAGTGAACTTGAAGATACGTCAATAGAAACTTCCCAAATTAATTGACAAAGGGGGGGGGGGGGGAGTTAAAAAAACAAACAACAGAACATCCAAGAAGTGTGGCACAATTTCAAAGGTCATAACATCTGTGTGATTGGAAAACCAGAAAGAGAGAATGGAGCAGAACTATTTGAAGTAATAACGGCTGAGAATTTTCTAAAATGAATGACAAATACCAAACAACAGATCCAGGAGTCTAAGACCACATAAAGCAAAATAAATACACCCACCTCCCCACACACACACACAAATCTACAGCTAGGCATATCATATTCAAACTGCAGAAAACTGAAGTCAGAGAAGATCTTGAAAGAAGCCAGAGGGAGAAAAAACACCTCACCAACAGAGGAACAAAGAGAAGAATGGCAGCAAACTTCTTAGAAACCATGTAGGCAGGAACAGAGTACAGCCAAGTATTTAAAGTGGTGGGGGGAAAAAAGCCATCAACCTAGAATTCTATACCTGACAAAATTATCCTTCAAGAGTAAAGGAGAAAACAAAGACTTTCTCAGAAAAACAAAAACTGAGGAATTCATCACCAGCAGACCTGCCCTACAAAAAAAAAAAAAATGTTAAAAGAAGTTCTTTGAGGAGAAGGAAAATGATATAGGCCAGAAACTCAGTATATTGGATGATTCTAGCATATGGGTAAGTGAAATTAATGACAAAGATGCCATAAGGGGTGGGAGGAAGGAATTGGGAATACCCTGTGATACATTAGCTGCACCACACAGGAAATGGAAGTGTTATTTGAAGATGGACTTATGTTAGTTAAAAGTGTATATTTCTGGGGCCGGCCCGCTGGCTCAGGTGGTTGGAGCTCTGTGCCCCTAACACCAAAAGCTGCCGGTTCAATTCCCACATGGGCCAGTGGGCTCTCAACCACAAGGTTGCTGGTTCGATTCCTCAACTCCCACAAGAGATGGTGGGCTGTGCCCCCTGCAACTAACAATGGCAACTGGACCTGGAGCTGAGCTGCACCCTCCACAGCTAAGACTGAAAGGACAACTTGAAGCTGAACGGCACCCTCCACAACTAAGATTGAAAGGACAACAACTTGACTTGGAAAACAGTCTTGGAAGTACACACTGTTCCCCAATAAAGTCCTGTTCCCCTTCCCCAATGAAATCTTTTTTTTTAAGTGTATATTTCCTCTGTACTATTCGCTCAAAATTTTCTGTAAATGTAAAGTTGTTCTAAAATAAAGTCTATTAATAAAAAAATTACAGCATAAACAAAATGTAAATTGCATTTGCCAGAGCAACCACTAAAATAACTTTTAAAAGAAGTATAATTGGGCAAGCCAAGTGGCTTAGGTGGTTGGAGCGTGGTGCTAATAACACCAAGGTTGCCAGTTCGATCCCTGCATGGGCCACTGTGATCTGTACCCTCCTTAAAAAGAAATTAAAAATAAATAAATAAATAAAAGACATACTCGTAGACTGTCAGAGTGGATAAAAAACAAGGCCCTACTATAGGTTGTTTACAAGAAATCACTTTAAATATGACGACTCAGGTTAAAAATAAATGGATGAAGGGGCTGGCCTGGTGGCTCAGGCGGTTAGAGCTCCGTACTCCTAACTCTGAAGGCTGCGGGTTCGATTCCCACATGGGCCAGTGGGCTCTCAACCACAAGGTTGCCAGTTCAACTCCACGAGTCCCGCAAGGGATGGTGGGCTCCGCCGCCTGCTACTAAGATTGAACTGGCACCTTGAGCTGAGCTGCCTCCCAGATGGCTCAGTTGGTTGGAGTGCGGGCTCTCAACCATAAGGTTGCCGGTTCGACTCCTGCATGGGATGGTGGGCTGCGCCCCCTGCAACTAGCAATGGCAACTGGACCTGGAACTGAGCTGCACCCTCCACAACTAAGACTGAAAGGACAACAACTTGAAGCTGAACGGCACCCTCCACAACTAAGATTGAAACAACTTGACTTGGGGGAAAAAAAAAAGTCCTGGAAGTACACACTGTTAAAAAAAAAAAGTAAAATTAAAAAATTAAATAAAAAAAAAAAGGGATGGAGAACGACACATCATGTTACCACTAAAAAGAAACCTGGAGTAGCTATATTAATTTCAGACAAAACAAACTTCAGTAATAGAAGCCAGAATGGAGTCCTCTAATCCCTACTGGCTGTTGAACCCCGAGGATAAGGTGTCTGGCACATGCTGGGCATTTTATTGTTTTTATGAACAAATAAGCACATGGATGGACAAAAGGATGAAGGAATGGGTGAGTGGATGAATGAATAAATGAACGAATGCTCTGACTTTACTAGCAGGGCCTGAGCTCCTGCCATAGCCTGTAGCCACAGGCTAGATGGCCTGGACAATTTCACCAAATGCCTCTGGAGCCGGGGATGTTTATGGGAAGGTGGGGGAAGGACAGTGTCAGCAGCAGGGACAAAGCTGATCATTTGAGCTGATGTACCCTCAAGCCCTGTCTGATGGAAACAGCCACGGAAGCCAGTCCTGTGGCTGAGAAAACCTCCGGATTTGCTTCCCCAAACATTGGCTTTGTGCTGTCAGCAGATGATTCAGGGCTCACAAAGGCTGCCTTCTCGCCCATCCAGGCCCCGCCTGGCACAAGGTGGACACCCAGCCCTGCTGTAATCTCCCCTCCCTGACCCCATGCAGGACCCTCCCCCAAATCTCAACCCCAGTTTCCATACCTCTTGAGTGAGGGTGGGGAAGAGGTAAGACCAGGCCACTGCTGGCCGCTCTGGGTCCCAGCCCATTGGTTCTGAAGGTCTAGGAGCACTGCCCACATTTCCAGGAGCCCAGTGGGCACCATCGGCTGCCAGAACTAGGTCAGGCAGGCCAGTACAACATCCAAAGCCTCTTCCGGCCAGACTGGGTCAGTGTGGGCAGCCATGCATCGGCTCCTGCAGACCAGACATCTGCTAATTACACGGTCATTAGTTTCTTGTCCAGAATGAGGAGGAAAGAAGGCCATGGGGCAGCCTGTTTACCCACTGGGCCACCTGACTCCCTGTCTCAGGGTAGCAGCCCTGGCCTCCTAGGCCACTCAGCCACAGCCAGAGAATGTGCTAGGAGTCGTCTCATGCGCTGGGGTGTGAGTTTGTCATCACTCTGCCACCCTGGCAGCCTGACTACCTGTGTGATGGGGCTCACGGCCAGGCAAGGGGCCTGGGGCCACCTTTTGCAGACATTTTACACCTACAGAAAATTATAAAGAAGAGAAGAAAGAACACCCAAGAACACACCACCAGACTTCAGCCACGTGAATACTTGATTACATCTGCTTCAGATGTCTTAAATCTGTTTTGAAACATGAGGAACTGTGAGCCACAGTGTGAGGCAATGTGGGTTAGCAATCCAGAGCACTGGGTTTGCGTCCCAGCTCTGCAACTTGCTAACTGGCCCAGCTGTTCCGGGGGATTCCAATTTCAAATGCTGTCTCCAGACATTTCCCACGCTCTGTTCTGTAGGGTATGGGTTTTGGGTGTTTTCATCAGGGGCTAGGGCTACATAGGGTGCCACAGTCAGGTAAGTTTGAGAAATACCATGTTCCAAGCCCCTGCTGAAGATTCAAGATGCACCTCTTTGCTAAAGGCTCTTAGAAGTCCTGCAGCCAAAGCCTGGTTCATTTATTCGCTCTTATAAGTCTTCCAATTTTCCCAGCACACCTTTTAACACTATTCTAATCTGTTGCCTTGATACACATCTAAGCCAGGACCCTCACCTCTCTGTTTCCTTATCTGTAAAAAGGAATGGCATCTCACCCTGGCAGGCCTGGAGAAGAGTTAGGTGGGAAATGTAATGGAAGGGCCCCCCCACCAAGAGGTCTGACCAATGTTGCCCCCACCCCGAACCCCTCTAGGGCAGAGGCACCTCCACCTCCAGCCCCAAATAGAGGCTCACCCAGGCTCTTGCTCAGAAGCCCAGGGGAAGACATTTGCCCACCCTGAGCCCCTGAGCACACTTCCCTTAGAGGGGCCCGTGGCTGGGAGATTTTTCAGAAGCTGACCAAGTCCTCTTGGGGAGTCCTTCTGGGGAGCCCAGCACAGCCTCCCTTCCCTCATCCCCCAGTCCCCTGAGGAAAAAATGCCAGCTTTGCTCTTATCCTGCTAGGCTCCCAGAAGTGAGAGCTATAGCCTTGCTCCAGGACAGGACCTAATGCCAACACCACGCTCAGATTTTCCTTCCCCAGTACTCAGAAAGAACCAGCCCTTCTGACACCTCGATTTCAGATTTGTAGTTTCTGGAACCACAAAAGAATAAGTTTCTCTTGTTTGAGTCACCCAGTCTGTGGTACTTTGTTATGGCAGTCCTAACAAACTGAGACAGGACCTATTGTACCCAGGAGCCCCAGCTCCCTGCTCCCCACCATCCTGCCCACTTAGTAGCAGTGATTTTGGCCAGTCTCTTCTCCTCCACTACCTACCCTGACTCCTACTCACACCCTCCAGTGCATATTACTTTTATCTCACTTGGTCCTCATAGCAACCTTCCAGGGTGGGTATTACTATTAACCCCATTTTACAGATGGTGAAACTGAGGCTCAGAGATGTGGAGAATGGCTGACCAGTCAGATGTATCTGATTAGAACACCCCAATGCAAGGGCATGAGATGCCTATCACTAAGGCATTTCTGAAGAGACCAGACAGCAGGAAGTAGGGGTAGAGGATGTGACACAGTGAATTGTGGGTACTGTGAATGGCCAGAGGCTTTGGGCAATAGGGCCTCCTCTCTATTGTTACAAACAGCCACCTGCCCAGTGTGTGGTAGGTGAGTGCTGCTTCGGCCAGGGCTTGTACCCCGTGGCCTCAAAATCCCACCCATTGCTTAGAATCCAGAAACTGGACTCTGAGCTCACTGGGATCTGAAACCATGGCCCTGGGCACCCAGGAGGCGCTCAGCCAATCCTAGACATTCTACAGACACCTAAAAGATCACCTCAGGAGGAAGAGGTTAAACCAGGCAGATAGATTTCAGTCCACGGAGAGAGGGTCTTTCCCAATTACGAGTTGGCCCGTTAAGGGGTAAGCACACCATCACTGGAGGTATACAAGCAGGTCCTGGGCAGCTCCTGTCAGCGCTGCTGTACCTGGGAGAACATTTGGTCACTTCCAAGTTCCTTTCTGTCATTGAATGTCCATGAATACTTAAATCTTTCATGTATTTTTAAGTATAGGCAATACGTCTATGTCATTAAAAAAATCCAAAAACACAAAACTAAACCCCGTGATGAGAGCTCCTTCCAGCCTACGCCCCCAGCCCCCCGATTCTGCTTCCAGAAAGTGCAGAAGATTCCAGGTTCTCGCGTGATCTTCCACAGTCTATGCAGGCACTCTATTTTTAAACGAATACACGGTCATGTTATTTTTCACTTACGGTCCGCCTCTTGCTTGTTTCCCTGACAATGGATTTTCAGCAGCAGCCTGATGATATGGGACTGTCCCCTCCAGGTGTCCACATGTATAACATGGTGGTGACGCCCACATTACAGGGCTGTTGGGAGACGACGTTTCCCTGTTGGGAGACGACGTTTCCCTGTTGGCACCCAGAGAAGCTCCTGGCACCGGTCTGGGTCACGAGAAAGGTCCTACGTAGTTCAATGGATGTCAGGGAGTGAGCCCGCCCCTGCCCTTGTGGACGCAACAACTCTTCAGGCCACCAGGGGGCTCCATGGAGCTGCCTCAGCCTGCTGGTGGCCCCGCGATGTCCAGAGGTGATCAGGTCAAAGCCGGAGGATCCTCAGGGGGAGGGAGAAAAGCACGTGGGCTGGACTTCTGCGTTTTGTATTTCCAGACAGTGCTTCTTCCTCCATCCTCCTTGTCCGGAATATGGGGACAAGAAGCTGATGTCACCTGTGACCCCACACACCTCTCCTGAAAAGAATAAAAAGTTTAAAGCAATCTTTGTCGTACTTTTCATTCAGAGAAGACAGAGAGAAAGAGGTTGTCCTACACGCGGAGCCACACGCTCACCTGCCCCACTCACCCCATGCCCTCAGCACCTGGGCCCAGCCTGCCTTAGCGAAACTCGCTGGGGGACCTCATGTCCTCTGCTCTGTCCATTTGCCTGTCCCCTGCTCATACTGGTGCCTCTGTCTGGGGTGCCCTTGTCCTTCCCCACCCTATGTCTGCACAGTCATCCCTTTCGGGCAGCCTGCAGGCCAGCACCCATCCTGTTGGGAGCCCACAGGGCCAGCTCTGGCCTGACACAGATACCAGACGCCCCCATCCTGAAGCTGCAGACTTGGCCTGCAAGCCCAGAGCTCAGACAGCTGGGTGGGCCATGTCCCAGAGGCCTGCAGTGGTCTTGGGCAGTTTCCACCTCTTTCCGTTGGTCCCACCTGACAGGACAGACCAGAACAGGATGGAGCTGGGACAGGAGCAGGGAAGCTGGGAAGCTGGGAAGACAGGAACCTGTTTGGCAGGCTCCTCTGCGGCCTCTCAGCTCCGTGGGAACCAGGAGGCTCAGGGATCACAAACACAGAGACCGGGACCGCCCAGCTGCTTCACCAGCCCAGAGCCAGTGCCCACTGGGGCCCAGGACTGTCCGAGCCACAGCTGCGTTCAGTTACCACACTTGAGGCCAGCTATCCCAGAGTCAGAATCACCTGTAAAGTCGGTCGTGGTGAGCCCACGTCTCCTCCCGCATCAGGACAGACAGCTGCACCAGCTGGAGGGATGAGGATACAGACATTTACTGAGCGCCGACGTGGGCCACCATAGTTCTAGCACACTTAGTCCTCACAGCGGAGAAACAGGTGAAGTCACTTGTCCAGGGCCACACAGGGAGGATTTGAGCCCCGCAGACTGGGCCCAGGTCCATGCTCTTAACCAGCAAGACACACGGCCTTTTGGAGTAGGGCTGCTTAGCTTGGGGAGAGAGCAGGGGGCTGTGCTTTATACATTGAGTGCCTCTGGTTGAATTTTCAGGCTTTCCACTCATCTCCACTGTGTGCATCACCAAATGCTTCCAGGAGCAGATGGGTTGGAGTTTCTGCCTGAGCCTAGGATATGATGGAGGGTGGGGGGACAGACCCAGCCTCACATCTTTAGCATAGTCCTGGGGCCAGCTGGGACCTGACTAATTATGGGCCCTGGCCAGGCACTTGGCTCCAATGATGCAGTCACCCAGACCTGCCTGCCTGGACCACTGCCCTCAGTAATAATAATAATTATAACTATTATTACTATTCTATTGTGATGATGGTAATACCTGTGGGAGGCAGTTTGGCGTTGTGGTGAGAAGACCAGACTCTGTGTCAGGCAGACCTGACACACCTTGGCTGCAGGACCTGAGGCCAGCGACTTGACCTTCTGTGCCTCAGTTTCCTCCTCTGCAAAATGGGCTGAGGTTGCATCAATTTCCAGCGGCAGGGATGGAATCCTGGCCAGCGCAGGGAAGACGGGACCTGAGCTGCAGCCACAGAAAGCAGGCCACTGCATGCTTTTAGGGTGAACGCACAGTGTCCCACAGAACCCACAGTCCAAAATTCCTGCCCCTGTAATACCTGTCAGTCATCAGCTGATGAGGGTTTCAGGTCCTGGGATGACAGCCCTCAGCTAAGTGGCTTATGCACTTCGTCCTGGAGGCACCCTGCAATGTCACTAGGTTGGGGACTGTTCTCTCTCCGGCCTCCTCTCTGCCATGGAGAAATGAATTTGCTGGGCTCTACACTTTAGAGCTAGGGTGACCGAGGCACACAGGAGGCCAGGGGCTTGCTCCAGGCCTGAGAGGGGGCTGAAGGTCGGGGTTCAAGCAGGGGTTCTCAATTTGGCCTCCTCTGTGTAGTGCCTGAACTAGGCTCCTGAGGAATAGGACACGGATTGTGGCTGGAAACACGACCGTGGGGGAGCAAGGGAGTCGCGTGGCTTACAGAGGCCATTCGCATTCACAGGCCAGCTGCTCCAGCCTCCACCTGCCTTCTCTCCTCAGATCCCAGGATGGATGCACAGGGGACAGGGAGTTGGTTAGCCTAGACACTGTGTCACCAAGTTTGCATATGTCCTGTCCCCACAGGGTGCGAGGTGGGGGAGGTCGGTGCTACTGCTACTCCATCCACAGATGAGGAGAAATGCAAGCGGTGAAGCAATTGCTCAGGCCACACAGCTGATTGGAGGCAGGGCTGCACTGAATGCAGGGTGGGGTGTCCCCAGATCCTTGTCTCATCTCACCTTGTCTCATCTCACACTGCAGGGAGCCACTGCCCAAAATGGGTGAGCGGAGCAAGGTGGAGAGTCAGCTCTGGGCTCTCAATGGGGCTCTGCAAGAACTTGGCACCCCCGGCCCTTCAGAATTTCCACTCTCACCTGCAGGGCTGGGTAACTCAGCCGCCTCACTAGGCTGCCAAGTGGATCGAAGACAATGTGAGGCGTGCCCATCTCGTGCAGCAGGTACTCGATAAAAGTAAGTTTCCATCTTCCTTTCCCTTGAAAATAAAGTGGTGTCCCTCTCCCAGACAAAATATGTACATTTTAACACAAGCCCTTTTCTTAAGAGGGGCATGAGTGATGGTGGAATTCAATGCGTGTCAGGCTGGGCAGCAGCTAGGGAAAGTCTCCGTGTTCCTCAGATCACATGAGCAGAGCCTGCTGCCACTTGTGGCACGCCAGGGTTCTCTGCCCTCCTCCCCCGCCAACCGTGGCTATCATAATCTCAAAGGCATCACTTCCAAAAATCACCCAAATTCTCCTGGGCTGAGCTCATTTCACAAGCTTGAGCTAATGGAGAAGGATTTCCCTGGACTCATCACACCTTAAGGAATTGTGGTTCTCAGAGCCGGCCTTAAAGGGAAACAGACATGCAAAAAAGAGTGCAGAATAAGGCTGCTCCATCAGCATTTCACCTCTGGTAAATCAGACACACAAATACTAGCAAGCACGTCATTAAAATGAAAAAGCCGGTGCTGGTGGGGCTGTAGGAGCCAGCTCACTCCTGGAGCCAGGGTGTTCTTCCCCAGCTCTGCCAGCTGTGGAACGGGGAGCCCCCTTCCAGGCTCAGCACGCACATCTCCTCTATAGGGAAGCCTGCCCAGCTCTACATCAGAACCACTGCTCCCTCCCGGCGGTTCCCACAGTACACAGGTGGCTCTTTTTCTGTTCCCTCCTCCACTCCTAGCCAGAACGTGAACTGGAGGACAGGGACCCCTGGCTCATTCATTCAGCCAGTGAACGCCAAGGGTCCACCATGTGCCCAGCACTTTGTACACACGGTCTGGGATCCTCACCGCAACGCTTAACGTGGTGAGGACCCTCATTTGACAAATGAGGAAACTGAGGCTCAGAGCAGTTCAGCCATTTGTCCAAGTATGGCTGGCCCCGAGCCTGGGCTCTTTCAACAACAGTGTTGCCTCTGCAGGGACCCAGCTCTGGTTGGGCTCTGGGGACCCTAGGTTCCCAGGGTGTAAAGCAGGGGCTGGGCAGGTAGGCAGATGTGACCAGCACGGTGCATGGACGCCGTGATCGGGGATCTGGGGGCCTGTGGGAACCTGATGGGCTGGAGGGGAGCATGGAGGACTTCACAAACCTGTGTCCTGGCAGCCAGGTGAGGAAGAGGGACAGGGTGTGTAAGACAAAGGGAACACTGTGGGCAGAGCCATGGAGTGCGACAGATGACGGTGTGTCCAAGGAGCAAGCTCTTTATGTTGTCCCTTGGGCGGAGTGCAGATGTGTGCTGGAGAGCGGAGTGGTTAGGAGGGGTCACTACTCCCTGAATAGAGGGACCTAGAGACGATGCTTTGAAAATCCGAGCAACCTGGAGTCAGAGGCCTCTAAGGGCGGGCCACAGGTCTCTGTCTTCAGCCCCGTCCATTTCAATCAGCGCCTGGACAGAGGTGGAGCCTGGGAGGCTTGCTTATCAGATGTGCCAGTGGCAACGCCCCACGGGAGCCTGGCGTTTACTGGAGCCTCCGAAGGACCGAAACCAACAGAATGGAATTGAACAGGGAGAGCCAGAATAACCTGCATTCAGGGGCAAAAGGGCAATTGTGCAAAATGACAAGTTATTGATGAGGTGTTTTTTCCCCCTCCCAAATTGTCTTAAAAACAGGCATGTTGTGAGGCTGAGATGGAGAAACCTGTTTCCTGGGCCTCTCTATCTCATTGATAGAGAACCTGTAGAAGGTTCTCTACCAATGTTCTGTGGTCAGTGGATGGACGCCCTGCAACTGCGGTGTCCTGGCTGGCAGAGTCCTGCAGAGGAGGTGGCCAGCGCCCCGGCACCAGGACGGGCCTGACCCCAGCAGTGTCTGTGAGGCTCCCCACCTACTCACAACAGCTGGGGTTGGCCTAACCCACATAAAAGACCCTCGTTCTATCAGGAGCAGGCATTCCAGGTGCCCGGAGACTAAAGAGGGCCACGGCCATGTCAACAGCACCTTTGGGGTGGGACCGTGGGGGCAATTCCCTTTCTGTGGGAGTGACAGAGGGCAGCCCCCAGTGCCTGTGGTGAACTGTGGACAGTGGTTAGGAGAACTGGTCAAGGGGAGACTCAGCAAGCAGGAGGCCTGGCACACAGCAATCTTAATAAATGGTGATGGTTCATGAATGAGTCCACTATCTTCAGAGCTCCAGAAAAGCCACCTCAGCCTCTGCACCTCAGTTTCCTCAGCTGTTAAGTGGGTATAACATACATAGCAGGTTAAGTATTGGTCAAGTAGTGGCATAGGATGGGCACTCAGCCTGGGAACCCCCCACCCCAGTAAGCACCCCCTCTCTACCTCTGAGAGACAGTCATGCTACCTTAGCTTGTTCACCTCTAGTAACAGAGACCTCACTACTTGGAGTCTGAAACAGCAGACTCTGGCCCTGCCTCAGAAAATTGATGGTCTTGTGGTAGAAGCATGCTGGTGTCAGGCTTTGTGGAAGCCACTGGACACCGAAAGGCTAACGCCCTGTGATCCTATTAAGGGTGTTCCCAGTGGGAGAAGGGCCAGAGTGTCCCCCAGGTGGGCCCTGGAGAGGCCCTGTGCAGAGGCCTGGCCTACCTATCTTCTGCAGGGGGGGAGAGGTCCTCTGTGTTCAGGCAGCTGTCAGGAGCCCACAAATCCCGAGACCCCAGCCTTCTTGGGGGAGCAAGGAGGCCAGCACTCCCTTAAGTTTACTGTTCCGCAGCTCCCCCTCCCCCCTTTCCCTCTCTGCTCCCTCAGGAGAGACTGGCCTCTGGGGACTCCACCCCCCAGTGGTGACCATCTAAAGGTGTGTTTCAGGGACAGCTGTGAGGGCTGGCCCATCCTCACCCACCTGGGTGGGGGACGGGGCTGCCTTGGGGAGGCGCCTGCGCACTGTCCCCCCCACTACTGAGGAGTGCTAACCTGGAACGGAAAGGGGGCTCTATGCCAGAGACCAAGGTCAGTGCAGGGGGCCTCCTTGACCCTCAGCCCCAGGAGGCCTCCTCCTTTGGTAACAGCCAGCAATTCCTGTCAGGCAGGTCAGAGGGCCCAGGAGCCAGAGGCGCTTTGTCATCTGAAAAGAGGGCGGGATTGTCTGCCCCTGGGTTTCTAGGCCTCCTTTCTGGCCTTTCCCAAAGCTGCTGACAGACCTGCCTTCCTGGGGAGCTGAGGGATGGTTTTCTCACTTCCTCTGACTTCTGCAGAGAAAATCCATCACCAACTGGCCCTGAAATCCGGGCGGGCCCCAGAAAGATGGCATTGAGTCACTCGGGCCCTGTTTGCTCTAACAGCCCGGAACCTTGATTGGTAATTAGCTCTCACAGAACAGGGCCGGTTCTGTCATTTCCCCACCAGAAGTGCCAGGCGGGACTTGCTGACTGCCCCTCCTTGGAGCCACAGGAAGGCCAATCCTCATCCTTGGCCAAACTAGGTTAGGTTTGGGGGCTGATAGCGTTTGGGGACTGGGAGCGGGAACACATTCATCTTTTCACTCAGGAACCCCACTTCCGGGAAACTTGGCCAAGGAAACAGTCCAGCAGGAAGACCAATCTGTGCACAGACACGTCCCACAGGAGCTCTTTAGAGCAGTGCAGCCTGGAAACAGCCTCTGCCCAGCAGTGGGGGACCAGCCAAGTACCTGGGCCGGTTAAATATCAGCCGATTGTGAATATAAGGCAAGTGGTGGGGGGAGAGGGGGCGGTCCTGGACATGGTGAGTCCTGAAGCCAGCACTGGTTAAACAGACAGATCCCAGGATTCACCAAGAGGTGGTCGGTCAGAATCTCCAGGGAAGGGATCTGGCTGACTGTATCCCACATGAGTCTTATCACCAGGCAGGTATGAGAACCCTACTCATGGCTAAGACTGCAACTCAGCGATGCATTTATTTAAAACTTGCTCAGTCTTAGTTGTTGCATCTGTTAAATGGGTCTAGCACGGGGCCTGCGGGTGGGGGGGGGTGGTGGTGGTGGTGGTGCTGCCGGGAGGGTTAGTGATATGGATGAAAAAGGGGCACTGTAATAAATCCAAGGAAAGTAATCTTGCAAGTAACAGGGTGACTTGATCACAGTCCCTAACTGGGGAGCTCATGGTGGGCAGTCAGCCCCAGGCCCATAACTCTCTCAGTAAAGGGCTCATCTTTGCCTTAAGCAGCTCTGTCCATTGTTTGTGTGCATCTAGGTTCACACGTCTTTGAAACGCCCAGTGAGGTCTTTTGCAGACCCCTTGGAGGCATAACCACCCTCAAGGGAGCACATGATCTTGTTAATTATCCTGTAATCCCATCCTGCCTGCTTCCTCCCACCTTCCTCAATCTTCCTTAGTTCCAAATGTATAAAAGAAACTGCAAAACTGTCATTCTCCGGAGCATTTGAGATCTTGCTTCCTGGTAATATCATCAGTTAGGCTCAGATAAACGCTTACAAATTCTCCACAGGTTTGGGCCTTGTCAGTGAAATTGTGGACATCATGGCTCCGTGAGCTGCTGTCACCACTTTTACAGCCTGTGTCTCCTCCTCCCCGTCTCTCCCTGTCCTATAATCGCCAGAGGAGTTTGTGTCTGCCCATGTCACCCGGGCCACACAGGCAGGTCTGAGGACATCCAATGTCCTGGGAGTTGCGTGGAGACTCGACTGACGTTTCTGCAGGGTCTTCTCCACGGCACTCGCCCTGCCGAGAGCCTCTGGACCAGGAGGGGTGTCTCCAGCTCTGAAATCCCAGTGTGGCTGCTTCTCCCTGGCCCTCGGGCAGGTCCATCACCTGTCTTCATAGAAGGGTGTACCAGCCATGGGAGTGATGCATTGTGAACCCCCAAACACGCCCCTGAACCTCAGCTTCTGTGATCCGATGGGCACAATTCCTGCTCCTCACAGGCCCGCTGGGCAGATAGAGGGAAGGGACTATCACAGACTGCTCTGTAAACTGGAAATGACCACGGAAAACGTGGGGACAGACTGGGGGACCCTCGAGCAGGAGACCTTGCATTTCTGAAAATGCTTATCTTCCATCCAGTCCCACAGTTGCTTGATTTTCTCTGTGGGCAGAGAATCCAGGCTGGAATCCTTCCCCCTCAGATGTTTAAGGCACCTGTGGCTGTGGTCTTCTAGCTTTCAGTGCTTCTAATGGGAAGTCCAATGACAGGCTTTTAAAAATATATCTTAATTTAAAAACACATGCACACCATTTCAAAAATCAAAATTATAAGGCTTATTAAAAAAAAGTCTCCTGCCCCATGTCTCCACCCAATTCCTGCTTCTCAGAGGCAATTGTTTTCTATTCTCCTGCCTTATCTCCACATCTCCAAATAACATACTTATCCTGTTCTTTATTGACCTTCCAATGTAGGCCTTATCTCTGCCTTTCTTTTAGAGACCAGGAGGGTTTAACCCACTTATTCCTCTCCCCCCACCCCCCCCGTCCCCTCCCCCATCCTCCTAGTATGGCTGTAGGGTAATTTTTGGTTAAATCAATATTGTTTATATAATATACTATATAAACATTATTGCCAACAGGGCCACCATATGTCCTGTGACTTTATTTCCTTCCTTGTAGAACTGCTGGGTTTACCTGGGAATTAATAATTGCCTCCTTGTTTGGTTTTCTTTGTACTTATCATTGATTCACCACCAAACGCCCTGACAGCTCTAATAGTCCTCCCAAGACAACCAAGCCCCCGGGGAATCCTTGAGTTGGGTTCTCTTACTTGGCCAGCTCCTCCCAGAATCCTCCCTCCCTGTTCTACCTGCACTGATTGCTGCTGGTCCCCAAGCCCTCGCACCGGCCGTCCCTTACACCATCACCTCAGGGCTCCCTGTTCCCCCTATTTCATGTCCGAAAATGTCTTACCATACCCCCACATTTGATTGACTAGGTACTGAAATAATTTCCATCAGAATGTTGAAGGCATTGCTTCACAGTTTTAGCTTCAGGAGTGGCTGTTGAGAATTTTAGCGTTACTGTTGCCTGACCCCTTACATGTGGCTCTCTCTCTCTCTCTCTCTCTCTCTCTCTCTCTCTCTCTCTCTCTCTCTCTCTCTGGATGTTTCTAGGATCTTCTCAATCCTGCTGTTCTGATGAACTTAGTATGGCCTTTTCTTCCTTTTTTTCCCACTTCTCTGCTGGCCCTATGTGTTGTTGACGTAAATAAATGTCCGCACCTGTAGAGAATTGTTATGAGTTTATTTGAGCCAAACTGACGACATATGCCAGGGAGCAAGATCAGATGCTCCAGAAAATAAGTTTTGCAGCTTCTTTTAAGCATTGGAAATTAAGGAGAGGACAGAAGGAAGATTGGAGAAAGTAAGGTAGGGATCAGATTACAGGACAGTTAACCAGATTAAGGCTTCCTTGAGCCTTAATACCCTCTTCAGGGTTATTACTTCTGGCATCTCAAAGGTCTGTTAACCTAGTTGTACAAGAACAATGGACAGGGCTGGCTTTAAAAACTTTCTTCACTAAAGAAATTATAGGCCTGGGGCTTGACTTCCCACCATGACTGTCCAGTTAGGAATTTATGATCAGATCACCCTGTGAAGTTATTTTTCCATAGAACTTTGTTTTTCTTCCACAGTGTCCATCAGTCCCAGATAATTTTTTGGTGTTATATCTTTGATACTTTCCTTCCCTTCATTTTCCCCCATTAGATACAGGGCAAAAACAAAACAAAACCAAAAAACCAAAAAAATAGGGTTGTTAAGTGAATACTACAGTGAACTGCAGAATCCCCAGCACCCTTCCCTACCCTAGGCCACACAGGTGAGTATTATTTGGGGAATTTGGATAACCATAGAGAAGGATCTCTAGATCCAGACACTCGGGGAGGGGTGTGCCCCCAGAAATGGGGTGGGTTCTTCTAACTCAGCCTGACACCAGTGCACAAAAGCCTTGTCTCACCCAGTGCTTCTCAGCCCTGCCTGTAAGACTCACCTTCTCCAGATATTCTGATTAAATTGGTCTGGGAAGGGCCTGAGCACTTGCATTTTACCAACTTGTACGTGATTCTGACAAGTGCCCAGGGCTGAGAACCACTGGGCTGATCTTGCTTGGAGAGCCCGACCAGATGTCCCCTTAGGAGCCCGGCTCACTCACAGGGGCCCTGAGCGCTCAGGACGCAAAGGTACATGTCCTGAGCTGGGTCATAGCGAGGCTGAGCCTGTTCTTGAGAGAAGGCTCAGCTCTGCAGTTAGGCTTTCAGAGTCTGGAGAGACTCATCCAGCCTGGGCTCTCGCAGGGACCTTGCAGCCTTTCCCTAGCAGAGCAGACACTCAGAGATACAGCCACTCAGAGAGGGACGTGACTTCCCCAGGGCCACCCAGCTGGCAAATATCAGACCAGAGACACAGATTCTAAGTCTAGGGCTTTTCTACTTAGCCCAGCTGCTTCGGTTATCATTCATTCATTCATTCATTCATTCATTCATTCATTCATTCATTCAACAAACACTTGTTGAGGCCTCAGGTTCTATGCCCGGAGGGAACTAGGAGCAGCAGTGAACAAAACGGTGGAACTAATAGTCTGGTTGTTTAAGTTACTTATGTCACAACGTCTGTCTGCCCAGCTGTGGGCTCAAGTGGGGGTTGGGAGGAACAACTTGATTTTAGCCCAGCCTCACCCAGAGCAGGTCACAGGAGGAATTACTGTTATTGCTGTTGTTGTGTGAAAGAGGAGGGGCAAGCTGGAGGGGGCTGGGAGGGCTGGGCCTGGAGCTAGCAGAAGCCACATTAACAATTAAGGTCTTGACTTTCATTCCACCCTCTGCGCATGAAATATTCAGGCAGGAGAGGAGATGGGGCTCGGATCTCTGCATTGCTGTTTGGAGACCTTGGGCCTAGGGCAGCACCCAAGACCTGTCATGCAGGGCATGGGGGCTGCTAGGGGCTGGGCAGGTGTGGCCCAGAGGTATCTGATGCCGATGGTGTGATACACACACCCCAAGAACACCCCTGGGGCCAGGCCCTGAGGGTCCCAGGGAAGATCAAGTCTTTGTCGTCAAGAAGCACAGCTGGGAGGAGGCGGATGCAAAGCGCCCATCACAGGTGGGGCAACCCACCTGCCCCCCCCCCCCCCCCCCCAGCACAGTGATGCACAGAGATACACAGCCGCGCTCCAAGACCACATGTCTGGGGCCTGGAACTTGTCACCTGGAGTAAACCCTGTAATTATCCTACGAGTAGCACAAAACATGTTGCATTGTATTTGTGCATGTGTGAAAGTATCACTCTGATAAATACAAACATTTCAAATAAGTCACAAGTGGGTAAACTGGCGCCACTGTTTCTTCTTTTTTTTACTGGGCACCTCATGTATGAAATTTGGCCTGGGCTTCTCTTGTGCTCTGAGAGCCCCAAGGGAGACAAAGTGGGTCGTGGAAAGTGCACAAAGGTTCACCCACCAGAGTGACACCACCAGCCGTTGGCAAGGACAGGCAAGCCACACTCTATACCCCGCTGGCGGCAGTGCGAAGCAGCACCCCCTCTTTGAAAAGGAGCTGGCGTCATCTGGTCACCCTGAAGCTGTGTGCACTGTATGACCCAGCCATACTGTGTCTCGGCACAAACGTCAGCCAAGTTCATGCCCATGTACATTCTGATATGTGTAGAAGAATATCCATGGCAGCATTGCAGGTTAAAGCAAAAAACTAGAAACAAATCTTCAACAGGAGAAAAGTAATGGTAATACGTTCGTGCAATGGGTATTAGGACAGCAGACGCTCCCCGGGGGGCCATTTGGCAAGGTATGGAGATAGTTTTGGCTTTCACTACTAGGGGTGGGGGCGCTATGTCCATCCAATGGATAGAGGGCAGGGGTGCTAGTAAACATCCTACAGTGCACAGGACAGCCCCCTCTGCACCCCCACAACATACTTATTCGGTCCAAAATGTCAACCATGCTGTGAGGCAGTGAATAAGCTACATAGCTCAACGTAGCAAAGAGTAAAACAGCATGCTGCAGGACACATGAAGTATGGCACCGTTTAAATAAAGTTCGAAAGCATGCCAAATTAAGCAGTATACTATAAGGGGGAGATAGAGTACCCTGAAAGCACAGGAATAATCAAAACAGCATTCAGAATCCTGGTTACCCTGGAATCGGGGTGGGCTGGGCCAGCAACCAGGAGGGGTCCCAGGGGCGGTCAAAACTGGTGCTGATTCCTTCAGCTGGGCAATGAGCTGTATCGCAGTTGGTGGTCATATGAGATAGTTCATGATAAAAATGTTTTTAAGTGCATTGAGGTGAGAGCTGCGCCTGTGAAGAGTTCCCCTGACTCAGTTTCCCCTGTGGCTGAGGCTCCCTCCCTGCCTTGCTTCTTGGGGCAATGGTGTGAGGGGACATCAGTAGCTGCAGCTGGGAAACAAGGGGCAGGGAGGGGTGCAGATACCGATACTGCCCCCCCCCACACACATATTGGTCCCTAAAGGGACATTTCTCCCTGGCCTCTGTCTGGCTTGGCCTTGCAGCCTCCTGCCTCTCTCCCAGGCTCAGCTGACCCTCCGATCCATTCCTCCACTCTCACGTCCTGTCCTGTGCTATTAAACACGTCTGGCTAGGTCTCTCTTCTGTGGCTCCCACTGCCCTCAAGTTAATTTAGAGGCTTTTGCCTGTGACGTCAGTGGTTCTAGGACGCTGTCCTGTGCATTGCTGACCCCTGATCCCCAAAACGGGACCTGACACTTGGGTAAACGGTGTGAGTGAACCTACCCTCTCCCCAGGCTTCTCTCTGCTGCCCCCCAGGGAGCTGACATTCAGGCGAACTGTCCTGCTGGTGGCCCCAGCTTCAGTGAGTTTCCCTACCTAAAAATGTGGGAGTTGAGACACTTGGTCATTAAACCATGTCTTGGGGTTCCTCATATTCCATGCTGCTCCCATTCCAAAAGGAAGTTGGCTGCATCCCAGAGCCATATCTGACATCCTTTGTAGCCCAGTTTGCCTGCAGCAAGCACTGGATTTCCGGGACAGCCCTTGTTTCAGTGTTTGCCTCTGGAAAATGGGCGCAAATGTCCATACAGGAAGACTGTCCTGGTCCAGAGGGTGGGGACAACATGTAAGGAGAGGAGGCACTACTCACCTCTCAAGAGCTTTGCAAGAGCTCTTCTCGGTGGGTGTCTGGCTTGGTGTGGGGGCAGAGCCCCAGAAAGCAGTTTCCAGGCTCTCGGCCTCACATAGAAAGGTGTTGGCTCAGGTAGTAAATGGCCAACTGTGATTGCATGGCCATCAGCTGTGGCTAGTTGGCCGTCAGCTGTAACCAGTGAGCCATTGGCCACTCATATAACTGCTGTGGCTACGCTAGCAGAGAAGAGGAGAAGGAAGAGGAGAAAGAATGGGGGCTAGCAAGAAGATGGCGGCTGGGCTGGCAAGCGTCGATGGCGGTTTGCGGACAGTGTGGATCCAGCCTCCAGTGAGAGTATAGTGCCGCCAGAGAGAATATAGTGGTATGACTCCCCTACCTATGGCTCCGTGGGTGTTCCTTTTTGGCCTCACCATGTCCTGCGTTCTTGTATGGGGAGCGGGAGCAGAGACCCCGCAGGACACCCCGCATGACACTTGGTTACAACGTGGAAGGCCTGAAGCAGAAGGAAGGCAGGTGGTGGCCAAGGTCCTGGCACAGGGCTGGCCCCCAGCATCATAGAACCAGAACCAGTGAAAGGTCCAGTCTTCCTCTTTGAGAAATTGGGTGCAGGAGGCAGTAGTCTATGGGGGAAGGTACACACTTGGGCTCAGAGGGTCCTGGGTTTGAATTCCAGCTTGCTCACTTGCTAGCTGTGTGACCTTGGACATGTGACTTAACCCATGTGAGCCTCAGTGTACCCCTTTGTAACATGGGGATAGAGAACTGCTACCTCACAGGACAACGGTGAGGACTCAGTGAGCCCATCTGTGTAAAACCCTAGCACGTGTGGGCACGCAGAGACGCTCATTCAACACTATCCGTGTCAGTATTACGGGCCCTTTTCCATGGGCATCGGAAACATTCAGCGTAGCACAACCCTCTGGCCACACCACCATCCTCGGCCTCTGAACACTGCCCATAAGTTCACACTCGGTGATCTTAGCTTCGTGGAAACAAACAACCAAGCCAACAGGAATCCATGTTCAATGCTAGAAGGGCTAATGACAACATCTCCTAGGGCTGTTAAAACCATCACGTGAGGGCTGGTTTAGAATCAGACGGAGCACGGGCAAGTGGTAGGTGGTGGTGATTATTATTACTGTTGTTACCTATCAAAGCCCCAGGGAGAGGGTTATACTACCTCCCATGGCTCACAGAGCCCTTTGCCGCCCAGCTCCATTCCTATGCTCCAGCAGTAAGGCGTGGCTGTGTCTGGACACACCCCTCACTGCTGCTCACCTTGGGCCGTGGCTTGTGCTGGTCCATCCACCTGGAGTATCCTGACCCTCTCCTCCCTCCTAACAATCTGACAAACTCCTATACTCATTCTTCAAGAATCAACTCCAGCGTCAGCTCCTCCAGGAAGCTGCTCCCTGTGTTTCAGATGCTTCCAAAATGATGTATTCTGCTCATCTCTTTTGTGGTACAATTTACAATGTATATATGATTGCATATATATATATATATATATATACACACACACATGTATATACACACATATATATACACACATTTATGTGTAAAGTCTTATGTAATATTTTTGTGTTCAGTAAAACCAGTGAATGAAATTGACCTTGGGCAATGAAAGTGACCTTCCTGGGCTCAGTTTCCTCATCTTCAAAATGAAGGGTTCAGACTTAGTGGGTCGTATGCCGAAGGGTCGCACATTCACTCAGCAAACACCAGATGGTAACCTGCACTGGGCAGTGCCCCAGTCACGCAGGAGAGTTACAGAGCCCCTTCCCTTCCCAGGGGGGAGACAATCACCACCAGTGTGGGAATTTGGAATATTTTGGAATATTTTGTTTACTCTGTGTTAGGATACCGGCTCTCACCCCAGCTGGCTCCAAAAACATTTGTGTGGCCTTAAATGGACACATACAGTCTAGGAGATTCTGGGGGGAAAATTGGGGATTGGTGGTGCATCTTTATTAAAAGGCCCACAACTCCGTTGACTGAGTGGGTTATCTAGAGAATTACTGTGTTAGAGGTCCATGATCTGGCTTTACAGTTTTCATGACAAGGCAGAGCTTCTCATGTCCGAGGGGCTAAAATGAAAGCAGACATGTGACATTTCCGAGATCCTGGCTCGGGGTACAGGGTCAGTTGGGCTGTGAGTATTCTAGGGGACTTGGTGCCTCTTGCTGGACCCCGGGGATGTGGGCCTTTTGTGGGGCCGTGGGGCTCCGGCTTAGATGGTCCCTCTTGCTTCAGGAGCCTGTTTCAGCTCTGGGCCCTCTCAGCCTCCTGCCATCCTGTCCTGCTCTGCCCAAGCCTGCCCAGCCATGGTGCGGGGAGCAGAGACTTCCTCTCAAGCCACCCAGTGGCCTCATCTCTAGCACTTTGTCTTTGCTGCACCAGAGTGATGTTGGGGACGCTCTCGTGGAACTCTTGGCCAGGGGACTCTTGAGTCTGTAGATGATGGAAACAAACCTCGTCTAGATGGAGGCTTCATTTTTCTCTCAGAAAGTTCAGCTAAAGCTGCCAGTGGAGGAGGATCAGGGGATGCAGGCCACAGGGACCACGAGAAGCCACATGCAAATGGAAGGGGGTTCCCACAAGGACAGTGTTAATCCTGCCTGAGACTTCCCTAGTGAGTCGTGGGCATCGTATGCTCACTTCTGACTCTCCCAGGAGCAGATCTGTGCACAGGCTTCATTGGGTGGGGGGAGCCTTCAGGGAGCTGTTTAATCTGGCTTCTTGGGGTGAGAAAGACCCATGGCCTCCCCAATACGAGCTGAAACCCTTTTTCTCTCCAAACCCAAATGGCTGGGCCTGTGGAGCACAGTGCCCCAGCGGGGAGAACGGCCCCCTCCACCCAGGAGCCAGGAGCTGTGTCTGGGGGAATGTCAGCTCCCCTGGGCTTAATCCTCCAAGCTATGCCCCTCAGGCCCATGCTCTTCCCACCCGGTTTCCTGAACATGTACCTGCAGGGAGGAGTGGATGGGAGTGGGGGGAAGAAGGTACTGAATCTGGACTTCTGTGCACACTCCTCACCCCCAATCCCTTCTCCACATATGGCCTACAGTGAGTCTCCTAAAAGGCAAATCGGGTCATGCTGCTTCCTGCTAACTCCCCACTTCTTTCCCAGCTGCCTTAGAACCAGGCATGAGTTGGCCCCTCTGGCCTCATCTCTCACCCCTCTTCCTTGTCCATTCCCAGCCTCACTGGCCTTCCTTGAATAGGCCACTAACAGGCCAACCCCAGGGCCTCTGCACTAACTGTTCCCTCCACCTAGAGTTCCCTTCCCCTTGTCTTTGTCTTTTTCTTTCAGATCTCAGATTAGATGCCCCTCCTCAGAGGTCCTCCCTGACCACGGGATCTAAAGTAACTGATTATCACTTTCTGTGACAGCAGTTTGTCTTAATTCCCTGCCCAGCACTTACTACAGTCTCATAGTTATCTCATTTGTTTTCTCCCGGTCTCTCCCCCGAGAGGGCCGTGGCCTCTGCTGTTGTCCCCTGCAGAAACCCCTGGGAGTCTAGAACAGGTCTGGCCTAGAGTAGGCGCTGCGAACACGGGTGTCGGGTGAATGGCTGAGCAACTGTAAATGGGGACATCAGCTGCTGCGCGGGCGCGCGCTCCAGGCTGTGGCTGCTCACGGTCGAGTGCGCGGGTTTTATCTCCTTGCAGGTCCCGGGGGACCGACACCCCCCTCCGCCCTGCTCTCAGCAGACGAGCCGTAAATGGTCTTCGGGGACATGAGGATAACGAGACAGACTCACAGGCTGAGGGAAGGGGCGAGGCAGCCGGTTGGGAGGGGGTTCTGCAGCCGGCTCGGAGCCCTGCAACCCCGGTGTTAAGGCCCCAATGGGAGACCTTTCTCCACTGTCCCAGTGGTTTTCACCTTGCGAATCGCCGATTCCCCCCGTTGTCCCGGGGACCGGCGGCCGGGTGTGCGGGGAGTGGAGCTGTGAGCGCCGCTCGGGGCGGCGACACGTTCCTGGCGCCCTCGTCCCCTCGGGGCAGGGAATAGGGTACGGTGCTCCGGGACACGGCGGGCGAGGCCCTGGCCCTCCCGGTGCGCACAAGATAGAGCCACAGCCCCGGGCTGGAGAGGAGACGCAACCCCTCTGCGAGTTCCGGCAGGGGACCGCGGTGGAGATGGGGGTGAAGGAGCAGGGGGCAGGGTAGGGGACAAAGAGCCGCCCTGCCGCCGGGAGAGCGACCCCTGTGTCACAGGCCTATTGTTCGTTGTATCTCTGACTGAGCTGTACTCTGGTGCCCCGGGAGGGAGAACGGGAGCTGTCCTCCGGGTCGTGGGTGTTTACTGGGGACGGGGAGGGTGGGCGGGGGTCGAGGGCCTAGGATGGGGCTCGGCGCGCATTTCCGCACGTCTCCTTTAAGGGAAGCCCGGCCCTACCTTTCCCACCGTCGCCCTCCCCGTACTGTACCTGCATTTTAAAAGCGCCCTGTAGCCCTAGGATTGGCCCAGGCGGCGTCCTCCGGGCGCAGAAACTTGAACCGCCGGGGGGATGGGGGAGTGTTGGAAGCCCAGTGGCTGGACTGTACCATCTCTTCGGCGTCCCCCGCGTGCGCCCCGCCCCTCCCACACACCCCCGGAGAGACCCAATCGGACGGGAGGGAGGGCGGGAGCGCGGCTCGAACGCGCCTCTGGCAGGGCGCCGGGCGGGCGGGCGCATAACGCGGGGGGATGTCGGGGCTCGGCCGCGCCTCCGCCCGCCCCCTCGCTCCCCCGGAGGCGGGGCCGGCCCACGGCGCCCCGCCCCCTCCCCGCCCGGAGTGGGCGGGGAGGCTGGGGCTCCCGGAGCTGGGCCGGGGGCGGGCCTCCGCCCGCTTCGCCGGAGTCCGGAGAGCGCCTGGCACCGCGGCGGCGGACGCAGCAGTGGTCCCTGCTCGCCGAGCCCGGAGACGCGCGGGTTCCCGGCGGCCCCGGCAGGCGCTGCGTGAGGACGCGAGAGGCGGCGCGGGGCGGGCCGCACGCACCCCCGGCCGACCCCCACCCGCGCGCGGACCGGCCCCGCACAGCCCGGGCGCTGGGAGCGCCGGCCCGGCGAGGGCGCGGGCGATGCCGTGGTGACGGCCCTGCCATGGCGAAGCCCCCGGCGGCGGCGGCGGCGGCGTCGGAGGAGCTGAGCCAGGTGCCGGACGAGGAGCTGCTGCGCTGGAGCAAGGAGGAGCTGGCGCGGCGGCTGCGGCGGGCCGAGGGCGAGAAGGTGGGCCTCATGCTGGAGCACGGCGGCCTGATGCGCGACGTGAACCGGCGGCTGCAGCAGCACCTGCTGGAGATCCGCGGCCTCAAGGACGTGAACCAGCGGCTGCAGGACGACAACCAGGAGCTGCGCGAGCTCTGCTGCTTCCTCGACGACGACCGGCAGAAGGGGCGCAAGCTGGCGCGCGAGTGGCAGCGCTTCGGGCGCCACGCGGCTGGCGCCGTGTGGCACGAGGTGGCCCGCTCGCAGCAGAAGCTGCGCGAGCTTGAGGCGCGCCAGGAGGCCCTGCTGCGCGAGAACCTGGAGCTCAAGGAGCTGGTGCTGCTGCTGGACGAGGAGCGCGCGGCGCTGGCGGGGGGTGCAGGCGGCGCGGGCGGCGGCGCGGGGTCCCGCAGCTCCATCGACAGCCAGGCCAGCCTGAGCGGGCCGCTGGCGGGTGGCGCGGCGGGCACCGGGGCCCGCGACGTGGGCGACGGCAGCAGCACGTCGAGCGCGGGGAGCGGCGGTAGCCCGGACCACCACCACCACGTGCCGCCCCCGCTGCTGCCTCCGGGGCCGCACAAGGTCCCCGACAGCAAAGCCGTAGCCACGCGCAGATCCCTGGACGACCTGTCGGCGCCACCGCACCACCGAAGCATCCCCAATGGCCTGCACGGTAAGGACAAAACCGGCGGGGCAGCGCGGGTCACGGCCCCTTCCCCGCGGGCGGCCACCACTCCAGACCTCTCCTCCAGCTGGCATCCATACTCTGGGCAGGGCGAGCCCACGCACACCCGCAGTAGAGCTTAGGGTGGCCTTTTTCTGCTCAAGTGCTGGAGGCGTGTCCCTGCCCAGCTTCTAAGCCGCAGCTCGGCCGGCCGGGACCCACCAGACCCCAGAAAAGTTTCTGTCTGGCAGAGTTATCAGTATGAGAGTCCGGGCAGGCAGGGCTCGCCGGGGGTGCCTCACCCCAGCCTGGAGACCCTTGTCGGGGAGTGGGAAGTTCTTCATGGGGATAAAACAAAAAGAAAGGGCCTTTGAGCATGCATGAATTTTCCCTCTGACGGAGCAGCAGGCTTTCCCCACCCCGAGCTCCGTCCACGTGTGTGCTGGGGCTGGAATTCCTCCTGAGCCGCCTCCTGCTGCCTGCTGTCTGGGAAGGAGCACAGGCAGCCAGGATGAGACCCGGAGTCATTGGGCCAGAGGATGGGGCTTAGTGCCTTCTGGGTTTGCTAATTGTCCTGCACTTCTCAGGGGTGGGGAGACCTTTCTCAGCGGAGGCTCTAACTTTCCAGAGGGACGTATGTGCTAGGAGTGGACCCTTGGCCCTTGTTCCTCTGCATGCCTCAGTTTCCTTGTCTGTAGAATGGAGGTGGTCCCTGCCTCCAGGATCTGAGGTGGAGCGAGCCTCTGAAGGGATTTGTAAACTGTTGGGACTCCTTTCAGGAAGTGTCATGGTGTTAGGTGTTAAGGGTGTGGGTGGCAGGACCTTTGGCCTCAGGACAGCTCAGGTCTTCCAGGCCAGTGTGACTGACTGTGGGGCCCAGTGCAGGGCGCCCCAGCTTGGGTCTGGGGAGCGGAGCAGTGGCGCCCAGTTCCAACTCCCCTGATCGTTTGCCCTCCTCCCTGCTGCCTCACTCCTCTCCTACCTCCCTGTTCTTCCACATTTTTGGTGGCTTAGTTCCCAGTTCTGGTGACAATTACTGCTACCTGAACTGTTTGCCCAAAGGTGGAGATTGAACAGCCCTTTCTGGTTCTTTTAAAGGCTTTGCTAGTTCAGAGTAAAATATATCTAGGCCTTAAACGACCGCTCTTTCCCAGAGTGACAGCCTGAGCAGGGGAGGGACCTCTCTAGTTTGGTGGCCAAGTGGCCTGTGAAGGCGCCTTGGGGGTGGGGTCTGGGGTGGGAACTGGAGGTGTGGTGGTAATTAGTGTAGGACAGTTTTTCCTTTATTTACCTTTCCAGCCTGTGAGTTCAGGGCAGGACCAGGTTGAGACCGATATTTTGTTACTGATTAGCAATCTATGACTACAACTCCGGTTACTTTTTGTAACTCTGTATTCACCCCCCACCTTCAACCACAGGCTCCTTAAGGCCAGTGGCAGTAGCTCAGACAGAGTTAGGTGGTTTAACGTGTTGGCGTTTCAGGGTCTGGGGAATGAGGAACTCCAGTCCTAGCCTCTCTGGCCTCACCTTCTGGGGGGCCTTGGGAGAGTCAGATTTCTGGGCCTGGGTTTCCCCAAGTGCGTTAATAAGGAGGGACTGCGTCAATCCTGTGGCTGGGAAATGAAATGTTTTCAGCTGCGTCATTGATGACACCTGGCAAGAGTGGTTCACTGTGGGGCACTGAAGTGCTTGAGTTTTTAGCATATTTGCAGAGAAGTTCTGTCACGTTTTGGACCAGGGGACTTGAACCCTGCCTGGCTGTGTGCCAGTTGCAGCAGCCGGCGATGCAGGCGTGGAGGACGGGGCTAGACCTGAGGGTTTCCACCCCACTGGGGGTGCATGGGGTGGAGGTGTAGGGTTTCCTGCAGAATCATGTGCCGCTCCCCCACGTCCCCCACACAGTTCAAACAGGACTGCTGCAGCAGGCTTTGTGGTGGCAGAGCTGTGCTTTGGGGTGAACTGAAAATTCAGCATCATTATCACAGATTTCAGTTGCAGACAGTGCAGCTACTGTTAGTTTTGTCTCTTAAAGTCATGGGTGGCCTTGAGCTGTTCTCCCAACAAGACGAATAGGGTGCCTGGAAATAAGGAAAGGCCCTTCTCTTAGAAATGCCTTTTTTGTCCTCGGAGTTTTACGTCTAGTGAAGAGCAGGCTGTAGATAAAACAAATAATGAGCCTCAGCCTGAGTGGAGGAGAAAGTGGAGTCAGACTTGGGGCTTGTGCCTTGTGGAACTGGTCTCCGCTCATCCTCCCAGGAGCTGCGGGCAGTAGTATTATCCCCGGGCTAGCAACAAGCAAGTGGACAGAGGTTTTGAGCATGGCCTGGGAAGGCAGCTGAGACTGGAAGGGTCTCCATTCCAGTTGCCTGGGTGGGGCCGGGGTCCTCCACTGCTCAGACCGAGGCCTGGCTTGCATCTCTGGCCTATTGTCATGTTGGCTGACACTGTTAACCAGCAGACACTGGTGACTCCTTAGTCTTGATTCCTGACCCAAGTTTCTCACTCTCCCTCCTAGGAAGTGTCGCTTCCTTATCGGTCACCATGGAGCAGATGGTTGAAAACCCCATTACCCAGAGGGGCCAGGCTGTGTGGGGCTCGAATCCGCACGCCTCCTCTTCCTTCGGGAAGGTACTTAAGTTCCTGGAGCCTCTCTCTCTGCTCTTCTGTAAAGTGTAAACCCAGAGTGCCCCCTTTATCCACAGGAGGTCAAGGGAGGTCAGGGTCTGCACACAGTGAGTCTCAGTGGTTGTCAGGATCCTTATGGTGAATATTTCTTCCAAGGCTCCTCTTGAAAAACTATAGGGACCGCTTTGGGGGCTTGCCATACGGCCTCTGGTGTCCATTCTCTGTACAACTTGGTTTGCTGTGTAGACAGACGGCTCATCTGAATGTTTGTGTCTGAGCCCGGGTCTGGCTGCACCTGCCAGCGTGCCTCAGGAATGGTGGCCCTGTGGTTCTCTCTTGGGAGTTGTGGGGTACCTGCAGCCGCCTGGGTGCCCTGGAAGGCCCCTGGAGGCTGTGGTGGGAGGGGGCCCATCTGTATTCAAGGCATCTTTGGCTGGCCGTGCTGGCGGGCCTCTGACTGCGAGTGCAAATAGACCTTTCTCCTCCTTGATTTTGACAGAGGGCTGGACGGGGGCACTGTTTGCTCTAATGCAGTGGGGCAAACTGAGGCAGCTGAACCCCAAACACCAGAAAGTCAGGTTTGCCCCCTTGAACTGATGTGATTTTCAAACAAAAGCATTTCCAGCCGTTTCTCCCCTGCTCTTCCCCCTCCCGCACGCCCCTCCCCCCATGTCCTGTGCCTGTTAGTGCCCTGTCCCCTCCCCCTACCCCTGGGGCCCACGCCCCTTTAGCTAACCTAGGGAAACCAGAGCCTCCGGCAGGCCTTTGTATGGCCCTCTTTACTTTTTCAAGTTTGGATTAAAAATTTGAGCTTCTCAAAATAAGATGAGTTTGTTCTTCGGCTTGTGTTTTTGTTGGTTTAAAGGGAGGGTAGAGCGAGGGTGGTCTGGGCCTTTAAAAAAAGACAGAGCTGCTGGCCCTGAATAGGTCTTTCATGAGAGGCCTCCAGCTCGGGGCCTTCTGTGCAGGACTGGCTAAGAAGGAGGCTTTTCCTAAAGCCAGCCTAGCCTGGAGCAAAGGTCAGTGAAGACAATGGGCCAGGTTAGATAAGCCTTTCCACTCCCTCCCCAGCCTGACCCTGACCATCCATCAACGGCCTTGGGGTGCTGGCCTGGCACAAAAGGCCTTGGGGTGCTGGCCTGGCACAAAAGGCTGGTGGGGAGGAGGCGCTCTCGGGCAGGTAACCAGGGGCAGGCCAGGGGTGCCCAGCGCTTCAGAGAGCTCCCCAGCCCAACTCCATTCTGTTCAGAGCTCCCAAATGGTCCCATATCACAGATGGGGACACTGAGGCTCAGAGATATGTGGTGACGTGCTCTGGGTCGTGGGGGCTGGTGGGTAGGGTCTGGGATCAGTCGAGCGTCTCCGTGTGGGAGTCGGCCAGATGCCCTGTGCCTGCCGCCCCTGTGTGTCGTGACAGTGTGGCTCCGTGGGGCGAGGAGGGACTCCCACGGGAGGTCTGGTCCTCAGCAGGTGGACCTAGGACAGGTAGGGAGGGAGCTCCAGGGGCGGGACCTGTGTGACAAAGGTGTGGCACCTCTTCCCGGAAAGTGGGCCCCTGAGCCTCATCCTGGCTTCCTGTTTCCTCACAAAACCCCTCAGGTGAGATAGACTAGGCAGGCTGGTGAGGTGTCTGTGCTCAGGGTGTCCTCACTTCTCTGCCAGGCTGGCTTTCCTGGGCTGTGGGGGCCACCACACCTCTCCCCCGTGGCCTGGCCTCTGAGCTCTGAGGACAAACGTGGTTTAATGTCGTCCCCAGGGCAGCACGAATAGCAAGGAACTCTTTTGTTGCTCGCAATCTGTGTTTCCCCATGGGGACTTTCCACACCATGCTTGTCATGTCATTAGCACAGAGAATTGAGAGCCTGGAACTTAAGGCGACTTCTGGAACCTGAGGCCTCTGTTTTCTCTGTAAAATGGGAAGCCTTTATCAGTCTGTGAGTTGAAGGGAAAGGAAGCGTAGCGATGTGTGTACACCAGCCGTCCCTCTCCTCCCAGCCAGAGCTCTCAGTGCTGGGGGAGTTTAGGGGCGCTGCAGCCTGCTAGGTAGGGCTCTGGCTTCAGTTCGGAGAGACCTGGGGGAGTCTTGCTTGGCCTTGCCACCTGCTGTGTGTACATGGCAGCTCCCTGAATGGCTAAGCCTCAGTTTCCTCATCTGTGTCCTGAGAATAATAATAATTCCTTGGTCCTAGAGCCGAGCCTAAAAGGGTGGGTTCGGTGGCCTCTACTGCCACCTGGATCCCTGCAGATTTGCCTGCTCGCAGGGGGGTGGGGGACCCTCTGACACAAAATTTTGAGGGGAGCCCTTGGCCTGCCCTGTGTTGGAGCCAAAGGAGCCCTTGTCTGGTTGAAGGGCAGGTTGGAGGTCCCTGCCCATCGCCTCCTCGTGACTTGTGACCTCTGAGCTCAGGCAGTCCTGAGCTGCTGGGGGGCTCAGGTAAGGTAGCAACTGTGGGCAACACACTGTGCCTGCAGTCTCCCTCTGTACCCACTGACAGAATAGCCAGCCACGGCTGCTCTGCCCACGCCTACAACCTGCGTTCCCAGGATCAATGCCCGGATCCGTGTAGGGACAGCTCTGAGACTGTCAGGTAGTTCCCATCTCCTTGGCATGTGATGAGAGGACCCAAGTGGCTTCCCAATGGCTTGGTGACAGAGGAATAAGCTTATCTGCTAAGGGGATGTGATGCTCCCTTGATCATGAAAAATCAGGAATTGTTCCCCTCCTAGCAAGTACCCAGAGCCGGTCACTGTGACACGTCGCTGTCCCCTGCCTCCACAGTCCAGTGGGGGCTGGTGGGTGGAGGTTTCGGGGCAGGTCTGGAGCTGGGTCCCCCAGTGATGGATGCCTGCTTTTGAACAAGCCACCGTTGACCTCCAGCTCGGGTTTTATTGATTTGCCTGTGAGTGTCTTAGGGCTTCCCCTGTACAGATGTTGCACTGGAGGTGGGGAGCATGGTCTCACTGAAGCGAGGCCAGTGGCCCTGGGGAGCAGGGAGGGTGTGTTCCCCTTCCTCCTTCCTGCTTCCCCATCAGCCAGAGGCCTTCGCCGTTTGTCATTTGTTGTTTCCTGAATTCAGAGATGGGCTGCTCACTTCTCTGCTGCCGTGTGGGTACGTCTTAGGGTTTGTGTGTGTGTTTACTGGAGGGTCTCCCTTCCTTCACTCTGGAAGAGCCATTGTTACTCACGGCGTGGGCATCTGTGACTGATGTTATCTTGGGATGGAGGAAATGCCCGGGAGAGCCGGAAATCCTCAGGAACTGTCTGGAGCCAGTGGGCACTCAGAGGAGACTTGTGAGGGAGGGGATGTACCCCAGGCCTGGCCACATGGGTGCTGGAGCCCCTAGACCACCCGCGTGGGCCCTCCGTCCATCATCTCTGTCTATCTCTGAGCTTGTGTGGCCCCGGCTCTGTCATCTTGACTTGGCGGAGGGGCAGGTTCCCAAAATGTCTTTTGGGGAGAACCAAATGTGCCTGGGCACGGCGCTGAGAGCTGCGGTGTTTTATGTCACTGCTTCTCAGAAAGGGAAGAGCCCCACTGCCCCACTGGGATCCCCGCCGGGGCTGAGGAGAAGGTGCAAGGTGGTGAGGCAGCTCCTACCAGGTCAGTGGGGTGGGAACCGGGCCTGGGGGTCCCATCCGTGTGTCCCTGGAGTCTGCACTGCCTGCACGTACCCAGGTGACCCTCTCCTCCGGGTGTGACTGTTTGCCATGTCCCTTTCTGTGTCTGAAGTGCCCTGGTTTGTCTCTCAACCTCTTCAGGGTGCTGGGGGATCAGGGGAGGGGTGGCTGAACTTGGGAGCTGAGGGACATAGGCCTTGAAGGTGGAGCAGACAGCAGGGAGGAGGCCAGGCTGGGCGCCCAGGCTCACAGTACGCATTCGACCTGCTCATCTGTCTCACTGCGGCTCTGGTGACGGGAACCAGGGGTTGGGTAATGGGCAGGGCTGGGGCAGGTGGGGTCTGTGTGGCCCCTCCCACAGTACCTGTATCTCCCCTAAAGTCCCTGGGTTGGGCTTTTCCAGCTGTGGACACTTCCAGCTGTGGCTTTTTTTTCTTGTTAAAACAATTTTTAAAAATTATTTTATAAATTTATTTTTAAATTATAGTTGGTACCCACATTATATTCATTTCAGGTGTACAGGATAGTGGTTAGCCATTTGTATAATTTACGAAGTGACCCCCCCGATGAGTCCACTCAGAAATCAGATCTTTTTTACAGCCCATCCCTTCCCTTTCTCCTGCTCCCTACTGAATAAATACGCACATGGGTTATCTGCTGGGCCTGTGAGTGGCCCCATCAGCTGACATGTTCCCCGTATCCGAGGTTTTGTGGGTGCAGTTGGGCCACTCAGCACTGTTCTGTGGGTTGGACATATAGACAGAACCCACAGCTTCCGTCCACTAGTGACCTGGCCTTGTGCAAGTCCCTACCTCTCTCCGGGCCCTCATTTTCCCACCTGTAAAATGGGAGTCCTCCATGGACTGGGCTGAGGGTCCCAGAGAGCCTGGTCTTTATTGGCCCCTTGACTCAGAGTTCCTGCGACAGACAGAACCACAACAGAAGGGCTGCCTGCCCTGCCTATCCTGCCTCTTGTCGGTCACATTTGTGGTTAGGTCTCTTGCCTGGCTTGGTCTTCAGCAGGGGCAGGTCTTAGGATGGAGCAGCTGGGTGGTGGGGGTGGGGTGGCTGCCTGTGACGCACAGGTACTGCTCTGTCTGGCCTGGCGAAGGCCAAGACCCCTACCTGGCCCGCCTGTCCTTATGCAGGGCCGCACTGAGAGCCTCGGTGGAATTACCTGCCTCTGCCACCTGATCACCTCTTGTAGGACCAGGTAACAGGTTTGGCGCTAGAGGAGAGTGCTGAGCTCCAGTTCCCTGGTGTGGGGTTTGCCGGGGACAGGTCGCTTATCCTGGACCTGAAGTTGTCCCTGCCGTCCTGTCTCTTCCCCAGTCCATAACCTTCTTCAGAGCAAGGTCCAGTCTTCGTGGCACGTAGTAGGTGCTCAGTAAACGCTGGGGTGAGAAATGGGTGGCCGTGAGGCACTGGATGGCGACTTACTCTCCCCTTCTTGTTCTTTTAAAGCTGACACTGGTCAAATCACGTTGGCCACCTGCCTTCCCTTTTTCATGTGCTCCATTTGGTGCCAAATGGTCTTCAGCTACTAACAAAACAACCTAACCCAACCCCCGAGGGGGTGACTTTCACCCCTCCCATCTGTTTCCCCTTAATTACTAAAAAAAATGCATGCCTGCTTTTATCAGTCATTCCTAACCTCGCCTATACGTTAGCTATCGTTCGGGAACTCTAAAAATGCCAGTACCTGGATGGACCCCCAGAGACCGGTCCAGTTGGTCCAGTGGTTGTAGAAGCTCCCTGGGGTCCCCTGGGGGGCAGAGCACTGTGCGAAGCTCCTGCAGAAAAGCCTCAGTGTCATCTGGGAGCAAGGACTGCCCCACACTGGGTGACAGCCTGGCTGGCCCCGGCTGGGAGGCTGCTGTCAGTCGACATTAGCTGTGAGGGAGAAATAGGCCGTTTGTGTTGTCCCCTCCCCGACCTTTGCAGCATGGACACCCAGGGAGGTGGCTTTGGTGTGCCCAGCCCGGGTAGCCTGGCTGCAGTGGAAAGCTGGGTTTGAACTGGCCTCCCATTTTCTGAGCACCTACGCCAGCGCTGGACAAATCCACTGGCTCCCCCCGCACCTGGGAGCTGTCATAGGCTGCCAGACATTGCCACGTAGGCTACGCCACCCCATTGTGGGATGCTGGGCTACCCAGACGGGGTGGGGGCCTTGGAAGGCTGCATTCAAGGGGACAGATGCAGGTAGGGCCAATGGCACTGAGACAGCATTATGGAGAAGACTCGACCCATTTCCAAAAATAGCCCATCCACTGTCAGGGGAAGCGTCTCTTTGTCTCCCCCAGTCTGTCTTTCTGTTGGCTCCGGGCTGTAAGGCAAGGAGGCTCACTCTTGTCTTGGAATCAGAGGCTCCGAGCAGCTTCCCCTGCCCCCCACAAGGGCCCAATTGTGTACGGGCCCTGAATGCACCCGGTGTCACCGAGCGCTGCAGCACGGTTCCTGTCCCTAATGAGCCCGCTTTGGGAGTGGCCTTTTGTCGTGGGTTCCGGCTGCACTGCCCGCGCTGGGCTCTCAGAAGGCTCGATTTCCCAGCTGCTTCACGTCTCCTGTAGCTGGTAGGACAATGGGAAGCGCCCGACTTGCCCTTTCTCCTTTTTCTGTGTTTCCCATATTTTCTGGAATGTGCACACACCACTTTTATACGGGACAGAAAATTGAACAGCGAATTTCTCCGTCTTTCAGCGCCTTGTGTCCTGGCTGGTGAGGAGGGCTCCCCCCCACCTCCCCTCCTGTGGAACCTCCCCCACCATTGTCTCAGACCTAACTCGGGTCTCCTGGCTGTTTCCCCTACAAATAGGCTCATGTTTCCTAGTCCAAAGCAATAAACGAAATCCTCTGCCTTCTGGCATCCTGCCCCTCAGGTTCCCTCCCTTCCCCACCCAGTTCTCCAAGGAGCACTGAGGCTGCCACCTCCTGCCCACCCATTGCTTCCTGGCCCCAGGTGGCCCTGGACCCTGGGAACTGCAGCTCTGGCATGCTCCAGTGGCCTGCGCGTCCTGACCTCTCGGTGGCATTTGACGCCCACTTCAGGCTTATCTTCTAGAAGATGTCCTCCCGATGGCGGTTTCCACCCACCTGCCCTTGGTGGGAACGTTCCCCCTTGCTAAGCCCCCAGTCTCTACCTCCCGCTCCTGACCTTGAGGCCCAATGTCTTACTGGTCACCATCCTGCTGACTCTGTGCCCGCTGGGTTTGGGTCCCTTCCTCTCACCTGTGCTCCCGTACCCTCCACCTCACAGGTAACCAACCCTGCTTCTAGGTTTCCTGGCTCTAGCCCTGAGCTGTCTACTGGCCACAAGTGTCTGCTTTAGTTCAATTTAATTAAGATCAAGTAACATGAAAAGTTTCAGTTTCTGAGTTGCGCTAACCCCTTGTAAGAGCTTTACACCTTCTTGACAATGAAGCAAAGAAACAGTTCCATCATTCCAGAGAGTTCTGTTGGGCAGCAGTGATCTAGACAACTCCTTGCTGGGCCGTGGGAGGCTGTGGGACTCCCCCTTGTCCATAGAAGGACGCTCTGACCCCAGTGTGGTGTCAGGACTCCTCCCCCAGCCCGGACCTGGAGCCCCAGGCACATGCAGACACTTAGGGCTTCTGCTGGCAGGCACCCGCTGAAACCCCACCCTTCCTTTGAGGCTTAGGTCAGCCCGTATTGATGGACAGTCACAAGATGTGTGACCAGTCACCCTCACCTGCTCAGCATCTGCAGGACTAGGCTCTTGGCGGTTGCCCTACAGCCATGGATGACACTTCTGGTGGCCTTGTGTGGGTTCACATGCATGGGCTGGAACCCTAGCCGGGAGAGGCCACGTGGCTCCTTGGGGCTTCTGAGGCCTCCCCCCACAGGGCCCAGCCCCTGCTCCCAGCCTCCAACTCATCCTCAAAGTGAGGCCAAGAGCCCGCAGGGTCAGAAAACAAAGAAAACAGCTTTTAAAACAGTGGGGTGGAGGGGGCTGGCCACGCCAGCCGGCATTCCCTCCGCTCCGAGTGGGGAGCATCCTGGGGTGGCTGCAGACCACCCCTCCCTGACCGGCTGTACCAGCTTTAGGCTTGGCTCCCCTCCTGCCCTCTGTGCCCCCACTTCTCTGAGGAGGTGGCTGTGGCGGGTGGTGGGCTGTCTTGCCATGTCTCATCTCGGGGTTAGACCAGCTGCCTGGGTCCACCTTTGGGCCATTACTCCAGCTGGGCCCTGGCAGATGAGGCCATTGCTTACCATACCTGGGACTCTGGCCCTGGGCCTGGTCCCTCTGCTCACTGTGCCCGCTGTGTGTGTGGTGATGGGGGCGTGGTGGTCAAGGTGACATCGTGAGATCCCAGCAGGGTGACAATCCGCCCCTGGCCCCTGCCCACGCCTGGGTGAGGCGCTGGCAGTGCGGGGCAGAGGAAAGCGCCTTCTCAACCGTCCTGCTCTGGAAATGCAAGGACAGTGCGGACGTGGTGGGAGCCCTGTGGTGGGAGCCCTGTGGGCAGGGGACCCCTGATGTCAATGCCCCGAGGTCCCCAGCACCCCGACAGCCCTAGAACCTCCTGCTCCTCCTACCGCCCCCTCCCCCTGCATTTCCTGGCCCCAGACCGAGGGTCTCCTGAGCCTGCTGCCTCCTCCACCCGCTGCAGCCTTTGCCCACCGTTAGAATCCTTGCTACTGATGGGGGGCAGACAGCAGCTCCTGGAGTGTGGTCTAGAGGCCCTGGGGGGCTCCCTGCCTGTCCTCCCGCCCAGCCTCTGAGGTCCCCACCCCAGGGTGGCCTGGAGTGGGGGTGGTGGCTTTCATCTTGCTTTCCCCCTGCAAGTGCTTAATCCCCTTCCACCGAGTTAAAACCTTGTTCCCGTGAGTGCAGCCTGCCTGGTCTTGGGCAATGTGAGCTGTTCCCCAGTGCGTGGGGCTGAAATGCTGTGGGAGGTGCGGGATGAAAAGACCCCTTGTTTTTGGTGCAACCCAAACTCTCTGAGCAGGAGGGAGCAGAAGGGGAGCTGTGGCACAGGCGGGGCACTGGAATCTCTGGCCTGGGGCTTTATTATGGGGGTTGTGACAGGAGACAGGCCCTGAGCTTGCCCCTCGGCAGCCCCCGCTGCCTTCTGTGTCAGCTGTGCCCTCTGTGCAGTGACCCGAGGGATCCTCAGCCAGGGCGGTAGGACAGGCTTCAGGGAACCCCTGCACCCTGGAGTGACTGTGCACTCATGCATTTTTCCTGGGCCACAACCTATAGTTTTCATCAGAGGCTGAGAGGGGTCGTGGCCCAGGAAGGACCAAGAACCATAAGAGGAGGGTTAGTGAGGCTCCTCTCTGAAGCCTTTAAAACATAAAAATAAATGAACTTCGTGTGTGCACGCAGGTGGAGACGTGCAGGGTGCAGAGGCGATGCGTGCCCTTAAGCTCTTCTTCCCTCTTCTGGCTGAGCATCCTGGACACCTGACAGTCCCAGTCTGTGCCCGTCATCTGCCACATTGGAGGATGGGCTCTGCCTCACCCCCCTCACCCCCCGTCCTCAGAGGTCACACCCCTGGCGCCTCTCTCCTGAAGCTGGGTTTATATGAGGGCTTTAGGGTTGGATAGATGTTCTCATGCAAATCTGTGCTTCTTGGACTTCTCTCTCCATCATTTCCTTTCTGCCTCAGTCACCCCCCACTTCCCCTGGGCCTCAGTTTACCCATCTGTGAGATGAGGCAGTTGGAGGGGCTCCAGTCCATGGGGGCTCAGGAATTTTTCTGGAAGTTGAGAACATTCTAGAAGCCTGGGTCCTCTCTCCGTACCAGCCTTGCTCAGGTGGCTGCTCCCAGCCCAGCCCATTCTCTCATCCCCCATGCAGCCGGACCAGGGCCTCTTGCGGTTTTGGACATTCCTGCTGCTCTGAGGCCTTCAGGGCGCACAGTGGCCCAGTTTTCAACTGCAGGCCCTCACCTTTCGGGTGCTAGCCCAGGCGGGGGAGTGATCTGACCCAGAATCAGAAGGCAGCAGCCAGGAGGGATCATTTGCACCCCCACCCCAGCCACCCCACCCCCTAAGGCTTTGCTTTCCCAGCTTTCCCCCCCACCATTGGCTTCCTGTGCCAGCTCCCCATGGCAGCGGCCGCCACTGCCAGCAGGAGCGGAATAAAAACGAGACGTCTCCTAATTTTCTTCTTTTGAATTGCAACCTTGATGCTTCCTCCCCTCTCCTACAGACCAGTCTTCTGGTGACTTTTGAATGGGTCTGTGGGCTCCCTTCTCTCTGGCTAAATATGCATGTGTTGGTGCCCTGAGGAAGCTGGCCCAGCTGCCTGCATTTGACTCTGAAAGGTGCTAATTTACTGGTGTGCTGGCTGGTGTTTTTGGCATCCTGGATGCCAGTGGGGGGAGGAGGGAGTCCTGTATCCACCTGACATGCCCTGTCTCCCCAGTGTTATCCCCACTTGCCCCTCGGTGGTTTGCTGATTGGCAGCTGGAAGAAAGAAGGACCGTCCCAATCAGAGAATGGCCTCGGAGGCCTGTGGGTGTGTGCGGACTGGGGCTTGGGGTGAGTGTGGCCAGGGTGATTCAGGAGGCTGAGGGTAGAGGGAAGGTTCACTGGACTGGGCTAGCCTCGTTCTCCAGCTGATGGGGACTCAGAGGCTCATAGGAGGCCGCTTTGTTTATTTTGTAGCAGACACTTCTGAGATTGCTGTGGGGTGGGACTCCAGGCTCCAGTGACCGCGGGCTGCCATGTGCCACTTCTGCACCTGGGAGAGCCTGTGGGGTAGGAGGGTCAGCCCACTGGAAGGACAGGAAATGGGGCTGCAGGGGGGCCAGGGGCAGAGGGGCAGTTCCCACAGGTGCACTTGCTCTGCTGACCGCCTCTGAAAAGCAGACCTCTGGGCCTGTGGCTGTCCACCACGCAGGGCCCACAGCTGGTCCTGTTTGGCCCGGGGAGACCCTTAGGCAGGGGAGCAGTGGATGGCAAGTCTGATCTTGTTGAGACCCTTTCCCCTCCCCTGCCCTCCTATAGCCCTGCTTTGTCACCTGTGAAACACTCTTGGGTTAGGGATCTAAAGGGCCACCTCATAGGGGGTTGGAATAAATCCATGTATGCTGTCCTTGATTTTTTTCCCCTCTAATAATAAGGAAACTAACAAACACAATCTCCCAAGAGGCCTTGAAGGGACAGTTCTGACCGTTGGCATCAGGTCCTGAAGCTATTTTTGGTCATGATGCGTGAGAAGGTCCGGGGAGGAGAGGGCCCAGTAGTCGCGGGGGTGTGGGGCCGAGGGAGCCCTGCTCTGAACCCTCGGGCGCTGGGCACCGGTGATGCAGGCCGTTCCCGACGCAGGTGGCTATGGCAGATTCACGCCCTGGCGCCCTTACTCCTGTCCTGAGATTGCCTCCTTTTAACACCCCGGGTGGCTTAGGGCCTCCAGGGGACCCAGGAAGGGGAAGGGCCCAGTGGGGAGGCTGCCCTGTGGGGGTTACTGGGTGGGCTTTGAGGGGCCGGTGGCACCCCCCCCAGGATCTTGGCCACTGCTCTGCGGATTCCTGCCCGGTTGGGACTGTCCCTCCCACCCCACCCATGGGAGTGAGCAGGACCCTGGGTCAGAAAGGCAGGGGCCCTCACGAGCTCTGGAGGTTTGCCCGTTACTGCAGGACTTGGTGGTGACAAGCCAGCCCTGAGGCCGCCTGGTTGCATTTGGGGCTGTGGGGACCTGGACCAGCAGCAGGGGCCGTGGCAGGGGCAGCCCGTGGGCACTGGGGGCCAGGCTGGGGCTGCCTCACCGCACATCACCGTTCCTCTCCGCATCCCGAGCGGCTCAGACGAGGAAGTGCTTGAGCGCGACAGTGATGAGTTGGCATCTGGAAATGAAGCCTCGTTAAAGAGATTGCTTCCCCCAAATGTATGCATTTATCATTAAAGGGCTTTAGGAAAAGGAGCCCTTGGGGCTGCTGGGGCCTGGGTTTGTGGAGGGGGAGGTCGGTATCAGCCCCCCATGGTAAGATGAGGAAACAAAGCCTCATGAGCCCATGGGATGTCACAAGTGTCCCCCAGCCCTGTGCCTCAGTTTCCTCCCTGTATACTGGGTGGAGAATGGAGGTTTAGAGGGCCCAGCACCCCAGGCCTTCTCAGCTCTGTGCTGTACTGTCTGTAGCTGAGTGCCACAAGCTATGAGGGGCGTTAGTGGCAGATGGGACCCATGCCCCTGGTGCCTGCTGACCACGGCGTCCCCACCCCCATGCCCAGGCTGTGCCCTGCTTGTCTCTGCTGGGGAGACAGGTGGGGTTTGGTGTCTTTCTGAGTTGGCTTCCATATGTGTGTGTGTTTCTGTAGGAGACCGAGAGCAGGTCAGGGGCCTGGTTCTGGCCCCAGCCTGTCCTGGACCCTCCTCGGGCCTCATCTGGAAGGGACCCTGAGGTTCCCCAGCCTTGCTCATCTCTGGGCCTTAGAGTCATGTTGGCTCATTATTACTACTGGGTCTGGGAGCCACCCAAAGGCAGGTAGGGGAGACCTGGAGAGAAAGTCCTGCCCAGAGTAGGACAGCAGCTCTGTACAGGGAAGAGGAAGGAGGCTGCCAGGCGGCTGGCCTGGCCCCTGTGCCCCGAGCAGGGCCGTCTCCCAGCCTCAGGCCTGAGATTCAGGGAGAAGGGGCTTGGGCTCCGGCCATCTCACTCACCTCCCTGCTGTGCTTGGCAAACGCCCACTCACTGGTGGGTCCCAGGTGGGATGGTGATTTGGTTACCTGGCTGGCCCTCTGAGTGTCTGAGCCACCCGTGAGGGCCCAGGGGGATGGTCCTTGCACCTCAGCTGTGGTCGTGGGCCTATCTGTGCGAGCCCAGACAAGTCACGCAAACCCACGTGCCTCACCGTCCTGCCTCCGTTAGATGGGGTGGCGCCATCTGTTCCCTCTTACGGGCTGTTGAGGATGAACACACGCTAGTATCAATAGTAGTAACAACAGCAGCTAACAGGTACTTAGTTAGAACACTTACCACATGTTCACTCAGGCATGCTCTCCCTGGTTGATGGGACGTTCTCCCTAACCGAGGCACAGAGAGCTCAGGCAGCCCAAGGCCAGTATAGAAAGGGGCAGAGCTGGGATGTACAGCCTCTCTGTGCACCAGCCACCTGTCCACATCGGTAACTGTTTCTTCTTCCAAACCCCTACTTGTTTATTACAGAAAATGTAGAAGAATAATCACCGTGGACCTCAGCATGCAGAAGGCTGCTGTGTGTGGCCAGTGTTGCTATTGGCAGGAACTGGTGTGTGTCTGACAACCCGGAGCGTCCTAGTTTCGAGTGTGATTTTCCTACTCTCTGTGAGCAGTGGGACAGTTACATGGACGTGAAAGTTGAGCAGTGGCAGAACTCTCATTCTGGAATTTCTTGGCTCCAAAGCCACGTGGGGTTTACTTTTCACAGCGTGGCCCACGATGTGGATTTCTCCTGGCGCGTCATACACTCCAGATGTTGTCTCTGCCTTCAGTTTGATCTGAGACCCAAAGCCTCCCCCTTGCAAGCCTGAGCTCATTCAGCCTTCCTAATTTATCCTGGGTGCTCCTGACGGGCCCCAGGAGGCTGGAATGCCTGCTGATGTGTGAACCCCACTGGGGGTGGGAAATAAGGTGGCCCCTCCTTTGGGCTCTGTGGGACGGGTGCATGCAGGGAGAGGGGGCGAGGATGCTCATATGTTTCCGGCGTCATTCCCAACAAACGTCCTACGAGGCTGGGGCTGGGGCACACCCCTCTAGCTGCCATCTCACCTGGTCCTTTCAGGCCGCAGACTCCAACCCCCCACCCCTATGATTTATCATTGGGGGAGATGCAGAGTATTGCTCACCCCTAAATAATCCATTGCTCATCGTGCAAAGCTTGGGAGACACTGGGGGGTTCAAAATCGAAATTTAACATCATCTGCGCTAATACTTGGTTCTGTTTCTAGAAGAGGAGTCGAAAGGGAGGTCTGTACACATCTGTTCAGTTTTTGTTTTGAAATAATTATAGCCTCACAAAAAATTGCAGAACTAGTACAAAGGGCTTCTTTGTGCCTTTCCCCCGCTGCCCCCTCTCCCCTTGGTGACATCTTATAGAAGTAGAGTGCGTCATCAAAGCCAGGACCATGACGTCATTAGCACCAGGACCACGGCGTCTGCACAGCACAGTGGCTGGACTGTAGACCCTCACTCAGGTGGCACCGGCCCTTCCCTGAACTCATTTCGGTGTGTGTGTAGTGGTGTGAGATCTTATCACATGCGTAGAGTTGTTACACACACTTTTAAAAATAAATTTTGCTATTTAGACCTGTTTTTAGATTTACAGAATTATTGAGGCGATAGCACAGAGTTCCATAACCCCTGCTCCTGGCTTCCGAGAGCGGCATCGCGCATTTGGTACAGTTAACGAGCCAACAGCGATGAATTGTATTAACTAGAGTCCACACTTTATTCAGATTTCCTCAGATTTTACCTAATGTCCTTCTTCCGTGTAGGGTCCTCTCTAAGACAGGCTTTTTAAAACACAAATTTTGCCACATAGTATTTCTCTTGTTTGTAATCCCACCTTTTTCCCTGTGAGGTGTTGGGAATGTCTTACCACATACATCAGTGACTGCTCTGTGGCCGTGTCTGAGTGGCCTGTGGGCCACCGTGCGTTCCTTCCATCATGTGGATGCCCCAACGGAGCACCTTCAGAAGGGATGCTGTGTTCTGTAGGGCTCTCCAAGGGGCAGGCCTGGCACTGCCTTTTGTGTGAGAGGGGGACACCTTTAGAGGCACACAGCCTCTCCCAGTGTCCCCCAGCCATCGGAGTCCTGCCCTTGCCCTCCCGGGACACCACCTGGGATGAGTGAACATGAGGGCATGTGTCTTTGAGACTGGACAAGGTCGTGCAGGGGGCAGAGCATGGCAGCACAGAGGCATGGTGCAGAGAGAGGTTGGCATCTGGCTCTGCCCATGCACACTGGCCACGGGCTCTTGGGTGAGTGCGTCCACCTCTGTGAGCCTATTTCCTCCGGGAGGAACCGGACACACTCAGCTGTCCTTCACACCTGGTGGGAGAAGCGAATGGGGGCTTGCAAAGTGTAGTGACTTGTGACTGAGTTAGTAATGATCAAGGCCACTGGTTTCAGTTTTTGAGTCTAAACAACCTCTTCTCTGACCACTCCTGTGTACGACCTCGCAGCCCAACCGCGCGGTTTGGGCTCCAATCCGGGCCACTTCCGAAGGGTCACTGCTCCATCCCCTTCGTGGCCTTGCAAGGCCAGGCCATGAGCAGCAGGCCCCACTGACAGGATGTTTGTCTGCAAGCCCATTGAGAAATCCCTCTGGAAATCCTCCTTTGGCCCTGGCGCTGGTGAGAGAATTGGAGGTAATGGGACCACGAAACAAAAGGTGCCATTGTTGGGGCCGCCTGGCAGGGTCAGTGGGTGCCCAGGCCAGGGAGGCAGACCCTTGAGGCAGGTAACGGGGTTTCTGCTCACGAGTAGGGTGGCTGTAAGCGTGCTGTGAGGAGGGGAATTGAGGCCAGACCCCAGGCCTGCGCGTCGTGCTCTGCCTGCCTGCCTGGCAGCCCTCCCAGGATGTCGCCTCGGGATGTGACCAGGGGCAGCACCCTCTGCAGGCGGGGTCCAGACCAGCTTGGCATGGTGTCATTGGTGGCTTGCTCACTGGGCTCCAGCCACTCTGCCTTGCCCAGGTAGTTGCCCCACCGAGCACAGTGGTTTATGGTGAACCTGTGCCAGGGTGAGTGTGGGTCTGCAGTCTTGCAGGCTGGGCTCACCGGCCTCCCCTGGCCATTCTGTGGTGGGATTTCACCCGTCCACACCCACCCGCTGCTCCAGTATTCCCGGAGCTAGCCTCCCAGCTGCTGGAGCACCACGTCCTGCCCTCATTCTGTCCTTCTGGAATGTTCTTAATACGTAGCTTCCACCCTGTGCTCAGCCCCACAGGGGCCCTGAGCCTCCACATCACGTCTAGGCTCCTGGGAGCAAAGTTGAAAGTGCTCTGTGATGTGCCTGGAATACTTTTCTATCTCTATCTCTGCTCTGCTCTGCTATCTTTTCCGGCAGTTTCCATGACCCCAGGCCAGTAACAGTTCCTGAATACCATCCAGGCATTTCCACACCCCCCTGCTTTGCCCTGGCTGTCTTCTTGACCTCTAGTTCGCTGCCCGTTCCCTAAGCCGTGGCTGAAATGCTGCCCCTCTTTTCACAGCTCTAGCCCCCCTCACCTCCCCGCCCCAGTGTCCACAAGTCCCTCTTTGCCTTCACCCTCAGTGCTTAGTGTGGGTCTCTTGGAGACATGTTTCATTCTGTGACAGTTTCAATGTCAGCCTCCGTCGTGAATTCCTGGGACGTGCCATGTCTTACCTGTTGTTGGTCTGGCACCTACTGCCTCCTTGGGGAGTGCCCATGAGTGACTGGTAGGTGCTGGGAGTGCCCTTGGCAGGACAGGCGAGGCCCCCTTGGGCCCCGTGGCCTCACCCGAAGCCCACACCCGAGCCGCCTGGCCCCTCCTTCCTCTGTGGGCCAACTGCTTCGTGCTGCTTCCTGTCCCAGTGGCTCAGGCCGCCTCGATGATGCGGTTCCTGGAAGGTGTCTGCTCTCCAGCAGCAGCCCCAGGAATGTGAGGCTGAGACGAAGGGCTGGCCCTGCCCCAGTGACTCACTCTGGGTGTATGTGGTTCGCCACAGTGGACGCTGCTGGGGTTACCCTGTGCCCTGCCTCCCAGGCTGACACATCCAGAGCTGTGAGACTGAGCCAGCTAGGGGTGGGCAGAGGAGTCTGGCCTCAGGCCACCTCAGGCAGACAGCCCGGCAGCCCTCTCTCTCTCAGTGTCCTGGTTTAGTAAGGTGAGGATGGAGAGTCAGGAGACGTGACGCAGGCAGGAGTTGGTGTGAGCCCATCCCTCAGCCACTCTGCACCCACGGGCCCTCAGCGTGGTGAGGGGTGGGCAGGGCCCTGAGAGTCACAAGGTGGCCAAGCCTGTCCCACCTTGGCCTCCTTCAGCCATCCCGAACCTGAGTCCTTGCCTTTCGGGGCCACCCGGTCCTGTGTTTCTTGCCCTTAGCTGTTTGGGGCTGGGTTTTGGGAAGGCTCACAGGAGAATGGGGTGAGTTGGTCAGTGGCTCCCGGCTGGCATCTGGCATCCAGTGGGCATCTGGAACACCCCGGGCCCTTTGTGGGTGCCCTGTGGGTCCTGCAGGGTGAACTGGCAGGAGCCTGGGGTTGGGGGCCCCCCTGCCTTGCCACTGAGCCCCAGTTCTCCTCAGCTGTCGAGTCAGCCACCAGCTTCTCAGATTAACGGAGCTGCAGACGACGGCACAGGAAGCTGAGGAGGGTGATGTGTGGCCTCTCAGTATACACCTGACCAGGCTCCCCAAGAACGGGGAGGGCCCCAGGTTCTCTGACCTGCCCTGGGCTCAGTACCTGGCCTGAGTGAGAGCGAGAATTGGGGCCTTTGATTTGTGGGGAGTTGAGGAGATGGACATGGGGAAGACACAAGGGATGTGTGCATGCGTGTGTCGTGTGTGTGTGAGATTCTACATGTGTGTCTACATGAGAGTGTCCATGGCTGAGTATGTGAGTGTGTGTTTGCATGTGTCTAAATGAATGTGTGTGTCTACAGGAGAGAGAGAGAGAGAGTGTGTGTGTGTGTGTGTGTGTGTGTGTGTGTGTGGGAGTGAGTGTGGGAGTCCCCGCAGCCCGTCCATACACCTCGCTCCCCTTGGTCACATTCAATGGATTAAAAGCACCGTCCCCACAGCTTCTATTTTTGCTTTTGACCTTTAGTTAAATGCTCACAACTACTGGGCATTGGTGCGGTGGTAAGTTTATCACATGTAATTGGGAGAGAGGACAATTTTATTTCTTTTAATATCAGTGCTGCTCCCCCAGCCCCTCCCAAGGATAGGGCTGACTTCTTGAAGCTCTTTTCCGGGGTGAGTGTTTGATCATCTAGGTGACAAGTGGGTACAGTCTGTGTTGCGCTGGCATCACACGCTCACGGCGCCGCCCTCCCTCCACAATGCCTGCTGACTGCACGGAGGAGAGCACGCCGAGGACACAGCCCTTCTTCTCCGTGGCTTATGAAGTCCTCAGTGCAGGTGAAGAAACAGCTACGGCGCTTACAGGAGCTGCCCGGGTCACACAGTGGAGGCCCGTTAGACCCAGGCAGCCTGGGCCCTGGAAGTGCCCCGGCCGTGTGCCTTTCCCTGTGACGTGGTGCCTGGGCGACGCCAGGCCCACGAGAGGGAGAAGCGGAGGGTCTGAATGCCCACCATGGTAGGCAGAGTCCTCGCCACGGTGTCCCCACGGCACACCCCAGGGACCTGCTCAGCCATTGGCAGAGGAGCCCTACGGACATGGCAGGAGGCCCAGTGTGACTTCTGCTCCTGCCACCCACTTGCTGGACAGATTGTCTCACTGCTCTGAGCCTGAGTCTCCTCGGCTGTTAAATGGGCTCAGGGACACTCAGGTGGTGCTGTGCAGACTGGGGACGCACACCTGGCACGCAGCAGCTTCTCAGTGGTGGTGACAGTCTTGTTTATTTAATGTGTTTCCTAAGCGCCCTGAGCAGGAGTAGTGAGCAAGACGCAGACTGGGAACCAGAGAGCAGACCGTCAGGAGTACTGTTTCCGGCGGTTGGAACCAGCCCCGCTTGGTACAGGGGCAGCTGCTTCCCCAGCCGATGTCTGCTGTGACACACAAGGCCCCCGAGTGGGTGCAGAGCTGGCTGGGAACTGAGGGAGCAGGATTCTCTGGGACACATGCTCATGGGTGCCCCTGTGCACCCAGGCAGCTGGGGGTGGGGTGGGAGTGCTCATCAGGTTTTGGGGAGGTACTCTGAGCCCTGATTTCCTGCAGAGTGACTGATAGTTTGTCCCTTGCCCCTGAATCTGAGGGCATTGTGGAATAAGAAGATTGTAAACCCCAAAGAGGCCTTGCAAATGTTTGTTGCTGTCCAGGCAGCTCTCATCAGGAATACTGTTCTCCCCAGTCAGGCTGGAAAGTGAGCTACAGGTGGGCTCTGGACCCGTGTGCACCCCGCATGCCCCTGGCATTCCTGTGTGGACGTCAGACTTGGCTCCTTGTTGAACATTCCCTGGGCTCACAGGTTCCCAGAGGTGAGGCTGCTGGGCCAGAGGGGCAGGTCCCACCGGCCAGGTTCATGGGGACAGCTTGTCACCAAGCAGAGCTGGGGAGAGCTTCCTGGGAGCACCTTCTCCTGGGCTCCTGTGCTTCAGAGCGGGAAGGGTCGCTGTGCGCTGTCTGGCCAGCTCACTCCATTCACAGCGGCCTTCAGGACCACGCTGGCTGTCTTGGGGCCTCTGGCCCTGGGTTTTAGATGTGGTCAGTGGGGAAGGCTAGCAGCCACGCTCTGAGTTTTACTAAGATGTCTAGAAATCCGAACAAATATCACAGCTTGACTTCGTGATTTGTAAGGCCCTTGGATGTGGCCCCCTCTGTGGGTCTGTGGTTTCTCTTTGGGGACAGAGGGAGATGTGACCATCTGCCTAGCAATCCCCATGAGAGGTGCATGGACGGGAGCTGTGGGGTGGGTGGTAGATGAGGCTGGTTTTCCCTGGGATTTCCACTGCAGCGTGAGTTCTGGATGGGAACAGAGGGGGTCATTTTGGCTTAAGGCATCTGATTTGGCCTGAGAGGTGACTCAGATTCCTGATGTCCACCCCTGTCCCTAGCTTGCAGCCGTGAAACACAGACCATCTGGCGCAGCATGCTGACCTTCGTTCTTGGGTGTCCTGGGGTGGGCTCCATATTCCAGAAGCCTCTTTCCTATTGGATTTGTTTCATTGCTGATGGCCTGTGAATGGCCCAGCTGCTCAGGGCCCGGCCAGGGAAGCCTGGAGGGGGCGAGGTCCTGGCCTGTCCCTGGCAGCCTGCTGCGGGGCCTGGAACTTGAGTGTTCGCTGGGCATGGAGCAGGGCTCAGAGGGCTGTAAGCCGGTGTGGTGTGTGGGTCTGCCACCGTGTGTGTCCATTTAAGGGGAAGAAAGCCTACTGTGCAAACATTTGTGAATGATTTCCTCTGATGCTGGCAGCATGCATGTTTGTGGTGCTCTGAGCACTGCTGAGTGAATACTGGCTGCTGGTGCCTGCCAAGCCCCACACTGGTGGGCACTTCGGTGACATAGGAGGAGCAGGGTTGTAACATGCAGGGTGAACGGCGTGCCGGTGGGGCCCTGCTGGCAGAGGGGCTCAGGGTCTGTGCTCCTGAGTTACAGGGCTTCTGTGCATCTCCCGGGATCGCTGTCACGCACTCCCCTTGCTCAGTTGGACGCATTCCGGCTGAGCACCCTAAGCCCCGTGCCAGCCGGCGGTCAGGAAGCGGGCCCCACCCACGGCTCCTGTCAGGGAACTTGGGCAGAACAGGGCGGATCCGGGGAGTAGTGCCACTTAAACAGGAAGGAGGAAGCACTGACTGTCCCCTCGGAGGCTGCGACCAAGCCCCATTCTGGATGAGTTCCGAAAGGCTGTCCTCTGGCTCCCGACCTGACCCTCCAGGAAACATTGCTGCCCTGTTGCTAGTTGAAGCCATTTGCTTGGTGACCTTGGCAGTCACTCACTTCTCTGGGGCTCCAGGTGTAAAAGTGGGATGGGCCATGGGATGGCCAGCATCCCCACTGAGCAGCTTCCATGCCCATCCCTGGGTGAGGACCTGACCTGTGACCCCATTCAGCTCCAGAATCCCTTGTGGCAGGTCTGGCTTTGCAGCCGTGGAAACGGTTTTAGGGACATGCCCAGCTGACAGAGCTGAGAGTGGTGGAGTCAGGCAGGCAGACCCCAGCCCGCCCAGCTGGTGCACCCCTGAGGTCAGGCATGAAGACTAACCAAATCACTTCACGTTGACAAGCTCCTAGATGTGCTTGGAAGCCAACGGACGCTCCCCAGCACCAGTTGCCTCCTTTCTCTGCCTTCTCTCCCTAATTCCAGGCCCGGCCTCCCTGACACCTCTCACTACATGCTGGGTGACTCCGTGGTCCCCTTCATCTTTACTCCCCCACTGCTCCTGGTCTGGATGGAACTTTGCAGGGTTCCCTGTGCCTCAGCCTGGGAGGGGTGGGGGAGTGTGCCGGGTGTGTGTCAGGTGGTGGGGAGAGCTGCACAGCCAGCATCTCGGCCTCCCCGATCCAGGAAAAGATCCAACTGCTTCTACTGTGGAGCACACAGCAAACCCCCAGAACTGTTTCCATGTCCTCTGAGCTGCCCCCGGGGCAGGGCTGTGGCTGTGAGGTGGTAACAGTGACTCAGGATTGAACTGCTCTGCACAGCTGGCAGCGAGTGTGCCCTCTGTCAGTGAGGATGTCTGGACAAGATCTTGGGTTCCAAGTGGCAGCTCCTGAATGCGGCACCCACCCCCCTCTGTCCTTCGTACTCCAGGGCGATGAGCGTGAGAATTCCAGCAAGGCAGGGTCTGGAGACCCCTGTGGCCAGACCCTCATTTGCTTGGGGGCAGTGGAGAGCTTGTAGAGACGGGGGGGGGGGGGGGGGGGGGGCTCTGCAGGCCATGGATCGGAGGCTCAGCGATTAGAGGGGCTCACTCAGGTCACCCAGCAGGTGCAGTGGGCCCTATCCAGACTTGCCTGTGTCAATTCCCCGCCCTTCCACGGGGGCGGTGCAGAGGGAGTTGAGGGTCTCGGGTGGGGTCGTGGTGAGGGGTGCATTTGGGAACAGTGGCTGTAAAGACCAAGTCCTCATCGAAGGCTGCCACCCCCCACCTCCCAGGCGGCCGTGGAGGGCTGGAGACCTTGCACCTGGAGCACGGAGCTGCCTGGGCTGCTCAGCGCAATGAGGCTGGCATCGGCGGGAGCTGAGTGCTGCTGCCCGGGGTCCCTGCCTGGAAGCGCGTGCAGGCTCCCAGCCAAGCCCTGGGGGCTTCGTCACTGACCGCCTGCTGTCAACAAGGCCCTGTTTAGCCTGCCCTTCTGTGGGGACACTGAGGCCCAGAGCAGGGGAGCAGTGACTGCCTGGGAAGGCGGTGGCCTCAGCTGGTGCCGGCACATTGGATCACTGAGGGTCCTGCGCTTCCCCGTGAGACCCAGAGGCCGTCAGTGCTCCTCAAAATTGAACTCCTCCAAGGGCTTGGAGCAGGAGGCCTGGGAGCAGCACAGCACCCCTTTCTCAGTCTGCTCATGCTGCTGTAACAATACCACAGGCGGGCTGCGTATAAACAACAAGCATTTATTGCGCATGGTTGTGAGGCTGGATGTCCGAGGTCAAGATGCCCCCCCAGTTGGGTTCTGGTGAGGGGCTCGCTTCCTGGTTCATAGCTGGCTCTTCCTCACTGTGTCCTCACGGGGCACAAGGGGTGAGGAAGCTCTCTGGGGTCCCTTCTATAAGGGCACTAGTCCCGTTCACGGGGCCCCGCCTTCATGGCATATGCACCTCCCAAAGGCTGCACCTCCTAACACCATCACCTTGGGGGTTAGGGTTTCAATATGTGAATTTGGGGGGAGGACACACAAACATTAAGACCATAACCACTCCTAACCCCAAACCAGGCAGAGCCAGCTCCCTGGGGGCTCCTTCCTTTGGAGTCTGCACCACTGGTGTTCACTCTGGGTGGTCGGTGAGGTGTGGCAGTGGCTGGGCTGGGGCTACTGGGGGCTCCAGGAGACATTAGACGGTGTGTGGGTAGTGGCCATCTGTGTTTGGTCTCTGAGTACCTCCAGAAACAGTACAACTATAGTTGTCCCCTTCAGCACCGGACTCCGGTCCTTGGCTTTGCACATGGTGTCTCTTGTGGTCACCACGAAGCCCCCAGCTCTGAGGGCACTGTCATCCTATCTTGTGCACAGGGAAGGTGGGGCTCAGAAGTCCAGGAGCCTGGTCAGGGTGGGCCTGAGGTCACGAGAGAAGAACTGGAGCCCAGGCCTCCTGGCACCACCTCCCATTGCTGGGCCGCGTGCTCTGTTTCCGCTGTGGATGGAGCCCCTGCTTCATGAGTATTGATTGGATGTCCGTTTCCATGTTCCTGGGAGACTTCAGGCTGAGGTCTTGTTAGGGAAACAAACTAGAAAACAAATCAATGGACAGGATGGTGTCATATACTGGTGAATGCCACGAAGGACAAACAACAGATGGTGGCATCTGGAAAGAGGGCCACCTGGATGGGGGCTTGGAGGGTCAGGAAGTGTCCCTGGAGGCTTTCCAGCCAGAAATGGACGTGGAGGCCAGTGGGGATAAGCTTGGTGCTTTCCAGGAGCAGGATGGAGGCCACTGTGGCTGGAGCCTAGTGACCTAGTGGGCAGAGTGGGCAGAGCTGTTGAGTTAGGATTTTATCTAAAGCCAGGCAGAGGTGACACCATCTCGCTTACACTTCTGAGGCTCTCTGGTTTCCCGGTGGAGGACGGGCTTGAGGTAGGGTGTGGGTGCCTAGATTGGTAGCTCCTGCAGTATCCTGGTGACAAAGGCACAACTTTCAGCCTCCTCATGAAAAACTGCAGAAATGGCAGCAATGGTGTGAACAGCCCACATTGTGGCCTTCAGACTTAACGTGTTATTTCTTGGAAACAATTTCATTTTTGAAGGAGGTGCAGTTGTCCCCCAGGAATGGAGGAGATCCCAGGGAGGACCTCAGCTTGGCCATTCACAACGTTGCTGGGGCCCTGCCAGGCTGGCTGTGTTGGGGCCAGGGTCACAGGAAGCCTGCCCCGTGGTCCCTCTGGGGCCCTGTGAACACCAGCCGGCAGGCTTGTGAGATGGTGTGGGGAATCTGGCCCTAGCCGCTGACTTCCCGAGACTTCCAGGGGCTGGGTGAGGGTAACAGGACACCATGTGGGGAGTGTCTGCACCTCATGCTTCTGGAGACGCCCCTCTGGGGCTAGGATGCCTCCACTGAGCAGTTTCTAGCTCCGCTGCCCACATCGCTCACCCGTCCCTTCAGCCCCTCTTCCTCTGGCTCTGGCAAGATAAAGGGGCAGGAAGCTGGGCACGTATGATATTCACGGCCACTCATGCGTCAGAAGGCAGGAGGAAGGGGTGAGTGGGGCTTGCTTTCTAATCAGCCTGGTGGAGCCGACTCATGGCAGTCACGGGAGCCTGCAACCTGGGATGTGCTGGCCGAAATATTTACGTCCGCAGGCCCCGCGCAGGCCACAAATTCCCCTGTGCCTGTGATTCAATTTCCTGTCCACCTTTGTCTCTGAGGAGTTCCTGGCACCATAAATCTGTCTGCAAACAGCAGGGAGGAAGAGAATCCCAGGTGCTGCTGGGCGCTCACGTCCTCGGACCACGCGGATCTTCCTGGCAGCTGAGGGCCCGGCCAGCGCCCCTCCCACACGTCCTGCCAGGACACCTGGTCACCACTGACTCGGGGCTGTCCCTCCACTTTTGAGAGCTGCTGCTCCTCTGTCAGGTGGGGCGGGCAGTGCAGCTCTGGTGTGCAAATTCAGCACGTGTGTACGAAAGGCCCTGGCCTTGGTACCACAGCCGTCGGACCTGGGTGTCGGTATAAATTCGTAATCGTTATCGGTTGCTGTAATGGCCACAGTGGACCCGGCCGGCAGACCTTGGCCGGATGCCCTGGGAGGGGTTAGACTCCGAATGGTGGTTCTGGAAAGGCTGGTCCTCGGTGCCCTCCCAGCCTCTCCTCCATGGCTGCGTCTCTGGTTGACCCTGCATTTGTGGTGAGAGGGCCTGGTGGTCCTTGCCGTTGGGCTGCCTTTGTCTTCATTCCTCCTTCCTGTGTAGTGGGGTGAGCTCTCTGCGGGGTAGTTTGCTGGGGGGAGTGTGCCCCTGGCAGGCAGGGCTGCCTGGGCAAAGGGGGGTGGACAGTGGGAGCCTGCGGGCAGGCCGCGCTGCTTGAAGCCCCGGAGGCGGGGGGAGGGGAGGAGCCCCTTTCCACCTGCTGGGACCACGCAGACCCCGTGCCAGCCCCGGCTGGAGCACGTGCCACCCCTCTGCTTGGTTGTGGTTGCTCCTCTGTTTGTATTGAGGGCCTGGGTCTTTCTGCTCCTCCTCAAAAGGTGGGTGTATGTACCCGTAAGGCCTGTGCTTTTTGTGGTCAGTGGCCCGGAAGGTTAACATGTAGATAAGACGTGTCTGGCTCCGGGTGGACCCCTTGTTCCCAGGGTCCTGCAGGGCATATCTCGAGGTCCTGGAATGTATTTCCATGTCTCCTGCCTGGCCTGCTGGGTGATAGCCCCACACCCTCCTCTGACCCTCCCCTGCTGGCTGGTCACCACCTTAGAAAGCCCAGCCTGGTATAACTGTCTCATATCCAACGCCCCCTCCCCCCACACAAAAAAGACAGCGTGACAGCATAAAAGACACAGCCCCCAACCCCTGCTACCCTGGGCTCTGCCTGGGCTACTTCTGGTCCCTGCTGAGGTTCCTCATCTATAAAGTGGGATTGATGAGGAACGCACATCATAGGGTCCAGTAAAGGGCTAAGCATGCAGGTTTTCCTTACCACCCTGAGCCTGGTGGGAGGAAGCGCTGTCCTGGGCTCCAGTGTCGGTGACTGTGTGACCTTGGGTTGGCCGTTTAACCTAACCGCTCTGTGCCTGTTTCCTCAAGGGTCAAGTGGGAGAATGCTAGAACCTTCCTTACTGCAGGGTTGTGGTGAGGCTGGATGGAATGAGGTATGTAAGGTGCTCAGGTGTGTAAGGAGTGAGGCCATGACAGGTGCACATGGATGTCACTGCCTGTGGAGGCGTTTTGGTCTCAGAAAGGCACATTTCCAGCCCCACGTCAAAAGTTCCCTCTTTGGAGCTGTCCCTGCTCACACACACACATACACGAGTGGCCAGTTAAGGCGGCCCTTAGCTCAGGGTCCTTCTAACCAGCTCCATCGTTAGCAGGTGTCCTCAGTGAGTCCACGGCTGGGTTCGGAGCCCGGGCCTGGGACAGCAGCCATCACAGGGAGGGTCATCACATCGCCGTGTGCAAGCGCTGTGCTCAGCACCCTTGGTGCAGACCCTCGGAGGTGTGGACAGCTGACCAGATGCCTCGGGCTCTAATGAGGCCTCCTGGGTGGCAGTTTGAGGTGGGAGGCACCAGGTCCAGGTGTTGGCTCGGAAGTGTCCCAGCTTTGTGGCCTTGGGCAGCCGGGCCTCTGTATTTGTCTTCTCGGAGTCTCTCTGGATAGGTGCCATTGATTTCATGGCTGTGGACTGTCCCAGCACCAGGGGCCAGCCTGTACTGCTTCGATCCCTAGGCTGTGGGGACGTGCTGCCATGGGGCAGGGCCATCCGTACAGCCCTGGGACCCGTGACATACTGCAGGGGACAGCTGAGCAAACACCCCGGCGCTATCAGCGCTTCAGAAACCAGAGCCGTGTGTGTGTGATTCCCAGGTTTCAGGTCCTGCTTTTAGGCTCCTTGTGGTCAGGCTGCCCCAGGAGTTAGATGAACTTGGATCTTCTTCTGTGGATAAGGCAGACGGGTCGTGTGGGTCTTTTGTTGAAGAAGGATGTTGCTTGGCTGGGTTTGGGGACAGTCTGGATGGTCAGGCCGAGAGCTCGGATTGGACCTTCACGCTGCCCCTGCCGCCCTGCAGCAGCCTCTCCCTGCAGCCGCCCCCTCCTGGGGTCCCCAGCGACCCTTGGGCAGCCCACCCACATGTCTGAGGCCCATGTTCCCGCCACTGTACCAGGCACCAGCCTCCCCAGCAGAGAGGGCCCTGCCTGCCTTCCAGGACCACTTTCAAGGTAGAGGAGGGCAGGGACCCCCCAGAAGTCCAACGGAGCCCCTCCTTCTCCACCCCACTTCCTCTCCAGTTCTGTCTGGGACGCGGTAATCCTCCCCTTGGTTGACAGCCTGACTGCCCTTCTTTAGGAGCCTGCACCTGGCTTTTGGCCAAACCACTAATAACGACGCAGCTCACAGTCCTCCTTCTGTTTGTGGGATGTGCGGCCTGGCCTGACCTGTTCCCCAGCCTCATCCTCCCTGAGGGCCTCGTGCCCGTCCCCTCGTCAGCGGGCCTGTGTCCCTCTCAGCACTGGCGTGCAGTCCAGTGGCCACTTCTCTCCTGAGCGGTGTCCTCATGTGTTTGTCTGGCTTCCTTGCCGGCCCGTCAGGAAGGTGCTGCCTTCTGAGTGTTCGCACGTGTCCAGGGGTGACGGCAGAGGCCAGGGCAGCTCTCAGTGTGGCTGTGGGAGGGCAGAGGGCTGTGGGGTCTCTAGGCCTCACCCTGCCCTGTGTGCCCGGTGCGCTGGGTGGTGGATGGTACAGCGTGACGGCACCTGACCTCAGCAGGCCTTGGGCGTGTTGGATTGCGTGGAAGTTCCCGCATCTTCTGCCTCTGGCTCCTTGGGGATTGGGGATCGGAGCCATCTGGGCCCCTTCTTTTCAGTGGATGGTGAGGGACAGTGGAGTGACTGAGGAGCCCCCGAGAGCCCACCACTGCCTGCAGGAGGTAGGCACCCTAGCCAGGCTGGGGGGCGACAGGAAGGGGTGTGCCAGGCTGGCCTCCTGTCCAGGTGTCAGGGTGGCTGCTGGGCATGGGCTGGAGGTTGCTCAGAGCCCTTTTTGGGTCAGGAGACATGTGGCAGGAGGTGGGCGCCTGCCCAGACACTGCCCAGGCAGGGCGAGGGGCATTTGTGTCTTAGGGACCTTGGCTCTCTCCAGGAGTGTGTGACCAGGATGCTCTACCTCCCTGGGCAGAGGGAGGGGAGGCAGGAGGCCGTGGGTTGCGGATGAAGTGGCTCTGAGTGGGTCAGCCCTGGATCAAAGCCTGAGACCCACCAGGTGCCATCTGGGGTGACATGGGTACTTTACACCACCACCCAGACCTCAGTTTCTCTGCCTGTAAAATGGGGTAATGATAGTGCCTACCTCATAGGTCTGCGATAATTCATGTGACATGCTTGGCACAGTGCCTGGCATGTAGTAAGTGCCAAGTCGACTTTGGCAGTGGTGTTGACGGGCGTGAGCAAGCCTTCTGTGCAGTCGGTGCTCAGGAAAGGCCAGTTTCCTTTTACAGTAACATTTAGTACGTATAGTGGGGAGAGTGGGGGACCCCTCACAGCTTCCTTCTCTAACTTCCTGGGACTTTCTGTCAAGTGGCCCAGGAGTTTCTCCATCAGTCTGCCTCCACCGCCAGCTGCCTTCCCGTTGCCTGGAAGTGGGGGGGTGGCCAGCATTCCCCTCCTGCGTCATTATGCCCCCACCCGCATTCCCCACCGGCCTGCTGGACATCTGTTTATGTTTGTGGTTGTTCCGGTGTCTTTTCTGCTTGGGTTGGGCTGTCCAGTATAGACTCCTCTGTTAACAGAACAGCCAGACAATGGTTATTAAAATGGGGGGGTGCTGGCTGGTGGGGGCTGGTGTCCTGTTGGGCTCACATGACCATCCCAGGGGTGGGGGTGGGGGGAGGGAGCTCTTCCCAGCTGCCCTGTGCAGCCTGCCCGCCTCCCAGCTGGGGCCCAGGCATGCACGCCCCTCTCCGTCCCTGCCTATAAAAATTGTTTTGATACCTCCTGCCCTTCAGTCAATGCACATGGAGTGTCAGCCGTCTAATTTTTAGGTCTTCAGTTTTTCTCTAGCTGCATTCGTCCCAGGTTAGCACTACAGGTTTTGGTGACCTCTTGGGGAGGGGCCTAGGTTGTCTGACTTTCATGGGGAAATTGAAGGCCCTTCTCCACGTTCCTCCCTCAGCACAGTTCAAGGCACAGGCCCGGCGTCCCCCCACCGAAGGTCAGATCTCCCCGCATGCCCCTGCTTCATGACCTGGGAGATCTCAGAGCCTGAGTCCTGGGCTGTGGCGGCAGAGGAGAGGGCCACCTTGAGGAAGGGAACAGCACATTGAAGCCCACTGCCGGGCATGTAGGCCATTGCAATGCTGTCCGGCTGGTTTGGGAAGGACAGGCTGTTGCTTATGTGTCTTCCCTGGGTCTGGGAATGCAGAGGGAGCCTCGCCCTGCCCAGCCCCTCAGCGGGACTCAGCCACCTCCCTCCCTCAGTTTCCTCCTCCCCACTGGGTTCCTCTGCCCCCCTGTGCCTGGGACCCCTGCCCAGTAGCCTGCCTCTGGGGCTCTGGGGTTTTCTTGTTAATCAGTCCTGATTTTTAACTCCTGGGCCTTCAGTGGGGACAGAGGTGTGCTGGAGCCCTGCTCTGCTGTGCATGCTTGTCGTGTTCACGTGCCCCCAGCCCCCTTTGTAGTGGCGGCGTCTGTATTAGGTCATGTGATGCCCTCGGTGGGGCTTGGGGACATGGGCCTACAGGCAGACAACCTGGGCACAAATCCTGGTGCCCTCATTTGCTGAGTCACCTTGGTCAGTTGTGGACTCTGTCTGAGCCTCAGTTTTTTCAATTGGAAAATGGGAGAACTTAATGTAAGCTAGGGGAAACTCAAATTAAAACCGCAGTGAGATATCACTTCACACCTGTCAGAGTGGCCATCATCAATAAATCAACAAACAAGTGTTGGCAAGGACGTGGAGAAAAGGGAACCCTCCTGCGCTGTTGGTGGGATTGCGGATTGGTGCAGCCACTGTGGGAAACAGTATGGAGGTTCCTCAAAAACTTAAAAATAGAACTACCCTATGATGCAGCAATCCCACTTCTGGGCATTTATCCGAAGAAATCTAAAATACTAATTCGAAAAGATATAAGCAATCCTACGTTCGTTGCAGCTTTATTTACAATGGCCAGGATATGGAAGCAGTTATAAAAACAGTCATGGGGATGTAAAGTACAGCACAGGGAATATAGTCAATAATAATTACGTATGGTGCCAGGCGGGTGCTATTGGGGGATCACTTTGTAAGTTTTATAAATGTCTAACCACTATGCTGTACACCTGAAAGTAATATAACACTGTATGTCAGCTATGCCGTAAGACCTCGCCGGACAATCAGCTCTAATCCGTCTTTTGTAGCGAAAATTAATATAAGTCCCGGTGTTATATTATATTATATTATACCCAGTCTTATATAAGACCCGGTCTAATAGTAAAATAACACCGGGTCTTATATTAATTTTTGCTCCAAAAGATGCATTAGAGCTGATTGTCCAGCTAGGTCTTATTTTTGGGGAAACACAGTAATTGAAAAATTAAACAGTGAAAAAAGAGAGATAAGCTATAAACTGAGGGGAAAAAAACATCAGCTGGTTTTAGGGTTGTTGTGAGGTCCAGTGAAGTGGTGGGTAAATGAGGTTCGTGTCTGTCATCGTCAAGGTTTAAGCAGACACAGAACGGCCCAGCTGGGGTGTTCATTTATCTGTGGGCACCACCACCCCAGGTGGTGAGCTGCCGAGGGCAGGAACCATGGATGCTTCCTCCCTGGGGAGGGCCCGGGAAGGTGGGTGGTGCGCCCTTGTCTCAGGGCTCTGGCCCCCCTGTAGCACCCCTTCTCACTGCCCGCCCAGACCCACCCCTGCACCTTGGATTCTGAATTGAGAGCTGCAGGATGCAGCGAGGCCCCTGTCAGCTGAGTGTCAGGCTCAGCTTCCCCTCGGTGACATTGTGCCTGCACGTCCTGTCTTGGGGACCTACTCTGGTCCTTCAGTGTCACCATCAAGCATGTGACCCTGAGGGCTGGTTTCTCACCCTGAAACCTGCCGTCCTGCCACCAGACTGAACGTGGTGTCTCAGCCTGGGTGGCTGTGAGGGGACGGTGGGCGGGCCGGGCCGTGGGAGGAAGTAGGGGCGTCGGGGATGCAGGCAGCATGTGAGGACCAGGGACCTGGGAACAGTCTCCAAGTGGCTGCACTGTAGTTGGAGCCGCTCTCGTTCGCAGAACCAGCTGGGGACAGTGCGATCAGTGGCCCGTGACTAACCCCGAGTACAGCCGCTTGGCTGCATGCTCAGAGGCCGGAGGCCGCCAGGGAGGGTCCATTGCCCCTTCTTCTTTGGGGCTGCCCCCAGGACTTCTGGCAGTTCCAGAGCATTCTGTGGATAAGTGCGTGTTCCCCATTGCTTGTTTTCTCCTGCATCTACTCCCTGCTGCTCCCACCCCGGCCCGATCTGCCCCTAAGCTGACTCAGTCTGTGCAGAAGGCCTCAGGTTGGCTGGATGCCCATCTTTCTGTAAGGATAATTTAATTTGGATGGTCAGTGAGGGGACTTAGCAGGCTGGACATTGGTTCCCAGGGGCATGAGATGGCCTTGGGTGAACGAGCTGCTGCCTCAGATTCCCGATGGCCTTAACCAGATGTCGCCACCATCAGACCCAGCCAGGCGCCACGCCACCCCCAGGGGATACATGCACACAGCAGATGAGTCCCTGCCTTCAGGCGGCTCAGAGTCCGGCGATGGATGCTGATTGGGAAGGGGCTACATGAATGAGACAGGAATCAAAAAGAGCTCGAGGCCCTGGTGCAGAGGGAGGGCATGTAGCCTCCATGGGGGCAATCCCAAAGGCGCCTTGGAGGAGAGGACCTCAGAAAAGTGCAGACTTGTTCCTGCTGACCCTGAGATGCACCTGTCTAGCCTCAGGGTGAACCCAGGCAGGTGGGGTGTGTCCTGGGGTCAGCCATCCTGGGGGTGGTGGTGGGGACATGGGGCAGACAGGAGGTGCTTCCCAGGTAAGAGGAGGCAGCCTGCAGAGCTAAAAGGCCTCCAGCTAGATAACTCCTTCACTTCAAAGAACAAAACTTTCCCCAGACCTGTGAATGGAAGAGAGTGTTCCCACACCTGCTACGGGAGTGTGAATGGCGCAGCCTCCAAGAAGGGCATTTGGTAATTTTCAGAAGCTTGTGCAGGCAGCCTCCTTTGGCCCAGCGAGCCCACCATTGGGAATTTAGCCTGCAGGTAAACTGGCACACAGGCCACTCACCGCAGCAGTGCTTGTGATGGCCATGTTTGCAGACAGCCCAGGGGTCCACTGCCAAAGACCGGTGCCGCCACCTCCAGGCGCTCTGGGGGCTGTCTTCAGAGGAAAGGCCGCCAGTCTGGCTCATGCCCAGGAGCGGCACAGCCCACCTGCTCGTGCATGTGCCATCCACAGGCTCCCTTGCCCGCCAAGAAGCGTGCTGGGGATGCTGGCACATGGGGCCAGGGTGGCCTGTGGGAGGGGGTGATTTATGTCTGTCTGCTGGCAAGCATTGCACTGTGCCTTCTGCCAGTGTCGGGGAGCATGGTGCCGGCCCTACCTGCCCACTCTCGTCCTCTCCGTTTCATCCTGGGGTCTTGCAGATGTTGAGTGACTACTGAATCACCTGGTGGTTTCAGCCTACTCCCTTGGGGGGAGGCACCTGCACCAGGTACACTGATGGCCCAGCCGTGCCCTGAGCTGCCTGTGCCCGAGGGCTGGGGACCAGGAGGCAGGCAGGGGAGAGTGAGGCAGCGGTCCTGCCCACAGTCCTGCTGGGTCCCGACAGGATGAGTGATTGGCTGGAAGAGGCTGCTGGCCACGCCGCGCCATCTGGTGGGGCTATTGTGGACCACACAAAGGATGGAGCATGGTGGGGCAGGGCTGCTGAGGAGTGGACAGACACGCAGAGGGAGGACTCGGGCCTCCTGGCTGGAGCTGGCACATGTGTTCTGTGTGACCTGGGCTTCAGAGCAGAGATCTGGTTTATTGCTTCTTGCGGGGAAACAAGGGATGACTCCCTCCCCCGAATCTTTGGCTAGAATGCTTTAAACAACTCTGGTTCTGAGCTGATTTATTGCCCTGCTAAGATGCAAAGGCAGTTTTATGTACTGGGTAATTAAGTGGCATTATAGACGGCTGAGAGTAAGTGGCTGCTGTTTTAATAATTAAAACAAATGACCCCTTCACTGCATCCCAGCTCGATACTGTTTTCCCTCAGTGTCAAGACCCTGGAGAGAGACAGAACGTGAGTGTGTGAGTGTGCACATGCCTGTGTGTATGTGCATGTGTGGGTGTGAGCGGGTGTGACTGCATCCCTGTGTGTGCATCATATGTGTGTGAGTGTGAGGTGTGCAGGGCGGAGGACGAGGTGACTCCTTGCTGATCTGGTTTCTGGGACAGCTCTCGGGGCGCACACACTGCCTGCGGCCGGCAGAGCCCCCTCCTGGATAAACTGTCCTTCTGCCCTTGAGGCCAGCCTGACCCATGCAGGTTTTGGACATCACCTCCCGTGTGGGGCAGCCCTGATTCCAACCCCAGCTCTGGTGCCGTGTGGTGGCAGACAGGCCGCCCCTCCTCAGAGGCTCAGGCTCAGCCCCTGTAGGATGAGGTGACCATGCCCATCTCACCCGCCCTGTGCCAGGCACCCAGGGGCATGTGAGCTCTCCTTCGATGATGGAAAGGCATGGATCCCAACTCTGTGTGGGCGCTGGGTGAGGGCTCGTGGAGGCAGAGATGAACCAGGTCTGCCACTGCCCTCAGGGTCTGAGTGACCAGTGGGGATGCTGGAATGGGGGCGAGGCCATGGGCAGTGGTGACAATGGGGAGGGACCTGGCCCCCGGCCGGCCAGAGTGCCGGTGTTCTGTACATCTGCTGCCTGCTCAGGGCTGCACAGGCCTGGGGGCAGCTGGCCAGCCTGCGGGAGTGGCATTCTCGTCTGGCCCAGACTGCCATTGTTTTCTGGCCTTCCCCAAAAGACGTGGATCGTGTGGCACAGTGCGTCCTCACTCTTGTGAGGCTGGCACTGGGCTGGGTGCCTATTGGGCATTTCTGGGACAGGGTAGAGTTGAAGGAAGCAAGAGGTCCAGTCAGTGGCTCTGTGCTGAGGTCCTCACATGAGTGGCCTAGGCAGAGGGGAGAGGATGGGGGACACCCATCGCTGGGGGTCAGGCACTGTACTAGGCTCTCCACGTACTATGGCCTATGAATCGAATTTAATCTCACCAATCCTGCAGCAAAGGTGATTCTTTCACAGTTGGGAAAGTTGCAACTCAGGGCTGTTCAGGTGCCAAAGCCACAAGTGGGGGGCCAGCTCTAAGGCCCCCTCTCCTGCCGTCCCTTCTTGCCCTACCTGGGCATCCTCCATCTGTCCTCCCCACTAGTGTTTCCTCGGCCGCAGCATATGCCGGGAGCTGTAGTTCTCCAGGCTGGGTGACTTCACACCACCTCCTAGTCCCTGCCCAGCCGAGATTCCCAATGTTGAACTTGCAGCCTGGGAGTGCCAGTCCTCGACTGGCCTGTGTGACCAGCCTGCACCGCCCTCATCCCAGGCCTCAGTTGTTCTTTCTGAAACATGGGTGTGTCGGAGTCAGCTTCTCACCTTTGCAGCGCCCAGCCGTGGCTGTGCTGTGTCCGTGGGATGTGGAATGTGCCTGGGCGGAGCTGGGCTCCCAGGCAGAGGCATGTCTTGCCTGAAAGCAGGCCCTGCCCACCTGGGCACTGTCCAGCCCTTGGAGTGTGTGCGCTGCCCCCATCTGTGGGTACCCCCATGGCCCCCTTCCCTTCGCTGTTTGTGAGCTCCCAGGGCAGACCCCAGTCCTCAGAGTCTGTGACTCCAGCACGGAGGGGACACCCAGTGAGTGATGTCTGTGCTTGGGTCTGCCCATCTGTAGGACAGCCGTGGGTCCCCGGGCTCTGTGGCTTGAATCCTCTCCTCCCTCTGGCCCTGCAGCTCTGGTGGGCGCCTCTTCCCTAACCGATTGTCTTTTTAAGCCTGGTAAATGGAGTAATGCCAGTGTGGTTTGGTTGCCAGAGCGACTCGCCCAAGCTCGTGCCATCCCAGCGCTCAGATCCAGACATGCCAAGGCTTACTGTGCCTGTCACAGCAGTGGCAGCTGTGGGAAGGTCATTCTCGGTACTGCTGCTTCCTGAGGTGCCCGAGGGCCCCAGGGGACATGGCACAGCCTCCTCATGCTGCCGGGAACGCCCCTCCCCGTGGAGCTGCAGGCCGAGTCCTTCCTCCTATTAGGGTAAGGGAGGTGCCTGCAGGCCCCGGAGGGAGGCTGGGGTGTGGGGCTGGCAGGTCAGGGCTTGCTGACCCCAAGGCTGCCTGTGGACTTGCTGCCACCTGTCCCCCACCGTCCCTGTCTGTGTGATCCCTGAATTTCAGAGGCTGGGCAGTAGGGGAGCGAGCCAGGGATGGTCCTGAAGGAGACTGCCGAGACGTGTGAAACAAGCCTCATTTCTTCCCTTCTCTGCCCTCTCCTCTCATGGTTGGGTGGGCTCAGGCACGCGGGTCTTCCCGCTCAGACTTCGGGTCTGGGCTGGGCTGTTTTCACATCCGCCCTTTCGGAGGCCCTCTGGCCTTGCGTCCCAGGGGACCTGAGCCATTTGGGGTTGTCAGCCTGTTGGGAGGCCCGGATGTGAGTGAATGCTGTGGTACCTGCCTGTCTCTGGCCTCCACCTCTGCATCTCGGTGGCGGTCACAGCAGAACCTCCACACCCAGTGGAGAGCGTGGCGGTCAGTGACTCTTAGAGCAGCAGAGTCCCCTTTGCAAGCAGCCCTCCCCCAGGAAACAGGTGACAAGGGCAGGGGACTGTCCTGGTGTCCGGCCCAGGCGTGGTCGGCTCTAACGTGGCGGGCTGTGTGTGGGGCTCAGGGTACAAGGACTTTGCAAGGAGCCCAGAACCAGGGCAGAGGTCGTGTGGTCCAGCTCACTGTTCAGACTGGGACAGCGAGGGGCGGCAGGCCTGGGCTCAGCCTGGCCCAGCACAGAGTGGCCGCCGATGCCCCCACGTGGTGCCCTTGAACTTGAGGGCAGGCCCAGGGACGGTGCATGCACATGAGTGAGTTGTCCTGGCTGCACGGAGGGCTCTGGCCTGTGGCTGCAGCAGGACGTGGCCAAGCAGCAAGGCTGTCTCCGTGTTAAGCTCTTTGGTCTGGAACTTGGGGGAGTGGTTGGTCCTCCCGGTGCTGCTGGAATCCCCCCGGGTTACGGTGGGCAGTGGGCAGGCCCTGGGCTGGGCAGGGGCCTGGCTTCTCATCTCAGCTCTGTGACCCCCTGCTCTGGACCTTGGGTCCCTCCTGCAGAAGGGGCTTCTCAGGCTCCCATGGGCTCCAGCGTCAGGGCAGAGCTGGGCTGTGGTGTTGATTAACCAAGGTGTGCCCTTGGTGGGAGTGTGCGACCAGCGCTGTGACTTTCTCAGCTTGGAGTTTTCCTGAGTGTGTGACCTTTCTCCAGGCCATGGGGCGGGGGCATGCTTTGAATAGCTGAGCTCTCTCTGGGGCCCTCTGAGAGCATGCCTGTCCTTTGTACCTTCATTCAATGGCATTTGAACATCCCCATGAAAGGGGCCTGGGTAGGACCGCTGGACATTGCTGAGCCTCTGCTCCTCCTCTCCAAAGTGAGCCTGGCACCGGTCCTCTTGGGGGGCTGCTCCGACCGTCAGAATTAGGAGTGCTGAGTACCTGTCCCACATCTGGCATGGGGGGCTCTGGAGTTGCTACATGAGGTGTTTGTCATTCTCGATCCTGCCCCTGTGGCTTTATTCAGGTGGTTTTGCCAGTACTAGTCCCTTCTCTTCGTGTATGTGACCGTCACCATTTCACAGATGGGAAAACCGCGACTCAGAGGGGTCCTGGGCCGTCGTAGGATCTCCAGCCCAGACCTTCTTGCCCGTTCTCCATGCAGGCTGACCCCGGCTGCTGTGTCTGAGCTGATACATGTGGACAGGTGTGAGGTCCGAGGACCCCTCTGCCTGCTGGGACAAGGGGACAGTCTTGGGTGGTATCCACTCACAGGCAGCTCTGGGCTGAAAGCTCCTGGGTCCCTGTCCCTGGTGTCTGGGGCATACCTGCCAAGGCGGCAGCTGGTGTGAGCCTGTTAAGGAAAGGAATTCTGTGCTGTGGTAGTGGGACAGCGAGAGCCAGCCTCAGAGTTGATTAGTTTATTTATTTTGATTTCTAAGAGGATACATCTTCATTAGAGAAAGAAGATTTGGAAACGTAGAAAGAAAACCAAAACGCAGTTAGCCCAGCCTCCCAGGCAGGTCCCGCTCAGAAGAATTTTTTTCCCCTAAGATTGAACTGTTTATTTTCTCCCCGTGCGTGAGTGTGTTGGCTGCTGGCCGTCTGTATATTTAAGGTGGAATCTGGCTTTTTTCACTCAACATTGCATCAGGTGCTCTTTTTTTTCTTTCCTCTCTCAGTCGTCATAAACGTCGTCAGTGGGTTAATCTCCATGTGGGCTAACCAGAACTTATGTGACAGTTGCTCTGTTGTTGGACAGACTGTTTCCTGATGGTCCCTTGTATTCACAGCAGTGTTTTTGGTTAGTGGTGACCTCGGGCTGGTTGGCGTTTTGGTTGGTTTGGGGGCTGTGGAGGGCACTCTGCCCACTACACCAGAACGGTGCTCTGGATGGCTCACGCCGGGGGCGACACAATGTGACTGCAATTTGGTCATCATCTTCCCATTTCCCCACTTAAAAATCTATGAGAAGGTGTGTTTGTTTCTGGGGGCTGCTGAGACAAATGATCACACGCTGGGAGGCTTACGAACAACAGAAACTTACCTCTCCCAGCTGTGGAGGCCAGAATTCTGAAATCAGGGTGTCGGCACGCTTGTTCCTCAGGCCTGGAGGCTCCGAGGGAGGAGTCCTCCTTGGCTCTTCCAGTTCCTGGCGGCTGCCGGCCGTCCTGCAGTCCTTGGCTTGTGGCTGCCTCGCTCCCGTCTCTGCCTCCGGCTTCACACGCCTCTTCCTGTGTCTGTCACTTTCTCTCGTATAAGAACATTCGTATGGAGTTAGGGCCCTTCCTAATCCAGAATGGTCTCAGCTGGATCTCTACTTTGCTTCCATCTACAAGGACCCTTATCCAAGGTCATACTCTGAGGTTCCAGGTGGATGTAAATGTGGGAGGACGCTACTCAGCCCTCGTCAGGTGTGCACGACCTTTATACCCCTGGGGAGATGAAGGGCACGGAGAGAGATGCTCGGAGAGGTGGAGTACCGGTCGTGCCGCTGTTCATGGTCAGAACGGAATCTGAAGCCGTGTGTCTCCCCACTGTCTGCGGAGCCCCAGCCAGCACTGGAGCCCTGGTTCAGGGTGTCCCTGAGAAACCACAAGTTTCCCGGGTTGTTCTAATAGACTTACACAGACCTCTCAAATGTGCTCAGAGGTTGATTGTTTATTTTTCCTTAAGATTGAACTGAAAATACATTTTTTTCTGTGATGTTTCATCTTCTTGACGTGTTATGTTTGGAAGGATGTGGACTAAGACGCCATCTTCTTCGATGTCTGCAGGTGAGAGAGGACAGGGGACGGCCTGCTTGCTCGTCAGTGCAAAGAACGCTTTCGCTGTCCTTTGCCTCAGACACCCCCCATGGAGGGGGTCGGGGCAGGGGGCGTTCATTCAGTGGGGCCATCGGCCGTTGGAGGCATCTCCCTGGCATGCCGTTGGGGTGGGTGGGAGGGAGCGTGGTGGCTCTGGTGGCCCCTCTCCAGGCCAGCATGCCACCCTGCCCCTGCCACCTCTGCGCTGGCCCCAGATGTGACTCAGCAAAGAGCCCCTTGCTTGCTGCTGATGTTGAAAGATGGACCCTAGATGGCCCTTGTGTTGCAGGTGGGGAAACCGAGCATAGGCAGGGAGGGGTCACAGAGTGGCTGAGGGGCCAGTGTCCCTCGGGCGGCTGGGGGTGGCCTGTGGTCCAGCCCACAGTCCGGGTTGCAGCGGGTGGGCATCCCGGGACCGTGGCTCTGGTGGGTAAGAGCTGGCCCGGGCCGTGGGTTCCCTTCCCGCTGCACCATCTCCCGCTTTGTGAGGTTCGGTGAGTCTCCTCCTTATCCGGCCTCATTTCCCCAGTTGGAAGTAACCACCTCTCTTAAAGTATTTCTGTGAGGATCAGATCAGATAACAAAGGTAGCGGGCCTCCCGCGAGGTTCTGGAAATGGTGGAGAAGGTGTCTTTGTTTTTTTCTTAAAAGTGAGTTTAAAGTTACAGAAATATGGCAAGAATCGTACAAGGACCCCTGTAGCTTTCCCCTAGATTTGCCAGCAGTTTTTGCCTCGTTGCTTTGTCATTCTTTCTCTGAGCGTGGACTGTGTTTTTTCTTGAGCCGTGTGAGAGAAGGTGGGGTTAACACACCCTTTCAGCCTTAACCAGATGTGCGAACAAGGACGGTCACATAGTGATGGCACGGTGCGACGCGGCGGTGAGCATCAGGAATTTGGATGCTGACACCCTGCTTGTCCCATCACGATGCTTTAGAGGAAGGATTTTCTGGTCCAGGGTCACATGCTGTACACTCTCTTTAGCTTTCTTTCACTCGGAACCAGTCTTTAGTTTTTCTTTGTCATTTCGCCCACACTTTTGAAGAGTACACACAGCTACATGTTGGCCCTGTCTGACGTGGCCCCTCAGTCACATTCAGGCTGTGCGTTTGGGCAGGACTGGCCCAGAGGGGAGGCTGTGTAAGTGGCACGTCCTGTCACGAGGTGCCTGGTGCGGGCTGGTCTTGGGAGTGAACTTGCTCATTTGGTTTAAGAGTTTCCCAAAGGTCTCCCCACTGAGCGATTAGTAATACATGTTTGTCATGAATAAACAGCCTGTGGGAGGCACTTTGAGACGACATGGTTGTCTTGTCCTTGCTGGACACCCCCACTCTGGGTCAGCGTCCACTGGTTCCCTGCCCGGCCATGGTAATGGGGGCTTTCTAACTTCCTCCGTCCTTCTAACTTAGCAGTTTGCATTCTGCTGTGAGGGGCCCTTCCCTTCTCTCTCATCTGCCTGTGAGTAGACACAAGGATTCTTATTGTATCTATCGTATTGTAATCCCTGCTCTCACTGTCATTGTCCCCTTGCCCATGACAAACAACTGGTTGGCCACCAGGAAGGAGAAGGGAGTTAGGCTTTGACGTGCATCCTTGTCATGCGGGAGACCCTGCTCGCTCCGCCATTTGTCGTGCCATTTGTCGTTCGGGGCAGCCTGCGGGGTCTCTGCTCCCGCTCCCCACATAAGAACGCAGGATATGGTGAGGCCAAAAAGGAACACCCACAGAGCCATAGGTAGGGGAGTCATACCACCACTATATTCTCACTGGAGGCTGGAATCACAGGACCTGTAACCTGCCGTCCGCTTCTCTGCCTGCCAACCAACCGACTCACTGACAACTCACCAGCACAGATGCGGCAGTTATATCAGTGGCTAATTGGCTAACTGGTTACAGCTGACGGGCAACTAGCCACAGCTGACGGCCATCTACTACCCGAGCCAGCACCCCTCCATGTGAGGATGAGAGCCTGGAAACTGCTCTCTGGAACTCTGTCCCCACAGTCCTTATAGGGTTGTGCAGGGCCTGGGGTCCAGGGCGCCTGCCCTTGTCCTGGCCGTGCCGCTGACAGCCTGCGACCTTGGATAAGTTGACAAACACCTTGGGGTCCTCGGTTCAACCCAATATTAGGAGAGCTTGGGACAGGCTGACCTTCAAGGCCCTTCTGTCCCAACCCCCAGAGCCCCTTGCGGTCCCCTCCCAGGTCTTGTGCTGTCCTTCTGCTGAGACCAGGAGCTGGCTGTGGGGCACTTCTGGTGGCCAGCTGTCATGTCCCCTGTGGCAATGATGACACAAAGGGCGGCTCCGTGGCACCCCGTCCACCTCACTTCCCGGTGGCGCTTCTCCAGCAGGGCCCTTCCTTGGCAGATCCCAGGCCTGTTTGTTCTCGTTAGTAACCAAACACTGACCTCATCCTGGCACCGGCTCCACTGACCTTCAGGTCTGTTCGCGTTCATATCTGTCTTAAGGAAACACAGCTGCGTGGGCAGGCACGGTGGTGCGCTGCGGTGATGGGCATACGCCCACCACGCCTAGCTGAGCCCTCCTGTGCCTGAAGGTTCCCCAGAGGCTCTCAACTCATGCAGTACAGAGGGGTGTCCTGGGTCCCAGAGAGCAGACTTCCGCCCAGGGTCACGCAGGCCCCGGGTGCATGCACCAGTGGAGGTGCCTGTGTGCCCTGGATGGTGACAAGCTTCACAGGTCACCTGTGAGAGCCGGAGGTGGTGTTTGATCCTGGGGAAACAAAGGGCTAATGTCCCGGCTCTGTCCCACGGTGGGGCTTTGAGGGTCAAGTGCAGTGTGCAGGCAGCAACGTGAGGGCGGCCACCCTTCTCCAGGTGCCAGGCTTGGTGAGTGGTGCAACCCTGCAGGAACTCACACAGGGCTATGCACAGTCTAGTAGATAAGTGCTCCAGGCCCTGGGCCCAGCACACTCAGGGGAAGGGCCCCCTGCTGGGTGGGCAGGGGCTGGGGCTCCCCAGCAGTGGAGGCGTGGCCAGAGGTGCATGGAGGGGCTCAGTGTGGGGACAATCAATCACCTTCAGCTGAGAGGTGGGGGGTGAGGGCACCGAGGGGAGGGAGGAGTGAGGCTGGGAGGGCATTGCTGGGGAGTTTAGGTGGGAAAGCCGTGGGGACAGGTTTTTGGAGCAAGTGGAGCAGGACCACTCCAGCAGGGGTGGCGGGGGAGCCATGGTTTGCCCACAGGGCTATGGTCCTGGAGCAGGGGACCAGGGGCCCAAGGGAAGTCCCTTGGTCAAGTGCCATGGAGGGATCCGAACTCTGAGCTTATGCTTGTGAAGGTTCTGGAAGGACCTCGGAGAAGATTGTTAACTGAGCCCCACATTCCTGAGCTGCAGTGGCCTGGCCTGGGTATTTCAGAATCATCCCAGCAGCTCAGTGAGCGGGCATCACCCCTCCCATTACAGATGAGGACGCAGAGGCTAAGAGATGTTTAGTCACCAGTGTGAGGTCACACAGCTATGAGTACAGAGAGGCCCAGCTGACCCCAGGCCGGTTACTCCGGTTCTGTAACCCCCAGCGCATCCTCAGTGCCTGGGTGACCAAGTGTCTGGCCAGCAGGACAGTGAGCTCCTGGTCTGTCAGTCCTATTTTGGGCCACCACTGATGTCACGGTGGGAAGTGGACGGTTTTATAAGCCCTGCCCAAGGAAAGCAGGTGACCTTTGAGCCCCAGAAGTTGTGCACCCCCTCCTTAGTGGGGAGATCCGTGGGTCCAAAGGGCAACTTTAGCTGGATTTACTGGGTGAAAGGCAACTCAGAGAGCTGAGCCCACCAGTGATGGCAGGACAGGAATGGACCTGGCGTTGAAGCTGGGCTGGCAGAACCCTGCATCCGAAACACCAGAACCCCCCGTCAGCACCAATGCCTGCAGGGCTGTAGCCCTCCTTTGGTAGTGTGTCATGCAGGGTGTGTACCCTTCTGTTTGGGGTCTCCGGGAGCCCATCCGTCCTCACTGTACCGAGGGGACACTGAGGCTCCGCTGTGGCCATTCCTGCCCCCATGCGGCAAGCCGGCCCCCTGACTCCACATCCAGGGGCTCTCCACAGCAGGGTGAGGCTAAGCTCTGCCCGCCTCCTCCCTGCCAGCTATACGAGGCCTGGCCTGGGGCAGCCCATGCCCTTCTGAGCCAGCCTCTTGGCCCCCCAGTGACCTCAGGTGAATGCGCAGGTATATTGGCTTTCCGAGTGGTTGGGTCAGGGGACAAGATTGCAGTACACCCAGGGGCAGCGAGGTCCTGCCCACCCACCCCTGTCTCGAGGAGCAGTGCCTTATTCCCCCAGCATGCCGGGGCAGCTGGAGGTGGTCTCAGCTTGCCTGCCCTGGGACGAGCTTTGCCCTTCCCCTCCCTGAGCCTCCCACCTGGACCACCAGCTTCGGGGTTTGTTCTCACCCTTGCAGCATTCAGATCAGATCCCCAGGTGACCTGTGTGTGACCAAGGGCTCCCTGCCTGCTTCTTGTCACCGTGTGGCCTGGGGCTTGGATGAAGGCCGGCTTGGGCCGTTTCTCCTCTTGCCAGTTCCTTCTTTGCTGGAACCTCCTTCCTGCCTGGATTTGGCTTGAAATGGGGTCAGTTTGCTAGGAGGCAGGAGGCTGAGCCCTGGACTCAGGGCTCCGGTCTCAGCCTTTGGTCCCCTGCTCGCTCCCTCCCTCCCCCCCCCACCCCCTTCCCCACAGGCCACCTGCTCTGCCCATGTACATGGGCTGGATAGTCATCAGTCACCAGGGTCCATCTGTCCCCAGGGCTCCATGCCCTCCATGACCCTTTGCGCCTGGGCGCTCTGTGTGGTTGGAAGGGCTTCTCCTCTGCCGTGCATGGAACCAGCCTGAGTTTGCTCCCACGTCACAGCCAGCTCTGTGGTCCCAGTACCCTATACGCTACCAAAATCTGAACTTAAAATAGAGAGCGGGCATTTGCTTTACGAACAAATGACACCACGTTCGCTTCAAATGACCTTCACGTGTGACATTCCTAAATTGAATTCAGACCCCACTTTTAAAAATTTGTGGCGAGGCCCCAGACTTCGCTAGCTCTGAAAAGGAGGCAGGTGCTGGGTGCTCGGGTGAGCCAGGTCCCAGGTGGCAGTTACGTAGTGGAGGTGAGTGTCACGTCTCCATGGCGAGCTGGTGCTGGGGACTCAGGGGGGCATGCCCTCAGCTTGGCTGTGTGGAAGCCTCAGCTCCCCGGTCCTTTCCATCAAGGTCATGCTGTCAGCATGTGGGTGGTTTTTATTGAGCATCTAGTAACTGTTGGGGACTTTTATAGCCGCTGCCTTTCTTGGTCCCCAAAGCAGCCTTCCAAGGTGGGTTTTTAATTTCTTTTTTAAATGAAACAGGCTCAGAGTGCTAGACAAGCGACCTAAAGTCACACAGCCACAACTTTTAGTTCCTGAGTTAGTTTCCTTTGGCTGCTGTCACACATTACCATGACCTTGGGGGCTTAACGAACACAATTTATTATCTTACAGTTCCAGAGGTCAGAAGAGCGAAAATCAGTGTCAGCAGGGCTTTGCTCTTTCTGGAGGCTGGAGGGGAGAATGGCTCTCCTGCCTTTTCCAGCTAGCGGCTGTCTGCCTTCCTTAGCTACTGGCCCTTCCCCCTCTTCAGAGCCAGCACCAACACATTTCTCTGACTGTTCTTCCCTGGTCACAGCTCCCTCTGACCACAGCCGGGAAAGGCTCTCCGTTTTTAAACATTCAGGCAAGTGGGTTGGGCTCACCCAGATAGTCCCGGCCAACTTCCCACCTGAGCTCCGTAACCTTAATCACATCATGAAGTCTCTTGTCATGTGGGGTCCCATTGTCCCAGATTCTGGGGGTTAAGGTGTGGGCATCTTTGGTGGGGGCGGGGGTGAGCGGGGACAGAAATCTGCTGAGTACATTTCACAAGCGCAGGCTGAGGACAAGTCCCCTGTGATGTCATATGGGGAAACAGCCAGAGGATGTGTGGAGACTGCTGCCGGGCTTTTCTCCTGAGAGACCCTGTCGCTTCCTAACAGAAGTCTCTGCGGCTGTCACTGGCAGGCGCGAGGCTTCTGCTTTCACGTTCCCAGCATCAGTTCTGCCACGTGCCCTGTGCATGCGGAGTTGATCCTTTGCCCCAGTGGGAAGAAGGTGCCTTCCTCAGGACCTCATGGGGAACGGCACCTGTCAGCTGGCTTTGTTGCTGATGCCTTGGTCAGTCGTCACCCTGCGGTGAGCTGTATGTGAAATGGGAAGTGCAGTTTGCTGTCCCCACGCTGAGTCCGTCATTTCTGACTGGGCAGGGCCTTGCTGCCCTGCCTAATTGCAGGGACGCAGTCTTGCAGGGGCTCTGAGTCGCGTCCCTGTCCTCCTCCACCTGCCACACCTCCCTGCCTCTGCACACGGCTGGACTGTCCCCTGGTGTCCTGTTGCGTGCCTCCCCGTGGTTCTTGCCTCTGCTGGACAGTTGGCCCCATCCTGGCCTAACCAGCCCCTCACGCAGGGGCTGCCTGGCACTCAGGAGAGATTTGGTTGACATCTGATGATGAACAAAAACTCCCCTTTCTCCTGAAACCAGCAGAGGTCTCCCCTTTTTGCTGCTAAGGGGCTTGACACATACATTTTGGGGCTCAGTAAATGTTTGCCCCCCTCCCTCCACCCCTCAGACTTCAGTCTAGCCCGTCCCAGCCTCGTCACAATCCCTGAAGTTCAGTTGTGTTTGCAGGAGGCTGGCCCCACCAATGAATAGTCAGGTCCAGGAGGGCATGGGGTCCCTTGGGGATGGAGCCCAAGGGGCAGACGACTTGAACAGTCCCTGCTCAGCATGGATCAGGGCTTCCAGGCCCTGTGTGTACGGTAGACTCACAGGGAGGGCATCTAAAGTGTATGTGGATGTCCAGGCCCCTAGAGTCCAATTCAGAAGAGATCAGATGTTATAAGGTCCCCAGGGAGCCAGTGTGTGTCGGTGCTGCGGTGCTGACAGCCACAGGCCCAGGGTGACTCAGCCACTGTGTGTCTGTGTGTGTGTCCTTGCCGGGCAGGGTCTGTGGAATCTGCTCTCGGCCATTATCTGCAGTTCCCGTTGGAGTACAGTCAGGCTTGGTGGGGGAGGGTACATGAACAGGGCTGTCGCTCTCACCGTCACCTGCCCACACAGGTTAATTTCTGTGAGAACTGAAGGCACAGGAGAAGTTCGGTTTTTCCCCCTTCTCTCTGGTTTGAAACAGTGACACGGCCTTGGTTTGGCTTGTCAGGCTTCCCCAGCCGTAGCGAGGAGTTTGAGTTTTTGGTTAGAGAACACCGGAGGCTACCAGGCAGACCCGCCCGGGGCTCGTTCTAAATGAGCCGATGGGGACCCGGCTTCCTGTCTTGTTGCTCCCTCGAGAGTTCAGTGCAGTTCTGGAAGCCTCGTGTCTTTCCCTGGAATTAAGCGCCTGGCACCCCTGCGGCCCAGAGTGGCCAAGGCGCTGATCCGTGGGAATCCCCAGAGCGGCTCATGCAGCACACAGAGGGGCAGATGGCAGCCAGGGGACAGCCATGAACCTTATCGGTGGAGGCTGCGCGGCCCGCGTGGAGAGAGCCCAGTTTTCATTAATGCAATCGTTTGTTTTTCTCGGTGCCCATTAATTTTTTTCCCTCTGTGGACTCTGGATGGAGAGGGTGGGGCTCCAGTCACGGCTGTTCCATTTCATTGTTCAGTGGCATTCGAGGTTTCCATGATCCCACGTCTCCGGGCGTGGAGGTGGGAACATGGGAGGGCGGGATGCCGGCCGTTTGGACATCTGTGAGCCAGACAGTGTTTTCACTGTGTGACTGCGGCCTTGCGACTTAACCTGTCTGAGACGCAGGCTCCTCTCCAAGAAGCAGGCACAGTGGTAGCAGGACCTACCTTATCAGCTGGAGGTGAGGATGGTCTGTGGTGACGGGAGGGTCAGGGTTTTCCTCAAGTGCCTGCTGGCACACGAAGGTGCTCAGGAAAGTTTGTGTGTGCGAATGGGAAGGAAGGTGCCCTTCTCAGTGCCCTGTGTGGAGGTGAACACTCTGTCCCAGGCCCAGGGCTCCGGAAGTCAGCTCTGACTTGCCCGTACCACCCTGCAGACCCCTGTGGGCAGCCCAGGTGGGCAGGCCAGGCTGGAGGAGGGAACGGCTGGGGCCAAAGTGCCCGGACCTGCCAACCCGCCCAGCTCAGGGCTGCCACCCCTGACGGGCGTCCTCACAGGAACCCGATGCTCCCCTGATAAGCCTCCCTCCGCCCTTCTGCCTTCATCCATAAATAATACCTGTCTCACATTCAGCCTGCACCTCCTGGAGCTGCGATGGGTGCCAGGAGGCAGATGCTAATGGCTCAGGTGTACCCGAACCTGCCTGTCACGGTCCCACCTCCGTGCCTTTGCTCACGCTGTGCCCACATCTTGTACTTGCCTTACATCCCCACCCCGTTGTCTGCCTGTCAGAGTCCTGCTTGCTCTTCAGTGCTCAGTTCAGATGCCGCCTCCTTCAGGAAGGAGTCCCTGATTTCTCCCCATCAGTACTTGCTGTACCTCTTTACTCTTTGCCCTTCAGCAAAAGTGTTTATTCCTATAGCTCTTTCATTAGGCTGAGAGACCCTCAAAGTAGGGGGCCAGGTCCTTGGACAAGCATGTGTGACACTGGTTCTGCTGGTGCCCGGCTCTGTGACCTTGGGCAGACCTGTTCACTCTCAACATCCTTTTTCTCTGGCCACCTGGCAGGGTCCCCGGGAGGCTTGGAGGGTGGCAGCGTGAGTGCATTTGCACTGAGGTTGGCAAGCAACTTCCCGTGCCCTCCTCATACCTACATTGGGAACCTTCAGTGATCCAGGGGCTCCATCCAGCAGATGATGCCTAAACAGAGGCCATTCAGCCTCTCCTTGCTTCCCCCTAGTGATGGGGAACTCACACCCCACTGGTAGCCTGGATTGTCGTGAAATTGGCAACTCTCCTTTCCAGTGCTGGGCTCTGCTCTGTGAGAATTCAATGCTTTAGAACTGCCCGGGGTCCCGGGAATAGGTGGGCCTTGGGATGGAACATCCTCCACGTCCTTTGAGAAGACAGGGCCATTTGCAGACTCCGCTGGACCCGTGTCCTGGGCCTCACTGAGGGAGGCCTGGACATGCTCGTGGGTCAGAGGTGAGGGCAGCAGAACGCTCAGCTCCCAGGCCTGCCGAGCCTGGCCTGTGGGCAGGGTGGGTGGGCAGCAGCTGCCAGGGGACTGAGTACCAGCCAAGGACCAGTCACTTTCCAGCAGGACTGGGTACTGCAGGAAGCGTGGCCTTTGCTGCCATCTCGGGCTCAGGGCTGCACTGAGCCAGACGGAAGGAAGGCAGCCGGGAGGAGGAGGCCGCGGTACCACGGCCTGGTCCACACCATCTTCACCTCCCTCAGCCTCAGTTTCTTCATCTGTGAACCGGGGGCCGATGGCCTGCTCCCAGTGAGGAAAGACGAGGACCAGTGTGTGTAAGGAACCACTGTTGGTGCTCATCACGTGTGCGTGGGTATCAATGGTTCTTTGTTTTTTAAATTTTTAAAAATTTATTCGAGTCACATTGATTAATGAAATTATGGAGATTTGAAGTGTACAATTCTATAATACATCATCTGCCCATTGCGTTGTTTACCACCCAAAGTCAAATATGCTTCCATCACCATATAGTTGACCTCCTTTACCCTTCTCAACCCCTTCCCCCCTTTCCCTCTGGTAACCACCATGCTGTTATCTGAGTCAGTTTGTTTGTTTGTTAGTTATCAATGGTTCTTGCTGGAATGACCTGCTCTTGCTCTATGACGGAGTCTGTTCCGGCTGCTACAACAGAATGCCACAACCTGGGGGCCTCATAAACAATAGACATTTATTTCTCGTAGTGCTGGAGGCTGAGAGTCTCAAATCAGCACGCTGGCAGATTCAGTGCCTGGTGAGGGCCCGCCTCATAGACGGTGTCTCCCCACTGTGTCCGCAGTTGGTGGGAGGGATGAAAGCTCCCTGGGGTCTCTTTTTATCAGAGCACTAATCTCCTGTGGACTCCACACTCGTGACCTAATCACTTCCCAAAGGCCCCACCTAACACCATCACAGTGGGCATGAGGTTTCAGCACTCGGATTTCGGGGGGAAACAACCATTCCGGCCATAGTGGTGTCCCTGGTGCCTGGAGCTGGTCAGAGCTCCCTGTGGTTGGTCCTCGGTCCTGGTCCTCAGCGCATGGCTGCACCTCCTTTCTGTGCCTACGGGGATGGCAGTGCCTCCCCATGGTGGGGGAGGGGTCTGAGGTGACCTGTGGGAGGAGCAGCTTGCTCTGTCAGGCACAACGGCGCCACCACCAGGAGGCACTGGTGCAGAGTGGGGCATCTCCCTGCCCTGCCCTGCTCCATTTTGATTTCCACGCCCCTCACATGACCTGCAGGTGTGTGCAGGCACTTCCTGCCCCTTGGGGATGCATCCTGGACGGGAGAAAGGAGAGAAGCCGAGAAAGCAGATGCTCTCTGAGCTGTTTTCATTCCTGGGACAGAGAGGGCGTGGACCCCTGGAATGATGAGGGTGCGTCTGTTTAATGAGGCCCTTCCACCCCCACGGAGCCATTGGCCCTGATGCCACAGCCGGCCCCTCTTAATGAAGTGGAAAGAGAAGGGGATTTAATCAGCTGAGCAGCCCTGTGGAGGAGTCAGCCATCTCCCGGCAGAGCCCCCACGGAGGAGGCCTAAGGCATGGTATGGCTGCGTCCTGCTAATGACCTGCCACAAAGCCCGCCTGTCCCCAAGGCCTTTCAGGGACCCTGCTCAGTGGGAGGGGGCTGGAAGGGAGGCAGGGCTGGCAGGGACCCTGGACAGGGCAATAGCTAGAGAGTCAGGTCCGTGTGTAACTATGTGTCACTGTGACCCCCCCCACACACACACACGCCCTGTCAGTCTATACTTCTTCCTATGCAGAGAGGGAAAATCGTACTTTCTCCTGGGCAGTGGCAGACTCTGTTGGCACAATGCCCAGATCCCCGAGGCACTTACTGCTTCCGGGCCCACCACTCACTTCACCTGCCAACACCTGCAGCTCCACCTGGGAGCTTTTTCTGTCAACTCTCCAGGTGGGCAGGGCTTCAGTATCAGTAGCACCTCCCATCCAAAGCACCCCCACCAGTGAGCCCTTGGGCAGGCGAGTAACCCTGAGACCCCAGAGCTCCCCAGTGGATTGACACCCCTCCCATTCTTCCCCACCCTGCCTCATTTCCCCACCCCCCAGCTGGGCTGGGGGAGGGTCCCTCCCACTAACTTGCTGGTGCTTGAGTCCTGTCTCACCCAAACTAGGATGTAAACTCGGAGCAAGGTCTGCCCTAGACAGCGTATGAGAGCTGGTGACTGGGGTCTGAGGGCCTCCTGTGACTGTCACAGGCTGACGCGCCTTCCTCTCATTGCAGCTGAAAGCTGACTCCTTCAGGAAACTGGTCCAACCCACCCAGCAGGATGAATTCCTGCTAGGTCCTCAGATTTTTTCCAAAGACCTACTATGTGCTGAGTAGTGAGCTAGGTGTGAGCTGAGTAGTGAGACTACAGTGGTGATCAGACGTGACCTCTGGCTCCCAAATTTTTACAGTTTGGACTGAAGGTGAGGCTGGGGCAACACTGCCTAGCCAGGGAGGAAGCCAGGCCAGGAGGGGAGATGGGACCGGCCTGGCCTCACAGCTCCCGAGAAGGCAGGGTAGTCTGATGGTTAGCGCCAGTGCCGAGCACAGGCCTCCTGGGAAGGAGCCAAACAGTGTCCGTGGGGAGGGGCTCACAGACTGCAGGCTGGTGACCACCCCCCACACCATGGGGTACACAGAGCATCTGTGAGGAGGGACAAAGCAAGGGCTGATATTCTGGGTCCCGGAAGTAAGAATGTTGCAGGGAGCCCCCCCACCCCTTCCTCCAGATGGAAGCTGAATCGTGAGTCACCCAGAATTGGTCTAGCGGGCCCAGGAGGGGCCAGAGGAAGGGGGAGGGGACGCCTTGGCCAGTCCAGCCTGGAATCCCTTTCCTGGTCAGCTCCCTCGTTTTCCTCACAAGCAGTGAAGCCGGGAAATGACGCTTCCCTCCCCCTCCGCTCCTCCCCTCATTACTGCGAACCTTGGGATTAATTTAATTACACACTCATCTCCAAGAGGCTGGGGCTCAGAGGCGCCCGGTGGCATCACGCGTTGCCTGAGGCTGCTGGGAAGGATCGTCCTCCCTGGGAGCCAGGCCTTTCCCCAGCGTCTCCTGCCCTCCTGCCCCCCCACCTCAGGGTCCACCTCTCATTCTTTCCTGCTCTGTCCCACGGGTGACCAGATGTCCTGCTCCCTGGGTCCTGGCAGGGTGCAGGGGCTGGTTTGGGCAGCTGAGTGTGTGGCCAGGGTCCGGCATGGCAGAGGAGGCTTCTCCAGGACTTGCGGGAGGCGCCTCGAATGCTGATAAACTGCAGGAATGGGAGGGCTGGGGGGTGGGGGCTGGAGCTTTGGAAAGGCCCCCAGACCGGAGCTGGGAGAAGGGGCCAGAGGGTGGCTGGTTGAGCCCACTATCTGGGCTGCCCTCCCAGCCACCCTTCTGTCTCCCTTGAATTAAAAGCTTCAGTGATGTCAGTGGGTGGGTCTGCAATGTGAAGGTGCAATAATTTATTCTCCTTTTTTATACAAGAAAGATTTCTCCCTATTCTCAAAGTAGATTATGTGAAAATTAACAGGAAATGGTGTGAATTAAATTTTAAAAATCACCCTTTCCTCCACGTGAGCCATGCTGCTGTCAGTATTTCCAGGTGCCCTCTGCTGACGTTATTTCAATGCATCAGTTTTTAAAATGTAGCAGCAATTACACATGTAATTTTGTGTCCAGTTCTTTCCACTGGCATTTAAGTGTTTTCCCACATTGTTTAGCAGAGAGACTCTTCCTAAACATCATTTGAATGATGGCAGAGTGTCTCTCTTGTCGGACACATCGTTATTTCCAGTTTTGGCCACTGTGACACCGTCTGCATGCTCCATTAGTAGAATTAATTCTTTTGGATGGATTCCGTTGGAATTATTGGACAAATTAAAATATTTTAAGACTCTCATATTGTTCTTTTGAAACTCAAAAGAAAACCACACCCACAGTGGTCTATAAAATGTGCTTTGTTTTCTGTAGCCTCTTGGGTTTTGGGGTAAACCCAAATAGACAGGTGGAGCAGGGCCCAATCCTTGGTCTGGGGCCATGGACATGGCCTGTGGTCTGTGCCCACGTGTGGCCCACTTGGGAGGACAGCTGGCCTGTGGGCTGTGGCCTGTGGGCCCTGAGGTCTGGCACTGGCGGTGGGCGGATGGGTATTTTTGGGTCATTTGTGGAATGTGTGATGGCCTGGGTCCTTTCCCGGTACTGCATCTGTCACCACTCTTCTCCTCACGGCTATACTGGGAGCTGGGTGTTGAACCTGCTGTGGCTGAGGGAAAGGCTGCCTCAGACAGGAGCAGTGGCGTGTCCGGCCTGCTCGCTGCGCATTGAGGGTGCTGAGCTGGTCAGCCGGTCTGCTGACTCCATCGCAGTCTGTGGCTCCAACTGCAGTCTAACCAAGAAGGGAAATGCTGGGAGCCCCTGACTCCTCCCATAGAAATGGCAGAGAGGCAACACCCTCCGCATAGCCAGGAGACTGGGTCGGCATTGTGTCTACCTTCTGAAAGGCTGAGTGTGTGAGTTAGTGACCGGACGTGGGCTGTTGTCACACACAGTGGCTGGTCCCTCTCCTGAGTGCGGCTGTGCCTGGCAGCCCTATCCCGTGGTGGGAGCTGCGGTGAGCAGGGCGGCTGGCTTGCGGCCACCCCCAAGGATTGGGCAGTAATGAGAGAGGCTTGACCAAGTACTGTTGCTCCTTTCTGGGAGCTTCTGCCAGCTTCCCTCAATGGTGCGGTGCTGTCAGCTTTGCCGGGGCGGCCAGACACTTGGTGTCCTGAGTGCTGACTGTCAGGGGTGGGCCTGGCTGGTGGGGATAGGAGCAGGAAGGCTGGGCCTGGGCCCTCCTGCTCACCCACCAGCAAGTGGGAACCCTGCGTTCCTCATGGCCTTCTCATCTGAAAAATGGGGACATTGCCTACTGCAGAGGCTGCCATATGTCACATGGGGTGGGGAGTGGGTCCACCCCTCCCCCACCAACCCCACCTAGAGGGAGACCACACTGGGGCCTCCTTGCCTTAACTTGTACAGATGAGAGAGCTGGGACTGTCTTCAGTTTATCTTGTCTGCTGGTTCCCAGCTGGCATTCCAGGGAACCCCCCCTGCTAACAGCATGCAGGGGACAGACAGGTTGGGGAGCCCCGGGCATACCCCCTTTCCTTCCCTGTGCTCAGGGGGGCCCAGCAAACCCTGGACACCGAGGCCTTTTCCATCAGGCCTGTTTGCATGGATGCGATGTGGGAAGGGATGGAGAACTGCTTGTCAGTTTTGGGTGACTAGTGAGTAAACTGAGGCTGGAGGCAGTATGGACTATAGTGACCGCAGGCCAAAGCAGGGTGTGAGCAAGGCCTTCCTACAGCTGTGGCCACCCAGGTCTGGGCACATGGCATCTGCCCACACGGCGAGTGTGCACAGGGTCCCGGGGTGGGGGGGCTTTGCAGTCACTGTCTAGGGTCCAGCCCCACCTCTGCCACTGCTGTGCATTGTGCTGTAAACAAGCCGCTGGAACCCTGATTCCTCAGCTGTCAAAGGGGGCTGGCTCTCCTGAGCTGGGGTGAGGTGAGGCTAGTGTGGGGAGCACCCAGCCCCCGGAAGGGCTCCCCGGCCGAGCTGGCCTGTGGTCAGTGTCATCCCTGGGGCTGAAGGTGGGGTAGGCTGCAGAGGGCCACTGTTCTCCCTTTCCAGAAGGCTCTGCATTCCTGAGAGGTGACTGGTGTGGACTGGAATCGGGGTGTCATTCCCCAGAAGTGAGTGGTTGGGGCCAGCTGCCACCCATTCCTGCCCAGGGCTGGGCCTGATGCTTAAAAATGCAAATGCTTGTGGGCCTGGTCTGGGGCTGGCTGGGCAGAGCTCCTGAGGGTCCTTCCATGTGCTTAGGGAACAAAGTGAGGCAGGTCAAGGGGCAAACGGGGCACCCATGCAGGAAAGCTGCCTCTTACAACTGGGGGCGGCCTCTGGACAGCCTAGCTGAAGGGCAGGAATTCCTGGGTCCGGGGCCAACCCCTGGTGCAGGAAGGTCATGCCCGGCATTCTGGGGGGAGAACTGCTGCCGCCCCAGTCCTACAGGGCACCAGTGGGGCAGGGGCATGACATCCATGCCATCCGGGAAGATGCCAAGGGCATTGGGTGGTGCCGGCCGTGCGCTGGGGGTGGGCAGGTGGTGGTCCAGCTCCTGGCGGTTCTCATTGGTAAGAGTTGGTCGGAAGGTGGAGGCTTATCTGCCGTATGTGCCTCCTCCGCTGACTGTTTGTAGAAGTTCCTGCACATCAGACACGGTGCAGGCAGAGGACGTCAGGGGCTGAGTTAGCGTGCTTAGGAGCCTCAGTTTCTCCTGCTGGACCCTGGACCCTGGGGTGCTCTGGCCCTGGTTGCAAGGGCCCCATCAGGGGAGTATTTTAGAGGACCCGAAGCATTGCGGAGGCTGAAGGAATTGGTCCAGGACAAGCTGGCGAGGGAACCCCTCATCTCCTTTCTGCAGAGGGGGTGTGGGAGGGCAACTCTCCCACTGGAGACCAAGTCTGATGGTTAATGTGTCCCCCGTCTTGTGTCATTACAGATCCCTCATCCACTTACATCAGACAACTGGAGACCAAGGTGAAGCTGCTGGAGGGGGACAAACTCCCCGCACAGGTAGGCCGTCTGGGGGCGGACTTGGAGGACCGTGCCTGTTGCACGCAAGGGCCAATATGAGCCCTCCACCCACCTCTGGGTGCCCACCCCTGGCTTCTGTGCCCACCCTGGCCCAGCTTACCTGGGCTCCCTTCCCCCTTCATACTCGTAACCCCACCCCCACCCCCACCCCCCCGCCACTCCCATCCCAAGCCATCTCCTGGAACACAGGCACCTAACCCCTGCTCACTGCTTCTGGGGTACCCTGCATCACGTCTTTTCACTCTCTGTCCCCCAGTGGTCTGCGAGCTCCTTGGGGGCCACAATGAACCGGTACCAGAGATGGTACGGACACACAATTGCTGAAGTAATAGGCCGCTTTGTTTGCCCTTCTAGCAGCTGGGTGAATCAAAGCTCAGAGGTGGGCTGGCACGCGTCCCTCTGAGGGAGACCCACACGGAGACCTCCCTGCCCCTGCCACACCCAGGCCTCTCTGGGCTGGGGTCCATCTTCCTCCCTCCTGGGCCTGACGTGCCCACAGACAGATGAGGCCGTGTCTCATCCTCAGCACGTCCCCAGCACAGGGACAGCGGGTTAGAGACCAGGCGATGAGGGCATGCAGAGGGCATGCAGCAGGGAGGTAGTGCAGGGTGAGAGGCAGGGCACTGCAGTGTGGCTGGAGCGTGGTGGGGGCATGACTGTTGGCACAAGGGGCCTTTCCTGCTGTGGGTGGGGCAGTGATGGGAGGCTGGGGTCAGGGGTCTGTTGGCGTGGCCGCCCTGTAGCCTGTCTCCCTCGTACCCATCCCTGGCTTCATCTCCCCTCCCCCTCCCTTGCCGCACCCCTGGTCCGTAAGCTGCTGGCCAGCTGGGATGCCCACAGCATTTCTCTGGGAACCAGCCCCAGGGAAGGCTCAGCTGCTTGGCCCCAGTTGCTGGGCAACCAGTGGGCTTGGCGCCACTGCCCTTCTCAGGGAGCCTGAGGCACCCTCTCTGCCCGCTGGGTGGCTGCTGGCCCCCCCTCCGGCCCCCTTGTCCCTGCTCGGGCCACGTGGACAGTTCCCACAGCTCTGCAGAGTACAGGGTACAGGTTTGGGCTGCCCCTCATTTCTCACTCCCATGGCTGCTCTGCCCCTCCCCACCATGCTCCGGTGCAGAGCCAGGCAGGCATTGCATTATAGGGCTGGTTTTATAACTTTGTGACGGGGTGTAAGGTCCGTCATGGTGGAATGGCTTGGCCACAAGTCTGGCTGGCTCCTCGGGGCTGGAAGAGCCGGGAGGAGCTGGGGTCTCACCTGGCTGTGGGGGCTGGGGCTCCTTAGACCCAGCGTTCCACGTGGGCCCGACCTGGGCTGGTCATGGTTGCTAAAGAGGGGTGTGGGCTGGGCTGGGCTGGGCTGTGGGCGCTGTGGGTGGAAGTGACACAGGATATGGGGGTGGTGGGGCAGCAGTAGGGCTCAGGAACAGGTGCCCGGCCAGCGAATAGGGGAGCGAGCCGCCCCAGCCACTGTGCAGCGGCATGAGGCCAGGACCACGTCTGGTAGCTGAAGCCTCAGGCCGGTGGGGTCGGCAGCCGTGCGAGTCTCTCCGGTCTGCTCGTTCTCTGTCCCGTTGCTCCTGGGAGAAGCGGGATGAGAACCAAGGGCTGGTTTGGGTGCTGTCAGCGGTGATGTTCCGTTGCACACACATAGGTCGCAGAGTGGCAGCTCTTTCTTTTCCTGATATGCACTCCCTGCCTCCCAAGGGAGCCCCCCCCATCAATGTGTCCCTTTGCCCCACACCAACATATGCAGAGGTGGAGATGGACAGGGGCCCCTTTCTTGCTGTGGGTGGGCAGTGATGGGAGGCTGTGGCATAGGGGGACGGCAGCTGCCTGGGCACAGGTGGCTCTGCCCAGCCCCTCTACCTCCCCAGCCTGCTCCGACTGCTCCCAGGGATCAGACTTGGGCCTTGGCCTGAAGGCAGCAGCGCTAGGGTTCTGTCCCACCCCTGTGCCCACGCCTGGGCCAGGCACGCTGGGCACAGACATGGTCCGATGGGGGCAGGTGGACCCTTGCCCGGACCCAGGCTTGCTGGCTGCAGGCGGTTAGACTGGGACTTAGGGGCAAGGACACGGTTTTCTCTGTGCGTTGCCAGAACAGAAGTGCTGGGCATTCAGAGGCCAAACAGTATGGAAGCTTCCAGCGTCTTATTTCTGTAGTGCTTTTCCTTCTCCTTGAATGAGGCCTGGTGAAGCTGAGCTGCTCTGGAGGCAGCTGTAGGCGCTGGCGTGTGTCATGGGCGTAGCCACCCAGCTCTGCTTCCTCGTCTCTGCCTCAGCAGGGACTGTGCTGCTGGGCTGGGGCCTTGCCCAGGGTGTCTCAGGGGGCCGGCGTCCGCTACACCCAGCATCCCAGGAAGGCAGCTGCCATGCGCTGTGCTGCTCGGGCCTGTGCATTGCGAGCCCACTGTCCTCGTCTGGCACAAGCACTCAGGCACCAGTGGCATTGGCCAAGTGTCTCCAGGGTCACCCACGGAGCTCCTGCTGCCCTGCCACGCACTGTTGCAGGTGGGTGGGCGTTGCTGGCCTTGGAGGAGGGCACGGCTGTTCTGAGCCCTGCAGGAGGAGAGAGAGACAGAGACACAGTGAGAGAAGGGCCATCCCCTGTCCCTGGGCTTCCTGGTGACAGTTCTCACCTTGCTTGCCTTTGGATTCCTGGGGTGGCTCAGATGGCACCAGCCTTATAAGGATCCTCAAGCCACTTCCTGTTCCCCAGGGTCCGTTTACTCACGTGTAAAATGGACACTCACTCAGTACTGTAATTGATCACTTGCTGTATGCATGGCTCTGGGGATCCAGGGGTGACCAGGCAGAGCCTGCCATCAGGGAGCTTGCTGTCCAGTCTCACTCTTGTCCCTGCCTGAACACCTCCTTTCCTGGCCAGCAGGACTCACGTGTCCAAGGGGCTGCTGGAGGACAGCAGAGCGGGTGCAAGCCCCATGGTCAGGCCCCATGGTCACTCTCCATGGGGAGTACTGGCCTTTTTCTCGCGGAGTCCAGGGAAGAAGGAGTTTGTTTAGCCTTCTTCCTCTTGGACTCTCGCAAGTCATGGGCTCCCAGCTCAGGTGTGACCTCCTGCCAACAGCCTTCTCAACCACCCCCAAGTGGCTTTGTTCATGCTCTGTGCTCTCAGCCCCGTGGGCTGCCTGCTGTGCTGGTAGGGTAGTGGGATCCTCCATTAGGGAGCCTGGCCCTCACCCCTGCGGGACTGTCAGCTACTCAAGGACTGGGCTGCAGGGTCTGAGTGGTCAAACCTCCAATGCTCAGCATAGCTGGACTGGGTGGATGCATCTCGGGGAGCCCCTGGCTGCCCCCCACCCAGTGTCTTAAGCCAAGAGGGGAGGCTAGTTCTTGCCCAGAATGAGGAAGGTCTGCTCAACCATTGGAGAGCTGCTTTATAAGGTAGTGAGTGTATCATACTTGGAGGTAATCAAGTGACGGATGAACATATTTGGGAATCTTGAAAGGGTGGGATTCTGGCCTTGGCCTCATGAGTTCTGGCTTGTGAGATATTTATGATTCTAGCATTTAAGTCTTGTCATTGAAATCGAATTGCACAGAAACCTCCAGCTCTGTGCAAAGTGGGGAATCTGCCTGTTGGCGAAAAGTCAGGGAGAGCAGTATTATTCTTTGAACTGTCTTAAGGGGATGTGGCTTTGGGGTTTGGGTGGGAGGACAGCGAGCCTCTGTGGATTCCTGCTTCCCACTGCCCCACCTCTTCCCCCCACGGCCTCTATTTAACTCCCAAATAGCTTTAATTAAAACTGTGCCAGAGTGAGTGTTCACAGACTAAGTTACTGTATTGCAGTTCGTGTTTTCTCTCTCTTGTCGGCTTTAAAAATTTCATCAGCACAGCTGCTTCCTCTGTGATGATTCATCTCGGGCCCCCATACACGTTAGTATTTTTCCTGTGGCTTCTCTGTGCCCAGCCGGGCTGGGGTGGGGGCGGCTATAATTGATGCTGGGCCTCAGCTCTGTCTTTCCCTCAGTTAACTCCCCTGCTGGGCTGATAAATGAAGGCTCTGTGTGTGCCCAGAAGCCAGCTTTACAAAAGCACGCGGAGCTTGCGATGCTGTGTCACACTGGGCAAGCAGGCGGCCATCTGGGGGAGTGCAGGCATTGGTCCAGGCCAGTGACTGAACAGCCCCCCGCCAGCCTGCCCCCTCCTCCTCACCCCTGTCTGCTCTTTCCCCCATCCTGTCGTGCCACACTCGGGGGCTGAACACTCAAGTTGGAAGTGACCCCAGGATTTACACCAAGCACAGATGGGGAAACTGAGGCCTGGTGGAGCGGGATTTCCTGGCATGGGTGACTCTTTGTTTGCGAGGGCTGCCATAACAAAGAACCACATGCTGGGCAGTTGAAACGAGTGAAATGTATTCTCTCATGGTTCCAGGGGCCAGAAGGCCAAGATGAAGGCAGGGTTGCTTCCCTCTGAGGCCTGGGAGAGAAGGGTCTGTCCCAGGCCCCTCTCCTTGGCATGTAGACGCCCATCTCCTCCCTGTGTCTAAACGTCTTCCTTCTGTATGTAGTGTCCCAGTTTCCCCTTTCTATGAGGACACCAGTCGTGTTGGATTAGAGCCCACCCTGCGGACCTCACTTTCACGTGATCACGTCTGTAAAGACCCATCTCCACACAGGTCACATTCTGAGGTCTTGGAGGTTAGGACATCAACCTACGAGTGGAGAGGGGGACACAGTTCAGCCTGCAGCAGTGCTGTCGTTGGCCTGATGGTATAAGAAAGTGGCTTTACCCGCTGTGTGGCTTGCGGTGAAAGTCCGTGTGTCCTGGTACCTCGGTTTTCTTACCTGTAAGGGATGATGGTGAGTCCACGTGCGGACTGAATGGAACCCGGCACCTGGGGAATGCCCTGGGCCGTGGCTGACCTTCTCACCTTTTCCTGGTCCCAGGACCCGGAAAATTTCAAGGTCTGGCAGACTGTGCCCACCCGGCCAGTGTGTTAGACTGGCCCGTCCCCAAATGAACCGCTCCTGTTTGTCCTTTGTCTGCGTTTTGAACCATCCAGGCTGCTACCATCTAAGCCCATCTCTGATGCCCCTATTCTTTTCCTGAGTCCCTGAGGAAGACAGGCTGTTCTGATGGGGGGACTCCCTTGCCCAAGCCCTCCGGACATGCTGGCCCCACGGCATTTCTTCTGTGGCGGTTCAGCTTGCTGGGGTCTTCTGTGACATTTTGCCTTGGCGACAAGGTCTCGGCCGTTCCTGCTCTGCCCGTTTGGTGTCTGGGCTAGGCTGTCGTGTCCTCGCCCCCTTTGTCACGGGCAGTGTGGTCTCCAGAGGGCTTTAAGTGCCTCATTAGCAGAACCTTTGAACCGGTCCAACCCCTCCTGAAGCCCAGGAGGGAGCCCTCTTTCCAGTACCAAGTGGAAGGTCAGTCTAGCAACATGGGTGGGAATGGAGTAGGAAGTCCACCCCTGCCCCCTCTGCCAAAGGCTTAACCGGTGGCCTCTGTGAGCCACACACTGGGTGAGAGTCCGCATGGCATGAGGCCAAGCCCAGGTCTCTAAGCCAGAGCGTCAGGTTCAAATCCCTGAAGTGTCATCTTACCAGCTGGGTGGCATTGGGCCAGTGGCTTAGCCTCTCTGTGCCTCAGTTTTCCCATGTGCAAAATGAGGACACTAGTGGTGCCTGCCCTGGGATTAAAGGGCAAATCATGGAAAATACCGAGGCCTGCGGCTGGCCAGCGGTGAGGCTTATGGATCAGGCACCGTGATCTCGCCTGTAGGCCATCCGGCAGCCGTGTCCTTTGAGACCCCAATTTATGTGCAAGCAGAGACGGGAGAAGTGGGTGGGCTGCTCAGACCCACCCAGCCACGATGGTGTTTGCATCTGCGTCTGTGCCCACCTCCTTGCTCTGTGGGACCGTGAGGTGGTACGGTCATTGTGATGGACGAGGCCTGGGCCACATGCTGCCTGTCAGTCACCGCCCCAGGTCCTGAGCGGTGCACACACCGAGTTTGAAAAATGGGACTTAGGGCCAGAAATTGCATGGGGATCAGGGGAGCAGTGCCAGCGGTGGATAAGTGATATTAGCCACACATTAACCACACGTGGGATCTCGCCTGCCTAATCGGAGGACTTATTAGGAAGAACCCTCTGGGCCCAGAGCCGTGTGTATAACGGCCTGCAAATGAGTTCTCTTAAAATTAAAGAAAAAAAGAAAGTGAATCTGGTTGGCACCGGTCTGCTCTGGTGAGGACCTTGAGGACAGAGCAGAGGCCAGAGGGAGTGCGTCCGGCCCTGGCCTCTCCCAGCTGGCTGGGATCTGGGGGTGTCTCCAGCCCCATGCACCCCACTGCAGCCTCTCAGAAGGGCTGCTTTTCTGCTGAACGACAGCTGCATTCTGGTGAGACTTAGGGAGGGCTGCCGTTCCCTAAGGGGGTAGGTGCCCCGCGCCAGGGTGTGGCAGATGCTGTCCGTCCTTGGGAAATCTGGAGTTTTAAAAATGGGGGGCTTCTGGGAGGTGTGTTTGGGACCCGCCACCCCAGTTTGAGGTGTGGTAACACCATGCCGGCCAAGGTGTCCAGGGTAGGGGGACCCGTAAGGGGCGTGAGTGGCGTTTGGTGGGTGACACTGCTCGTCTTGCCTTGCAGCTGCCCCAGCCCTGCGTCCAGAGAAGCTGGCTTCAGGTAGAGCCTCCGGGTGGCACTGGTGTGCAGTGGTGTTTGGGGTGGGGCGGGGCTGCTCTGAGTGCTGTGTGCTGCTCTGTCTGCTTGGGGTCCCCTCACTTGGGCCCTTCCCGTCCCTTCCTGGGAGCTGACCACCACCCAGGGTGCCCTGGTCCTGCCTTTAGAGTCTTCCTGGGACCTGCCCTATCTCTGAGCTGGTGTCAATTTCCAGCGTAACAAAACGACAGGAAAAGAGCAGGTTCTCACCTACTCACTGGCCCCGCCCACTCGGGAGGTCAGCAGGCTTAGTCGCTGTGGTTCCCTCTGTGCGGGGAGAACCCTGAGGTAGAGGTGGGAGGAGGGGTTTGCCACGGCCCGGCCGCTGCCCCTGAGTGAGGTCCTTGGGGCTGCCTGGGGACAGTAGTGCCCCTGGGGCTCAGTGCTCAGCTCCCTCCCCCTCCCCGCAGCCCTGCCTGTTCCCCTGCCCCCCCAGGAGGTAGGTATGTTAAGGTTTTGGAAAGCAGGGCTGGTAAGTGTCACAAGCCCTGTTCTGAGACACCCACCCCTGCCTGCACCAGGAGGGCCCACGGGCTGAGAAGCTTGCCTGGCCCCCTCTGAGCGGGTACTGCCCCTGGTCGCTGCATGCAAATCGGCCCAGGGGCCTGGGTCTGACAGTTCGAGCAGACACCTGTGGGCAGGCTACTGGGCACAGTGTCACTGCTCACCCTCGAGCCCCCACCTGCGGTCAGGTGCTGGGGCCACAGTAGGGCCTTCTTGAGCAGGAAACTGCTCCAGCAGACGTCCTATTCATGGGGCCAAAAGCCCTTTGGGAGCAGAAAGGAGGGGTGGGAATGGCTGTCCCTGAGCAAACCCTGAAATGGGGCCAGCCCACAGCTGCTGGCCCCCCAGGCAAGGAGCCCCCGTGTCCAGGCCAGGGAGGTGGGTAGTGCCTCCTTTTCTCCGTGTCCCACCCTTGGCCTGTTTCTGTTCGGCACCCTCTGACAGGGCTCCGAGCTTTATCCAGGGGTGTCCCCAGGGAAGGTAGTGGCACGCCTGTAGCACCACAGGGAGGCCCAGAGAGGCTGGAGTTGGCCTGTGGAATCCGTGGCCAGCCAGCTCTGAGCGTCGGTCACGGCCCAGGGCGTCCTAACAGTGGACGGGGGCCCTGCAGCCTCCTGGGTCTCCCCCTCAGGGACTAGAAGTCTCGCTGGCCTTGGGAGGTGGGGAATGGACAGAGTGGAAGGGCAGTGCTGTGTGTGCAGCGCTGGATCTTGTTACCTTCCCTTTTAAGGATTCTGGAAACCCTGTTTCAGCCCCCGCTGTGTGTGCCAGGCCCTTCTGCCGGGTTAGTTAGGGAGACTGCAGGTGGGCAGGTGTCTTCCCTGGGGAGCGGCAGTGCCCCCATGCCCCGAGGTGCAGGCCCAGCGCGTGAGCTCCCTTCCCTCAGCAATGAAAACCTGGTGACTTCTTTCTTCCAGGGCACCAACAGGGAAACACCAGGATTTTTAATTTGGGTTTAAGTGCAATTATGGCTCCTCATTTCGATGCGTCATTAGTCACGTTGCCCCTAATGAGAGATTGTGCCTCCCCCCCGCCCCCAGCTTTGAGGCTTGCTAATGAAGTTCTGTGGACATGCAAATGTTTATAGATGATCGCTGAAGGCAAGGGTGGGAACTGTCTGCTGCTAATTAAGAAACTCCCCCCTCCCCCATCCTGCATACACCTCCTCCCAGGGAGCTGTCTGGGGGAGGGAGGAGAGACACAAAGCAGTGTTTTGGTAGCAACCAGTGGGCCTGTGGGCTGCCTCAGCATCCGTTTGGTCCAGCGCCAGAGAAGCAGGGAGGAGGTGAGATTCAGCCCAGGGCAGAACGGTGTGTGCCTAAGAGCAGGGCAGTGCCCAGCTGTCCTGGTCCAGGGGCTGGTGGGGGAGAGCAGAGGCCCAAATTCCTGGCCTTGCGGCTGTGTGTGTGTGTGTGTGTGTGTGTGTGTGTGTGTTGGGCCCGGCTGGGCCTTACATTTGGTTTTTTAACTTTCTCTGCCTACCTGGCACCGCAGGTAGGAGTGTTCCTGCAGAATGGTGTCAGAGACCAGGTAGGTGAGCATCCTGTGTCACTGGGTGTGGACGTTTAGTGTGTCTGGGTTTGCAACCCAGTGTACTCTCTGTTGGGGAAGATTTTGTAGCTGTCATAGAGACCTGGCCAGGAAAATACCTTGGCTCGGGATTTTTGCCTCTTATGGAACTGGGAGTGACCCCCCCCAGGAAGCACAGCACCCCAGGAGTGGGGATGTGCATGGGGGTGGGGGGCTGAGTGAGTGCTGGGTGGCAGGGGGCAGGGGCTGCGGCCTGTTTCTCTGTTTGGTGTCCAGTGGTAGGGGGCTCACCCTGATCAGAGCCCTGGCTCCAGGAGGACCGACGTAGCATGCATGGGCTGTCATGCCTCCGGCTCACCCAGGCACAGCCTGGGGAGGGGCACGGCCGTCCCATGTTAAGTTCTTGGGCCGTGCCCAAGGTCTACCTGGTAAGACCTTGCCACACGTTGGGGGCCACCATGAGAGGGTGATGAGCAGCAGGAGGGGCTCCCAGCCCCTGCCCCCCCTTTACCCCTGCCCCAGCCCTGGCCCTGCCCTTACCTGTGCCCCAGCCCCTGCCCCAGCTCTGCCCCCGCCCTTGCCACTGCCCCAGCTGGCCTCCTCCCCTCCAGGGTTTGTTTGGGTAACTAGAGCCTGCTGATTTATGGGACGGACATTCCCCTGCATTTTATCTGCCCAGCAGAGTTCCCTCAGTTCCTTTGAAGTAGAAAAGTGTGCTTGTGGCTCTTCAGCTAGACCAGGAGGCCTGTATGGGACTGAGTGTGACCCCTGGGTCCTCTCTGGGTGCCAGACCCCAGCCCTAGCTTCTGCGGCTGGGGGGTTGGGTTGCTTTGCCCTGAAGGAAACCACCTAAGACCAAATCTGCATTCATTCATTCACTCATTCACTCATTCACTCATTCATTACTTATACACTCATTCCCTCCTCCCCCCCCCCCCCCCCCCCGCCCTTGCTAAGTACGCACTGGGCATTAGCTATGAGCCCAGCTTGCACTGGTTCCTGAGGAGACAGAGGGGTGAGACCCAGGGCCCACATTTCAGAGCTCCTGTCCAATGCTGGAGGCTAATGGACCCCCTGAGCAGAGGACTGTAGGGAGCCCCAGCACCCATGGGAGGTGGGGGGCTTTCCTGTGGATATGGCCCCAGGGCTGGAGAAGGCGTGTGGGGAATCCAAGTGGGGATCCTGGAGCAGAGGAATGGTCAAGGGGCGAGATCCACACCCTCATTCACTCACCTGTTTTTTCAGCTGTTCAGCCAGCATGAGTACAACACACAGTGGGGAGCAAAAGGAAGGCCCGAGGCTCATGGCACCCACAGGGATGGGATGGAGTGGGCTAGAGCAGGGTGGGGGGAGAGACGGAGGGTGCATGGGCGGGGCGTCCAAGCAGGTGGCAGAGCAGACCACAGCCTTGAGGGAGGGAGCAGCTCGGAGGCCCTGGTAGGAGTGTCTCGTTTGGTGGTGGTGGGGGCAGCCATTCTGGGTCCTGATGGGGCACAATCCTGGCCCCTCACATCTGACCTCTCGCCCCCACTCTCCTCTGCAGCAGGCAGGCTCTGGAGAGTACCGGACGCTGCGGAAAGGCTTCTCCCCGTACCACTCGGAGTCCCAGCTCGCCAGCCTGCCCCCCTCCTACCAGGACTCCCTGCAGAACGTAAGTGCCCCATCCCAGACCCCCAGTGCTCCCATGGAGACCTGGCACCTCTCGAATCCTTGGGCCACGTTTCAGTGTAAGGGTGAGGCTCAGACTGGCTAGTGACCTGCCTGGGCCCGTGGACAGTGTCTGGTCAAACCAGGTTTGGGACCCTTGGTTTCTGTCCCAGGTGCTTCCAGGTCAGGGGAGGGCATTGTCTTGTGACGATGGCACGAATCTGTGAATATGCTAAACAGGTCAAGGTCTGGCCTTCCTCATTCCCCTGCCTTCTTCCTCCACCCTCCCAGGGAGGGGCCTGGGCTCCTTGACTGGCCCTCAGAGACTTTTAAGGGCCCATTTTGGTGGTTAGAGGTGGAAGACGAACTCTGGCTGCCGTTATGGCAGCGCAGGGCAGTGTCCGGCTGCTCAGGCCCGGCTGCCGTGCTGCTATGCGACGCTGTAGCATGTGTCACTCCTGGGACAGTGGGGACAGGGTGCTGGCTGGCGCTGGAGCTTGGGCTGGAGCTGCGTGTGTGTACGTGGGGTCCCTACCCCAGGCCTTGTAACTGAGGGTGAGGAGAAGCTCACGTTTGTGGACTGTACTTCAGTTATCCACAGTGGGTTATCCTGGCTCTGCCCTGCCCTGATGGGAAAGGAAGGGGTGGCACGGGGCCGGCCCTCTGCCAAGTGGGCAGCCAGCTCCGGACTGCTCCCTGGGGGTAAATGCCTCCATCATACCTGGGTGACACGCTGTGTGGAATACATACCGTGTTTCCCCTAAAATAAGACCTAGTCGGACAATCAGCTCTAATGTGTCTTTTGGAGCAAAAATTAGTATAAGACCCCGTCTTATTTTACTATAAGACCAGGTATAATATAATATAATATAATATAATATAATATAATATAATATAATATAATATAATACATAATACCGGGTCTTACTTTACTATAAGACCAGGTATAACGTAACATAACATAATATAATAAAATATAAATACCAGGTCTTATATTAATGTTTGCTCCAAAAGACGCATTAGAGCTGATTGTCCAGCTAGGTCTTATTTTCGGGGAAACACGGTAGATCTCTAGGGGCAGAGAACACACGAGTGGATGCGAGGAGCTGGATGGGGGCAGAGTGTGGAGGGATTACTAACAGGTGCGGGGCTTCTTTTGGGAGATGAAAATGTTCTCTTGTGACGATGGCACGAATCTGTGAATATACTGAACACCACTGCCTGTGAGCTCTCTGAGCAATAAGATGATTGTAACAAGAATGACCAGTGTATTGAGTGTCTGCTACATGCAGTACCGTGCAGGAAGCTCTCCACACACACAGGCCACAGCGAGGCAGGGACCCTAACTGTCCCCATGGAACAGGGCTGGCCTGAGGTCATCAAGGTGGGCAGGTGGGCCTGGACTCTCGCCCCAGGGTCCTGGTCCTGCCGTCTCCCCTTTGCCCCGGACAACGAGGACGATGAGCAAAGCCTGGCTGGCCCTGGCGCTGGCAGACGTGGGTGGTGCAGCGCTGGCTGCCGGCCGAGCGTCTGTTTCTCTTCTGAGGCCCTCGCACCTTCTCTAGGAATGTAGCTGCTGACGCTGTGCAAGACCCACTGACAGCAGATAATCCAAATATTTATCCAGGAGCCTGTGGCCAAATGAGGTTCCTGTTGTTTCATGAGGAAGGGCCCTGAGATGCTGGTGACGCCCGCAGGGGTGGCTCCTCCATTACTTAATTTCCCCTGCCCCCCTCATTCATTCTGATCGCCTATGGGAACCCTAATGGCTAACAGCGATGGCGTGCTGTGTCCCGAAGCCCTCTCAGTGCTGTGAAACCGGCTGGCTGCTGTGATGGGCCAGGCCTACAGGATGGGAGCAGAGGGAGCCATGGCTCACCAGCGCAGGGTGGATTGCCAGCGTCGCCCAGCTAGTGCCTGGGGGCCCGGAGCCAGCATGAGCTTCTACTGAGGCTGGGGGCAGGTCCCTGGGGTGGGTAGAGAGGGTTGGGTGTCTTGTGGGAGGGGCAGCCGTGAAGGCTGCTGAGGTGGCAGGGAGGGGCCAGGGCTGAGGTGGAGGCTGAGGCCAGGATGTTCCAAGGTACCAAGCCCTTGCTGGGTCCTGGAGAACCTGCGTCTGGCACGTGGGTCCATAGGGAGACTGAGGGCTTGTGTGGCAGGACCCTCTTTGCTTGGACGCTGCCGGGGGCATAGGCTCTTCCACACCTGGGCATGTCCTCTGTAAAGCTGCCTGTAGATCCCAGGGGATGGCAAGGGCAGACAGTCCATGAGTCAGAGGGTCCCCAGGGGAAGCAGGTGACTCTGATGGGGACACGCCGTCCCTGCCAGGCTGGTTGTCCCCAATGTCCCCACCTCCATACCTACCCACTTCGCTCACCCCCTGCCCACCTATGTCAGAGGCTGAGTGTCTGCCCAGGGATCCCCCAGCTTCTCCCCCACAAGGGTCACTGGCCCAGGTGGCTGTGGGGCAGGGTACAGGGCTTCTGCCTTGGGCTGCAGGAGGGCCCCGGCTGGACTCTGGACTCAGGGTTCCATGGGAGGAGCTGTCAGCAGAGGGAGGAGGTTTGTACCCATCAGCCTTCTGCGAGGAGGTCAAGGCTTTTTGACAGCTCCCCAGGGAAGCTGGTCTCCCCACTGTTTTATCAATTAACTTTATTTTTCAGCATACCATTCAGTGGTTTTCAGTGTATTCCCAGGTTTGTGCAATCATCCTGAGATCATTTCATCGCCCCCCAAAGAAACCCCGTCCCCGTAAGCCATCCTTCCACATTCTGCCTTCTCCCGGCTCTGGCAACCGCTAGTGGACGTTCTGCTCCTACAGGTTTGCCTGTTCCGGACATTTCACATACAAGGAGTCCTCTGATAAACGACTGGTGCTTTGTGACTGGCTCCTTTCACTATAGCAGTGTCTTCGAGGTCCATGGATCAGGGCTTCACTCCCTTTTACTGTCGAATAATATTGCACTGTGTGGACTCACATTTTGTTTATCTGTTCACCATTGCTGAGCATTTGGGTTGTCTCCATGTTTTGTATGTGACTAGTGTTGCTGTGTACACTCCTGGACAGGTATTTGTGGGGACATAGGTTTTCAGTTCTTGGGTATGTGCTGGTCTCCCCACTTTTGGCATCAGCCCTGGAGTCCTACAGGCTCGGGTTCGAGGCCCAGCCCCATTGTTTACTAGCTGTTTGGCCTCGGCAAGTCATCCAGCCTCACCCTCCTCACCTGTAAAATGGGGATGTAAAAAGGTAGCATCTGCCGAGAGGGTCGTGTTAACCACTCAGTGGGCAGAGGAGGCAGGACGTGTCACTGACTACTCAGTGGCCCGCCCCCCCATGAGGAGGCCTTCCAGTGAGCTGTGCTTGGGGAATAGCCATGAGGTGGCAGTCCTGACTACATGCCATTGCTCCTCGTACGTATTATTTGTCCAGTGGTGGCTTCCTTTGTAGGATACCGTGGCCACTCTCTCACTGGCAGCCTGGCGAGGCGGACCAGGAAAGGGCTGCATCGCACAGCCTTCCCTGGCCACTCCTGGCTTCCTCCTGCCTTTGCTCCTGGAGTAAGCCCCCTTACAGAGCAGGCAGTTCAGGGAGTCCCAGGTACAGACAGGACAGGAGTCCAGAGGTGGCAAGGGTCAGGCACTCTGGCAGTACGTGTGTGGCGGTCGCCCCCTCCTGGCCAGTCCGGGGAGTGCAGCCTTCTGCCTCATGTAGTGCACCTATGCGTGTGGCCTGCTTTCCACCTGCTGCCAGCTCCCCCAGGGTCCCCAGATCTTTTTGATTCCCCCACATGACATATCTGGCCTGGGCACCAGGGGCTGGGCAGCCTGGGGTGAAGTTAGGGGAACACCCATTGGGCAGCGTCCCAGGGCTCTGCACACACCCTAGGACACAGGGACCCTTTCTGTTGTCCAGATGAGGGAACCCAGGCAGCGTGGTCGGGGACCCTGCCTCAAGTCACAGCCAGCAGAGCCTTGCCCAAGCCCAGCTTTCCCTGCCCCCAAGGCTGTGGGTCCCGGCCTCCGTGGAGGCCCTGGAAGCAGGTGTAGGCCAGGCAGGCAGAGGAGGAGAGTGCAGGGGCCTTGGCTGCTGGGCACAAGGTTCTGGGCCATGATGGTTTCTGCACAGCGCAGCCTGGATGGGCAGGATCCTTAGCCAAGCTCACCACATCTGCCCAGACGCTGGAGGAGTCATGGGGCCCACTGATGCGAAGCAAACAGACTCAGAGAGGGCAGGGCCTTCGAGAACCCGGCTTGGAGGGCTTGTCCCTGATCAGTGCTCACCAGCTCGCTGGGGCACTCTGGATGTTTCTGTCCGGTTCCCCTTAGGCCCACTCCCACCGTCTTCTGACCTGCTGGCTCCTCTTGGCCCCTGGGGTTCCACCCTCCAGGCCTCCTTGTCTGTGGGCTTCTTTAGTGGGGCCCTGAGTCCCGGGGTCCCCCTGCAGCCTAAGGCACCCTGGCCACTTGGGCCAGTGACCCTTATGGGGAGAAACTGGAGGGCCTTGGGCAGACACTTGGCCTCTGCCGTAGGCGGGTGGGTGCTGGGAGTCTGGCTCCCCACCCCCTGCTCCCAGGCTGATGTGCGAGTTACCAGTTAGAGTGTTTGCTGAATTAGGTGGCCAGGTGGCTGCACAGGGCTGGGAGGCAGGGTTCGAGCCTGGAAGAGACTGTCCTGGGGGTGGAGTGGAGTCGAGTCACCCACTGGGTGGCGTGGAGAGTGTGAGGGGCTTCGGAGTCCAGCCGCCTGGTGTTTGCTGGTGACCTTTGTGCGTCTCTGCCCTGAGTGGCACGTGCTTCCTTCCATGTGTTCTGTGCGAGGAGCCTGCTGGGCATGGTGGCTGGAGGCGCTGCCCCTCAGCTCTGGCCTGCGCCTCATACCTGCCTCTCTCCCCCATCACCTACCCCACCCCGATTTCCTCCTGCCTGGCCCCTGGCCCCATAGAATCAGGGACCTGGCTCAGCGCTGGTCACACCTGTGGCTGCCTCCTGAGAGCCACTCAGGGTGAGCTAAGCTGCGGAATTCCTTCCCACAGGGCCCGGCCTGCCCGGTACCTGAGCTGCCCTCGCCCCCCTCCGCCGGCTACAGCCCTGCAGGACAGAAGCCCGAGGCTGTCGTGCATGCAATGAAGGTGAGGGCCAGGCCCTGCCCACCTGCCCAGCTCCCCCTCCCTCAGGAGCCCGCTCCCTGGGCACTGCGGGACATGGGACCTTGGACCCTACGTTTGCCCTCTCTGGGGGCATCTGAGCAGCAGGGTGGGGCTTTCATCTGTGTGTGGGAGACTGGATGGCTGTGACCGCCTGGAGCACTGTAGGGGAGGGACTCAGGTGCCGCATGGTGGTAGCCAGTGAGTGACATGTCTGCCATGCCTGCAACGGGGGAAACTGAGGCCTGGGGGGTGGGGGAGGGCAGGCACTCCCTCGAGGTGAGAGGCATGGTCAGGACTCGGGATAGGACGGCAGCCCAGGCCTCCCAGGCCCAGCCTGTCCTCCAGGTGTAGCGGCCTCACCTCAGGGCCTCCAGGGGCAGGTCTCGACGAGGCGGTGCTTTCTCCTGGGGCACATCTCCCTCTGCTGTGCCCCCCATCCCTTTACCTGTGTGCAGTGAAGGGTCCTCAGCCCTGCCCAGTAAGCACAAGTGGGGGCCCGGGGTTGGAGTGAGTCCACCTGTCCGAGGGTGGTCCCTGCTCCCAGCCGACCCATCCTCAGCTCTGCCCCCAGTGCGGCTTCCCTCGTGTGGTGTCTGCAGTGTCCCTGGGGTGAGAGGACACAAAGTGACAAAGGACGACCTGCCCTTCAGGCCTGTCCACGTCCCTGACCCTGGGGCACAGTGGCTCAGTGTCCTCGGCTCCTGTTTGCAGCAGGGCAAGGCCCGCCTGGTGGCCTCTGCCCTGACCCTGACCTGTGCCCTGCAGGTTCTGGAGGTCCACGAGAACCTGGACCGGCAGCTCCAGGACCGCTGTGAGGAGGACCTGAGCGAGAAGGAGAAGGCCATCGTCCGTGAGATGTGCAACGTGAGGCACTTCGCGGGCTGGGGGCGGGGCTGCGGCGGGGCGGGGGTGCCTTGGCCTGACCCTGGGAGTGTGGGTCAGGTGACCTGGGGGGCTGGGAGGAGGCACTGGGGCTGGGAGCCCCGGCCTGGACTCACCCCACTGCCAGAGAATGGGGTCCCTGGTCTCTGTCCACCCTGGGAGTGCACCCTGTGGACCCCCAGGACTGGTCTTGTTCACCCTCTGCCTGGTCCCAGGTGTCTGGCTCCTGGCCTCCCAGCTGGCTGGTGCCCCTGGTGGGTGCACAGGTGCTCAGACTGGGGGTGCCGGCAGGACCCTCCACTCTGACAGCCTGCAGGGCTGAGGCTGCCGGGAAGGGAGAATGTGCCCCCGACCCACCTCACTGACACGTCCCACCTCTGGACCCTGGCAGGGGCCAGCAGGAGAGGGTGACTCACAGGGGCTGAACCAGGGCCCCCTGTGGGGTGGGTCTTCTGAATGCCCTCAAGCCCCCTCCTGAGTCCATGGGCTCCACTGGACAGTCGCAAGGCCGAGCCTGCACCCCAGGGGTGACTTGCTCAGGATGGCAGGTGTGACCGTGAGGGTGGATGTGCAAAGACCTAGTCTGAGTGTCTCCGGGCCTCAGTTTCCCCTTCTGGCCCATGGCTCTGGGGACGTAGTGACTTTGAAGAGCAATGAGGCAGAATGTGTGCACAGGCCAGCGGGTGGGCTCGGCGGGCCTGCCACTCACGTCTCTCCTCTGTCCGCAGGTGGTCTGGAGAAAACTGGGCGATGCCGCCAGCTCTAAGCCCTCCATCCGGCAGCACCTGTCTGGGAACCAGTTCAAGGGGCCCTTGTAGGGCCTTTCCTCCATGGACGTGGACTGTCCCTGCCCGAGGTCCTCAGAGGCAGTGGCAGGCCCTGTGGCCCAGCCACTGTCTTCTTCTGTGATGAATTGTACATAGGACGCTGCTTGCCGTGGCCCGGCTGCCATGGGCCCGACATACTCCTGGCCGGCCTCCACCTCCCACGTCTCACACACCAGCAAACGGGAGACGAGAAGCTGCTGGCTGTTTCCTGCAGCTCAGTGGCCCGGACAGCACCGTTCCCACCCCAGGGCCTGGGCTTCAGGCTCCACTGGCGAGAACTGAAGGTTGCTCTGAGGCCAGGCCCAGGAACCATGCCAGGCCATTCCCAGCCCTTGGTGGAGGGGCACCTCATCAAGCCCTCCGTCCCCTGGCTGCCACCCGCACTGGACAGAGGCCACTGGCAGCTGGACGTGACGCTGGGGACACCACTTATCCCCCACCTGCTGTGACCTGAACGCTGGCTCCCCAAGCACTGGGTCCCGGGAGGCACAGACAAGGGACTCCTGTCCGTGGCTGGCCAGAGGCTCCTGAGGCTCTTCCTGTGGCCCCTCCTGCCAGCTGCTACTTGTTTTCAGAGTTCATGCTTCCACCCCTCCTCTCCCCCTCTACAGTGGCGCCCCGCCCGGTGCCAGCTTGTGCCCTTTTCCGGCCCCTCCTGCCCAGAGTCTGAGGCATCTTCATTTCCGTGGGTCACATGATGGGCCAGGGACGTAGCAGGCCAAGGGCAGGGTCCCTGGGCTGAGCGCATGTGCCTGTCCCGGATGGGTAGCACTGGGCCACGGCTGGGCCCCCCAGACCCTGGTCCATCTTGGGGCACTGCGGACAGAGCAGCTTGGCCACAGTGACAAGTTCTGCCCTCCTTGTGGCTCTGGCTTTCATTTGCTGTGACCTTTAGCAAGTCACTCAGCCTGTCTAGGCCCCTGGTGCAAAATGAGGTCTCAGATGCCTCAGCGTACTCATGGTTAGAGGCTGTCAGCTGTCACCAGCCTGTGTCCTCGTTCACAGCACGTGAGCCAATGGCGTCCACCTGCTGGAGCGGCCACGGAGTTGGGGGCTGGGGAGCTGAGGCCCCAGCTGAGTTCTGCTATTTGCTGCCTCCTCGGGTGCGGTCCCCTGCGCTCTGAGCCTCAGTGCCCTCTGCTGTAGAATGGGGCCATGAGGCCTTCCGTAAAGCGCTCTGGGGATCAAATGAGACCGTCAGTGTAAATGACCATGTAGAAACTGTAAAGTGCGGTATATAAACTTAAAAACATGAGGAAAATGAGGCCCAGAGGGGTTAGGAGATCTGTAGCAGGTTACAAGTGAGATCCCAGAACCTGGAAGGCAGGCAGATAGGCCCCCGTGAATGCTGTCCCCTTGCTCTGTGGAGTCCCTCGCACAGCGGGACAGGGCTGCGTGCGGCCTCACGCGGCCGGCCTCACGCGGCCGGCATTTGCAGAGCCCGAGGTTGTCGGACCTCGTCCAGGCCCAGCTGAGGGGTGGGGACCAGGCAGGGGGTGGGAGGGGCTGCCCTGCTTCCCACCTATTTGCCATTGGCACCCTTGGGTCGTCCACGCACGGGAAAGCCCGTGACCCTCCTTGTGCCCAGGGAGGGCTAAGTGGTACTGCCGACAGTGACAGCCACGTTGCCCTTGCCCTGGGTGTTACAGGATCTATCGGCTTTTTCTGGAGGGCGCCTGCCGTCGCGGCAGGTGGTGATCTCCCTGTCACGGGCTGTGCACTGGCAGTGGGGTGAACATCCTTGGTCACGGCACTGGGTGACTCCTGCCTCAGTGGGCAGGGAGCTGGGGGCGGAGGCCCCTCTGGTCTTGGAGTCCAAAGAACCACAGAGCAGCTTAGGGCGGATGGATCCACTTTGGGTGGGAATCACATCTGGGAGCCCACTCGTCATGTTTGGGTCATTGACTTTGCCACGACTGAAAATAAGCAATAAGGCAGGGCTCCTGGTAGCTGCAGACCTGCAAACTGACCCTGGGAACAGCCGCAAAGGGACCCTCCCCACTGGAGGGAAGTGACCCTGTCCCTCAGGCTGCAGTGCTGTCCAGGGGTCAGGTGCAGTGTGTCTGCCATGGAGGCAGAGCGAGCCGGGAGATGGCTCTTGTCCCTGAGCCAACACTGCACAGGGATGGCTGTCGAGGACACAACTGTCCCTGTGACAGTCATCTCACTAGTGTAAGCTGTTAAAAAAACAAAGCCAGCAGCATCTCTGCCTGACCCCACACAGGATACAATGCGTTGTTGTGGGGGGAGCCCACAGGCTGGAGGGGTTCAGAGGGGCCTCACCATGGGGGCAGTTAGGGGCCAGCTCAGGGGAGTCCCAGCTCTGCCACTAACAGGGAGAGTGCGTAAGGTGACACTGGGTGACTCTCTTCCCCTCTGGAGCCTTAGCTCCCAAAGGTCCTGGTGGGGGGGACATGTTGCTGGACGCGGTATCCTTTCATAAAGGTCCCTTTCCTCCTCTGCAAATACTCTGATTCTAGCTCTTGAAGCCAGTGTGACACCTGTGCTGTGGCTTCAGTTCCCACTGTGACGCAGACCACCCTTCTAGCCTGGAATTGAAATCTGCTGAGCACATTTTCTAGGGTGGCACATTTTTATCCGATTAGCTACACATCAGTGTTTAAAGAGAAAAAAGTGACCTTTCATTTTTTTTCCTTGAAAACTTGAGAGGAAACAAAATACTACTGATTTTTTTTTTTTTTTTTTTTTTAAAGAAACAAACAATGCATGACTGCAGAGCGGTAGAGGTGTATATTTTTCATAATGTGGGGCCAGAATCTGCTGCTTTCTGGAATGGGCTGGAACTCTGTCTGGTCCCCATCCCCGCCGGCAGCCATGCTCTATTTTCTGTAGGACGTGACAGCCTGAGAGCTGGGCCAGCCTCTCCCGGCTCCGGGCAGAGCTGGGGGCTGTGGACTGCTGTGCCCGTTTCTACCTTGTATTGAACCACTTTGATTTGGGGAGAGAAAAAGAAATAGAACCTTTTGATAGTGTGGTAAAAACACTGATTTGAACTATTTTAGTAAAAGGAGCACCAGAAGATTGTGATAGTGTATACTTTGCGCTAGAGAAATAAAGGCTCTTTGCAAGCCTCCGTGCTGGGTGTGCAGTGCTTGTGTTGGGTGGTGGGGATGCCGGGGCAGAGCGCCGTGGCCCCTGCGAACGCCTCGCACGGGGAGTCAGCTGGGTGGGAGCAGTGGAGACCGCTCACTGCTACTCCAGTGGCCTCTGCCTAGCCACGGGCCAGAGAGGGGAAGGACTTCAAATGCAATCCCTTGTCTAACCCAGGAACCCGTGTCTATGCAGGTACAGCTGACAGTTCCAAAGTGGTTTGCAAATCCCGGTTCCTCTGAAGAAAGCCAAGCAGGCACAGGGCGTGGGAGGCTGGTCCACAAGGGTGCTGCCCGGGAGATGTGGGGTGAGGTCTGGCTGGCGGTGAGGCCCCTGGGCAGTGTCCCCCCGTGCCTCCCGTCAGTCGGCCCCGGGGCGAGAGGCAGATGTGCTACAGGCCCCAGCCCCCTTCCGCCACAATGGACACAGGTTTCACGACTGACTGTATTTGGATGGTCTTGTTTGTAACCAAGGTGGAATTCACAGTATGTTACATTCACACTGAAAAAATGTACCTCTATGTACAGGAATCTGCAGATCATGTAAACATACATGACTTTCCAAGTACACTTCCCCCTTCATCCCTGAAGGAAAAAGAAAAAAGCCATCCAACCAGGCATCCCCTTCAAAATAACTTTAATACAAAGGATGTAAATATCTCTAAATCAAAAAAGTGGTTCTTCTGACCTACTGGGTATCACGGGACAGATCACAGAATGAAAGCGATGACAACAGCTTGACTTCAGATGGAACTGGACTATTTAAAATGGAGCATCCAGGAAAAATAGGCACTGATTTCTAGAAGGAAATTCACTCCTTACTGAAGCTATTCATTGAGCCAATGTGGCTGGTTAACATTTTCACTAGTATAAAGTCACCCAGTGCAGGACTCAGCCGACATCAGCTGCCACCAAGCACCATCGGTGGCAATCGGTGTTGCCTAGGCTACACTGAAAGCCACTGTCCCCATTCTCCAGACGTGGAGGACCACCCCGATTTCATCTCGGCCAGTCGGTCCACTTCCTCCCACACTGCCACTGTCTAGCATCATACAAGGTACCCTGCTGCTCACCCACTTCAGCTACTCTTCAAGATTAGAAAAACTTGTTACAAAACCAAAGGAAAAAAAGGCGTCAGGTTATCTCATCCAGGCTGCCCGTCCCAGCCCCCCCACTGGAGGCATGCCGGGTGGGGGGATGGGTGGGGGCACAGGCGGCTGTCCTCCAGGGGGGACGGATGGAGGTGGGTAGCTAGCTGGTGGCAGGCCCAGGCCTGGAGGAGGGTGAGGCGGGACGGCGTGGGTAGGGGGCAGGCGTGGGGGTGGGAAGTTGGGGTTGTAGGTGGGGGGAGGTGGAGGGTAGCCAGGAGTGGGAGGCGGGATGGCGGGTGGGGGGAAAGAGGCTGGGGGAGGGGGCACTGGCGGTGGGGGGGGGTTAGGGGGGTAGACGTGGGGGTGGTAGGGCAGGTGAGCTGGTGGCCCGTAGGCGGGGGGCAGGGTGCCGTACGAGGGACCCTCCGTCTTCATCATGGACTGCAGGCTCTGGTAGCCCTCTCCAGACATGTAGGAGCTGGTGGTGGACATCCCGGTTATGTAGCTGGAGGGCGGTGGCGGTGGCGGCCGGTGTGGCAGCGGCGGGGGCTGGTGCACGGGGGCGGGGTGGGCCGGAGGAGGAATCTGGACTTTGGGGAGGTCACTGGCATCCACAGGGCCCGGCGGCTCGGCCTCGCCCAAGGCCGCTGAGAGGGGAGGCTTCCGGTCTGCGGGGGAGAGACGCATCGGTGCCCAGGGCTGCGGTGCAGGGCGGGTCCGTGGCTCCACAGCGGCCCTCACGGCCACCTGCCACGTTGCTGCTCCCCCAGGGACATACTCACAGAGGAACTGGGAGCAGCTATCGTGTCTGAGGCCAGAGCAAGGCCAGGGTCCACATCTTGACACCATCAGCTCACTCCCTACCAGTCACACAGGCCTGCACCCCACCTCCAGCCACGCTCGCTCCTAAGCACCCCAGTCCCGGCGGCCCACGGAGCCCCCTGTCCCCAGCAGAGACATGCGAGGGCCCCTCCGGAGACTGGGCGCAGGGCCAGGGCCACACTGCATTACTCCTGCAGCACAGGCTTTAGCAGACGCCTGAGACTTGGTCAAATGAACGAGGGAGCACGTGAAAAATAATGGACAAGTCACTGACACTTGCAATGTGGCCATAGAGGTGGCAATTACGGTTCTATTCTACCAAAGAGAAGTGAGGCCAAAGCCACCCCGTCCTCTCAGAAAGCAGCGTCTGCAGAGGGCGAGCGCGGGCCTGTGTGGGGTCACGCATCCCGGAGAAACTCCTGTCGCCGTCCCTTGTCCTTCGGGGTGGCCCGGCCACAGCTCTCCTGCACTCTCCCTTTCTCCAGAGCCTCACCCTACCCTGACACTCACTCCTCAGTCACGGTCAGAGCCTGAAAAATGACCCTGGACACCCCCACCGGGGTAGCCAAACACTGAGACGTGCGTCTTTTCCCAAGGCGGCGCAGGGTCAAAAACAAATGACAGCAGCAAGACTTCCGGTCCCAGAGAACACGAACGAGGAAAAGCAAGGGCCGTGACGAGGGTTTCCAGCTCCCGCACTTTCTCTCCCACGTTCCCTGTCACTGTGCAGACACGGAGCCACAATGTGCCCGGGTTGCCCTGGGCAGTGGGAGGCCCAGGCACCGCACACAGCCATCAGCCACTGCTTTCCCACCCACAGGGCACCGCGGTGTCTGCTGTTCCCTCACTGTTGTCGCCAAAGTGAGTGCGAGGCGGATTTCAGGTCGGTGAGGACATCTTTCAGCAGCAGCCATGTCCCTGGGGCCTGCCCGGGCTACCAGCAGCCTACCGCCCAGTCAGAAGGTGACACCTCCCTGTGGAGACCACGCTGGGCTCCGGGGGCACCAGGGACCCTGTGGTTCTGGAAATGGAGTAGGGTACACAAAGTATGAACTCAAGGCCTGTGCAGAAAATGCCAACCACCCAGAATTCCTCCACGTGTCACCCCATGGCCGCGTGAGTCCACAGACGTGCTTCCATATTTAAGAAACCACTTCTGGCAGCACGTAACTGCCGCCTCCTCAAGTCAGCAGTGCATGTGCCCTGTGCTCTGTCACTCAACTTGGGACAAAAGTGGTTTCCCAGCACCTGTGCTGCTTCTCTTCACACTGCTGACACCCGACTGTCACAAGCTGCCCTCTGAAACGTCCCTGTGACTTCCTGTCAGCTCCGGCCGAGTGCCTCTTGGGAACTGTGGTTCCTGCCCCTCTTCCCTCCCCAAGTCAGACTCCTGCTTCTCCTTCTGATCCTTCCTCCTGCCTGCCCCCCACCCCCACCCCCACCCCCACAAAATAGTTCTGGGTGGCTGCAGCGAGCTCCTGCGGCGGTACCACTGCCCCCTTCCCGACCTCCATCTTCAGAGGCTCCGCGTCCTCCCCCCGTGGCCCTTCTAGTGGCCTGGCTGGCTCCTGGCTCCCAGGCCCACCACCCCTGCGCTGAGCGCCTGCGCTGCAGCACCCCAGTTCTTCACTGCTTGGGGCTCCCCAGGCCAGCACAGCCTCCTGAGCACGTCCCCGCCTGCCCCACCAGGGCACTGGACCTGGGGACCCACACTTGCCAGGAGATGCTCCATAAACATTGAGTGACCAACAGCAGGCGGCTTTTCCGGCGAGCTTCACACTGAACTGGGGATTGTGGGATTTGTCCCCACGTGGGAAACGACACCTGTGCTCGCAGAGCTCACCAACCAACGCGACTGAGTACATACAGAGAAGCCTGAGCAGCAGCACGTTTGCTGCAGGCGTGGTTCCAGGAGCCTAAGGTTGGCTGCGGGCCCACCCAGTGGTCACTACGGCCGACTGAAGGGGCTGCTGCCGCTGAGGTCAGAGAATTCTCTGGAACATCCACCACCCTTCAGAAAGCACACACACAACTTCCTGCCTTCTCTGCTGAATGCTTCATTTTCCAAAATGCTGCCACAGGTAAAGAATTCTTTACAACTCTGTCCTCTGCTCTTACTGATGCCGACCAAGGGGGCTCCCCAGTTCACTGTACGCCTGCGGAGAACTTTCCACTCTTAAAATTTATTCTCCACGTGGCTTGGTGAGTGAGTGCTTATCTTTCAACACGTACTGAGAAGATCTGCCAACAGGAAGCAGGTACGAGAGACAGGGGCGGGGCTCTAAGATCTCAGCAGCCCTGCCAGGATGTGGCTCGGTGCTCACACACTGGCGGGGCTCGTTTTCCTAGAACTGATTCAAATTCGTTTTTCCTGGGTAGCTCAGCATTTCTGGATGTGAGAGTCACAGAACATTCAGACAGACTTCGAATTTACAATACCCTCAAAGGGTCTGGTTTGTGAAAAAGGTTTGAAAGATCCTTAGTCACTACTATCTTTGAAAATTTCGGCTACAGAAGTCTCCCTTCCGTAAGCTCTCCCCAGGGCCTCCCAAGTCTGCCTTTCAAAAGGCAGGAACAGAAGCTGGCTTTTCCGGCAGCTTCCCGCAGACACTTACCTGGCGGTGGGTGGGCTGGAGGCAATGGAGGGTGAGTGGTCTCAATTTTGGAGATTTTAGGTGGTGGTGGTTCTACAAAGAAAATGTAGATTCATGTAAACATGTTATAGAGAAAAAAAATACTGTTCAGGAATCTCTTAGGGGTAAAAGAATGGCTATGACCTGGCCTTTAAGGGAACCTGAGGAAGCCCTCAGCTGAATCATCACGTACTAATTCTTTTACAAGAACAAAGCAAATCAAGTCAATATACCCCCTGCACCCCAAAAGAAAGCTAACCATCCAGCTTCTTACAGTCAGCCTCTTTCCCACAGCTGCCCCGCTTCCTTGCCGACTGTTATCACAAGCCCTTCCATGGCCTGAGAGCAGCGTACAGCACCTCAGGGACCCAGCCTGACTATCGGAGTCACACAGAACAAGAAAGCCCAGAGCGCTCAGAGGAGAAACCGCCTTTTTGTTCTTACTCAGGCATATCTGCAGTTGATTTTCTCTCACAAAGTTCCTCCCAGGTGGCAGCACGTCAGAGTGGCACGTTACTGCACCAGGACAGACATGGTGCGAGCCGCCCTGAAAGCACAGCAGCCAGGCCCACACGGGGCGGAGGGCCCAACGCTCAGCTCAAGCAGCTACGTGTGACCGGCATCCACAGTGACCGTGCTAAGTCGCCCACACAGGCTTCCCCAGGTCCAGTCTCTTCTGTTTACAAAGGTGGAGAGTGTGCTCACTTGATCTTTTTGTCTGTTTGTCTGTTTGGCCCTTTCTTCCCGGAACCCACTTTATCCTGGCTGGTACACTGGTCTGATTCTGCTCTGGCGGAGCTGACCACTTGGTTTTGTGGTTTCCTCTGCCTCAAACAGGCTGGATTCAAGGTCTGGGGATGTCTCTCTCTTTACATCTTCCTCGGAGACCAAATCCCATCTCTCTAGGTGGATGAGCTGTAAACTGACATCTCTCGCTTCTCTCTTACCCCCAAGCCTGGGCACCTGGCTTCGAGCCCCACCCCTAGACCCAGTGGCCAGCACCTGAGCCCTTTTCCCTCCATCTCTAGTACGTGGCATCACTCTGACCTCAGGCGTCTCCCTCCAAGCCCCTCCCACAGCCAGCCAAGGAGAAGGGACCTAGATCAGTGCTGTCCAACAGGCAATTGTAAATTCTCTAGGAGCCATGTTACAAAGAGGTCACATTAATTTTAATATTTAACCTTATATACATGCAATTTGATCATTTCAATGTGGAATCTATGTGGAGCTTGACTAGTAAGAGTGTTCACATTCCTTCTTCTTACTACCTCTCAGGATCTGGTGCGGGTCCTGCACTGAGGGCACACGGCCATCTCAGGGCCCCCTGGAGCCAGTGGCACGCCCTGCACCACGCCGTCGAGATCCCACGTCCAGGCTGGGTCTGACCCTCCCTCCCGGCCTGGTCTGCACTCTGACTCTGCCCTCACCAGCTCTCACTCAGATGCCGGCAAGCTCTTCCCCGTTCCCAACCATCAGTGCCTTTACTGCTGCCAGAAAACTCTTTGTGAAATGAACTCGGACTTGGCCCTGCTCCTGCTCACTAGCCTCCCGTGGCTCTCACTCCCACGCAAATCCCTCTTCTTCCCACAGATGCTACTGTCTGCTTCCAACCACACTTGAGGCCTCTCGAAAGCGACTCCCTTCCAACTCCTCACATTCCAGGAAGACTCTTCTCTCCCTTTCCTCCCAATTCCTTTACTCACCTGCCTTCCTTCACTAAAGGTCCCACCCTCTCAGCTCCAGGCCTCCAAGGTCACCACTGGCTGTTTCCACTTCGCTTACAGACACTGCATGTCAGCTCAGTGACAGCGTCTCCACGTGGCGAGGAGCGCAGCACACTGTCTGTCTCACTTACTGTTTGCTCAGTGCAATTTACCTGCACTGAGCTTATCATTCCCCCCTAGATCCTGGGAAAAATGTAGCTTTACTGTAACTTGAAGATCTCAGTAACAGTTCAATAAATAATTCACTGGGTTCCTAGCCTGGAACTAAGCAACAGAGAAACAGAAAAGAGTAAACGCAGTCTGTGCCTGCATAGAATTCAGTACAACAGGGCCACTGACTGACAGAGACAAAGCTCAGTCAAAGCGCTTCTAATTTTGTCTTCTGTACTCTTCCCGATTTTGCTCACTCTGTCTGTCTCCAACATAGAAACAAATTAACCAACGTCGGGCTCTACTACATTTATTAGGTTGGTGCAAAAGTAATTGCAGTTTTTGTAATTATTTTTAACCCTTTAAACCGCAATTACTTTTGCACCCACCTAATACATCAGAGTCTGGAAGAGGCCTGGCTCGCATTAGCAGCAGGTCCAGGCGTGCGGGGGCTCTCCGGGCACCACTCCTGCCCTCATGCCCATCCCTTCTCTGTACCACTCTGCTGCTCCTGTTCAGTATGGGGATGCCCAGGGCCCTTGACTCTCTTTACTGTGGTGTGTTTAATCTCTAGAAACAAATACAGCTGCAACAGTTCTGCATTCGTAATTCCATGGTTATGTACGTTACTGAGTACACTGCTAATTGCCACTAATGTGTTCTGATGCCTTTGGTCAGAATACACTCTGCAAGTGCCGAGTCGGGGTAAGTGGAGAAGACGATGCCCCTTTTGGGCAGGCAGGGTCAAGTTTTCAGTACATGTGCTGCCGAAGCGAGCACGGGGTCAAGTTTTTGATGGGCTCCAAGGTTACATTTTAAGGCCCATCTAAATCTGAAAGGAAACAATGTTGACTAAGAATTTAGTTTTGATGAGCAGACACATAAAAATAAGATATATAAAAAAGAAAACACTAGAAAAGGAAATTACCTGCTGCTTTGTTCTCTTCTTTGGGAGAAACGACCTGTTAAAAAAAACACAGGACCGTTAACCACGACCCTGGGACTAGGAAGGAAAAACTGCTGACCCAAGTGCTGACAACCACAGTGCCAGACTGCGGCCTCCCAAAATCTCATGCTGACCGGACTGTGCAGGGCAAGCCTGGCACCTCCATTTCTGCTTCTTTCCTTGCCCGTTTCCAAATCACACAGAAATACCAACTTTTCTCAAGAGTGAGTTCTAAGCAGCACTCAGCTACTGGCCCTCTAACGCTCTGCCCTCAAGTGGGTGAGCGGTGTCTGGGGATGCACGTTGGTCCTGCATGGCTTCCTCTGGGGGCTGTGTAACATCAAATGGCTTCCCTCATAGGCCACGTCGCTACTATGGGGAGAAACTCTTACAGATACTGTGTCACTTAGAGAACGCCACAGAGCAGAGGGAGCTGGAGACACCCATTCCAGCAGGGTACAGCGTGGAAACAACCCCCTGGCAGGTTTCAGGCCTTGCTGGAGATGACTCAGGCGGCAGTGGCTGGAGGAGGGGACAGAGCCGTCCTGGTTCCGAGGCACCGCTCCTCGGACCACGTTGGTTTTCAGACTCCCCATGGACACGCCGTCAGACAGCGAGGTCACCCTGCTTTTGGTGTTTCGTGGGATCCCTTAGAGACGGGCACATGCTTGGGTCGCGTACCGCCACCCAGAAAGCCGACCATGCCCTGTGCCAATCTGGCCACTCACCGCGGCTCGCTTCACCTGGCGGGGAGGACTAGGCTGCGGGGATGGCTTCTTGGGTGGCGGGGCTGGCTGCGGTGGTGGCGGGGCTGACGGCTGGGAGTCCTTCTGCTGGGGCTGGGGCGGTTCGGAGCCTTGAGGCAGCTGTGACTGTGGCACTTGTGGCACTGGTGGGGGGGGATGGAGCGGTGGGGGCTGCTGCAGCTGATGGGGCGTGTGATGAGGCATCTGCTGTTTTCCTTGTGAGTACAGATCCAGGATTTGGTGGCAGATGTCTAAGTGATAGGCAACCATTACATTCATCACAAATTATTGACATTTTAAGTAAAACTGTACCTCAGGGAAAAACCCAGCCCGTTTCCCTCTGAGCAACGATTCCCCTCTGAGGACCAGTGTACGGGAATCCCACGTGTAACCACGCCGTGTCTGCCATGCACAGCGCGGTGGGCATTTTCACGGCACCAGAACGAAGCGCTCAGACAGCGCGAACACTGTATTGGAGAACTGAACTAAAGACGCCTCTGAGAACACTTTACACAGGCCTGTTTGGGGAGGGGTCCATTTTCGGAACTCAGGGTTCACAGGCAGCACACCAGCTGAACACGGAGCGCCCGTGAGGAGCGCCCGGCAGCCCAATACCTTCTAGCACGTCCACAGGGACGTCCTGCACGAACTGCTCCCACCACCTCCGGTACATGGGTTTCGAGGTCCATTCTTGTATTTCAAATTTGCACAAACGTCCTGCGAGATACATCACTGCCACCGCTATGATCTCTGGCTCCCACTGCAGTGACAGGGTCGTGCACAGACTAGTTCAACGAGAAAAAGAGAGGATTTGACTTGGATGAGCAAACACCTATGATTAACTAACCTAATGGAAATTAGGTGCCACATCTAAATGTCGATTTGCTTACTCCTCCCAAAACACAATCGAATAAAGTATTATAAATAAAAGAAGCATGGCTCTAGTCTCCTAAAGGTATCAAACTAAGTTACTTTAACCACAGTTACTAACTTGTCCGTCTAAAGAATCAGGAGAATTTCAGTGAATTCAAAAATTGCCAGGTCATAAAATATAAGAGAAAATGGTTTATGTTCTTCAAACTGTTGAATCCCAGCCACTGAAGTGTTCCTTCAAAAGATGGCAACTCCACTCACAGGCTCTGTTCCCTGTGTAGTACCTCGTTAGCTCCCTGGGCTCTAGAACACCCAGGCTCTAACATCTCTACAAGGCAGTATTTCTGTAGAACCGAATGGGTTCTAAGTATTTAGGCACCAAAACAGTCCAGTGTGTTGTTTCGGACTTAGGTTTCAAACCGGTGATGAGATTTCGGCATCTCACACCACTGTGACGTGGCAAGGCATTCCCTCTGCTGGGAGCAGACGACCCGGCCTGCAGCTCCAGCCCTGCCGTTAACTGGTTCTTCAAGCTGGGGCAAGTCAATTTCCTCAATACAAAATAAAGAGTCTGGATAAAATGACATATAAAGTCCCTGCCAATTTAAAAACACTAATTATATCATCATTTGAACACACGTACCTGTCATTTACAAATGTCCATGCCATTTGAACCAACTTTTGAATTTTGTTTTTATCACCTAGAAATGGGGAGAAAAAGGCAAATTAGAAGTAACAGAAGAAAAGCAGCGCAAGAAGCCACAGTCCTTATTCAAAGCCCAGTGTGCCCTCAGCATCGTCCCCACACACAGCAAGGACTCTGAGCAGGCCCAAGCCCCACCTCCGTGCTTTCCACACGACCTTCTTATGCTGAACCTCCATTTACGGGAAACCTGGCTCCAAGGCTGATTTTATTAGGCTGTTTAAAACATTCGGATTCATTTTCCTGCCTCCTTATCACCTGGCAACTGGATGACAGAATCCGTTTATACATAAAAGGAAGCAGTAGCAACAGCCACGGTCCTCAGCCGTCTGGGCAGCTACGGCCTGGGTCCCTCACACACTCAACTTCCTGCTTTCCTCTTCTAAGAGGCATAATCTCAGCAGCACCCCACCATTGTAACAACTTGATTTCAGAATGAAGAAGTTCTTTGAATAACTTTTTTCTCACCTTTGAGTTGTTTTGCATATTTGAGTAGGAACTGGTATGGATGCTCCACCTGTAAATCAAACTTGATAGTCTGCAGTAAGATTCGCTCTAGAACCATCACTTCTTCCTACAAGTAGCAGAACAAGTGTCAGGATAGTGATTTGCCACAGACCAGAAACATTAGAACGTGAGCTTTCCTATGTGTTCGCTTCAAGTTCTATTTTAACAATCATGTTTCATTCCTTTCTCCTCACTCCCACTCAGGCGTTTAACAGGCTCAGAAACAATGACAAATTCTGAAAAGCACTGAAAGTTAGAAGACGAAACAACCAGAACTAAGTTTTTTAAAATACTGGAAAGAAAATAAACATTCTTAGGAATGTTATTGCTTTCAATCCACGAGTCCCCTTTTACAAAACAGACCCTTACTTTATAGATAATTTAACTGAACTGTAGTTTCTTTCCAGACCTCCATCAAAAAGCTGCACTCCAGGAATGTACATTGAACACTTTAAGAAGAGATTATGATGGTGGCGGCTTCGTGCAAACTCGGACTGTGGGTTACTTGTGCCAGTTGAAAATACTTAGTGTGTGCATGTAAACGAGGTCACATCACAGTCATGTTGACATCTTTCATCTATCTGAAATAAGCTGTCCCACTGTTATTTACTGAATACATAATTTTCTTTTATGAAACCAAATCCTAAATTATCTGTGCGCACACACGATCTTTTCTCTCCATTGATTTGTTGTCTGCTTCTGTATCAGGATCAAAGGGATTCAACATTTGGAAGGGACTACTCCTTTTTCAAAAAGTTTCTTGTTTCTGTGTGTTTCCCTCTGAATTTTAATATCATTTTACTTAGTATCGTTCTAGAAAAAAAAATGAAAGCTACTGATGTTCTGATTGGGAACTCACTGAATCTACAGAACAATTTAGGGAAATGGACATATTTAATTACATTGAACCTTTCCATCAAAAATTTATAAAATACAATCAAGACACCCTATGCGGGAAGACCAATTAGAGAATCGCTTGTTTGCATCCGAGAAGAAAGGGCTTCGTAGAGGATTGAAAGTCTCATCATTATCAGCTGCATAAATCCATTAACTCTGGGGAGAGAAGACAGGGAGGCAACTGGCTTCCACTTTGAAGTATGGTGCTACTTCACAGAATAGAGCTGAGTCCCTCATGATTTTATTATGCAAATGACATGGCAGAACTAAGGTTCTTCTACCCTAGTTTCCCAAGCATTCTATTCTTTCAGGAAAGCTTTTTAAAATCTTAGTAACTTTCACACAATATGAAAAAAATCCTGCCGACACTTTTTTCCCCCTCCGTTTTTGTCACCACCTGTTTCTCAGAAGCTTCAACACATTTTCTAAATTTAGAAACACTCTTTTACTAAGTGTGCCAATCCAGTCCAGGCTGTAGCTCAGAGTATTATTATAAAATAGCCCAAGGCCGGGCCTCTCTTTGTGTTTCAAATACTCGATTAATGGGGTAATTAGAGGTCTGTGCCTAATATCACCCCTCAGGGCACTTCCCCTCAGCCCCAGACGACCTGTGCGGGGACTTGTCTGGGTTCCCAGGTTGAATGCTGTCACTGTACCTTTAAACTACAGCTTATAATCAGACAGTTACATGAATACTTGATGAAGAGCTACCCACCACTCAACTATAACATCCACGAGCGTAAATGCCACGTCAGTTTTGTCAACACAAGCACCTCCATCTTCATGCGACCACGAGGAACTGAGATTTAAAGGTAGGAAGTTATGATTCTTACCTTCGGGTCATCTCCAAACTGGCCAAACTGTACATCATTTAATAAACTACGAGCTGTTTTGATGATATCTTTACATTTTTTCGGTGTTTCTTCTACTTTCCCAGCCAGAAAGAGACAACAAGCTCCTGTGACCTAAAATGTAGACCAAAGTCCCTGAGACACCGGTGTCAGAGCTCACACAGGAACAGAAGCAAGGACTCCGACCTTCTCAGCACACTGGTCCCCCCCCTCTTCTGCAGTCCTCTTTCTCACTCACAAATACTGACACTACAAGCTTGAAGGAAATTTCACACACATACCGCCCCCCCGCGCCAATTTGGCTTCATAAATTATTTAAAATTTAATTTTCTGAAGAACATGTCATGTAAACAAAGTAGATGCCAACAAGGAAGAAAGTCACAGAAACAAATTTTCTTTTCACAGTCAGCTTTGCCACAGAAACTGGGCAGAGCTAAATGCACGTCTTGTGGACCGATCTCTGCACCAGAGCCCAGGCTTGCTTTCCTTCCCCTCAAGCTGCCTGGCTCCCCCGTAGTCCAGTTCCCACATCACCGAGGCCTTCTCATGGCTCTGTTGTCAGCTTCCTCTGCCCACGCCAATGTCTCCTGCATGTCCCTGCCTCCAGAATCCTGGTCACATTAGATGGCAGACACTGTGTCAGAGGTATAACGCTGATTCTGACATGGTCTCCTTCACCCAGAACTCGCAAAAGGAAAAATGCCAATAGACCAACTTCCTGTTATGTCTAATTGTATCACCTTCTTTAGGAACTCTTCAGTCACCTCAGTTTACCCACTGAAGTCACACGCCCGAGTCTGGCGTTCAAGGCGCCCTCTCGTCTGATCCAGTCTTACCTTTCCGCCCAGGGTCCCACCACCATCCCCTTCCTGCCCAGCCAACCTCCTGGCTCGGCTGACACTGCACCACGTGCTTCCTCTGCGTCTGTCAGGCGACATCCTGTTGGACTACCGCTCTGCCCCACCTCGCTGGCTCCGCCCTACGCAGTCGGGGCTTCACTCACCGCTGGCACCTCCTCCCTGCACACTCCCCGGTCGCCTCACAAGGTAACTAATCTTCCCCTTGAATGCTACAGCCTTCCGTCTCTACCTCTTACGGCCCACTCTCTACCATGTGTTGTGTATATGTCATGTCATCTATTCTGGACTGAAAGCTATTTCTCTTGGGGAAGGTAATAAGGAAGTAAACTTTCACACAAAGTGCAATAGGACTGTGGTCCATATTAGCTTAAATACGATTTGAATACAGTGAACTGAAAAGTTCAAACTTCATTTTGTTTGTATGTAGTATGTACTATGTAAAAATAAATACTTTCTGGAAATATGATAAAAAGACTACGATCAGTCCACTAAACTGTGTGGAAATAATAATGTAACAGAGAATCACAATAAAACTCAAATACTTACATATCTTGGGAATTGCTTGAAGGAATGAAACATATAGAAGCGATGGAAATAAATTATTCCAGTTGCCAGGGTATCATAGTGGCTATTGGTCTGGTTAAGGACTTTAGCCAAGAAGTTTTACAGGTTATATTCTTAGTTACATGTGCCAAAACAATAAAGACAAACAAGCCACAGCACCAAACTCAGGTGAAGCAAACACCGTCAGTGGCAGAGCAGCAGATGGCATCTCAGGGGTCGGAATTCAGGTACAAGACTTAGCGAGGTGCAGGGTCCATACCAACGAGGCGGGCAGGGCTTCAGCACCCGCGAGGAACGTCAACTGTGGCCACTTGTTCAATGGCTAAGTCTACATATTTAAACGATAAACATGAAGTAGAAACCCCCTGAAGTGCCAAGCAAATCATAACATTTAAATAGCAAAGATATTTAAGAGTTGTTTCAGGACAGAGGTATCACTACACATTTTGTCAAGAGCATCTCATCTCATTCTTGGTGGGGGCGCAGCTATCTATACAGATTCCAAAGCGAGAAGGATACAGTCCCAAACGCGTGCCCACATCAAAGATGAACCGAGCCCCCTCTCGGCGGTACCGGGCCTCAGTGGCTGGATCGAGTCCTTCCAGTTGCGAGGGTGTATGTGCCAAGTCTTTCTTATCCCAGTACCAACATGGTTTCGTGTGGTCCAGGTTTGCTGAGGTTACTGAAGGGCTTGAATTTTCTTTATTCTCCTTCATTTATTGAAGTAGACTTGTTCTTTCCAACAGATTCTCTGAAAATGTTAAGAATCCTAAGAAAAGAGAAAGAAGCAAAGTTGAAAAGGGACACCCCATAGGAAGCAATCCCAGTCATTATAAACTATCCATAATCACAGATTGTACCTGATTTTGGATCAAAATTTCCCACAGAAATAACACTTCTGATTGGCAGTTACAAGCCCAGGTTTACCTCCAAAGCCAAGTTCACACATCCGAACGCACTGTTCTACACCGTTTTAGATAAGGGACTCGAACATCTAGGGATTTTGGAATTCTTTTGTAAGAAAGATGTGTTCCTTCACCTCCATTTATTTATTTATTCAATCGATCCTTTATTTACATTAGTGTGGACTCATCAGTATTTATTTATTCTCTGAGTTATCAACCAACACCATCACCCAAACTGTTCCAGCCACAGCCATTGCTAGGAGCTCTTTTAAGTTGGCTTCCGACTTGTTTTGTAACTGACTTTGGAATCATGTAGATATTTAACGTATTCACGAACTTAACTGAAAACAAAAAAAAAGCAAATCCTAAAACTCAAAGTAAACCCCGTGTTCATCAGAGAACACGATCACACGGGAAACCTTTACAAGCAGTTTCTGCTCATTTCATCCTGAGTGAGACAGTCTACAACAAAAAGCTGCACAGAAACCTTGAGCTTCAGCAACGCACTGTTAGTAGCAGCATGAATACTGCAACTGTCAAACCACTGTCCTGTAATTGCAGGACAAAGCAAATACGTAAATGTCAATGTTGTCAGGAATCAAGGCTTTCAGTGCAAAGTAAACAAACACATATACATAAAAAATTAAGAAAAAACCTGTAGTGTTAAATTTTAATTGGAAATATCAAAGCAAATGATGGTTTACATCCTTATACCTCCATCCTTCCCAGCTCTGTCAATCTCAAGTACCTAGAAGAAACCACACCCCTGCAGTCGGGAACAACCTGGTACCCACATCGTCCTTTCCAACACTATTACCCTCTCCAACGACTCAGGTCTCCTTTCCAGTCTGGGGCAGGGGCCTGCCTGGGATGTGCTCGGGCTAAGGGAAGCTTTTCAGGAGACACAGCAGCCAACAGGATGGACTCCCACTGGACAAATTCAGGGAATTTGAATATTAAAAAGAAGAATGACTATGATTGGTTATGAAAGAGTGAATAAACAATCCACGAGTCCATACTAATATAAAAAAAACCCACAACAACCCACTTTGCTAGCACTGGTAGTAATTATTGTGAAAAACGTACCTTTTTTTTTTTTTTTTACCAAAAATGATCAAACTTGGCATCACTAACAGGCTGAAAACCTGCCATTATGTGCCTCCTGATGTGATGCAATATGAAATAAATGTCACCCACCTATGTAGTATTCTTACTCTCCAAAAGCTTAACCTATATCCAGCCAAGCCTTTAGACCTAACTTCTAGTTTAAATACTGGGAGTAGAAGAAAAAGTTAAATAGTACAAAAAAGAAACTATGTGTCACATTCAGAAAGTGCAACACTCTACAAGACAACTGACCTAGCTTCTTCAAAAAAGTCAATGTCATGAAAACAAGCAAAAAAAGATGGGAGGAACACCAGAAAAAAAAAAAAGAAAAAAAAAAGATGGGAGGAACTGTTCTACATTTAAAACAATTAAAGAGGCATAATTAAATTCAATGTGTGAACCTCGATTGGATCCTGCTTTTTAAAAAAAGCTATAAAGGAAACTGAACAATTAAGAGAAATTTTACTATGAACTGTATATTAGAGGCTACTAAGGGTGTTACTACTAATTTTCTTAGGGGTAATAATGATATTGTGATTACAAAGGAGAACGTCTGTATTCTTCTATTGAAGTATTAATTTCTGAAGGATTGTGGAATGATATAGTATCACTCTTTCCAACTGGTTTCTTTTGCTCAAATATTACGTTTTTAGGGTTCTTCCTTGCTGCATAAGGCGGTACTCGTTCATTCTCATTGCTGTGGAGCAGTGGTTATCAACCAGGGGCGAATTTGCTTCCCAGGGAATACCTGGCGACATCAGGAGACATTTTTGGTTGTCATAACTGGGGACTTGCTGTTGGCATCTAGGGGGTAGAGGCCAGGAATGTTGCTGAACATTCTACAGTGCACAGAAACCCCACAACAAGAGGTAAGCTGATCCAAATGGCAATAGTACTGAAGTCCAGAAACTCGGGGGTACAGTAAGTATTCTATTCTATGACCATATAACAATTTTCCATCCATTCTACTGTGGACGGACATTTGAAATGTTTCTGGTTCTTGATTATAGATAACAGCAATAGGCATTCATATATGTTTTTGTAGAGCAGAAGGCGACTGGCCAGCTGGCTGAGGGAACTAATATCTCAGCAGAGCTGTAATTTACTCATGGTACACTAGCTGGGAACCTCTACTTTAAGATATAGTAACCTAACAGCTCTCCACGCACAGTACTTACTCACTGAACTATTTACTGAGCATTTACTATGAACCAGGCCTTGATAACATAGCAGGGAACAAGAAAGGTAAGGTCTTTGACCCACCAGAAACATCTAGTTGCAGAGACAAAGAGAAACACATATGTTAATATTTGTCAGAAAATGGTAGGTGCCATGAAAAATAATAAAGCACGGGAAGGGGAGAGAGTGATGAGAGGCTGTTTAGAGACAAGCAGAAGGAAATCCGTTAGGCGTCTACAGTAGCTCTTCACGGAATGCCTAATGACGCGCTGTCCCCACACACTGGGAGGGGGAGAAAGCAGCGTCATTAACTGGCTGAGAGGCAAACAATAGCAAGAGATGATTTCAAGTTTGCCTGCCTGACAGAGAAGGGTGATACCAAAAAGAAAAACGGGTAAAGGAAAAAGTTGGTTTTGATGAGGGGAGAAACGGAAGAATGTGGTTCTAAAAGTACCAGATTTGAAGAACTTCTAAGACACTTGTGTGGAAATATCCATCAGACAGATAAAGAGCCTGCTGAAATCTGGAAAGAACATATCTATTACACTTGGGATTCACCTACGTAGAATTGACAACTGACAACTGAAGTCATGGTGACGGAGAGTAAAAACAGGAAGGGGTCCGGGGACAGGACTCTGAAGAACTGCAGAAGCAGGAAGAGTCACCAACGGAGAGAAAAGGAAGGCATGGTCGGCCAGAGGTGGGGAAACGCGCACCCTTAATGCACGAGAAACCAAGAGACAGCTTTAAGCCAGAAGCGGTAGTCAGCAGTGACAAACCTACAGAAAAATTAAAGGACAGGGAAGTAAGGAAAGGTCACTGGTATTAGTGATTGGTTATCTGCGACAACGAAAATGGATTGTGATGACTGCACAGCTCTGAATGTAATAAAAACCACTGACTTGTCCACTTCAAACGGGCGGCTTGTACGCTGTGCGAATTTTAGCTCAATGAAGCAGATACATACACATAGGTAAAGAGAGGAATCTTTTCAGACGTGCAGTGGGGCAGAAGGAAGACTACAAGGGGTGTTAGGGAAGGACCAGGCCATGAAATAGGTTAGTCTCATTTTTTTCAGCGGAAAGGAGAATGCAGGACATCTAGGCAGAAGGGAAAGAGCCGCTACAGGAGCCACTGGCGCCAGCTGGTCAAGGGGTAATAAAAAACAGCCAAAAAGTTAACCCGGGAAAGGAAGCTCTCTCTGTGACAGAAGGGAAGGAAAAGTCTGAGGAAGATTTCTGAAAAGTCATGTAAGGGGGAGGAAGTAAATCATCGAAGAGCATCTCCACTTTCTTTGGGCAGCTGAGTGCCAAGCCATCTGCTGAGAGGAAAGGGGCCGAGTGGAGAAAAGGGTAGGAAAACCCAGCAGGGATGAGACAGGGAGGAATCTCAGTCCACAAGTGGACAAATCACAAATATATTTATTCAAGCCTGCTTTACTCTGCTGTCATTGACGAAACCCCACGCCAATAATCCAGTGTAGATGCCCTTAGAGTCGAGGGCAAAATGAACAATACATGAAACGCAGTGAAAATAAATGTACAGAAATAGAATAGAAACAGTCCTCTAAATCATTCATTCTACTGAAATAGTTCTTGCCTCAGTTCTATAACCCTGTCCCCTATTCCTCTTTAATGATTTTTTCACAAGGCCCCAAAAAGTCATAAATTTTCTCATTAGCAGTTCACAATTATTGTGAAAATGACTGAGAGACTTATGAGCCCCACAAAGTGAAACTCTCCATAAACAAAGAGCTGACTGTCAAGACAGGTTAGCAACATCTTTCAGGAATGTGCTTCAGATTATGTCACTTTACATGATGAAAGATGAAATGCATTTGCAACATTCAGAATTATGGATGCTTACAAGTTGGAAATATTAAAGGTCACCACTCAATTTTTTTCACACAGCACAGAAATTCCCCCTGAACATTAAGTACATCGGGTCACTCACTGAACTTCATTAATGGGACCTTGATAGTTTACAAAGCAGGCCTACGGCATTGCTGAGTATCAATAACTGGTGTTCACATTAATTCTTGTATTAATTTTATATTGACTTCTATCTGCTTTATTCATCTATTACCTGTTATGTTCATCCCCTAGATCTGGTACATGGATGGCCCAGAATAATGAATGAATGAATGACCTCTACCTTTCAACAACTCTCTGTTGCTCCTTGAAAATACCTTTCCCTTGTCTACTAATCGCCTTTCAAACATATAAAGACAACTTTTACATTCCCTTCTCTTCTCCAGGGCAAACAAACATCCCATTTCTACAACATTTTTTTTCAGTGTTTCAAGATCCCTCCTAAGTATTAGCATCCAAAATGGAAAACAATACTCTTTATGTCACCTGCACAGTACTAGGGGAAGGGAGATGAGTAGCACTCAGCTGCGTGTCCACTGATTGCCCGCTGAGTCCCAGCATGCCTGCAGGCTGTGTTTTCTTACCCTCACAATTTATCACTGAGAAAATCGAGCTATAGAGACAAGGAACAACTTGCCTAATCACACTGCTAGGACGTGGCAGAGCCACAATTTGTCATTAGACTAAGATACTGCCTTCCCTCAATCTGGACCCTACTTGTTTCTATAAATGGAACATTACATCCTAGAACCATTTTGGTCAAGTTAGGTCTTCCTCATGTCAAACAAGGACAATAGTGTTTTTGTAAATTTAATCATTCTTGGTAAATTTGTATCTTGTTATTTGGGCCTACTATTTCAGTCGTTAAGAACTCGTTGAATCCTGAGTGTCATCTAACATGCTGGCTATCACTACAGGTTTTGCACGTATTTGAGAAGCATGCCTCTTACATATTTAACGTTGGTAATAAAAAAAAAATGCTAACCAGAGTAAGAGCAAGACTAGAGCCCTGGAGCCTCTCTCTAAAGACCTCTCTTCATTCAGGCGGACATCAAGGCATTAATCAACATTTTGGGTTTGGTAATCTGAATGGATATAAATCCATCTAATTAGCCCTCATCCAGTGTACATGTATCTGTGTCTGCTGGGATAGGAAGACAGATTATGTTCAATGCCCCGAGGAAACCTAAGTGAACTCAGCGCCCACCCACTATCGATCTAGTACATTTATAGCAAAAGGAAACATGGTTTGTGTCACCCAGCTTTTTTTGAACTGGAGCTCTGCTGGTTTGAGGGAATCAGCTCTCCTTTCCCAAATACGCACAAAAGCTTTTTGCTCCCCCAACAAGATTCTAAAATGGATTAATAACAGGTTCTAGCATCCAGGAGTCATCTAATTGCTCTGCAAAAACTGAGACATTGACCAGACTCCAGTCTTCTATCATTCACTGTGCTTTTAAGATTCCTCTAAAGCTATGAACAATGATTTTACAATCTTATCTGCAAGTTCTCTGGCATATAATTTATCTGAGCCTAAATATACAAATGAGATTTAATCCAATTAAGTGTTCTTAACAATCTCCCCAATTACCTTGAACTTAATTCTTCTTGATTTGTTTGTCCTTACCCAGTTTTGGAGAAAACAAACAAAACATTTTTCTACCTTCTAGATACTCAGTGAACTCATTGCTTTCCAACATAACCTGCAGAAATGAACTACAGTCCCACGCTACTTAAGGATGGGAGTATGCTTTGAGAAATCTGTCGTTAGATGATTTCGTTGTTGTGCGAACATCACAGAGCGCACTTATACAATCCGAGGTTGTATAGCCTACTGCACACCTAGGCTATACGGTATATACTACTGTACCTGTGCTACAAGCCTGTACAGCTTGCTACTGTACAAAACGAGATGAAATCAAGCACAAGAGAAAAGACGCAATCAAGATACGGGATGCAATGGAGAAAATGATGGAACCAAGAGATGCAGTAAACACGAGATGTATGAGGCGACTGCTGGCATGACAGGCATACTGTTTTACAGCAAACTTTTTTAGTAGCATACATTCTAAAATAGCAATAAAAAGTACAGCTTAGTAAGCACATAAACCAGTAACAGTCACTTATTATCAAGTATCATGTACTATACTGTACATAAGTGTATTTGCTATACTTTCATACAACAGGCAGCACAGGTTTACACCAGCATCACCACAAGGCCATAACGCCTTGTGCTACCACATGACGACAGCTACGATGTCACTAGTGATAGGAATTTTTCAGTTCCACTATAATCTTATGGGACCACTTGTACACTCGGTCCATCCTTGACCGAAATGTCGTTATGTGGGTCAAACTGTAGCATGACTGTAGCTCATTTTGGAGGCCAAAAATATGATCAATTTTTTTCTTTATGATGTTCAATTTTTACAAATGGCATTTAAAGTTTAAGGATCTCCTTAGCAATTAGAATGTTTCTTTATTCCTTGTTGGTGCAAACTATGTTTTCAAAATGAAACAAAATGTTAAACATGCTTTATGCGTGAATCAAGCAATGTTTGAAAAAAAATGAATATAATCAAAATGAGACAAAAGAAACCCCTAAAATTAGACACCTATGATAGTCACATTGAAAAACAAACAAAACACAATCCTGGAAAATTATTACATTTATAGTCAAGATTGTTTAACAAGCAAGCATCCTAAGAACACAATCACTCACCCAAAATGTCTACCAATACCACTACTGTAATCACCCCTTCTCCATTCGGCTCTAGGTGCTGGGGACACAAAAGGCACCTCACGGAGCTTTCACTCCAGCAACACCATTCACATAAACCTCTAATGAGTGCCTACAACTGCGAGGCACTGTGCTAAGCATCTCTAAGGAGCCTCAGAGCTTAGCGTAAAAGCATAAAAGGCCACCCTCAGGTTAACTGCTCTCAGAAGTCGTTTCTAACGTCAGGCGCTTTAGCGAAAGCTCCCTTTACCCGGCAATTCGAATTTAGGAAGCGTTACCGACCGTGCTTTGTGCTGGTAACAGCTGAAGAGCTTTCAGAGAACTCCGATACTAACGCCTCAACTTTCCGAAGAACAATTCCTTTAGTAACAAAACGAACCCACCCGGAAGAGGGCCGGGACGTACGATGTCTCGGTAAAAACGAACCTAATCGCGGAAGTGCCTCGTCCTCATTCCTAGTCCCACCCTCGTTACACGGCTCTCCGGACGCCAGCGCCGGAGCACGCCAGATGCGGAACGACACCCAGTCTCAGGTCTAACCAAGGCCGGGACCGAGACACTGCACAGTAGGTGGGCAGAGGTGGGCAGGTGCGGTTGTGCGGGAGAACGTGCGCGCGCGGGAGACCCCTGCGCCTTCTCACCACCCGCTACAAAGTCCCCGAACTCCAGCCGCCGCTCTTTGAGAGCCGCTACCTGTTCCTAGGGTAAGCGCCGGACTCCCTCCTCCGCTCTTGCGCCTCAAACCCTCTCCCGAAGCCCGTCCCGCAGTCCCGCCATCGCCCGCTAACTTCGATCTACACCAGGGGTAGCAGAGGGAGGCGGAATCCAGGAAGAGAGACTCCGCCAGCGGATGGAGGCAGTTGGCCAAGCCCTCCTCGGACCTCCAGGTACGCGGCGGGGGGGGGTGGGCGGCGCTACCAGCGGTCCGTGGGTCACTCACCCTCGCCTCAGGCAAGCCCCTTAGCTACGTCTCTCCTTGCCGACTGCGGCCATCTTGGACGTGGGATGTCGGGGAACTACGTCATCGCGCTGCGTCGGCGACGGAAAACACGCGACGGGAGTCTCCTGTGAACCAATCAGAAGAAAGTAGAGCTCTCAAAGGAGGAAAGAACAGCCAGTCTCCTTTCAGCCCCTCCCCTCAGGAGGAGGAACTTGACAGAGGGCCCCTCCCATAGGTCCCGCCTCCGGGGCAAAGGACATTCGGGAGCAACCGAACCTGCTAACGGAACTTGGACGCGAGAGGTGGGGCCCGGGGGTGCCCACCCTCCAATCAGCGCCCGGGCGTGGCGTAGCCCCACCAATTGTAGCCCCTGAGCTGGCGGGGGCCGAGCCGGCCGCTCGGGCCCAGGAGCCCTCTGGCCCAATGGCCGGGGAGGAGCCCGAGCTAAACGGTAGGGGGGCGGTGGGGCGGGGCCGTGCCCATGCCTATGAGCCGGAGGCCAATGGGCGGCGGCGGCGGCGGCGGCCCGGGGGCGGGGCCCGGGGGCGGGCGGAGCCGGGTTGGGCCGCGGCGGCGGGCCGTCTCAGGCCGCGGTCCCGCCCCTCCCGTCCGGCCGCAGCCGCCGCCGCCGCCGCTGCCTGGGGCTTGGTTGAAGCAGACGGTGGGTCTGGCCGGGAGTGTGGTGCCGCTGCGGCTGCGCGAAGGGACCAGCGGGCAGGTGAGTGCTGGCGGTGGTCCCTCCGCGCGAGCGGCCCGCGGGGCAGATTCGCGCCGTCGTTCCCGAGCGCTGAGAGACTGCCCCCAGTCCTGGCCGGCATCCCTCGGCCGAGGTCCGGCCCGCGCTCCGCTGGCCGCTTCGGGCCCGGGGTGTGCTAGGCGGTGGCGCCCTGGGGCCCGGAGGGGAGGGCTGGGTATGGGCGACCCGGTGGGGTCGGAGGGTGCCGCTTGGCCTTTGCCCTCCGGCCCTGCCGGGACGGGGGCGAACTCGCCGCTGCCCCGCGTGTTGTTCTGGAGCCCAACGCTCCGGTCCCCGCTCCGCCCGCCGCCCAAGGTGGTGGCAGGTGCAGGGAGCGCCGGGCCCCTCGTTGTCCACCGGGTGGGGCCCGGGCCCCTTTCCCTGGCGCTCGTAGGCTCGGCTCAGCGTGCGGCCGGCTCGCGCGCTCTCGCTTCCTTCCTTCTTCCCGTCGTCACCCCGCGGCTTGGGTGAAGGCTGTGTGTGGCTTTATGTTCCTCTCTCCAAATCTGAGGTGCCCGCCGGGGTGCCCGCGGACTAGCCCCTGCTTCTCTCACTTTCCAGTTATGAAAACAGTCGTTGAAAATAGGTCATCTTTCTTCCCACGCGCCCTGGCCATCTTCCACACGCTTCGTGCCCTACTAGGGAGAAGAATTCAGTGCTTTGGAGTTTGTCATTCCGGCATTAAACTCTTTCTCCTCGTGGCTCCAGCCTGGCGACGCAGCTCTGCCTCTCCGATTGCCGCTTGGGGAAAGGAGAGGATTACTGTCGGGCGCCACTTGCTGCGGGGGGCCTCACCCCCGCGGTGTGTTGACACACTTAGGGTCACTTGAAGGGTATTGTTTTGCTTTTCCAAATGTTTCAAAAGCAAACGTGTGATGTTTCAAAAGCAAAAATAAATTTATAAAGTATATTGACAGTTTAATTTTGCTTTTACTAGGAGCCTTGGAAGAGTTAACGTTTTGACAATGGACCTGAAGGTGGTTTGGTTGTAGTGGTGGTTACACAGCTATACGCCTGTGTCAAAACTTAGAACTGGACCCAGAAAAGTGTGAATTTTGTCGTATATAAATGATACTTCTCCCTACTCCATTTTTATTCTTAAAAAAATGACCCCACTGGTGTTTCAAAACTGACCTAACCATTAGCCTCTAAGAGGTTTCCCTTACTATTTTAAGGGAATGCATTTACCTCAAGAATATAGCAAAATAATCACAGCTTTCCTCTCCACGGTTAAAACTTGGCAAGACTTGCTTGAACCATGGTGTATTGTGTCTGTAGAGGCTACGGTGCTTGCAAGTCCTGCCTTACCAAATGAGTCCCAGGGGCTGCTGTGATTGATATTTTGGTAAAGTTCCAGCAATTTAAGGAGTTTTTCTCTGGCCCAAGAAAGTAGTTTGTAACGCCAGTTTCTCGAACAGCTGCAGAACAACCTCTTTATTGGGACCCCGAATAACCTTGGCTTTAGCCTTCTGCTGCCCCTTCCTGTCTGCGCTCCTTTCTCTCTGTGTGTTCAACATTGTGGGTTCATATCTGAAATGAAACTCCAGTCTCAGCCAGGGAAATGGTTGCTGCTTCTCATCTCCAGCATGCTAACATCTCTCAGTGCTTTTCTCCTGGAATGCGAATGAGGTTGGAGTTGATAGTTAAAACTTTGATGTCCGCATGTGCTGTAGGAATGAAAGTTTCTGTTCAATTCTGTCAATAGGGGTGCAGTAAGATTGTCAATAAGAAAGGGACACTTACTGAGCCTCTCTTCCTGGTGGTGAACATTTAAGCCATGTTTTAAATGATAAGTAAACCTTTGCTTTAGAGGCCACTGGAAAAGGAGAAAACTAGAGGCCTTTCTGCAGATTTTTTCCATTCTGAAGTTCAACTGTCTTTATTTTGAAAGCTCTGATAACAGGTCACAATGGCCTCCTTAAAACTTGATGCTCTCATATTAGAAGAGAAGGACAAAGGAGATGGCAGCAGGAGGACAGTATCAACATTAGTACAACAGAGGCTTGCTTGTAGTAAATATTTAGTAGGTAATTATTGAAATCAATGAAAACCAGGTACCTAGTTTGTGCTGTGTGGAATTTTGGTGACAGTACGAGTAAAAATCTTACCTCCTAGCTCAGGGTTACTCTACATTGTTTTTAAGTAGATGTCAGTTTAGTTTGAGGCTTTCCAAGTCTCTTAAAACGTTTCAATTACATACTCTCCTTTTTTCTTATCACTAATCTGAAGTAGCTTTTAGAAATGTAACTAATAATAGTGTGTCTTTTTTTGTGTGGTTTGATGACTATCTTTCACTGGGAGGGTTTTTATCTTTAGAAACTGGTTTGTCTGCCCCTGGCTACTGTGCGTGGTGCTTCTGTTGGGGCGTGGGGAGGAAGAGTTTCAAGTGTGTTTCCTCTCCTTGGACCTAAATCCTGGGAATGGGGCCTAGATTTTGCTGCCTCCCTTTCCCCTCCGGAATAGCAGTCATTTATTACTATGGCATTAAACATTTTTAACAGAAGAGTGAATATATCTTTATTATGTTATTTTGGAAGTTGCTTGTGGCCAGTTATTTTTTCAATTAGCTAGCATTCTAATTGAGGCCAATATTTTGATTTGCTGTGTGCAACCTTTTTCTCTTGCTATAGTCGTAGCAGTGTTTATCTTGGATATCTGTTCATTCTGAGTCATATTTAGCCAGTTAAGAGGACTAAGGAGTTCTTGCTTTTAAATTTTTCTAGGTTTCACTTTTGTTGTGTTTACAGGTGTACCTTCCTTGGCAAAATTGACTTCTGTACATTGGATTTCCTTTTATCATCTCACTTTCCGATTCATAAAGTTGGAGATGTCAATCAAGTGTTTTTATCTGCAGATATAATTAATTTACATAATGTAAATTTACATAAAGTAAAAATAACTTTCTAACACACTATTAATATGCACACTATATTTTTCTATTATAAACGAATTGAGACTTGTTTTTTGTTTCTTTTTCAAGTCACTTAGTTGTCTTAAAAAGCTTAATTAGTACAATTGGAAAGTTAGAAGTCTTGCTTTTTCTCGTTTAATTCACCTAGTAACTCAAGCCAGAGATTAGCTGTGTAGACTCCATTTCTAGGTGGGGAGTTTTCTCCAGGTTTTGGAAATAAACAGATGGTAAGACAAGAGGTACAAACACAGGCAATTTTCAACTGAAATTGACAATTTTCAACTGAAATAAGTTTGGAAGAAAAATGACTCCAAATGATGATAAAAGTCATATCCTAAAGTTAAAACTTTGAAATTCTTTCTTACTCAGGTCCTTTCCAAGTTGAAATTAATTGATAATCAAGGTAAGTCCAGCCACTCACGGCCGACAATAGAAGAGAAGACCGACTCGAGTTCAGATTTTGACAGGGATCTGAGTGGTACTGTTTACCAAGCAAAGTGGGATTGTAACGTTTCACATGCCCAGGCTCAGTCATGGGGGACAGAGGGACAGAGCAGGAAGAAACTCTGTCAGCGTTTTTCAGAAAGAGTAAAGAATTGTCTAGAGTATGTAGATAATCAGGAGTCTACATAGAACGTTTAATAAATATGCACTATGTTAGGCTTATTACCTATCTACGATCCTGCATCTCACTTTCCATCTTTTTTAGGATACAATTCATTAGAACATAAAAGGTCTCAAAAACTTCTGTGACTAAGTGGTTTAAGGTGTCAAGCTCAGTGAGGCATGACTTCAATATCAGTAGTTTTCTGTTAAGCACAGTTAAGAGAAAGTAAGGCTTCGTGTTGAAACATACTCGTTAGTTGCTTTTACCATAACATTGACTAATGACTAATAAAGTTTTTCATTTGATTGTAATGCTTTAGTATTGCTACAGGTCATGGTCAACTAAGTGGTTTCTGCAGTTTTGTGATCCAGGACAAGAGGATGTCCTATTTCAAAGATGGGTGTGGGGTGTGTGGGACCGGGCGGAAGCTAATTTGAAAGTTTTGATCATGTCCCACACTGAAGCGGAGGCCACTCCTGTGTATTTGGACAAGGCCGGCAAAATGGCTCTGTACTTTTTAAAGACCAGAGAGAAAACCTTCACGTCGTATGTTTTACTACTTGAGGGAATACTGTTGTTTTGAACTTCCGAGGTGACAACAGACCTTCAGAGCCTTCATGGATGGGTTGGTTTTGAGCTGTGAGTCCATGAAATCTATTGAGTATCAGTCAAGTTTGCCATCAAGCTGTGCTGGGGAGGCTCTGCCTCCAACTATCTATCATCTTGCATAAAATTAATTAACCTCCAAACTTCAGCTTTCTCATCTGCAAAGTGGGCATAAATAATGTCTGTCTGTGGTGTAAAATGCTTCCCTCAGCTCCTGATGTAGTAAATTCCCGAATGATGCCACTATGATGAAGACAGCCATGCTGGGGACCCGCCATGGCACACTGGCAGGGATCGCATAGCTGCAGTAGCCTAGAAGCAAACAGCACGATGGTTAGCATGAGGAACTGTGTTTCGGGTCACACACTCCGTTTGCTCCAGCATGTCTGTCTTGCTGCAGGTCAGTGTATGTGAGGAAGGTTCCAGGTGACTACCGTCTGACCCTGAAGGCTAGGGGAGCGTGTGCGCTGACTGCGCGAATGGCTTCACTTGTGCACTTGGCTTGTAGAAAAGCGAGTGCAATCTTAGGTATATTATTACTGAAACCTCCTTGAATTGAGTTCCAGGAAGGCAGTGGTCCCTCTCAGAGCACATCTGAAGGGTTTTGTTGACTTCGAAAAAAAATTCACTGAAGTGTAATGTACCGAAGTGGTTTTGTCCATTTTTGAGAAGTACCTTGTGAGGAGCATGTTAGGTCTGGAGAAGGAAAGACTGGGGGCGGGGGGGGGGGGGCACAGGAAGCTGTGTTCAAAAATTTGAAGGGTTGTTTTCTCTTTTAAAGGCAGACTTGAGACAGGTCATGGTGGATGATGAACTTAAGTGATGGAGCAGCAGCTCGGGGCCGCAGTGCGGTGTGTTGGGGAGCAGAGGTGCACCCTCAGAACTTTTGGGTTGTTCCAGCCTCTGCCATTTGGCAGCAGCAAGCCTCAGGTGGTGTCGTTGGTACCAGGGATGACATAGCCCTGCCTCTCGCACAGGGTTTTCGGACGAATGAATAGTGGATCGCAAAGCACTTTAACAGCCATGGCTGCTACGTAACATTAGATGTCATTATTTTAAACGTGTGGGGTTGAGAGTTAACACAGGTAACCCCAAAGGTCTCTCCTAAACCTGAAATTCCACAATTCTACAATCTAGAATCCTTTATGGGAGGACTGTGGGTGGTTTCAAGGTAATTGGACACATTACAGCTGTTCCTTCACACTTATCGTTTTTTCTTTCTTCTGTTAGAAAGATACAATAGGAAATGATCATTCCTGATACCAAATTATTCTTTGCTTTATGAGAGGTTTTTTTTGCAACTCCCTTTAAATAGGAGGCTCATTTTAATTTAAGTATATTTGCAACTTAATTCAATAGCAGTTTAAAACTCAAACTATTATGTCTTGAGGAGTCAATCAGAAATAGTTTAAGCACCTCTAAAATTATGGTGTAAATTAGTGGAAAAATAGCAAAAAAGCATTGTAGAAAGCAAGAAACATCTGTTTTTTAAAAACCTCAAGTTTGTGTACATGTATATCTATATCTATCTGTATGACAGCCCAAATTGTTCTGTGTAAAGATTGAAATTTTACTTACATGCCATTTATAGGTCCATGTTCATCCTCCTACTTAAGAAGCTCCTGAGTTGAAGTGAATTCCAGCTTCCGGCCTGCCTGCTTGCCTTGACTTCTGGGTCCTTTAGAGTTGTGACACATCAGGACCTCCTTTGATAGATTGGAGTGATGGGTGCTAGTTGGCCGCTTTACCTGGTGTAAGTTAGGATGGCTTGACCCTACTGCGAGGCCCTGCTCGTCTGCAGAGAAAGAGCACATGTCTGATGCACGCTATGGTTTCCGTTAGCTGGGTGCCGTGCGACGCAGGCTGTGTGTGCCTTTCCGGTTCTGCAGGAGAGACATCAGCACAGTTAATACTTTGCAGTTTGGGAGTGCTTTCATTTTCCTGAGCCATCATCCCATAACTTGTATTTTAATTCGGAGCGTAGTAATCCGATCCCAGTGGCCTGCAAAGTATTTTCGTGAGATTCTTTTCTTCCTACACAAAGACCAGGCAGCCTCTCACACTCCCTTCAAGTGCGTTCTGCAGCCGGGCGCCTGAGGTAGGAGGCAGCCACGGGGCCATTTTCTCCTTCAGTCAACCCAGCTGTAAAGTGGGCTACATTGAAAAGCAGATGCTGGGTTTGAGCTAAGCTTTCCCGGATAAATTGCCAAATAAGTATCATCAAAAATGTTTATTCTAGTTGGATTTAGTTGAAGGCAACTGAAGAAAAATACAAATATACATCGTTTCCACTCAGACTTTTTGGAAAAAAAAGAAATGCTCACGCAGCTGAATTCCAGCTCAGTCTGTTCAGTATGTGTGAACTACGTAAAAATGGGTCGACCGTCCATCCAGCACCCTCTCTGACCACCACCCCCGCCGTCAGCCAAGGTCCCGACGTGCACTTACTCTTATTTCTGGGACCTGTTTGTCCCACCACAGAGATGATGTGTAGAAGCATCACTGGGTTGGTCCGAAGTGGTTGTTGATTACAGATGCCACTTGCATATTAGTCAGCAATTTAGATAGTTGAGTATGCATTTACTTTACTGTCTTCTGAAGCTCATTTTACCTATCAGGTAGAGAAGTTGTTGGTGGACTTGCTAAATAGTTTATGGTGTTTTAAAGAGCCACATTTTGAGGATTCTGTACATTGTTAAACTATCTTGATTAAGAAAAGTAGCTGTGTGTGAAACTCCTGGCGCGCTGCTCCATCTTACAGATGCCCCTTTGAACAGCTATAACTATGATTGTTCGTAGAATCCGTTTGTCTGTCAGTCCTCTGTTGCTTTTCTACATATTTTCTTTTTTTAATTATTTTTTTAATTGGGGAATATTGGGGAACAGTGTGTTTCTCCAGGGCCCATCAGCTCCAATCTAGTTGTGGAGGGCGCAGCTCAGCTCCAAGTCCAGTTGCCGTTTTCAATCTTAGTTGCAGGGGGCGCAGCCCACCATCCCATGTGGGAATTGAACCGGCAACCTTGTTGTTGAGAGCTCGCGCTCTAACCAACTGAGCCACCCAGCCGCCCTCTACGTATTTTCTTTTGTCTTAAGTGTTGTATAAATCTTTTTTATTCTTTCTAGATAATTCAATAAAAATTTGTAAATTATACCTGATTTCAATCTAAACTTTGGGAGAACTTTTATTTAGCATTGTATCTTCTGGCTAGTATTTGAAATTTCACTTGAGTGTGGGAGTGTGTACACACACTTAATTTAGCACATCTTTATATTTTTCTAATATACATGTTTGCAATAAATACTGGAGATAAATGTCTGGTCTTTGTAGGAACTTGGTGAATTTCTAACAGGGAGCTTTTCCCCCTGAGAGCCCTGTGGATGTACGAGATGTCTACTTGACTGTTTCGTTTGTTGAAACTGGGAATCTAGCCCCAGATACAGCTGAAATCACAATGAAAATGATTCATTGTGTGTAACCGATTTTTGAATCATAAATGAAAAGTGTAGGTAGTTATTTCAATTCAAATCCATAATGTAGGGCAGGGGTGTCCAAACTTTTTTCAACGTTTTTCACCAAGGGCCTTATGCAGTAAAATACACAAATAGCCGGGCCACTCACTCGAAGTGAAGTACGTATTGTCTCACCTGGTTTATTTAAGTAAACTAAATATATTTTTGGAATTCGCTGCGGTCCAATTAACAATGGATTGCGGGCCGCAGTTGGCCCGTGGGCCGCAGTTTTGACACCCCTGATGTAGGGGAACTCTTGTTAGCTGAAAAAGGCTGAAGGAGGTTGAATTTAGGAAACCATTCTTACTGGATTCTCCCACCTTCTCAAACTGAGTCTTAAAATTTAGTCATCCTTCTTGCCCCTCCCTGTTCAGTTGCCTTCCTGATTTGAGGAACTCTCCTTGCTGAGTCTTGCTTCCCTACCTCCTCATCTCTGAGGCCAGGCCTCTCCTTCGCTCGGCTCCTGCATGTCTCCTGCAGCCGCTAGCAAGGTCCCTGGGCATGGTCCCAGGCATGGACCAGAGAGCTTGTTTCAGTGAGTCTCCTGCGCTTACAGCCTGCCTGTGTGCCGGACGCGATACAGGATTTCAGGTTGGAAGCTGTGGGCTTCTGGCCAAGTCACAGCTAAGCCCCCTGAAGCAGCTGCCGTCACCGGGGGCCTCTGTGGGTGTGGCGGCGGGACCATGTCTGACCAGCGAGAGCAGCACACAGATAGATGCCTGTGCCCCGGTCATGGTGCCCACAGGGCTTCCAGCCACGTGTTGGCCATCGCTCTTCCCTTTCCGTGGAATACACTTACCCCTGCTTTGCTGCTGCGAAGAGGGAAGGCTTTTGGAGGGCCTCCTCAGGGTTGCTGAGCACCTAACACACAGCAGGTCTGGCCCCCAGGGCCGCAGGGAGAGCCAGGCGAGCCCCTCACCGGAGGCGGGTTTCTGCAGGCGACACACACTTGGGAGTGTGATCAGAGCCCTTCTTTCCACACTTATGGCTAGTTTTCGTGACTTTTAGGTCAAGTTCAGTGGCCCTCCACAGAAGTGCCCTTGGGAGACACGGAGGGGCCTGAGATGCAGAGAAGAGCCACTGGTGCCTCCTGTCCCACTGTCTCATCTGTTTGTGGAATGTTCTGGTCGTTGCTTATATGTTAGACCTTACAGGACTTGTGGGTGGTTGAAGTACCAGATTGGGAGGTACTGGGAGACCTCATTCAAGTCTGTGGTCTGCCACGGACTCCAGTGAAACTCTGGGCGCGGGACTGTGAATTTTCCGTGGAACAAAATGAAGGAGTTAGGTGACCTCTCTCTGAAGTTTCTTTGAGCTCTAACATGTCCAGGGAAATGATCTTTTTAAAGCAAAGCGTGGAGAATACAGGTGTATCTGTTTCTGTGCCCAGAGGACAGTTTTCGATACATGTATGTATACTTAACTTTTTTCTCTGTAGTATCGGGGAATAAACATTTTAGTATACACAACAAAATCTGTGTAATTTGAAAGAAGTTCTAGAGTAAAATTTGCTTCTATTATAGTTTCTGTAGGTGAAAAGAAACAGTTTCTTCCAGAGACTACAAAGCAGATTTTTTTTCGTTTGAGAGCCTCCAAATGCTAATATTTGTTACACATTTTTTTCTCTTTTTGGAAGGAAACTTCAGGATATAGCACCTGTGAGGTAAGTTCTTAGCATCTTAAGGCTAAGCCACTGTGGTGCCACCTTTTATTACTTGATTTTGTTCTTTGGAAATGTAATGTGAACTTCTCTTTGTCTTTTCTTCCTCTTCTCTGTAGTCAGAAAATGGGTAAGAAGAGTCGAGTGAAAACGCAAAAGTCAGGCACCGGTGCTACAGCAAGTGTGTCACCGAAGGAAACCTTGAACCTGGCTAGTGAGCTGCTGCAGAGTAAGTCGCGCTCTCGGCCTTCCCATGGGGCACGTACCTTTTGGCTCCTGTGTCCTCAGTGCTGCGTGGGACAGTCACCCATGTGGTGAGGCGTGAAGTGAGCCTGTGAGCTGGGCAGGTTACGGAACCTCTTCCACTGCGGCGTGCTCATCTGCACGCGGAGCTTCCGCGCCACTGTCAGGGCCGCGTGACTGAACGAGGCCTGTATGTGATACTGAATGTAAAGCGCCCATAGCGCAGGCGCCACGGCAGGGGCTTCCCTGGGCACGGGGGACACGGACAGGCTCATCCACTTGTTAGCAATGTGGCCTCGGAAGTTACTTCCCCACTCTGAGTCTCAGTGTTCATACCAGTAAATAAAGACTCATCTCGGGAGTGTCACGAGGGCCACGTGAGCTACGGCACATGAAGGTGTGTTCTGGGATGTCGAGCCCCAGGGGGGCAGACCTGGAAGCCAGCGCTCCCTTACTAGGCTGGCTCAGCCTCATCATTAGTGGTTCAGTAAGAGTTGGCCAGTTTTCACCTGCTGGAGTTAGGTGTTCTTGGTTCAAGGAAAGGAAATCTCTTGCTTTGGAAAGGTAGCATAAACTGGTAACTTGTTTTTTACTGGTGCTGTGCATGTTTTAAATTTAGCTGTAGTCACTCTATTAACTACTAACTACACTGGTCTCATTTTCTTTGCTCTTTATGTTTAGATTCTGTGAGTCTAAGCCCCAATACAAGTGTAGCTTTCTCTCCCTGACAAGCAGGCAGCAGCGAGTCCGGGTCATGTCCCCCCTTGAGTATCCCACTGCCCCTGGACCCTCACGTCCCCCTCCTGCAAGAGCGCTGTGGGTCCCCACAGAGCCCTGACGCACTGACCGCTTACCACCTGCCTCCCCACTAGACCAGCAGCTTTAGGACAGGCTCCTCTCCGCATATTCCAGGGCCTCAGTCAGTGTTTGTTGATGGAAGAATGAAGTAAGACTGGTCGGCCTTAATGTTGTACTTATGAGTCAGCATCTGCCTGGTCATTACTGATTACACACCACGGAGACTCCGTTCCGGACAGCAGAGCGGGCCAGGAGGTTTAGCGGAGCGTGGGAAGGGCTCTCTCTCTAAACTGGTAGCTGTTTCAAAGGGAAGAGCTGCTGCAGGCCGGGTGCCCCGAGTGCAGCCTCCCAAACACCAGTCTCAGGTGTTGCCTGTGGTCCTGGCCTACAGCAGAATCCCCGCTGCTTTCTTAGCACTGACCCTGCTGTCTCTTTTTGTGACTCCCCCAGAGGGCTTAATATAGTGCCTTACACATGGATGTGGAATGTTTGTTGACTAATTGTCCTCATATCCAAATTGATGGTTCTCTTAGCCATTGTTACAGGTTTAACTAGAAATAAACATTGACTTTCAATGTTCCCGTCTCTTACCATCTACAAGAGTTTTCAGGGCAGTATTTTGCAGGTTAGCATAGCTTTTTAGGTTTTCCTGTTTGCAAGTATGATCTAAGGACGGTGTATCAGAGCAGCAGGAAGGAAGTAAATATAAGCTGGGTGTTCACACCAGGTACTGGGGCAGCAGTTGAGCACGTGGCATTTGAATAGTTTCGGAGGGTTTATAGCTTGAAAAGTATAGCTGACTTGCACTTCTCACGTTTCTCATCATGGCTATAGTATCTTTGTCCTTTAAACCAACGGCAACAACAAAACCCAAATCCTCTTTCTTCTGAAGACTAGCAGGTTGAGCTGAAAGAAATGTGTGCGTGGCTTTTATGTTACAGAATGCAGTAGTCCTGCCCCTGGCCCGGGAAAGGAATGGGAAGAGTATGTGCAGATCCGGTCTCTGGTGGAGAAAATACGGAAAAAACAGAAAGGTACGTTTTCTAGAATGCCAATCCTAGTTTAAGAAAATCATGTCGAGACTCATCATAAGTCAGAAAGGTTTTGGGAGTAGTCACGCTCTCAGTGTCTTTCATGCCTCTGCAAGGTTGGGGAAGGGGCTGCCAGGCTGGGAGAGATTGCCCTGGGCACTTCTCGGGAGCCCACCCGTTGCTGAGAGGCCGCCTGCTTTGCAAGGGGTAACAGTGTTGAGCTCTGTGGAGGGGAAATGCTTGTTTCTGGGGGCTAAAATGATATGCCTTTTCCTTATCCTTATTTTAGGAAATAGTTACTTAAATCTGTTTCTCCATACTGTGTTCCCTTTAGGGTTTGAGGTCAGTCCATAGTGCTGTGTGTGGTCAACACACAAGTATTTACTGATTGCTTAATGTGTCGCCGAGGTTTACAATGAACTGAAACATATTTTGATTAAATAAGAGATGTACTTTTATTTCCGAGCTGTTTTTACGGGTGTATTCAGTAGATGTCGGAATGATTCTCGGCCACGCTGGCAAGGGGGCCAAGTGTCAGCTGAAACAGCCTGTTCAGCATACCTATTGTTTTTGTTCTGTAATGCACAGAAAGCAAGGGCACCAGTCCTTCAGGGCCACGAGGAAGGTGCAGGGGAAACATAATAAGGAGCCTGTGCTTACAAGGAGGAGGAAAACCTTCTTAGACTCCTGTTTATGTATTGTCAGGAAAGTGAGTCAGAGGAGGGTTTGTTTTTTATTTGCTCCCTGAAGTAGTAGCTTTATTGCTTTCCCACAAACATCTACAGTCATGCAGCCTTTGGTTAGATGGTCTCAAGCCCCAGATGGTGACAGGCTCCTTTATGATGTGTTTATTGGCACTAAATGGAGACTGCTAATCCTGCCTCATCAAAAATGGGGCTGAAAAGTTTTGTGTATCCTCAGTGTCTCCTGAGCACAGACCGTTGACTACAACTTATGCTAAAGTTAGAGATCTCGCTCGTTCTCAGTAAGTGAAGCGCAAGGTCTGTCTTTCCCATCACTCGATAGGAGATGTGCTGCGGCTAGCTGGTGATTCGTTTTGGTTTTTTTCAAGATTGGAGTGTTACTGGTATTTCCTATGTCAGTTACGCGCTATGCTTTATTTCCTGAGAGTTGCGTGAATGATACATGTCCTAAAAGCAGCTCTTATTTCCTGAAACTCGGATTGATACAGGTTTGTCTGTTACTTTCGATGGAAAAAGAGAAGATTACTTTCCTGACCTAATGAAATGGGCATCTGAAAATGGAGCTTCTGTCGAGGGTTTTGAAATGGTTAGCTTCAAAGAAGAAGGCTTTGGCTTGAGAGCAACAAGAGATATCAAGGTGAGTGTATAGCCTGTTGGTCTGGCCGCCGGTCTGTGTGTCTGGACTGGGGTGTCGTGGAGGAGGCACAGGACGTGGAGACCGATGCCTTGGGCTAGTGCACCTGTCGGCAGGGAGGCAGCGTGCCACCAGCGCTCGCTCTCCCGCCCGGCAGCCTCCTGGTAGAGCCCGTGTTCCGGGCAGCCTCTCCCAGCTCGTCCTCCTCGGGAGCTGTGCTGGGGGCCGGCACTTCCCATGTCTGGGCCTCTGTTAGGCGACGACAGAATGCGCCTCACAGAATTCTGAGATTTAAATGCAGACAGGATGTGGGCTCAGGTGGTTTGCAGGGAGCGCACCCAGGGCCTGCGGTGGACGGGATGTGGGGTGGGGTACGCTGGAGGCTGGTTTGCTTGACGATTCTACCAGTCTCTTGGATGGAGGCACCGCTGCTGAGAGACAAACCAAAGGAAAGGAAGAAAAATACACATCTGCTGAAGGACAAATGCTTTTTCTCCGCTCTGGTCCTTCCTTCAAGATGGAGGGAGCAGCAGCCTCTCTCAGCCTCTCACTGTGCCTCTCCTAGAAAGAAGGCGGAACTTAATCTGTTTGATGATTGGGGTTGGCCCCTTTCTCGGTGGGATCTGGCTGCCTATGTGCATTCATTGTGCTGTGTCCTCTGCACCCTCTGAGTTTTCCAGGGGCAGGTCACACATGGGGAGGCCTGTGGGGCTCCAGTGCTGCCTGTAACCAGGTGGGAGAGTCTAATTCTGGGGTTCAGTAGGTGGTATTCCGGGTGACCATCTGTTGTCATCTTGTATCTCTCTGAGTTGCTTCAGAACCTGGGTGGAGGAAATGGGTGTTAACTTAATAGGTCCTCTTAGACTTCAGCAATGTTTTCGGCCAGGTTGTAGGTATACTGACAAACCATACACTGGTTTATTAGATACCTTCTAAATATCTAGTCTGTCAGCAGTACCTTGCTTGTTCTTATGCCTGGCTTCCAAAAGAAATCCAGGGTCTCTTCCTGCGTGATGCTTATAACCTATAGTAAGGGACAAGACACACAGAAACAATCAGATAGTAGATAGACGTTGGTAAAAGGCCAGAGGAAATGAGCGGTCACACGTTCTGCCCTTGCATCAGATGGGTGGCGTCATCAGCGTGCACACTGCCCCAGCCGTCCCAGCGGGGGTTTGTCTTCACTGCGTGCACGGGCTTTTTTAAGCTTTATTGACGATTGCTGATACGTCAAAAATCGCACATATTTAATATATATATTTGATGAGTTTAAACATGATACACCCGTGGTACCATCACCACAATCAAGGTACTAGAAGCAGTATAAATACACATACAGAACACGCTGAGGAAAAGCCTCTCCTGTTGCCAAAATAGGAGATAATACTTTGGGGAAAAAAAATGAGTAAACCAAAGTCTGTCTTAGGGGCTTGTGCTTTTGCTGGGAACTGTTTTTAAAGACAAGTGTGGAGAGGAAGGACTGTTCCCCTAGCTTCAAACACGCAGTAGCAGGCGGAGCAGCTGACATGGACGGGGTAGGGTTCTGTTGGAGGTAGACATTTTGTTCTGTTTTTTAGCGCTTAAAAATATAAGTGCAGCAGAGAATAAAATAAACACCTTTGTGCTCCGCCCCAAGTTATAGTTGCTTCAAATTACAGTTGAAAGTCCCTTTTTTGATTCTCTCTCAGTATGTATAGCTTTTCTACTGTAAACAGGATTTTAAACCAGCTTCCACTCACTTAACCACATCGTAAGTGCTTACATTTAAAATATATTTGGTAATTAAAATGAAGTACTTACCTGCAGCCTTAAGTTGTGTTTCACCTGTCGTGGGCTTTCTGACCATAGACACTGTTGGATTGAAGACTGTAATACGTTTTGATGATTCTACTGTTTTCTTGTTTTTTTTTCCTTCTAGGCAGAAGAGTTATTTTTATGGGTTCCACGGAAATTGCTAATGACTGTTGAATCTGCTAAAAATTCAGTTTTGGGTGAGAATAATTTCTGACTGTTCAAAGCCAAGTGAAAATGACAGAAACACGTAAAATGTCATTTTGTGGTGCTAAGGACCATATTTGGTTGTTTTCTCAACTAGCGAAATACTCCCCTGAATCCACATTAAGTGTTTTCCATGCTTGTCATCTGACATAGTAGAAGAGTGTCCAAACAAAGATGCATGTTACTCTATGTGTTACAAGACTTTTTGGGTATTTCTATAATTTTAATATGTATTTCGAATGCACACTTTTGAAAGATGTTGGTGGAACTTACGCTGTTAACTTCTGGGTTACTTCAGGGCCCTTGTATTCTCAAGACCGAATTCTTCAAGCCATGGGAAATATCACACTGGCCTTTCATCTGCTGTGTGAGCGCGCCGATCCTAACTCTTTCTGGCAGCCCTACATTCAGACCCTCCCCAGCGAGTACGATACCCCTCTCTACTTTGGGGAAGACGAAGTTCGGTACCTTCAGTCCACACAAGCCATCCACGACGTCTTCAGCCAGTATAAGAACACGGCTCGGCAGTATGCCTACTTCTACAAAGTCATCCAGGTGAGCCGCTGGCTGCTTCCTGACGGTCTGCCTGACAGGGCGGGTGGGGGGGGAAAGGAAATTGATTACATAGGTGTTCACTTGACATCTTAGAAAGCATGCTGCAACATTTTGCTTTTCACACGAAAATGTGTTTTAGTCCATTGTTTCCATTTTCACAGCAATATCACTGAAATATGGTTTGACTATATTGATTTCATCAGGGTCCGTGTTAATATAGGCAGCAATTGTTCCTAAATTATGAAAGGCACTAAGTTTTTCCGAAAGCAAAATACAATGAAAATTTAAAAGCCACAAAATGTATCTAATACAAAAAAGTGCTTTGTGCATAAATTTTCCAAGAAACTGAAGCTCTGTTTGTGTGTTCTTCATACATATTAGCAGTAAAATGTTGACAATTAATTCACTAATTATAATGCTGATTTGTTTTTTAAAGTATGCTGTATATTAGTCCATTTTAATTTGTTCTAAGTAGAAGTGGTGTATAAAAATCTCTCTAAGGTTGTGAATGAGGCCTCGGAGCCCGTGGCCGATAGGAGCACAACTTCCTGTGAAAACGAGGGCATCGTGGCCGAAGTCACCTTGGCCAGGCAGAGTGGTGGCAGTGGAGAGGGCGGGCTCTGGGGCCGGCCTGCCAGGTTTGAGTCCCTGCGGCTCCTTGTGGAGCGCTGTCCTTTTGGGCAATCTCTGCTTTCATTCTCGTGTCTGTAAAATGGGATAATGCAGCGTCTGACACGCAGGGCTGCTGAGCGGAGGAAAGGAGTTGACCTACGTGAGACCGTCTGTACAGTAGGCCTCGTTATAGAGACGCTCGGTTTATGTTCCCGTTTTGTGTTTCGATCCTTCAGGCCCTGTTGTTCACTTGTTTTGTTTTTTGTTGTTTTTAGTCGCTTCTCCCCCATCCCTGCAGTACCTTATGTTAGCATTTCTTCACCTTTTCTTCTAAGAAACTCCTAGTGGCCGAGGCTAGTGGAGACTGTTCCTGCAAGACTAGGGACTAAACCCAAAGTGACCAACCACAAGCTCAGAATGGCTTCAAAGTCTCATGTTTTTGTTGCTGTTGTTGTTGGTTTTTGGTCTCATGTTTATAAATCTTAAAAATTCATGCAAATGTTTATGTTTGCTCTAGTTTTAAAATCTTGTTAAATGACATTCTGTCAAGTCTGATTGGCACTGTAGGTAAACGGCCCCATCTCTCCTGTGACCCCACATGCCACTGGGTACACTGGGGAACCCCTATTTTAGTGGGAACAGCTCAGCTGTGACCCGACCATGGTCAGTGTGGGTGTGGTCAGTGACAGAGAAAACGGGACCGGCACCTAACAGTGGTAGAAACAGGTGGCAGAAGGGAATCATTACCAACTGAAAATACATCATAGTGAGCTTTCGTAGAAAAGTTCCTAATGAGTGATTTAGTTTCACCATGAGATGTGCCGTGTGACCACCAGGAAGGTGTGTGCTGTGGAGTCGAAGACTCGTGCGTGAGGGCTCAGGACAAAGAAACACGGACTTCAGCAAAACTTCCCTTTCAGAACGTCATATTCTGAGTCTAGCTGCTGTTCTGCTTTGCGAGTGTTCACGTTGCTTCCAGAAGTTTCAGTACCAACCCTGAGTAAACACGAGTGTTAGCATCGTACTGCTGCCTTTTATCAGAGCCGCGTTTTCTCCCCGTGGTACCACACCATGTATCTCTCATGCTTTTCCAGCATCCGACGGGCCTCTGCTCTGTTAGGAGGTCACTGCATCAAGGCATTATTGCTCGGGGGAGAGAGAGTCTATTATGTCAGTTCATATTTAACATTTTCATTACAGTGACCTGCCCCCAGTTTGATTCTTTTTTTTTTTTTGCATTGTGGCTCTTAACCTTTTTCAGGGTCAGGGGAACCGTTTTCCCAGAGAAATAAAAGCAAGTGTGTCCTATATCACAGATACTTGCATACCATTTGAGGGGAGCGGGGCCAAATTCCAGAACTCAGTTCGCTGTTTTCAGTTGTGACTTCCCATTTAAAATCATCTTTCCAGGGTCCGCACCAAGCTGTGCATCTGAACTGAAGCCCATTATTCTTCTGAGCTGACGGCTGGAGTGAGGGTCTCTTGGCCACTGTCTCCTGGAGCACCCGTGGTGTGACAGCAAGCGTGTTTTGGGTCCCTGTGTCTGGTGGGGATCCCAAGTGCATGCAAGCGTCAGGGTCCATCCAGCCTCGCAGCTTACTTGTTTTCAGGCTTTAGGATTTTTATTCTAAGAGAAAAGTAGCACTAGGACTGATTTCCGGTAATTATAAATTCCTTTCGGTAGATTTTACTGCATTGCATTTTTTATTTTAATGTTTCTCTTTCTCTTGCTCTGGTTGTTGTTGCCTAAAAGCTAGAAAAATGATTTCCTGTGTTCTTTCCTTCCAGCATGTTTCCTTGGTCAAGGACCTTTTAGTGAGACTACTTGTTTGTTCATATTACTTTCTGTCTTTAACTTGCTTTTCCAAGTTCATTTAAAACAGTTTTTCCGAGCCTCTGCTGGTCTTCATGGACTTGTGCTGTACGGTTGTCTATGTTTTTTCATTGTATTTACACTGTATCCTTCTTGAGACGTTCAACATACAGTCTGTCCTTTAGGTGTTCAGCAGATGATCATATGTCACCAGAAGCCTCAGATGCAAGGAATTTGGAGAACATCCCCCCAGGTCCTGGAATAACACCCTTTGGTTCAGTGTCAGTTCATTATAATGTCGATGAGAGGCTGGAGGAACTTCCTCTTGTTAATATGAGTTAGCCTACAGTAAAATTGGTTTTGTCATATGTCATTTCGCTCAAAGTCGCAGAACCTGTCGAGCACGTTACCTGAGGATTTTCTGGACCTTGTGTGAAGATACAGCACCTGCTGGTGAAACTTCACGCTGCAGCCTAATGGGTGCACGTCAACACCCCGACTCTGGAAGCTAAATTCAGGAACGTGGCTCAGCCAAATGCTGGCAAAGGCTTGTGTGGATTGACAACCCTAAGTGGTGGTAAAACTTCTGTCAACTTGTGAAAAGGAAAGAAACCAGGGAAGAAGAGAGCATTAATGGCGGAAGGCAGTGTAATGGCATTTAAAGCTGTCTCAGATTTTTAAACCTGTAAAAATACTCTCAGCAGATCAGGGCATTCCAAAGTTCAGCTCCAAGGGAGATGTTTCGCCTGGAAATAGGGGCCAGTTTTGTTTAGAAATCAGTAGAAAAGTAGGATGTGGCTTAACCCATTTTTGAAGTAGTGTCATTGTGTGAAAGTGAAGTAAATTACATCAGATTTGATTTGATGTAACATAGGTGAATGATAGTCCAAATGTTTCTCACCCATGTCAGTGAAAAAGGATTTTACAGACCCTGTGAGTCAGCTGTTTCATTGGTAATCCCATGTAATGGACCAGGCACTGCGGTCGGAGCTGCCGCCGGGCCTACGGTTAAGAGTTGTCTGAGGGACACGCACAGTTTCCTGTGTTGTTGATCTTGAGCATGATGCTCTTTTAAGTAAATGCAAGTATCCAGGGGTTAACAGAACAGAGAGTCGTATCTATAAAATTACCATTTTTTCCATTGATCTCATAATTTAAGTGATTTGTCCCCCTCTTCCTTACGTTTCCTCTTTGGGGTCCATGAAACAGTTGGAGAGGTGCAAGGAAATGTATGGAGATGGAGAAACTCATTTGGGCCATGAACTTATTTCAAGGCACGCATCCATTGCCGCAAGCTCCCACATTTCCTGCCTTACGCTTCAGGACGGAGTAAGGCAGTCATGTTGGCTGTCTTCCTTGAACAAGCAACTTCTCCTGCCTAGCCAGAAGATTCAAGCAGCCATACTCACAACTTGCTGAAAACAGGGCCGCCAAGAGCCAGAGGAAGATGTCACTTTTGGTTCTTGGCATCTTGTGGCAGTTGTGGCTGAATACAAACAGTTGCTTCTCCCATTTTTCGTGTTCTTGTGACAGTGCCACACAAGGGTAGCGTGAGACGTGAATTGCCAGAGAGTCGATTTAGCCTGTGTTTTCCTAACACATCTACACATAGAAATCTATACAAGGCCTTCAGAAACGAGCATCAAATTGGGGCATTAGGGCGTTTGCGTACTTTACAGATCCTGCCACCCTTAAACTCTTGGGCACTGTGTGTCAGCATCTGAAGCTGTCTGCAGACGTGTGTGGGTGCCACTGTCAGGGAGCACACATAGATGCAAGTGTAACTTCCTCTGCTGGCAGAGGTGCTACCCCGCGCTTCCCAGGGTGCGCACGGCTTGTACTCCGTGTCGTCCCTCCCATGGGGCTCTCCGGAGCCAGCCCTCCCGCTCTGCTGGCCCTTCCCTTCACCTAGAACCTGTGTTAAGAGTCTGGCTTCTAAGGAAAACCAGCCACCACCTCCTCCTGACCTTGGATTTACCGTTTTCTTTTTTTTTTTTAGCTCATTGTGTCCTCTTGATTGTTTATGAATTCAACTAATATTTATTGAGTGTCTTTCAAGTGTGGGGTACCACACCTGGGCACAGAGACTGGTATCTCTAGGGATGCAGAGATTTGTTTTTTGATTTTGAAATAATTTTTTTTTTTTTTTAGTAATAAGTTTTGTGAAATTATTTTTTTATTTTTTTATTAGTTTCAGGTGTACAAAACAATGTAATAGTTAGACATTGATCATTTATATCCCTCACAAAGTGATAACTCCCCTTCCCCAATTGAAATACTTCCTTAGACTTACAAAAGAGTTGCAAACATAGTGCAAAGTTCAGAGCGTGGCTGTGGACGCTGCCTCCTAGATACCATTCTCTTGACCTCACTCCCACTTACATATTTCCCTGGAGGCAAATGTGTTCCATATGTGACATTTTTGTTCTCAGCTGACTTCATGTCAGTGTCACGTCCACTGACTGAGGGGTGAGGGGTACGAATAGCTACAGAAGTGCAGAGGGAAGGGACAGAGTCAGAGGTGATGGTGAGTGTGAGAGAAGGCTAATAGAATAGGCTGGCGGTATTGAGGTTCACGAGCAGTGAATCCAGAGTCACTCCTTGGATTGTGATAACAGGAACTGGGTTGAGAGTCCAGGACGGAGGAGGGGAAGAACGATTTCTGTTTGCAACTTGTTCACCTGAATTGGCCGGGGGCCTTTTTCCGTGGCGCTCGGTCCCTGTGGGGCTGAGAAGGGAGGGTTAAGGGGGCTGGGAGTGGCTCCTGGGCACCTCGGAGGGAACCCAGAGCCACAGCTGATGCCCAGTCAGTGACCCTCCCTGAGGCTGCTTTAATCCTTCCAGCCACCTGGGAGAGAGGTGTTGGTCCTCCCTTTGCAAATGGGAATCTGAGCGATGGAGCAGGGTGTGCACACCTGGGCTGGCTCAGAGCAGCTTAGCTAGACCCCAGCCCATCCAGGCCACAGGCTGGCCAAGCCACAGTCTGTCTCTGTCGCTGCTGGGGACTTAATCTGGGGACGAAGAAGTGGTCTGGTTTTAAGGGCAGAGCAGTCTTGTTTAAATCTGTGTTGGGCTGTAACTTGACACAAAGCTGACGTGGCTTGCCCACTGTGACTCCTGTGCTCACAGGTCCATCCCGTGAGCCTGCCTGGGGTCGGCCTGCTGGCGGTTTCTTCCAGCTCCCTGAACGAAAGCCCTCCCGCCGAGATGTAGTCTCAGCTGTACCGAGGGCAGCTGTTCACTCTTAGAAGAAGCCATAAGGCCCCTGGTTTCCCCCAAAGTGGTGATGAAGCTGGTGGTTCTTTCTCTCTTTTTTATCCTTATCGATTTGACTTAGAATGATGTAAAAAATGAGAAAACACCAGGACTCAGGCAAGTCATTCCAGACTCACACATCTTTGGAGGGATTCCAGTTCCTGTGGGATCTTTGTGAGAGCCTCTGGCTCTCGTGCTGAAACTCCCTGCCCTGTGTCCTTGCTTGTTCCCGATTGCTGACCTTGGCTTTTATTAATCTGTGTTAAATGTATGAGTGTTGGCCTTATTTAAGTTTCTGGTTTTGTCAGTTATCCGAAACGTGTATCTGATGTTCATTGTTTTCATAAACATAGGCTGCAGATATGTCATTTGAAAAGTCGGACTTGTGTTTTTAACTGATCACTTGTTTTGTATACTGTTACAGTAATTCAGATAGATTCAGACCTCACCTTCTGGGAATCTAGAGTTCTTTGTTTCTTCCAGCTTTTGTTTCAGCAGCCTTTGGGGGACTAAAGAAATGCAGTGCTTTATCTCTGCATTCATGGTTCTAGTTGTGGAAGCTGTGCCTGGCATCTTGTCGGTGGCACATATTCCTGTCTTGGGGACTTCGGGACTTCGGCTGTGGGTCTGTACCAGGGAGCAGGCTTGGCAGCCCCACGCTCTGTGCCAGTTTTTCAGGTACAGATTCCGGGCTCTCCGTCTGCTGTGTTTGCTAGTGACACGCCTGTCTCCCGCCCTTGTCCCTGCCGGCTCTTCCCCTGGCAGCCCTCCTATTGAACCACAGCTTTCCTTCCCTTTCTCATTTCATTACCTGACTTGGGGTCCTGGGCCCCTTTAGAAAAATTTCCAACTTTGCTACTCAGAGTTAGGTAAGATGTCCAACAAAGCAACGCACATGGATTGTCCCTCGTCTCCTCCTTTATGCATCACCAGGTGTGTGCATGTTAGCGGAAGCACCGGCGTGGGGACTGCAACAGCCCTAACGAGAGGGTCTTACCTGTGCCTCCCTGGTGGTAGGACGCAGGAAGGGGTTAGCATGTACGGCCATGCCTGCTGTGTGCCAAGCACTGTGAGAACTTTCTCTCCTTTCGTTCTTACAGTGAGGAGGAGTTGGGAACTACTGCCTTCCCATAGACTCTGAGACAGAATTAACCAAATTAGATTCAGAAGAAACCTCCGCTACCAGGCCCTGGTCGTTGGTAGTTGAATTCGTGTCTGAAGAAGTGGAAGCAGAGGTCAGAAATGGGGCCTCACTCGTCTGTGATGTTTATTGAGCAGACGCCCCTGCGTGCCCGGAGGGCCGAGGGGCTTGACGAGGCTCCTTCAGTCCTCGTCACCCCAAAGCTGGGCATCCCCCCTTTTTACAGAAGTAAAGAAGTGAGGTGACAGGCTGAGGGTGAGAAAGCTGGCCAGAGCTGCTCATGGCGACTCAGGGTTGAAGCTCTGTCCACCCCGCCCAGAGACCATGTGCCGCTTCCCTCCGTCCCCACAGCCCCAGCCTTTTCTCAGTCTCGTGTCTGTCCCTCCAGCCTCCGCTTCACCAGCCCTTGGTCTTTCCCACAAGTCTCATCAGTAGGACTTTGTGTGAAAATCCCCACAAGTTTAGAAACAAGAAGCTTCAAATAAGACTTGCTTGAAACCTGCTTTTTTTCTTTTTCCAGCCCCGCTAGGGTCTGTTTGGTGAGTGAATTCCCCATCCCGTGGGATGTGATTTGTAGTTCTTTTTTGTTTTGGGGTTTTATTTTTTGTATGCCAAAGAGGGAACTTGCTTATATTTTTGAGACCTCGGACAAGTGCCCTTCTGAGAACATTCTTCCGAGTTAACAGACACATTTGTAACCAGCCACTCATGTTAGTTGTTGGTGATGATGTCAGATTCTCTCACTTGCCTGCAAAACTGGACTGTTTCTCAGTACAGAAAGGGCTGTTTCGTAATTTCTCGGGGTCCTCCCATTTTGGGCCGCAGCCGTCCCATCGTCACCCTTTGTGTCTGTCAAGGAAAAAAACACTTGTGACCAAAGTGTGAAAAGGAAGTAGAGACAGTAGAAGAACCTTTGTAACAGCGATTATTATATTATTAATAGACAATTTTAATCAGCAGCTGAATGTGGAGGCACAGTTGACACTTTTCACCTCGCCGCATTTTAATGCCAGTGGAAGAGTGGACTGAGCTTAGCCTTGGGTGAACTTGAGTGAATCTGTAGACTGTGTCTCGTGAGCTCGCGAGAAGGATTGCTCTGCCAGAAGTGGTAGCTTAGTGAGTCGTCCCAGGCAGGCCAAGGCGGCGTGTTGCTGTTCGGTTCAAGGTGTCGTGGCTCTGACACAACGGCCACTCCAGCCTTCCTGGTTTCCTCGGATTGGAGGCTCTTGGTATTCACTGTGGCTCCTTGCTTTTCTGCGTTTGCATCGCTTGTTAACCCTACCTGGGATTGAGACTGCCTGCCACTCTGATTTGAATATTTGGTGCTTCATTCTAGCCCTGGTGGGCTTACAGCCTGGTACAGGTGGACCACGTCATTGACCGTCGTGGAAATTCATTGTAGCAATAAGTCTCTGCTGGGCAGATTATCCAAAATAGGGCCCGTGCAATATAGTAGTTTCAAAAGCGGTCTTGTTAATAGCAGGTCTTCCAACTCCATCCTGCTGTTCACGCTGCATCCAGCCTGCTAGCTTTGACAGCCCATGTTTCCGTGGGGTGCAGTGTACTGTGGAGGCAGGAACAGTTCCAGAGGGTCCACGCCTGCTGCCTGCTGTGTAAATCTGGGCAGATCATGATGGAGTCTGAGTTCCCTTATCTGTAGAAAGGAGACTTGGGTGCTTGCCCTGCTAGGCCCTGCATAGGTGTCACTGGGCCGGGGCAATAAAGAAGTGATACCTATGCAGGGCCTAGCACGCTGGTACCAGCCCTGCCCCAGACCCAGCGGGGTCGGCCCAGCGCACTTCCGGGACCCTCCTCTGGTCTCTGCCCGACCGTGGGCCCTGCTCACGGCCTGGTTTTTCAAGGCTGCCCTTCCCGATGGTTAGGGAGCCACTCCGTACATGGAGGCAGAATATGTCCTTAGGACCTTCATCTCATCATTTTCTTCTTGACTTTTAGAGCAAAAGAGTACATTTCATCATCTGTCACGAGTCCTGTCCCACCCCCGTCTGCTCTCCAACTGAAGTGTTCACTCAGCAAACACCTTCTCTGCGTGACGCACCTGCTTGGAATCGACGGCTCACAAAATTAACCAGAAGCTTAACATTCTGGGCTTGTTTAATTAGTTCAGCAAAAAGTGATATTTAAGGGCACAGATTAAAAAACATGGGAGTTCAGAGAAGGAAGAGTGCTTTCAGCTGAGAAGCTTGAGGAGGGTTTTTGGTTTGTTTTTAAATAGGAGAAGCGGCATTTGGAGAAGATAATTACCATGTTAATTAAGTGAGAACCTACATTTGTTTAGGGCCTTATAGCTATGAACTGCGTTCGTGTCCCTCCCAGCAGTTCGTCCTCATCTTCTGGCACGGGTATGTCCCTCTCGTCCAAGTAGGAGATAAGAAAGCTGGTGCTCAGAGGCGGGCGCAACCTGGCCCAGGCGAATGGGGTCTTTGCCTGTTGTCTCCCTGACTGAGGGGCCTGAGAGCTCCTGTCCAGACGTCTCCAGTGTCCAGACCTGTCCCTTGTGGGCATTCCCTGGGCCAATGCTCCTCGTCTCAGAGACACGCCCTGGCTTTGTACCCTCTTACCTTGCTTTCTTTTTCTCCTAAAGCTTATTAATACCGGACAGCTGTTACATTCTTCATTTGTTTACACTTTCTGTCACACCAGCGAATTGCCTCCCTGCCTGTGGCTGTGCTGGTATCTGAATATACACTTCTGACCCTCTCCCCAACTGTCCTCCTCGAGGTTACTGGATGGCTCCACCTCACATACGACTGCAGCAAAATGCTCTGCGACTACTACACTTTAGACCCGAAGTCTAGTTTTGGAGAGCCATCACTTTTAGGCCCCACAGTGTTCCGTAGTCCTCGAGCTTTGTCAGATGTCATGCTTTGGGTACTTCTGTCCTGTCACAAATCAACTTTATTCTTTCAGCTCTAAAGAAAAAGTAAGTTCTGAAAATCAGTAGTTGAAAACATAGCATGCATACTTTTTTTTATTAAATCAAATAACTGCCTATTTAAAATATTTTCTGATAATGGAGTTTTACTGAGTGCTTCTCTTCCATTTCCGTGGTAGGTGCTATAAGGAGATAGAAAAGTAATATGAGGCCCTTGCCTTCTAGAAGTTCATTGTAGAGATGGGAGAAGAACAATTGGCAGGAAATGTTGAAGAGCAAAAATGGTAAACTGAGGCAGGGTCTGCTGTCTGAGCTCTGAGATGCCTGGGGCGTCCGATGGTACCAGAGTTGGGGCTTGAAAGGCAAACTTGTCTGGTGGAGGGGAATAGTGTCATGATGTTTGGAGTTGGGGTGAGCGGGGCAGAGACGGGGGCAGGAGGAGACAGCCGGAGCCCAGCAGAGATAGACCCCCTGGAATTGAGGGAAGTAACTACAGATTTGCGGGACCAGCTCCCCTGTCTGACACGGGCATCTCCCTGAGATGTTTTTGGTTTCTGGGGCTCAGGCCAGGGTGGGATGGAGCAGCTGGGGCTTTAGCAGTTCTGTTTCTGTGACACCTGTTCAAGTGGCTCAAACTCCCTGAGCCTCAGTGTCCACAGTTACAACCTACCCTGTCTCACTTAACAAGGGATATGAATTGTTTTTAAAACGTAAAAGCATGCTGTTAACATAATGAACCAGAAGGTGGGTCTGCGCCCCTTTCAGCGGGGTCGTGAAGGAGAGTTCCGTACTGGATGTACAGAAAAGAGGACGAAACGGAAAGGCCTGTCCCCAGGAGCTGGGATGGAGGGTGTGGGAGCTGGGGGGGGAGCGGGGGAGGGCGCCGAAACCCGCAGGAACTAGGCCGAGGGCTTCAGCAGGCCCTGGAGTTTCTGTCCTGGGCGTGACCAGGAGCCATGGGGAGCCCACCATCAGACTGACCTGGCTGTGCCTCCTTGTTTAAAGATAACCTCCCACCAGGCGGGCTAGATGACCAGATAGCCTGAGGGATTTGAGAAGTGTTTTAAGGTAGAATTGACAGTATCTGGTGACACTGAATGTGAAGAGTTTGGGGTATTTAAGGATGGTCTTGAGGTTTCTGGAATAAATTGGTTTGAAGTTTCTCTTTTCCCCCTTGCTCCTAAACTGACTTTACCAGCCTTTCTCTAGTTCTAACCTTTATGGTTTGGAAAGGAAATTTTCAATCCTAAATTTCTGGCTTATTTTAACGGAAGACACACCAAACGTAATCTTGTATCTGAGTTTTCAGTCCAGACAGGTTTATTTTGTACTTTGGGATATATATTTCAAGCAGAAATCTTTTGTATGCAGAAGTGAAGCCCGGAGCACATTTTTATTGTGAAATTATAAGCTCGTGAAAGTGAAGGTTTTAATGGAAGTGCTCACCCAACCTTAACCATAGTGGCGTACACAATAGCGTGTCTGAATGAAAAGCTGTCAGACGGGCAGCTTTCAATTTAAATATATCAGTGATTTCAAGACCAACTCTAATGAGTTTTAAAGTCTTTGTGTCAGTCTCATGTTTTCCCTTAAATGCTGGAAGTCGTTTAAAATTAATAAGCCAGTTTTTATTTGGCAGCGTTTATATCAGAAATGCTACCGTCGGCTTTGGAGCCCTTGCTCTCGTGTGGTCGTTTTATTAGTCTAAAGTGTGTTAGTGTCCGTGGTTTCTAGAACCAGAAAGACATTGGCTTCCGTTAATGGGCGAGTAGACTAACCTCCGGGACGACCTAGATACAGCTGCTGTGTGTAAATGCTGACTCTTTGTCACCTGAATGGGGGCAGCATGGTGACAGGAAGTGTGTCAGTGAATGTTAATGTAGGTGTGAAATGGATTTCCTTGAGTTAGCGCAGTGTTGGACCAGGGTGTACTGAGGACTTCAGAATAGAATTCCCAAACTGAGAAAGATGCCCTGGGGAGAGGCAGTCTCTGTCATACACACGCACGTGTACACACACCCTGCACACACACACATGTGCGTACACAAACCCCCGTGCCCCTACCCCCCGCCCCCCGCCCAGTCACACAGCAGACTCACTGCATCTAGGCCTTCCTCTTTGGCACTTAGCCGTTTTATCCCCACTCATACGTCAGGAGCACTCTTCAGTGCTGGGACGGCAGCGAGCTGACGATGCAGGGGCTGTTTTCCAGTTTTCAGTCTAGTGGAAAACCAAATCCAGTAGGTGATACGATAGCAATTGGGGGAAACTAGCCCAGAGGAAAGGGAAACAGCAGAAAAGTGGGGAGTCAGGAGAGGCTTCCCAGAGGTAGGAATTGCAACTGACCCTGAAGAAGGTCCAGGAGTTTGCCCTGTGAAGGGCAGAGGGCACAGCACGACCACTCATTGTGGCTGGAGTGTGGTATGCATGGTGACACGAGGCGGTGAGGGTGGAGCAGAGACAGAGGCTGGAAGGGAGGGAACAGAACTAGCGTGTGGTAGCACTTGACTCGGTGCCAAGATCTGCATTAAGCACAATTCCATCAAATTCTCACACTAGACCTGTTGGTCCGATTGTTATTCCCATTTGACAGGTGAGGAAAGTGAGGTCTATTTCCTGGTCTGTCTGCTCCAGGACTTAAATGCGTACCTAGTTATTGGTACACCAGAACTTAAATTCGTGCCTGGAGCTGAAGTATCTTCTCACTGGATCATACTGACTTCATCTTGTAACCAAGGCAGCTGGTCACTCATCCCATAAACATTTATTGAGTACCAGCTGCTCAGTAAATCTGATTTGTATTTCCACACAAGCTGCTGACATGTTCTAAGCCGTGGGTGATGTTCTCAGGAGACCTGCTGAAGGCAGGGGTCGGCCTGTGTGGTCCAGGTGCCGAGACCAGTGAGAGCCGGCACGGAGTTAGAGCTCAGTCATCGGTTCTTGGGTGAGCACGCCATCTGCGGGGTGGGGCCACGAGGAGGTCGTGATCAGGTCACAGTGCTAACACGTACCGCCACAATTCTGCATCTCCTTTTGGGGTGTGGGTGGGCGCTACCTTCCTGGAGGCTGCTCTAGGAATTCAAAGCACCATAAGAACGTGACAATGAACCACATCAAATTTGCATGAAGAAAAAGTCATTCCAAGGCAACCTCACTGACATTTTCCTTTTCAATATAAAGGGGGTGTTGAACCTCAGCTGTGAGAGAGAGCGCCTTGTGAATGTGGGTCGTTAGTGGAAGGAGCCAGGCTGTGGCGAGGCCTCCAGGGGCCTGTTTGCAGGCCGTCTTACTGGCCCCGTCCTGCCTGACACTCTGGTCGGGATAGAGATGAACACCTGAGAGGCATGCGGTCAGATTTCTGGGTGACGAGGGACTGAGGAGGGGCCTTCCTGTGTGGATGAGCCTCTTCACTCAGAAAGCTCTCTGACCTTGGAAGGACAGCTGAGCAGGAAGCATCTGGAAGGCAGTAGGCGTGGCGGGAAGACGGGTGACTAGACAGCCCGCTCTGGAGTCCTAGCCTCCGCCAGCGGCTTGTGTTGTGACCATGGACACGTCACTCCCGCTGTCTGAGCCTCACTTTCCACACGTACCAGAAGAGAGAAACTGCCCTGTTTCCCTTCCTGTTTCCCTTGTAGGAGTGTGAGGCTAGGTGAGAAATGGAAGGAAAGATGGTTTTAGACATAGAGCATTTTACAAATGCAGGTTTTTTTCTCACTGCTCTCCGGGGTCCCGGAGAGGTGGTTTTCGGACACGGTGTGAACTGAGTAGGGTGACCTGTGAGAGTTCCTCCCAGTTCACTGAACTGTGGAGACTGTCACATTCAGGGCACCTGCGGTGTGAAAGGGCACAAGCTTAGCCCTGTTCTCTCCTCAGTCCCTGATGCCCGAGCTGCTTGGGGAAATTAGTCCCAAGGGGAAAAGCTAAATGACAATAAAACATTCAAATAGAAGCATTTCGCTACTTGGTAAAGATCAATTACCAAAATCCTAGGCAAAAACTGCAAAGAGCACTTCAGAGGCAGGAAAGAATGCAGTGATTTAAGAGTTTGCCACATGAAAAATACGGTTATACTTTAAAGGCTTAGATAAAGATCAGTAATAGCTTCCAAACATTAAAAATTATGAACTGTTTTTGTAAGATTTATCTACAGTCTCTGCAGACATTACATATGGCAAGTAATAGAAAAAGGTAAAAATAATATCTTCTGATGAATTATATCATAGTAATAATGAATAGGCTTTTGACCATGTCAGTTATTCTTTAAAATGGCCGATATTAATAGAGTAAATGCAGACTAGACCAGAGAGGTAGGGGACGTTTAGTAACCCCCTGGAGTCAAGGCGAGCAGCTGGGACTGTTTGTCTATGGGCTTCTACTTTTTTCGAATTGAGATTTAACTTATACACTTAACGTCCACATATGTTAACTATAGATTGGCTCTTATCCTAAGTAAGCACCACCAAGACCAAGCTGTGGGACATTTCTAGCATCCCAGGACGCTCCCAGTCGGTACCCACCCCCCTTTTCAAGAGAGGACCTCTCTGCGGACTCTGTCACCACAGGTTATTTCTGCCTGTACAAGCTTCCTCTAGGTAGAACCTTGCATGTGGACTCTGCCTCTGCCTTTTGCTCACTGTAATGACCTGTGACCTTCATCCCTGTTGCCGGGTGGAGTAGTAGTTTATTTTCTTTGTAACTGCTGTATAGTTTCCCATTGTGTGCATATACCACAATCTGTCCCGCTACTGATGGGCATGTTGGTTGTTCCCAGCTTTTGGCTCTTATAAACAAAGCAGCTGTGAGTAAGCTTGTATCTGTCCTCGTGGGGACATACGCGTTCCCTCCTTCTGGGTACTCTCTTGGGAGAATTACTGGGGTATTGGGCAGTCACCTGTGTAGCTTCAGTAGACGTTGATAAACTGTTTTCCAAAGTGGCCGGGCCAATGTACATGAACATTCTAGTTGCTCTCCATACTCGGTCCTTGAGACATTCCTGGGTGTGCAGTGGTGTCTTGCCGTCTGACTTTCGTTCTCTGATGACTGATAGATGCGTTGAGTGTGTCTGCATTTGCTTATTAGCTACTTGGATATCCTCTTCAGGGGCATGGCCAGTCAGATCTTTACTCATTTAAAACAAAATTGTACTATATTTCACTCAGTACACCCATATAATCAGTATAAAATGATTAACGATACAGTTTACATTTTTTATAATAAGTTTTCAAACTTCAATGTGTACTTTTGGGGGCAAGTATAATTATTAAGTTTTTAATTGTGGTAAAATATATGTAACAAAATTTGCCATTTTGACCATTTTTAAGTATATAATTCAGTGGCATTAGTTACATTTATAATGTTTTGCAAATATCACCACCACCATCTATCTTCAGAACTGTTTTATTACCGCAAACAAACTATAAACATTGGGAAACCCTGCCCTCCTTCTCTTCCATTGCCCGTGTATAATTGGGTGTTTCCTCCTGGATATGTGTCTTTTATAAGACATGTTTTGTGACTATTTCCTCCCAGTCCGTGGCTTGCCTAGTCACTTTCATAATGATATCATTTGTGGAACAGAAGTTCTTCATGTTAATGAAGTTTAATTTTAATGAATTAAATGAATTCGTTTTAATGAAGTCTAATTTATCGTTTTATTTTTTTGAAGATGATGTTTTCTGTGTCCTTTTAAAGAACTCTTTGCCTGGCGGAGGGGTTCTCAACCAAAGCAATTTGCCCCCAGGGACAGACATGTGTGGCTGTCACAGCGGAGCCAGTACGTTGGTTGTCAGGAGCTTCGTATGGAACATAGTAACTTAGGGAACTAAAGTTTTGGTGTTTGGTGGCTTAAAAGCAACATTTGAAGCACGAGGTAAATGGCCTGGCATTTAGAGAAACCAAAGATGTTTCCTTCCTGTCTATCTGATTATTAAGAACTTAATTTAGAGTTTTTTCTGTTGCTTTTTAACTTTCAGGTTACAACCATTATGAAAATCCCTGCACAAAAGATTCAGTTCATAAAATAAATTGACTGTAATAAGTGCTGTTTTTATCAGACTGTTACCTGGTTCTTTGCATATAAATGTTGTGATAGGACATTTGCTAGACAGAAGGGAATTTGTTTTTTCCATTGTAGTTCAGTTGTATTTCCACTTGTCAGGTCTTCCATAAAACGGACCCCTTAAATATACGAATCCTGGTAGGAGAGGTTGTGATGTTTTAGGATAGCTAGGATTCTAAGAAGGAGAAAGCACTTTAAGGAGTGGTGTCCTGGGACCACGCGGAAGCCGATCTTCAAGAGGGTGGCAAGATGGAAACAGCGTTAGGAGAGCTTTTCTGTGCTCTGTGGTCATGGCGAGTAGATTCGTAGTATTCTTATGTTAAAATCTTATTGTATATGAGAATTTGTGGCTGGAAAATGGTCAGATGGAGAAAAGTATCACTGTATCCAGTGTGTGTTGTGAAATGGTCATTGCTCTGCTGCTGAGCCTGACCTGGCAAGGGGATCAGTTGATCTAGGGTTAGATGCTTAGATCTCACTTTAAAATCCTTAAAAATACATGATGCTATTGTGGGGCACCACTGGCTCCCCATGTTCTGCATTTGTTTTAGGCACTAGAAAGAGTGTTCGATTCGGAATCAGGACACCTGGGTTTGAGTTACAGCTCTGCTTCTAAGTAACCTAAAGAGTGGCAGGTCACTTAACCTCAGCTTCCCCGTTTGGTAATGGAGGCACCAGTCACTGCTGTATGTTGGTACTGGGCAGATTAAATGAGAAGTATAAGAGCACTTTGTAAAGTACGAATCTTCACATAAGTGGAAAGTACCTGCTGTGTGAGCACACCCAATTTTAAAAAATTGACTATTATATGTATTATGTTTGTATAGAGACAGCACTTGAAGTGGTTAGGTGAATGGATTCAGAAGCTCCTCCACTTCCTAGCTGGGTGACCTGGGCCAGGTTTCTTCTGGGCATAGTGTCTTTGTCTGTAAAGTGAGGGTGATGGTAGTACCCATCTTATAGCGTTACTGTGAGGTTTGCATTTGTTATCATCTGTAAAGTGCCTAGGACATTTCATGTGCATGGCACATAGTAGGTGCTCCATGAATGTGAATTATTTTTATTGTTACCGTTAGAGTTGATTTGGATAGTAGTGAAATTTAGGACCTACCTCAGTCAGACCCTTTTCCATAGAAACTGAGCAGTGCTGTCAAAACATGTATGATTAGTTCTTGAAATAGGAAGTTGAGGCACCAGCACTGTGATGTGGTGGGGCTGAGGGGTCCCAGAGGCTCTGCTGTGGGAAAGACAGCAGTTCATGAGCACAGCACTTACCTGTGTCTCCCCTGCCCAGCAGATCTAGAAGTTTAATCGTTCACTAATGAGTCACCTGCTTAATTTCACTCATTTCTTTATCAGGGCCGGTTTGAGTCTCTGGAGGGCTGAGAACAAACTTTCTTCAGTTTTGTTTCCACAGCTCCCAGCCTGGTGTTTGGCATGTTGAGTAAATGAACTTTTTGTAGGTCAGGTCAAAGCTTGTACTAGAGTTCTGAGAAAATGAATAATACGGCCAGAGTTGGAGATCCTGAGAAAAACATCATGTGGCTGGAGTCTGGCCCTGCTGTCAGAGACGTTTTTGACTTTTTCTTAAGTGAAATTATTTTTTAAATTATAAACCATACATACGTGTAATACAACATATTAGGAAATACACAGTAACTTAAGGAGGAAAATGAAAGTTTTATTTATTCTATTTAGCAAGGATTCAGTGACTCAGAGCCGCAAGTGGGCAGATCGGACAAAGATGGGGCCAGAAGCCCTCGTGTGAAGTGCAGCTTCTCCCAGACTGCATTTTGCCATCATTCACATGTGTCTGTCGGCACACGTGAAGGGGCAGCAGGGCTTAAATCAGATAGCACAGATCTTCACTCTTCTATTTGGTGGGAGCTGGCACTAAACCAGTTACTGGACTCCCCTCGAACGAACATAAGTCACCTGGGAGACATGTTACGGATGGCGTTCCCTGGGCTCCACTCTCGGGGTCCTTAGGTCTGACCCAAAGGCCCGGATGTAGCACCCAGAGAACGGGGCCTGGGTTACAGGACTTGGGAGAGCAAAGTGCTTCTTTGGAGCCCGTCCAGAATCTCTTACGATTTCCTTTATGCTTCACAATTTTCCTCCGTTTCAAAGAACAGAAACAGGTGTATGGAATTGAAGAGACCAAAATAAATCCGTAAGCATGTACGGTAGGCCGTATGGAGGCCTTCAGATCGCCTGCTTTTCATAAGTCACTGTGGAAATGGAAGCGACTCAGATGGGTTTCTGTGTTGGCTTGGATGCTGCTTGAGACTAGCAGTGTAGAAGCAACTGTTCATCACGTTTTAACTAGCCAGGGTCTTTGTTCAGACTACACAGCATATGTGTCAAAGAACTGGAGAGCTCTGAAAGCTAGAAATTTGGGAGTGGCAGAGAATATCAGTTCTCAGGTGAGTGGGTGAACGCTGAGCACAGCGAGGGCAACTGGACTTTGTAGCAGCAGATTAATGGTCATCACAAAACAGACGAGACGACCAGCCTTCTCAGCAGGCTCCTGCCTCTGAGCTGAAGAGAAGCGAGGTGTTTTGTCCACCTTCAGTTCCTTGGCTTCTCTCCGTCCTTCTCCAAACCTCCCCTTACCCATCCTCTTCACTTTTCTTTCCTTGTCTAGACCAGCCCATTTACCTGTGTCCTTGGTGGCACGATGCCCCACGTGCCTTGGTGCTGTCGCTTGCTCTCCCTCCCATGCTTCTTTTTCCTTTTTTCCTGCCAATGTGTTCATTTCCTCTGTCCTAAAAGGCAGGAAGGCACTGACATTTGCTGATGCCTGGGTCCTGGGGTTAGGATGGACCCCATGGAGCAGAGAGGCACAGCCAGCCCCGCCCCCATCCACCACGTCCTCCACTCTGTGGAGTCCTCCTTTGGTTGCTAGCTTTCCCTAGAGAAGACCACCGTCCTCATTTCCATCATTTACCAGTGTCTACCAAATTTAAATCCTTTCTCCTGGGAGGATACTAGCTTACTGATGCCTCTCAAATACAGCAAACGTGGTGGAGGCTCTGTCTTGTTTTACAAGTGAAGAAGAGGATGGTGGGTGAGGCACTGCTGCAGAGCCCTGCCCTGTGCTCGGCCCCTTTGCAGGGCCCTGGGGGCCGGACTCACCAGCCTCCCTCCACAAACCGCCGCCTGGGCCTCCCCAGGCAAGCCTGCCCTTCTGCACGGCTGTTTCTGGTGCTGTCTGTGGGGGACACGCTGCCTGCCCACCCGCCTGCCCGCATTTAGAGATGTAAGCCATATGCCCCGCCCTCCATGAGTCATTGCCAGATCTCCCTTCACAACAGTGTCGGTAACCTCTTCTTTGTAATTCCAACGCATACGGTTTGTTGTGGCGTGACACATCATGGTTTGCCCATCTGGACTCCCTGCGGTAGCATCATAGCTTCTTGTGAGTAGGGACCCACCTTTCTCTGTTGCCCCCACAGTGCCTTCCACACAGCAGACACTCGGGAATGCGTGGAGTGGAGGGGCGAAGCTCGGCTAGAACGCACTGAAGATGCAGAAACATGTGTGAGCACATGAGGGTGAAACGGCGCCCCTGCATTGTTTTCTCACAAATAACAGTGACTGGACTTCACTGTTCTTTTCCAAGATTGATCAAATCCTTTTTATAAAGTTTCTTAACACCTGCTCCTTTCCTGTTTTTTTGCAGGTATATGTCATCCCGTAGTTCACAGAGTTTCACTGTAAATACTATGTTTATTGCATTATGTCCTGTTTTTTATGGACTTATATTTTAAGCATAGTTAGGAGATTGAAAGATGTGATTATTTTGGCCGTCCTTATAATGGGTGCCTTTTCCCCAATAACAATCAGTGGGCATTTTCTAGTCTAATTTCTGTGGCTGTTCAAAGGTACGTTCTCCTTGTCAGCATGTGTGCACATTAAGTGACTGAGTAATTTGAAGTGCTTAGTTTTATTTTTCAAACCAAAAGGTTAATCTGCAAAGTGACCACACTTGGAGAAGTTAGCGTGATAATAGGAGTGTGGCTGGGAAAGTGCCCGGACACACTGGTCTGCCCACCACACTCAGGAATTGTCCGGCCACTGATCAGAAGGGGCCTGTCACCACCTGCTTCTGATTGTGGGCCGCACCTCCTGCATGGTTGACGTGAGTGCGCCTGTTGGGGTGTGTTTGTGTGTGAGGAGCGAGGGAGGGGTACCTACACATGAAAAGCAGAGGACGGCTCTGCCCGCCTGGACCAGCAAGGCTGTAAATGGGCACGAGGAGGCTGGACTGACCCTGAACCTGAGATCACAGCTGGAAGTTGCCTTCCAGATCTCGGAGGACTGTTCTTCATGTGCTTCCACCTTGCAGATGCCCCTCTATTTGTTTTCTTTTTAAATAAAGGGCTAGTTTAAAAAGAAATCTCCACATTGGTCAGTGATCACTCCAGGATGGGCAATTCTCTCACTTTTCCTCCAAACTAAGTTTACGACTTGTGTGGAACAGGAAGCAGGCACAGTGGACGTGGGTGGGGTCTGGATGTGTCAGTATGTGTTTGACAGGTTCCGTGGGAGAGCCCCCTCCTTCCGCCAGGCCCCCCTCCCTCTCCTGACCCCTCAGGCCACTCTCATCGCAGCTGTGCCTGTGTGTCTAGTCCCCACTGTCCACCAGACAGGAAGAAGCTATGCGCGGGCAGAAGCCAGCGCTGTCTCCTGCACTTGTTTCCAGTTCCTGGCACGGCGTGTCACTCAAGGGGGCCCTCCATGAATATTTGTTGACTGAGTGGGTGGATGACTGACTGAATGAATGAATGCTACAAAGCAACTCAAGAGCAATTTAATATAGTATAAAATCAAGTGCTAGGTGGTATTTTGCAGACTGTTAGAAATTCGGAGGTCACTGGAGGTCATACAAAGGTTTGAAGGAAGAGGGACCCTAAACTGCCCGAGGGTTTGGCTGTGAATCAGTGAAGGGGGGTAGGTTATTCTACTTTGGAAAATAATACCAATGGTAGTTGTGAAAATTGGGGGAAAATATTTTCTACATCAGGTTTTTTCACGGATAAATAAGATTACTTCCAGATTTTGCAACTGTTTTTTAGAACTTAAAGGACGAATAGAAAAAACAGTGGTCATTTTGCTGAATATAGAGTCTTAATTGACAAAGCTAATGATCTAGGAAAACCTATGTTGGAAATGTCACTTTATTGTATGTGTCTGGAAGTGCAGATGGGGAAACAGATTTTTTCTTTTTGCAGTAGATTCATTAAGTGTTTAGGAAGGGGTTCTCTTCTACACCACCTTCCCCAGCCTGAGTAGTTGGAGACTAAATCTAAACTCCATTTGTCTCATGTCTCTTACGAAAGAGCCGGCAGCTGTCCTTTACTGACAGACTCACGTCCTCCTCACCGCCCTCTTTCCCCGCTTCTGCTCCTGGGCTCAGGAGCGTCGGCAGGAGTGGCCGGGTGACCGTTAACTCCAAGAGGAGGCAGACCTCAGCCTGGCCCCAGAGATGCATCGTCACGTCCTGACCTCTGGCTCATCCCCCGCGATTTGTTTCGTCTCTTCAGCACTGAGCCCCCCAGGCTCCCCGATTCCTCCTTCCCTGAGAAAACTGAGACCATGTGACCGGAACGTCTGTCCCTGTTGTCTCCATCGCAGGGCTTCTTGTGTCTTCACCTCCCTTAGTTCCTTTGAGAAAGAACCTTCCCTGGGAGCTCAGGCGAGCCCCGCGGCCGGCCGTCAGGGGCCCTGACATTGCTACGTGTGCTTTCTTCATTTCCCTGCATTTTCAGCCTTTCCTTCTGTCCTAGCTTTAGCTCCTTGGTTTACAGGACGTCCCTATGTCTTTGAGCTAATGTCCTGTCCATCTTATGTCTTTAACCACGATTACCAAGACTATTCCTCTCTCAGCCTGGGCCCCCACCACTGCCCTGCCAGTGACAAACCTTCTATGGGTCTGGGGCCGCTCTTCACCAGTTCCGTTGGCTGTTCCCTGTGCCCAGCCACCTCGCCCTCCCTGACATTCATTCACACTTACCCTTCCAGCACATTCTTCCCCAGCCTTCTCCCACACTGCCTTTCCTGTCCCCTGAATGTAACTGTCACCCAAGTGTCAAGACTCTGGTTTAGGAGTTAGACCTGGTTTTTAACCTAGTTCTGAAGTCTTTTCTCATCTATGACTATAATCTACAGTCTTCTAATATCAAAATATGACTTAAGTCGATGTATTGGATTTCTTGCTTTCTGTTCCCAGTGAACAATTTAATAATGATCTGTTTTATAGGTAGTGCTTAAAAGATATGCACTGATTAAACTGTTCTTTCATTGACAGTTTGTTTCCAGATATTGACTGCTCCAACAAAATGGTATTATTCTTAGAATGTGAGGTAGTATTTCCTCTGATAAAAATGAGAGTGAAATCCATTTCATAACTATTGATCAGTGAAGGATTTAATTAAGAAAATACAAGGCAAAGAATAATTTTTATGGAAAAGGAAGTAGTCAGATTCATATTTTCTGACTTGACTGCTTGGCCATCACTTGCTTGTTCTCATTAGATGGAAGCCAGGTAAAGCTCGGTGCGAGCCCCGCACAGGTAAAGCTTGGTACGAGCCCCGCACAGGTAAAGCTCGGTGCGAGCCCCGCACAGGTAAAGCTTGGTACGAGCCCCGCACAGGTAAAGCTCGGTGCGAGCCCCGCACAGGTAAAGCTCGGTGCGAGCCCCGCACAGGTAAAGCTCGGTGCGAGCTCTGCACAATTTGCCCCTCCCTTTCCTTCTGAGTTTCAAGGTATAATCTACCCTTAAAAACACTTCACAGAAGAACTTTTCTTTATGACTTCTTTTTTATCTTTTCCTAAGAAATTTTATGCTAATAGGGGAAATAGACAATAAAGATAGATGCCATTTTAGTGCCTGCTTTTATTTATTTCTTATTTTTATTTTTTGGGGGATAGAAGTGCTTGGAAGAGTTCTGGTACCTATTTTGGACTCTTAGTGAAATGAGAGAGGGAATTTTTTCATCAACTGAAGATGAATATAAAATAATTTTGCTTAAGGAAGAAGAAAGCGCTCGGCTACTACTACCCAAAGGCATGGACTTTTTAAATTGCATTTGGGAAGTCAAGGGGCTGTCTGGACTCGCTGTGATACCATTCAATTTTTACTCTAATAAATACAACCCTGCAGTTCAGAACATTGCAGTTTTCATGGGGGTATTTTTGCCAGTAAGGTTAAAATATTGGTTTTATTTATTAAATCTCAGGATAATACATTTGAAATTTCCCTTTCCAGGCAATACAGAAAAGGTTTGGACTTTTCCGAGCCATAGCCCTTTATCAGTGACTTCATATTACAACCAGAGAAGTGTTGTCACCTCTTGTTCAGTGGAATCTTTAGGTGATGATGTTTCCTCGGTCGTTGGGACATTCATAATTCTGCTCGAGTGACAGTGACCAGAGAAATAGTATTGGGTATTTTCTCTTTGATTGGTACGTTTCGAGCACAGGGTAAACTGGGGAAGTGGAGAAAATGAAGGAGTTTGAAAAGTGTGCTGAGACGGAGACGGGCCAGCACTCTCACGACTGGCTGTGTCCCGACTCTGCTGACAGACTGCAGGGGCCGTGGAGATGCCCACTGAACCTGGAGCCGTGTTCTCAGCCACGCACCCTCCCCCACCTCCCTGTGACCTGCAGCCGGAAGTGGGGCAGCAGGGACCTTTACCCGAGATTCTATCCCCGGGGTTTTCCACAGTCAACTCAGGGCAGCTGGTTACAAACTAGCAGACTGATGTATTGATTCATATGATGTGCCTGAAAACGTGGGCGCTCAGGAGGCTCACGCCACCGTATGAGGCCTCCCAAACCATTAGGGTTGACGTATTACTACATCAGAGCTTGGTCTGTCTTTACCAGAATCCCAAGTCTGACATCCACGGGTTCTGGGGTTCTGTGGTGCTCCCCTAGAGTTCATTTCCCACTAGCCATTCACAGACTCCCTCAACTTCCTTCAGGCTTAAAGGCACAGCATTTACAAGGCCAAGGTTCATTTCCCTAACAACACGACAACTAGGAGAGCTGCAAGTAGCCAAAACGATGTGAGAACTTGGAGATAATGCTGGTTTAATGATTGATAAAGCTGTGGGGTGTCTTAGAGACTGTTCAGAGTTATCATGAAAATGATAGGAATTCCAGATAATAGAATATTGGAAGTTGTTGGCACACCATGGTGGCATAAGTCTAGTGAAGAAAATACCAGAAAGTAAATTCCAAATGTGACTCCTGTGCTTTAAAACATAAGGAAGGAAAGGAGTGAGTCTATATCTCTGTGTATTTGGTACGTATGTGTTTTCTGGGACCAGGGTTCTCCACGGCCAGAATGAAGGGAACTGGGTCAGGTGAGCTCCAGTTACCATCCCGGTCTGAGGTTTATGACTGTAGATAGTGATTTTTAACTGAATGTGGTACCCTTCCTGGTGGTTGGGGGAATAATAGAGTCACAGTCTTAGCTTTGCTAATGTTGGCTACCTCTCAGCTTTATAATTCCCTTTCCGATAGCTCTATTTCTAGAACTTCACTAAGAAACAATGTATTTACCGTATCAGAACTATGCTTTATTTGCAATCCTTTTTGCTTTAAACTTCAGAGATCTTTTGCTTAGGTCGTTGTCCCAGCCCCGTCATTTATTAACTGGGTAACCTTGGACATGCTATAAACTTCTCTGTCCTTGTATCCTCATCAGTAGAATGGGGCTAGTAGTGCTTGTTTCACAGGAACCAGGATGATTAAATTACACAATACACATAAAGCTCTCAGAAGAGTTCCTTGCACAGAATGCTAGGCAGATAACGATTGCTAATATCTACCCCCTTCCTCTTCCTCTCTCAGTTTCTTTCTCTTTCACTCTTTCTCCCTGGGAGATCCAGAGAGCTTTCCTGTGTATCAAACCCTGGCAATTCCTTTTCGGGGACAAGGGTTTATGTTCATGTTCTGAGTGTCGGTCACCCCCTCAAGGAAATGGGTGTCATAATGGTGGTCATAGTGCTTTCCTCTTATAAATGCCTGGTGACTCTGAGCGTGCCAGCCTGCTTCATTTAACCAGAGCCAAAGTCCTTGAAGTCTAAAATAGCTGAAGTGAAAAGTAAAATACTACGACGCTGATAATAAATAATCCTTGCCTGACTTTTTGATGCAAGTATGTTCTTGTAAAACAGTAACTGCCTTTACCATTCTGCGTATTTCTAGTTTCTCTGATAAGCTTAGGGGTTGCAAGAGTATGTACCTTATGGATAAGCATCGAGCACTTGGTGGAGCCGTTGTCTTTGCAGACCAGAGAAGAGCTTTGATCATGGTTTGGGGTCCTTACATGACTCAGATTGGGATATTTTGGGCCGGGGAGAGTCAAAAGGCAAAGAAAGGGTTTAACACGTTGCGTACGGATTACGAGAATCTTCGTTTTTTTCTGAGCCATGTGTTAAGGACGGATAACGAGAATTCTCGTTTTTACTGCTGACTCTTTTTACTTTGCACATTTTATTGAATTATTTGTGTTTCGTTAATAACAAAGGAAGCTGCTTTCTGCAGTATCACACCAAGAGGGATTACTAACATCATAGGTGAGTAAATCTTTTCGTCCACCTGTCACATGGTACCTAGCAGCGTGCCTTCCACTTCAGAGACAGTACATAAAACATCTGCTGGATGCATGCATTTCTAGTCCTAACCTATTGTTGACTTTTTTCTGAGTCAGTAAATATTTGTTAAGTGAATAAATGATTGACCGTTAAAGTGTTGATTGATTGTGACTCAGTTTGGTTCAGAGCTGATGGACATCTTCAGGGTGTGCAAATAGTAACCCGTCAAGTTCTGAAACACGCATGTTTTTTGCAGTGTTTCAACCAATTTCAATTGAATTTAAACTGGATGTAGGTTATAGATGTCATTGTCTTCAATGAAAACAATTCTTCCATCTTGAAGTAATTTTATAAATTTATTGAACAATGTTGATATTCCTCCACTAATCTCATTTTCTTAATTTCAATTTTTTTATTATAAGGTAACACATTTGTTATAGAAAAATTAAATATATATAAGAGAGAAGCAAACAATTTAAATTTAATGTGTATTGATATATTTATTTGATCGTATTGAGTGAATTCAAAGAACTTTATGATGAAAAATTCCCTGAAGGGTTGGATGTAATCTGTGTTTAAAAATAAAAGTCTTAAAAATTGATTTTTTTCCCTCAAGAGCCAACATGAACCATGCGTTGATTCTGATTTATGGTCATCAGAACTAAATTCTAGATTCAGTAGATACTTTGCAATTTGTCATTATGTTAAACTGTTATACCCACTTAGAAAGTGCAATAAGTGGAAGGATTGGTCAGCCTAGAAGTGTGCCGCCTTACACGCTGCTTCTAGTGAGCCTTCATTGGGAAGGGGGGACCTCAGTGTTTTTCCTTCTGCCCCCCTTTACTTTGCCTTCCCTCTAGTCTACCTACCATCTTTTGCTGTCCTGTCAGTACTCTGCTGTCTTCCCTTCGTTTCCTGTCTCCCACTTCTCCTTCAGTCATCTTCTTTCAGGGGAAATCCCTCTTTCCTTCTGATCTGCCTCTGGCCCCTTGTCCTCTATGGTTGGTGCAAGCCAGGCCTCCAGCGTGGGTCCACGGAATCACCAGGGGCCTCTCCCTTCCCCCCAGTCAGCCGGTGATCTAACGTTTGCTGAGACTCTGGACCCACACCGGGCTTAGCGGGGGTGCCACAGGGCTATCCTGCGGAGGGAGACATTTCAGATGGCATTCAAAGCACCAAAGATCTCCTGGTTATGTGGGCTGGGGTCACATGTCCACAACTTGTACCTGCCAAAACTTATATCTACCCAAAAAAGGTCAAGTCTGAGGTTCTGTAACTGATTTTAGCCTTGTAGAAGTAAGAAATGGAACCATTGCCAGGGTTAGGTGTATCCACAGCTAGTTAACGCGACTGTCCCTATTGATATATGCTTTAAGAAGTAAAGCCAAATATAATCGTAGACATATTTTAGTTAAAAAATTTTAATTGCATACTATTAAATGTTTTTTTAATCAGAACAAACTGGGTGCAACTTCTAAATTACATTTTGTGATTCCTGATACTATAAAGCTGTTAATAAGACACTGAACTACTATATGTATTTTTGAAATTAATAGTTGATTATATACTCTAGCAGGCTATAAATTCTTTATAATACAGTATTTAGGAGTCATTTTTATGAACTGAACCACTTTTCTTAGTATATTTAAATGCCTCGTTGAAGACGATAATTAAATGTATTCACTTTGGTTTCCTTATAAGACGGGCTGGGTAGAGATGAGTGTTCTTGAAAAGCACAGATCTGATTTTGAGAAGTGTTTGTTTCTTAAGGGCTGTTTGTGCATTCTAATCCTCTTTTATTTTTTTCTCCTTAGAGAATTTTGAATCTTTCTTTTGGTTAAATGTGTTTCTTTTGAGAATTGTTTTAGGAAATACCTCTTCATATATATGGGCACATTTATCTTTATTATTTAAAAAATGCTTTTTGTTAGATGTTAAAGAAAAAAACCACTTTATCTCAAATGTATCTTGTTCCTATACAGAACTGGTAATGTTTCAAAGCTGTTTCACATACTAAAGGTTTCTGAATTAGGAATTCACGTAATAACAAATTCTGCTTATTTTGGTTCCCACAAAGGTTTGTTGTTGGAGCTTAAAATAAGACTGCAGCTGATTCACGTGACACATATTAACTGTTTATTTAGTTTAAGTACATGTCTGTATCTCTCATTTCTGATCAACCTGAAGAATTTGCATGCTGTGCAGCAGCCATCTTCTTTTATACTTTATTAAATATCTGTCAATTATAAATATCAAGGTTTTACATTAATGTCAAGATAGTACATCAAAAATTCATGGAATATGTGACTTTTTCCAAGGGTATTTAATACTTAATGCATTTGTGTCATTTTTCTTTCCAGAGATATTGACAGGTTTTATTAAGTGTTTGTTAGGGAGATTTCATTTTTATCAAGGGACTATAAAGAGAAGCTGCATGCTAAATCAATTTTTTAAAGCCAGAATATTGTTCATTTTTTCATCTTCAAACTCTTGTAATCCATAGGTTTTATGTAAATTTCTTCTTGGTTTATTTTTGTTTTATGTGAGTGATAGTCCAAGACAGAACTTTAATAAGGATCAAATATGCTGACTGTAGTGCTTTTTAATTTCCTTAAGCATAGCTACTAGACCCAGGCAATATGGTAAATTCTTCAAAATGTCATACTTACATATTTAGCAATATTACTTCTTTTTATTGAAGCCAAACAAATGATTTTAGATATTAATCTTTCCCAAACGTAGTGATTATTTTGTACTAGGTACGATATTACTGAGCCTCATCTGGAATCTCTCCTGGAGGAGGGAGTGAAGAGTGCCGGGCTTGGCGGAGGAAAACGAGCTCCTCGTTTAAAAGCGAGCTCCTCCGGGCTTCAGGTCTGATTATGAGCTGCGGCAGTTGTTCATTTTTCCAGCTTCAAATGTTTATAATGCTCAAGAAAGGGAAAATAGCAGCCACTTAAAAAATGTGCAGAAAAGCTGTGGCTGGTTTCCGAACCCGTATTTAAGGGGACCGACGCAGTGACCTGCTCCTGTTGGGTGCCCGGGAGACCCTGTCACTGTCTGTCACTGTCGTCTCTCTGACATGAACCCCTCACCCAGCTTATGTGTATCTGCAGCTATCACAGTTAAAACGAACTGGCCACAAAGTGTGAGTTTTCTGGTTTAATTTGCAATTTTATTTTTAAAGTACAGGTCAGTCATGTGTGTTCTAGTCATGATAAACAAAACCCCTACAGGATTTTGCTCTGTGAAGTGAGGCACGTTCAGTTAGCCTCCCTATAAAGTATGAGCTTAAAGGCTGTCACCTGAAAACATTTTCGTAACTTTCAGGTAACTTCAGGTTAATATTACATTTTTTACAAGATGTATTTTTAAACCTTAACTTGGTTTTCAACAGAGAAAGTCTTGGTATTTAAACCAAAAAATCATTCTGTTAAGCGTGGGTTTTTTTTTGTTGTTTTTTTTTAATCACTCTGTCCAAAGCTTGAAGAGTGTTTGGAATACACATTTTTCTTACTCTTGTTCATTTTTTCAGGATATCTGAAAATATTTTTTTTCCAAGTTAAATGTTTTTCACATGCAAATCATTTTCAATCTTTGAATGTTTCAAAATCCTTGTAAAACTATTATAATTTCAAGAGGTGGGGTAGATATTTTAGAAACCAGATTTTGCTTGAGTAAAGCTGAAGCAGTAACCATTCTAGCTAAACCCAGTCTTGGTTTATGATAAGTTGCTGTGAAGGCCTTCCTTGCCCTGGGAAAGAATTCAAGAACTCTGCGCCTGTAACCTATCTACCATGACACCAGTAGGTGGCGGTAGTGTCACAGTAGTGAGAGCTCTGTTGAAATGGCAGTTATTTGCCATTCCCCATAGTGTCACATTTTGCTTCAGTATAACTGTTAAGTGCATGCGTCTGTGGCAGAATTGCTTTCAGATCAGAATTACGTGCATTAGGCACACCCTATTTTTTTAAGCAGATAAGAACAACTATTTCTAACAGATTCTGCATATATTACATAACCCTATAACCAAAATGATCTTAATCTTAAGAAAGCATTTGTGCATTTTTTCTTGAGCTTTCTTTACAACTTCATCAGGACTGTGAGCATGAAGTTATGTTTTCGGTAAGAAATGTATACAAGTAGTAGGAAGAGAAACACTTCAGAGAGAAGTTTTCATCTTTTTAGTCCTTGAGGGGGTCGCTGTTGTTTGAATCTTTCTGTCGTGTCCAAAGCCCTTTGAAGATCTTTTGAGTGTTGGAAGATTCTTCCTTGAGTCATTTTAGCATTCAGCATTCCAATTTCGAGAATTCTCATCTTTTCTGCTATTCAATAAGTCAAGCTTTTGGGCTGAGGGGCGTGGATCAGATTTTGAATACTTCGGGGATTTCTCATTGGAATTTACCAGCTTTCAAAATACTATAGTGCATTCCACAGTTTAAATGCATGAAAGTATTTTAAAGTAACAAAAACAACAATGCTCACTCACCTCCTAGAGTTTGAGAAAAGGTGGGATGTGAATACTCCCAAGTACCATTAGATGTGAAGTTTCATTTAATTGTAAGTGAAAGGAAATTTTAGCAACAGAACGCTGAAGTTTTTCTGTGGTACTTTTTACCATAAAAGCAGTTTTAGGTAGAGGGACGGTTCTTATCTGCTGAATTTGTACTTTTTTGAGGAAAAACCTGAATACTGGTGTGGTTAGGTTTCTTAATTCAGTGGAAAGCATTTCAAAGCGCTCAGGACACAGCCGAGCATTTCATTTGTTACAAAGAAGAGACAGTCAGTGGCCCCAGTGTCTTGGATTCTCGCGTCTGACCGTGGTATCAATTTTTTTTTTTTAACCCCAAAGATAGGATTTCCTGATATTCCTGTAGCAGCTAGAAAACGCCCCAGGGCAATATGATGTTTTATATGTTGACTTTAAAAACGTCGTCTTTAATTTCATTTCGATTATCACAACAGTTAAAAATTAACGTGACTATATTTTTATATGTTGACTTCTTCCAAAGGGTTAAAACTGGGCGAGGATTCGAGGGGAGAAGCGGGCACCTGGGAGCTAGCACCCAATTGGCAGCCTTTTGTAGTATATAATTTGCCTAAAATTGCGCACTGAGCACAAGCTTTTGTTTTCTAATTGATTTACGGTTTGAGCCACTTTTACCTCATCCCCTACTGTCCTGCACACGGTGCCAGCGAGTACATTACAGTGAGCGATGATAAATTACTGTGCACTTGTGATGCTAATGCGTCAAGAGTAAAAACTGCACACTACGTGGGGCTTCATGCGTTAGCCGCGCGCAGACACAGGACAGCAGAATTTCATTTGTAGCTCAGGAATAACCATTTGTTCATTTGATCGCTTACTGCAATCTGTCTATCAGACTGTAATTGAAACTGAAGATTAAAATTATACTGTTACAGCTTTTAATTTCTTAATTGAGACAAAGTTTTTAAGTGCTTGAAAGGTCTAAGGTGTGGGCAGCGGGGGGAGTGTTGTGAAGACAGACTATGAAATGTATAAAATTTTCTCATAAGTGTGAAGTTTTGGATATTTTTACCAAACGTTCTTTTGTCCAGAAAAAAAGGAGTAGTAACATTTAAGTATGCTGATCTCTGTTTTAAATGTTTGTAAAATTTATTTTGTAATTTCACAAAACTGTATTTTTCCTGATTTTTTTTGGTCTTGGAGCCACACTTAACCATGTGTGTGATTCATTTACACGTACCAAGTTGATTCCCATCCAAATGATGTAAGTCAAAGATAAGTGAAAGAACTTTCCATTTATTAGAGTGCCGTTAATTGTCCCTTTTATTGATATCAGAAGAGGTTTGAAATCTATGCGTAAGGGATATGCAGCACGTGACGGCAGAAGACACAAAGGGAGCCCGCGTGGACACCTGACTTGGGGGGTCCTGGGTTTCTGTGCAGGGGGCGTGCCTACCTTTTGTGAAGTCAGTCTACCTTAAATTTTATGTTTGTGCCGTGTCTGTGGGTTCTAGTATCGAAATAGGAAGCCGCAGATTTATGGCGGCTGCTGGGCACAACAAATTAAGCTGACAGTGATGTATGAGCGCGTAACAGCACGCTGATCCCTCAGTAGCGCTGCTGGACGCCTCCTGCTGCACTTGGCTCTTGTTAGGATCTGTTAGGCAGCTAGATAATGAAATTCTGCTGACTGACTTCTGTTTTCCCTTTTTCTCTCTTCACCTCTGCTTTCTAAAACTTGTAATTCCCAGACTCATCCTCATGCCAACAAACTGCCCTTGAAGGATTCTTTCACTTATGAGGACTACAGGTTGGTTGTGTGTGTGTGTGTGTGTGTGTGTGTGTGTGTGTTAGGGGTGGTTCCTAAGTGAATTTGGGATCTTGGAAGTGCAACATGCTTCAGGAAGAAGTGACCTGTGTGACCATGTAAAGCCTCAAGACGGAGTTAGTCTTTCAGAAGTTACAATGGACAGCTGGGATAAGTGTCAGCATTTTAACGGCCCTGTGGAAACTGCCATTAACCTGTAATGGTAGGGGATTAGATGAGGCAGCCAGCTGATACTGGAGAGGAACCTCCTTGTGGGGTGATTGTGAGGGTTTTTTTTTTTCTTTTTAAATTAGACAATTTTAGTGTTAAGTGGGACTTCTTTTTGAACAAAAAGACTTAATTCACTGCACAGCATAATAAAAAATAGCACTCCACATTTTGTAGAGTTCTTAGAGGATTTCTGATCAGAAAGGAGTTATGTTATTTGTACCTTGAAAGGGGCAGAGTCAGCTTATGGGTAAAAGAGGGTGGGGTTGGCTTGGAGGAGGGAGGGTCTGTGCCCAAGGAAGACCCTGGGGGGCCCTCCTGCCAGGTCTCTTCCTGGGAATAGCCTCCTTAGTGGCTCCTACTGGATGCCTTCTGGCTCCCTTTTCCTTTCATTTCCCCCTTCCTCCTCTCAAGTCTAGATTTAATTTTAAATGATGGTGAGGAAGCCCAGCCATCACTGTTAGTACTTAGGAAAAGGTTTTGAAAATTCGTGAGCAGTCAGGCAAACCTCAGGTTCTGGTTGAGTTATTACAGCCATGGGCTTTTACGTGTTCCGAGTGTAATTCACCTCTTCTCTGGTTGTTCCAGGTGGGCAGTCTCCTCTGTTATGACACGACAAAACCAAATTCCCACGGAGGACGGTTCCCGAGTGACTCTGGCGCTGATTCCCTTATGGGACATGTGCAATCACACCAACGGCCTGGTAACGACCTCCTGTGTGTGTTGTGTTTAATCAGGGAGGCTGTTGTGGTTAAGCTTGAAAGTGGACATTCCACCTACAAACCATTTTCTCTGCCGACTGCCTCCTCCAAAGGGAACAAACACCCCTCCCGCCGCCCACAAATAGAGGCTGGTATTTTTCTCTCCCTGTGTTTACTTAATCCTGAAAACCGGGAACTTGAATCTTACATCACTTTCAAAAACCACAGTGAACTGCATTTATTTGCTAAACCATAATTCCAGCCTAAACATTCATTTTCTTATCTTATTGAACCACAGACTAAACCAAACTTTCGTTTTTCTTATTCTTGTGAAAATACGTTTTATTGAAAAAACCTTTCTTCTTTCTCATTTTTCCTCGTGTGTTCCGTGTTTTCTTCCTTTGCTGACTGTATTTCCGGTTACACACGGTTCTCGGATTCCTTCCCGGCCCCCCTCTCTCTACCTGACATGCTGACACATCTTGGCCCGTTTACTAACCTGCTTTTGTTCAGGAGCGTCCCGGACTCCTGGTGTTGGGGTGGGAGGACGGTGCACTTGGGCTTTCCGCCCTTGGCCTGGAGTGCAGGACTTAGCTGGTAGCGTGAGATGTGGGAAGCGCTGGTGGGGAGACATTAAGAAAATAGGGAAATTTTGTGGTGATCGTTAAATACCCTGTGATGCCGAAAAGGAGGAAGCCTGCAGCATTCTTTGGATTCCAAGCAACAAAGGAGGTTGCCAGCTCTCTGCTGAGGTGGTTGTCTGAGGACCATCTCCTGATAGTCGCAGTAGATCAAAGTATGACCAACTTCACAATAGTTTGAATTTTTAAACATTATACTGGTATACTGGTTTGGTTAATTTTTTTTTGTTGTTCATCTTTTCTCAGTGTTAGCTTTCTTTGTTATTATTAGCAGTATTATAAATAGACTGAGAAAATGCTGTAAATGAGTGTTTCACGACTAATTCTACAAAGTGGCCAGCACACATGTAATGTATGCCAAACTCTTAAGATAGAATACCCTGGCGCTCATTTGGAACGGTCTAGCAACAAGTACACTATTAAATTGTAGAGAAAGACTAGTTCCACTTTTACAATTATATTTTAGCCTTAATTTAATATGCTTCATTTAATTAGCCATTTTAAGGAATAGTACCATATTTTACCATTTATTTTCATTAGTGAATAAAATTTTACATTCTTTCCTCTTTATTTTTTTCCTTCAGAGCTATTTTAAGCTGATCATAAGGTTGAACTTAAAAAATTTTTCAAACAGCTTTTAATATTTGACTATAGTATTTTTCTTTTTTTTGGATTAGATCATTGGTTCCCAAACTTGATAGATCCTTGGGATTTATTTTTTTATTTCTAAAGTTTAACAAGTACATACTTTACTGTAAACACACAAAACCAATTAAACAACACAGAAGCCTCTGCGGAGTTTCCTCCCCCCAGCCACAGGGTCCCTGCCTCCCAGGTTGACGGTTTTGGTTTCTTGCAAACCTCTCCCACCCTTTGCTGTGCATTTGAACCTTCACCTTCACACACACACACACACACACTGGTTTTTGTGTTGCTTTCATGTAAATGGAATTCAATGATTTTCTAATACTGTTCATAAAGTCTTTAACTTCCACAGGCCTGGCAAAACCTCTCTAACCTTTAGAAGGTTTATACAAGATGTTAGTACTTTCCTTATAGTGGTTGTTTTCCCTGCATAGTTAATGCAACCCCTTTGGGGAACTGTTTCCCCTTGTAATTACAGGACTTCATGGGAAATTTTGCCTGGTAGAATTTAAGAATCTATTTTAACACTATGAAGTTGTATATTATATGTATTAACAGTTAATCTCTTTTTTAAAATAAGGTACTTGAAGTTAAAGCTCAGCTTTTCAGACAGATTTTCTTTTGTGAGTGTGTCTATCCTGACAATTGTTGTCTGTCTATTCTGACTGTCACTGAGAGAGTAGATAGAAATTTGTAACCCAGCAACGCCGTGTGCTTCGAACAATGTCTCGAAAACCTGGTTATGGGAGTAGAATGGAAGAATCAAGTCTGTGGCAGTAATTTCAAACCAGTAGCAGCGAGAAGAAGCAGAAGGAAATAAGAGGCTAGATGAATCCCTGGGCCAGAGAGTCTGGTGAACGTGAACTGATTTCCAGGCCACGTGGAAAAACAAATTTAGACAAGTTTATACGACATAGTACTAAGCTGTAAGAAATAATATGTCTTTAAGTTCTGCATGACTTGTTCAAAATTAACATAAGCAGCAGGTCTCCTTTCTTGAGGTGGTTCAGTTTGCACAGAGAAGGACACTTCTACGTAAGTAGTTTATAGGCCATTGTGTTCCAGTAGGTAAAGTGTGTTGGAATAATCGGCCCTGGTATTTGAATATGTGACTACAGTCAGGCGAAGGAGCATTGAAAAACTCACACAGAATTAAGGGAGGCTCTTTTTCAAGGTCTTTCTGAGTATTGAAAATTTAAAAACATTTAGATTGACATGAGGCTTTCAGTCTCCAAGTAAAAGCCCAGGTTTTTACAGTAGCAGACAAGACACCCGCCCAGCCTGTCCCCATTGCACAGACAGGCCTTGGCCCCTGAGGTTCCTCAGACACGAGCACAGCCCACTTCAGGGCCTTTGCACATGCTGTACCCTCTGCCTGAAACATTGTTCCTGGGATGACTTCAGGACGACTCAGACCTCTTCCAGTGAGGCCACCCTGAGCGCCCTGCGCAAAATCCACACCTCGCCTCCCATAAGCCGCCCTTCCTGTCCTGTTGTCTATCTCCTGTATTTCTACCTATTTACTTTTGTGTACTGGTGGCCCGCCCCCCCTTCCTGCCCGCTTCCCCTAACTTCTTTCTTGTCTCTTCACGCTCCTGTTGGGTCCCTGTGGAGCCACGCTGTGGAGCGTTGATGCGCAGTTCCTACTCCATACCTTATTATCAAGGTCATGTTTAGAGTCAGAAAAGTGATTTTTTTCTCAGTGTTGGGCAGGAACTTCATGGAGCTGATTTTATCAAGTGTTTAAGCTGTTCTGTGAGTGGAAGTGTACAAAATACCTGGCTTCTCATTGCTTTCAGCTTTCCCATTGGTCTTGCAGATCAGAAGTATGAAGGATTTCTAGATGTATGGTTAATAAAACGAACAGGCCAGTGTCATGTCAGGAGGCTGAAGGGAGGTCTGGCCCTCCTGGTAAACTGGACTTGCTCAAGAATTTGGAGCGGCACCGGAAGGTTTGAGACAGGAGGTCGACACTGTAATGTCGCCAGGGATGCAGGAGCCACAGTGCTGGGTTTGGGAGACCAGTTGGAAGCTTTTTGCAAATGCTAAGCTAGGCCAGAAAGAACGAAGCCCTCAGTCATGCCATGGAAAGACTGGGGAGGAAAGACCCCAAGGATGATTTAGAAGATAAAATGCCACCAGCTGAGGTGCAAAGAGTTTCTTTGTGACTCCTGTGCCATGACCTTGAGGTTGCCTGGTGCCCGCTAGGACAGGAGAGGTTAGGAGGTGATGTAGTTAGTGGATTTTTTGTATTTATTTGTAATGGGCTTAGAAACTCACAATACAGCTCTCAGAAAATGAATAGGATACAACTATTTTCCTTTGCTTATCTGAAAGTTTTAATTTCTCTAATTTCAGAGTAATATATGTACATAATTCAGGAACAGCTTTTCTTTTTCTGCGATTCTTTATCCAAAGGAAAACCCACTTCAGTTTCTTAAAGGCCAAACATTAGATAAAGACAATATTTGCAAGTCAATTAGAGTTCTCCAGGAGTCCTAAATCCGACTGTGGGGGGCAAATGCCACAGCTTTGCCTCATGGGGGGGCCTCAAAGGCACTAACTTTGTAATAAATGGTTTATGTTTGGCTGAGGCCAGCAAGTGATAATCTATACAATATATTTTCCTAAGAGTACGTCCTTTACTTCAGGTATGGAATCTTCCATAAGAATTTCTGGCGTAAATAGTATTAATTAAAATAACCAAGCATTTCTTCGCTCAGTTTTATAAAGTACGCACAATGCACCCTTCTAAGTACTTTGGGTAGCTTTTATTCTCTAATTGTCCAAAAACAAAAAGGCCTCCCGAGTGAGCGGCCCTGGACATGTTGGGCTTCTTGTCATCTCCAGATCACCACTGGGTACAACCTGGAAGACGACCGCTGCGAATGTGTCGCCCTGCAGGACTTCCAGGCTGGAGAGCAGGTGGGTTGCAGTGTCTGCTGGGGGCCGGCCTGGGGCCCCTGAGTTAATACCGTGCTGGTAATTTAAAAAGGCATTTAACTCGGCCAGAAAATCTTGGGGCTTATATTCAGGATGGTTTGGGAACACATCTTGAGACCTGAAGCTGCTATGCTTTGTGTTGGACCTTTGGATCCACAAAGAAAAAAGATTTAAGTGCAGCCATTTGCACCATTGAGCTAATATTTGTAATAACCTAAAATTTGTAACTGAAAATAAGCTTTGTTGTTCTAGCAGGAGAACAGATTTTTCAATTTTATAAACTGCACTGCTGTCATTTCTTTTTCTGTTGACTAGAACCTTCTTTATAAAGAAGCAGTTTATTTAAGTGGCAAAAACATAAGTGAATCGTAGCCGTAAGATCTATCTCCTTGTGCTTTCACTTTAATCTGAATTTTTAATCAAATAATTTGGGCAGGGGCAAGATTAAGCGATTCGGTAAGTTTGAAAACATGCACCTGTAAAGACCTGTATTCTGTCAGTCTTTTGACCGAGCAGATAATACACAATACCCAGAACTGACGTAGACCCCTGACGTTCCAAATGAGACAAAATGAAAAGTCTTAGTCTAACAAAGCACTGATCTCTTCCTGCAGACAAGTTCATACACCCTCCTGCTGGTTGCAGAGTTGCCATAGGATCTAGAAAGGAATTCCTCACAGACATTGCTTTAAACTCCTGCTCCAGAAGACTCTCTTATACTGAAAGGAGAGGAAGAACGTGCTGAATTTTAAAGGGCACAAGAAAAGCAATAGTCTTGCTGTCCCTCAAAAGGAAAGGCGGGAGGCCTGGGGACCCCGGGGAACCCCAGGATCCCGCGCCTTTGTGCACCAGGAAGGCCCATGTGGGCAGCAGAAGTGATGGTCCTTTTCACCATCTCAGATAGCTTGGAAAGTTGGGGAAATTGCACGCCTTGCTGAAACTTCACCCTCGCCACACATGATGTCCAGAGTAGGTGTGTGGTCACTTCAGAGCTGTGTTGTCACGTAAAGTATATGAGAACTGACCCTTTGTCCTGCTTTGTGTTAAGAATGGATGTTAAGTTTCTTTTATGTCCCTTTATTTTTTCTTCACTGCATCTCAGATTTACATTTTTTATGGCACTCGGTCCAATGCAGAGTTTGTGATCCACAGTGGTTTTTTCTTTGACAATAATTCACACGACAGAGTGAAAATAAAGCTTGGAGTGAGTAAAAGTGACAGGCTGTACGCTATGAAGGCCGAGGTCCTGGCCCGCGCAGGCATCCCCACGTAAGTACAACGGTCAGCTCTTTCCTGCCGTGCTTGAAACATTTCCAGTTGCATAATGTTTAATTGGTGTGTTAATAAAACTTCTCTACAGTGGTTTGTCTTAATCCCTTTATCCCTGTTACACAGCACATTTAAACCTTTGAGATGCGTGGTGATTGACCAGCGTTTTCAGATAAACATAATTGTGTTGCTGGGAGCCTTCACCATCCGTTCTAGGGGATGTGGCCTGAAATCCTCATTAAGTGAAATAAGTGCTTTGGTATCATTAATGTCTTTCACCTTGAAAAGGTTAATAACCTGGATCAATTTGTTTCATTTAATTCTTGGCCACCATTAGTTTCTGTAATGAAGTCATGATCCTCAGTGATTTCAAGAATTTCTGGTTAAATTCTTTAAGGTTTTCTTGCATGTGAGGTGCAAAATGATAAAGAAGACAAGAATTATGACTTATTGGTTCTACGGGGAATGGAGGAACCATTCTTAATGAAAATGGATTAGCCAGGCCTTTTTTGTATTGAACTTGTCAATATTTGATTAATGATTAAAATGTGAACTCGAATTATTGTGAACATTTTTTAAGGCCCACGGGCATGCTTCCTTCTCGTACCGTGTTGTGTGCAGCCGGAGATTAAGGCTGTTAGACTGTGAGAATTGCTGGCAGAGGTGGTTACTGCCATCCTGTCGGTCAGCCAGGCCTCCTGCGTGTTTCAATGACCCAAAACAATGCTTCCATGCTTGAGATGAGATGCTGGAGCGACTTGGGCCCACTCAGCGCTCCTTGGGGTCGGACGGGCTGTAGATTTAAGGGATGGATTTCACTTTGGAGCAAGTAAGTGACTCCAAGGTCACTAATCTCCTTCCTGCTTTTGTCAGTTCCAGTGTCTTCGCCTTGCATTTTACGGAGCCGCCCATCTCTGCCCAGCTCCTGGCTTTTCTCCGAGTATTCTGCATGACCGAAGGTAAATCATTTCAGGGGAAAAAAAAGATGTTCATTTTTTTTAAATTCAGGAAACTGGAAAGCATCGGGATTCAGATTAAAGATAAAATTGCTGGAAACCAAAGTACCTTTTGGGGGAGGACGTAAGATGGTGGTATTGGAGAAAGAAAAAAATTGATCTAGCTTACCCTAGAAATGTTTTATTAAATCCTCAGTGTGTTATCAGTATTTATTTGTAATAAACAATTGTCTATTGCATTGGAAGAAAACTGAAAACATCTTGGATTATCTAAGTGTATCACAATTCTACATTTGGAGATGGAAGTTTTTAATGTGCTTATTGCCGAAGTCTGACAGAGCCTAATTTCACTCACAGTGTACTAATATCTTTAACATGCCTGGAGAAGTTAATGATCAGCTGACCCTGAAGTGACATGGCCCGCAGTGGCGTGCATGGGCCACAGGACTTCATTTGTTAGCCAACTGTGTTCTGAATCTGAAGTTGCCAGCTGGCCCCTTAATGTCAGGCGTCCTGTTAGAGTAAATAACACTGCAAACAGAGTCTGTGTAAGTCCCAAAATGTTCCTGTCTCCAGCCTCTCTTTTCAGGCACAGAAAGAGTTAAACATATGTATGGAGCACTGACTTTTATGTTTGCTTAAGACAAGGCATTTGGGGTTTCTTCCTGAGGTTTACCTGTTGTGACTGTGTTTTCATTTTTCATCTGAAACTGCTGCTCCTCATCCTCGGTGCTGAGGTTTCATTGTGTGAGTGTGTGTGTCTGTGCACGTGTGTTTGCTGTTGTCAACTACCTTAAATCCTGTGCAGAACAGAAAGGGTAGGAGTGAGTGGAGTGTGAGTGAGACAGAGAGAGAGAGAGAGAGAGAGAGAGAGTGAGTGACCGCCTCCCTGAACAGACCAGACGAGTCACTGTCCTCCCGAAGCTGCGGCCCGAGCGCTGGGGAAGGGCAGTTCGGGCCGCAGCAGTAAACCATGGCCCATGGAGGGGAGTCTGCTGGGCTCTGCGGTCCTCAGCTCCCTGACCTTATGTCTGGATCCAGGACAAGTGCTGCCCAGGTCCAAGGTCTTCATCAGGAAGGAGGAAGAAGAAACTTAGTCCCAAAACACAGGGAGGCAGTTTAGACACCAACTGCAGAACCCGCCGAGTGCAAGATGGTACTTGTCCCTCAGAAGCAGCCATATTGCTGCAGCCTCACCGTCCCTCAGGTGAGAGCTTTTGGTGACCTGGTCCTTTGGTAGCTCATCAATTCCATTTAACAAACAAGAGTTCCTTTTCTTGCATGTAATATAGGGATACAGAATTGAATGTCACAGTTCCTCTGCTGAAGGGATTTATAATGAAGGGATGATGGTGACGATAACCCCTATCATTTGTGAGCACCTGCTGTGTGCCTCGTGGTCCTCATCAGCCTGGTGAGAGATAGGGGTTCCCGTTTGACCATTTGACTGCCGTAGAAACGCCAGCTCAGAGGGGTGACCCGACTTAGAGCCCTGCTCTACTAAAGGCAGCACCTGCGCCCAGGCTCCCACGTAGCTTCTGCTGGTTTGCAAATCACATAATCCATGGAAGAGATCCTAGTACTCCAGGGGATGGAGGAACCCATGTTTGACACTGAGCCAGGCTGAAGGGTGAGGGCGCCAAACGCGCAGTCCCTCAGTGGCCGGGTGAAGGGACGAGCCCCGGTGAGGACGGGCGGACCCCAGGCTGGGACTTGGTCCAGGGTTTGTCAGCTGGAGGAACGCAGGGCAAGGAAACCCACTCCGGAGCTGTTGGTTCACTTCCCCGAGAGATGCACAGTTTCACTTTAAAAGGAAGAGAGAGAGAAGGGTCTGCTTCTGCACTTCAGCTTTCAGCACTCGAGGTTGAGGAAGAAAACGAAAACAGTAACCTTAATTTAAGTATTTGGGGCTTCTAAGAAGTTTCTACCACTAAGGGAGCATTTCTTAAAATCTTCATTACCTTATACAAAGACTTCTAGAAACTGCAGGATCAAAAATGTGAAAATCCTGAATTTTATCATGACCTATTACTAACAACGGCAACATAATACATTTCTTCTTTGAACATTAGATTAACTTCTGTTTTCTTAAAAACAAAAAAAATGAAACAACAAAAAAAACTGCTTGAATCATGTTAGGGGCATCGGTGATTCGTTTCTCTCTAGTCAGAGAGACAGTTTGTCATGTCAAGACAATTGATGTATTCTTCGAATTACTCGAAGACTGATAAAAGTTTGGTTTGCTGGCAACAGAAGTTCTTCAGTTTGAATTGTAAATAGTGACAGCTGTGGGGCATTTTGCTCTGAAAGAGATACTGTCTCATAATTACATAAAAAGCCTGGGTGTGTTTCTTGAGGATGAATAGGATCGGCATGTTTTGGTCTTTTGAAGCTAATGTGCCAGGAGAGAAAATGCTCAGAGCAGTTGCTGAATTCCTTCTTCCTCTTAAATATATTTGAAGGTAATTGAGATTTTACTTGGGTTTATTTGTGATTCCTATTTAAATTCCTGACAAGTGAGGGACATAAGCACATTTTTCATTAACTGAGATTTTTATCGTCCATTTTCTTGTTTCTCTCAGTTTGTGGGCTTACTTGTTATGAGACAAATAACTTTGTCAGGTCAACTACTGGAATAAGCACCAATCAGACCTAAATTTTAGAAGGATCAGTGGAGTATTGTGCTGTTTTTCGTTTTTACCCTTTACATTGTTCACCTAAAGGTCTTTTTGACCCAGTTAGTCTGACTGAGCTCATGGCTTGTGGGTAGGGTATTGTCAAAATGTCCTTATAGATTGTCTTTCCAAAGTATCTTGTGTCTTTCAAAAGTACCTCGTGAAAACTATCCGAAGGCTTTCAGTGTTCCTCATAAAACCATGAGAAATGGAATGCAATGCCAAAGCTGGATAGTGGCTCAGGAAGACAGCACCTTGTTTTCCTGCCGGAAACATCTCTGACTCAACTCTGGAGAGTCTGGAAATGGCCTGGCTGACTGAGCGGGGAGAGCTTTTAGCCACGAGAAAGTGACATTGGTGGAGAAGATACTTTGTAAGGTGGATTGCTTGTTAAAGTGAGTAGTGCTTTTTCTCCCCTAACAGATGGCTGTTTGTATTTCTTGCAGAAGAATTGAAGGAACATTTGCTAGGAGATAATGCCATTGATAGAATCTTCACCCTGGGCAACTCTGAATATCCTGTGAGTTGGGACAATGAGGTCAAACTTTGGACGTTTCTTGAAGACCGAGCCTCACTTCTTTTAAAAACATACAAAACAAATATTGAGGTAATTAGATTATTGAATGAGGATTTGAACTTTGTCATGTTTTGAAAGATGCTTAATAAGAGATTCCTTCCTAAATGTAAATTGCTGTAATTCTTTAGCAAAATTGTGCATTTGAAATTTTTATTCATCTTAACATTTTTCTATTTAACACATTTATACTTATTGAAAGAGTCATATTGAGGCATTGTTGATTAGAAGATAAAATTTTAAAATTATGTAATACTTCTCTATAATTTCTAATTCATAGCGTACAACAAACGTGAGTTTTCATTTGAACTTTCAAAGTTTGCCATTGAGTCACTGGCTTGAAATACTTCTCGTTCATTCATTCACTCATTCATCCATTGAGCCAAGGGCTGAGCCCTGGGGCTCCGTCAGTGCACAAGACAGAACGAGTTCAAGACTAAGTGAAGTTCTCTGTCATTGTGTTAGAGCACCATGTGATTTAGGCTCTTCTTTTTTGCTTTATGATAGTTTTATCGAGGTATAATTTACATACAGTAAAACTCACACTTCTAAAATGTACACTTTGATGTACATATATAGTCTTTCAACCACCTCAAGTTCTAGAACCTTCTGTCACCCCCTAAATTTCCCTCATGCCCCAATCCCCAGCAACAACTGATCTGCCTTCTGTCTCTGTAGTTTTACTGATTTAGACTTCTTATAATTCATTTTGCTGCTCTTTTTTCATTTTCCAGGAAGACAAGTCCTTCTTGAAAAACCATGATCTTTCTGTTCGTGCAACAATGGCCATCAAGTTGCGCTTAGGTGAAAAAGAGATTCTGGAAAAAGCCGTGAAGAGTGCAGCTGCAAACCGGGAATACTACCGCAAGCAAATGGAGGAGGGGGCTCCACTCCCCAAGTACGAGGAGAGTAACCCAGGGCTGCTGGAAGGCGGCGTGGTGGACTCGAGGCTGCCCCTGGTCCTGAGGAACCTGGAGGAGGAGGCCGGCGTGCAGGAGGCCCTCAGCCTTGTGGAAGCCGTCAGCCGGGCCAAGGCTGTGGAAAACGGGCTCGTAAATGGCGAAAACTCTATCCCCAACGGGACCAGGTTAGAAAAGGAAGATTTAAATCAAGAGCAAAGTAAAAGAGCGACCGAAGATGCCAAAGAGCCTTCAGACAGCACTGAGGACGTTAAAGAGTAGCTCTGGGGGTGCGCCGTCTGCTGGGGGTTCAGTCGCGCACAAGTCCACGGACAGTCCATTCACATTGCTGTGTTTCCTGTTCACGTTTTTGGTTTTGTTTTTCTGCAGAGAGAAAAATATGTTTTTGCTGCTTTATATAAAAATAATTTTTTTAAGTTATTTAAAAAAGATCTAGCTTCCCTTTTTGATTAAGATTGCCATCTTGCTTTTAGGCAAAACAAACAAGTTACAAACCATGACAGCAATGGGGACGAGAGGTGGCTTGGAAGATTTTGCAGACCCATTGTGGGCAAATGTATTTTCTTCCTGGGGAAGAATCCGGCTCCTCTGTCAGCTGTGCTTTTGTGGGCCTGTCAGCTTGACAACCAGAATTAAAGCCTGCTCTGCCTCCTGCCAACAGGACTGGGTGGCGGAGCTCCGGGTGTTTGTGTGCTGGTGGGGCAGTTGCACAGCAGAGAACAGGCTTGAGGTTTGGAAACTTAAGAGTCTGGGCAAAAAAAAAATTTTCCTACAGCTATAACACCCCAGTACCAAAAGCAAAGTAAGGTGGCAAACTTATTTTTAATAGTTTTAAATGTTCATGATAATCCTAATTATATAAACACACACACACACATACACATATCTAGTGATTTCTAAAGATTTGTTTACTTTTGTGTTTTGTGTTACTGTATTAAGAACTTGCCCTTTCTTCTTGAATCAAAGTAGGACATGCATCATCTTCCTAATTTTAACTGTTGCCTCTGATTTTAAAGTGATGCATTTGATTTCCAGCTTCGGAGATGGACAGTTTGCAAACCCACTGGCCACAGCTCTCCAGCCAGGTTCAGAGTGAGGTGGCTCCTGGCTCTTCCGTTTTCAGAACAAGCCAGAGATTTTCAGAGCTACACTTTTGAGTAAAAGGCCTTATTAAAACGAGAACATGATTAATGCTTTTGTCTGTTCCTTTCCTTTGGCGTGGGACAGGACCTTAGCACCGAGCTTTCATGCAGACCGTCTTACTAATACCCCCGGCAGGTTCGGAACCTCACCTGTGCTGTGCTAGCCCTGGCTGGGGTTTCAGAGAGGAATGAAAGAAAGGCCCGTGGTCACCCCTCACCAGCCCTACAGGGGACCTGGTGGCAGCAGGAACACAAAAAGAGGGCCACTTAAGTTTGGGGGGAAGTAAAGGCTTGGCATGGTGTTCTGGTGGAGGGGGGTGTCATCCATCCCCAGAAAGCCCCCAGTGTTCAGCTTATGGATTACCGGTCTCCCTTCTCTATCAACTTTTACATTGAGTCTGATGTTTCGCTAAGCAGATCACTCACTTTGAAAATGCTATGTGAATGATTCGCCTGGCTGTTGGGGTGGACATTGCCACACACAGGTCGTCTGAGGATGGTCACAGTGTTTCTCCTTGGAGAAGACAGCTGTCCTGAGAACACCTGTCTTCTGGGGCTCGGCAGGTCAGGTCTACCTGCCGCATCGGACATGACTTGGCAGGTTTCATCCTTCTGGGAGGTGGGCAGCATCCTTCTGCGTCGGCGCCTGTCACTTGCTGCGTTGCTGATGTGTGTGTACTTTGAACTCACTGAGAAGAGGACTTTTGGGGCTGCCATCTCCCCTGTCCGTGTGGTACCCGAGGGGCCTCACCAAAAATAGGAAATAGTCTCTGAAGCATCCTCATTAATTCCCAAAAGGCAAGAGCACTGTGGTACTCAAGGAGTTTCCTACTCTGCTTGTAGAAGTCCCAGAGACTAGAACTTTCATGACTAACTTGTCTGTAGATGTATTTTCTCATTGGATTAAAAGTTGTCAAATCTAATACTGAGTTTTTCCTTTAAAAAAACACAACACAATTCAGAGATAAAATAGCGTCATGAGATGGATAGTTTCTGGAATGTTCCCTGGAGATCTGAGTTTGATGGAGCTGGAAGAGCACTGGACTGGCGTCAGGATTCCGGCCCGAGTCATCACAGCACCACCAACGATGGCTGTTGGGAACCTCGGGCCTCAGTTTCCTCATTTACTTGTAAGATGAAAGAATGGTACTAAATTATCAAACATCCCTGCTAAAAAATCTGGAGGCTATTCTGTCCATGAATTCCCCATCAGCAGCATCTGTTTGTTAAGGTCATTGGATCAGAAAGTGATTATATGTCAGGCTCCTAATTGAGGGACATAAAATTGGTGCTCATAAGAACAGGACTTTCTGATGTCAGAAGACAAGAGTATCTATTGAACAACATTATTTCCTCAGTTGGGTAGAATGGCCCTAGAAAGACTGGGAGGGTGGCGAGACCACAGCAAGCATTAGTCACCCCTCAGCCCTGATTCGTCTTGGCAGGTGGGGTGCTGCTGTACAGACACTTGGAGCCAGAACTTCAGCGTTTGAAAATGGAGGAGAAGTGATGAAATTGGCATTGAAGAACCCTCATTGCCATCTGTCATGAAAATAGACCTTTCTCTCAAATCGTTTTAAAGTTTACTTTCTCTTAATGCTGTTGCATACGAGGCTGTTCAGACTGGTCATTGGAAAAATGCCAGCTTCTGCTTCTGTTTCGTTAGCTCTGTGTGTTATTTGTGTAAACAGTTAGCAATTAGATTTCACCAGCCTAGAAAAACCACTCAGTTCTTCCACGCAGCCTGGCAATTGATGGGTGATTTCCCCCCATAGTTTCTAGAACAGGCTCACTACAAGATATATTTAATTTTTTTTTTTTTTTTTTGAGATGGGGTGAGACATTAAAAATATTTTCAGGTTCCCAATACACATGGTTATGCTAAATTAAACCTTCGTTTAAAAATGAGGGAATTTTCTGTAAGTCATCACTGTATTTTTTTATTTTTATTTTTGGTGGTTAATATGTACATGTTGGAGTGAAAGATGGAAAAAAAGACAATCCAAAGAAAGTACCTATGACTTGAGCTCAAAACTAGAATAGCACTGACTAAAGAAAATCTAGTTTCATAGTGGTAGTTGATTTGGGGGGTGAGTTTCAGAGAGACCAGATCTTAAAGTGTTGGCTGTAACCATGGCTACAGTGAGATGCTTTTTATGTGATGTATTGTGCCATGCTCATATTGATCTGGCAAAATGAATGTGTTTAATAGGGTATAGCTGATAACCTGACCCAAGAATTTTGCTCGCTTTTATTTAAATGTCAATTTCAGGTAGGTGTAGAGTAGAATCCAATCACCTCATTAAGGGTGACCCGATGATTTTAATCGGCAGCACCTTATATAATATAATCCTGAAGTCCTACGTGTACATTGAATTTGAGTGACTCGAATTGTATTTAAATGTACTGGTGAATTTGTTACTTACATGAAGCCGGTGTGCTTAGGCTATAGGTGTTCACAGGGATTTAATTCCTGACGTCCTATATTTGAACTGCTGCATGAAGGAGGAACGGAGCTACTCAGAGTGTCAGGAGGCAGCTCTCAGCCCCGTGAGGGAACACTTTCTAACGACACCAGCCGATTGGTGGGAGGGCTCTACTCACTGTTGGGACATGGACAGGCTGCCGGCCATCAAAGGTCGACTGATGTGCAGAGGGTATTGTAAATGTCTGGTGTGTTTTGATTTTCTTAGTCATTTTACACAGTGGCTGAGTGCACGTTCGGAACACCGCACCTGCTTCTCTCCTGGCCGCGGAACCAAGGGACGGCCAGCCTTTGAATGTTTGCGTATCCTCCTTTAGGGTTCCTTGTGCTTCCTTCCTCTAGAGGGGACCAGGAGGACCAAATGAGATCACACAGATAAAAGCTTCTGGCACTAGTGCCTGCTGTGTGCTAAGCATTCAGTAAATGTTAGTTATTACTATTTTCTCAGTCTGAGCCACTCCCAGGAGGCAGACAGTGTTAGTAGGACTGGGGCAGCAAAATTATGCCTGCTCTGCAGGCAGCAGCTCGCATCTGTGCACTGATGCAGGAACTTCAGGCCCAGGCTTAGCAACAGTTGTGTTGTTGGCGCAGTGCCAGGTTCTGTGGGGACCTCAAAGATTCCTAAGAAACCTTTGCTGCCCTAGAGGTGGTGAGTCAGCCATTTGAACAAATAACCGTAACCCGGGCAGAGCGTGCCACGTTCACGAGCAGTGCACCCTGGGCTGTGGTGCTGAAGGGAAAAAGGACCGACCAGAGGATGTGGCAGCTGGGCATCCAGGGGTTTCTTTGTGAGCAGTGGAGTGAAGGCAGCAATGGCCAGGCAGGCACAGGAGAGGCCAGGAAGGTCAGGCTCCTGGAGAGATCCTGCAGGAGACAGCCCTGAACACCACCGAGCCGGTGGGTACCACAGAGGAGAGCCCCTGGGGAGGTTTACCTAATTATTACAGGAACCAGTAGCTTCTTTACGTGGAAAATGTAACCATCGCCAGCTCCTTTGAACACAAATGCCACCGTTGGTATTTCCCCTAGAAATGAGATTAAAAGGCAGAGAAGCCGGTGTTTGTGGACTTCATAGCATGACCTGTGGAGCTGGGGACGTAAACTCAGATTGTGACCCTCAAATCAGCTCTGACTCCTAGTCTGTATGAACTGTCTTAACGGCCTCCAACTCATGTGGGCCACTTCCCTGGGCCTGGCCTCGGGCCTGTGTGTGTATCATACATGTATACGCAGAGATACGTGTGTATGTGTACATAGACACTAGTGTGTGTGTGTAGTATGTGTGTATATAATACTCATTGTTTCAGGCACCAGAGACGTTCCTCGGCATGCTTTAGGCCAAGCTCTACAGCAGCTGTGCTGAGCGGATGTTGGTGGCGGGGAGGCTGTGTTCCCCCACGGGCTCGTCTGAATGGCACCTAGTGCGTGCTTGGAAAAGGGTTCCCTGTTGATGGACCAGTCACAGCAGTGGGAGACACCCCCTCCTGGACCTGTGAATGCGCTCCTCTGGAGAAATCCCAGGTTGATTAAAATCTCCCTCCTTCCCTGTCTGTTCTCGCTTTCCTGTTTCTGCTTGTTCTAGGAGAAAAAGATCAGATGTGGTGGAACCTCAAAGCACCCTTTTCCAGCTCAACAGCATGTGCTTCAAGGAGCTACTGTTGGGATCACAAGGTTTGCTTAAATCCCCCAAAAGCAGCTGGAGCGCACCCCGGGATGGCTGCCCTCGGCGTCCACGTGCCGCTGGGGAGGTTTGTCCCATGCCCGTTTCCTGCCTTTCTGCAAAGTGTGTCCCAGCTGCTCCCATCCTCATCTCTCCACCTGTTTTATTCATGCAGACTTGCTTTTCTGACAGGGAACTAATGAACAATTTCTCCCTCCAGTGTAGACGACTGGTAGGCCTCCGCAATCCTTTGAGAGTATTAGCATTTGAGCCAACAGTCAGGATTGGAGCCCAGAGAAGAAACTGCTCATCCGAAAAACAGGGACTCCGAAATCAGGCAGAGCTGAAGTAGAATCCTGACCCACTGCTTTCTCCACCGTGGTTTGTGACCTACAGCAAGTTTCTTAATGCACAGGGCCTGGGTTTTCTTATCTGCAAAATGGAAGTACCATATAAGATCGCTGGGAGGTGTAGCTGCAACAATATGTGTAAGTCCAGCACCTACTTCAACCTACAGTAAATGGACATTTAAGGAGGAAACGAGAGGATCCAGCCTCAGTGATGATAGGCCACGTCGGGGCACAGAAGCTTGTCCTGTTTCTACTTCATTCCTGTGACAAGTTTTGTTGTTTACTGCCCAAGCCGGCTTCGGCTGAAGCAGCTAGGATCTCTGTCCATGAACATTTCAGTGTCTGGAAATCCAAATGAACAAATATACCTCCCTGAAACAAATATAAAACGACTCCCGCAGGCATCAAATACTTCTCCAGGCTATCTCTAAGGAAGCCAGAATTTCCAGTGGCAATTAAATTGCATGATTGGATACAGGGAAATTTTTATAATTGCTCACAGGTAGCAATTTATTAGGATAGATGTTACTCATGACATGTGTCAAAAAGGTCAAAGTTTATACTTCCTTGAACATTAACCTAATCTTTGAAACTCTAAAAGTTACACTTTTTGGTCATTAATTTTTTTTTACAAGCAGAGATTTTGACAATTAACCCAGTTAATAAAGGTCAAATTTCAATTTTTTCCAATTTCTGGGGCACTTAACTTATTCCTTTTTGAAAATGGGAAGATAGAGGATGATAAATAGTTATTAAATGAATACAAGGATGTAGCTGTGCTGTCAGGGTGATGATTATAAAACAGCTGATACTGGAAGAATAGAATTGCTGTGTATCTGATGGGAAGGAAAGTAGATTACAAGCCTAGGAAATAGAAAAATTAAGCCCAAATAATGTGTGCAGTTAGTAGGATAATATGAGTATATGCGCTTGTTAAATCATCTCAGGATTCTATTCATTCAATTATGTAGACTTCAGGCTTCAACTATTGAATCTGCACATTTTAAAATAAGTGATTTCTGCAAACTTGCAACAAAGTACAACGGTGAGTTAGGAGTCAAAGAACCCCCCACCCCACCCCCCAGCCCCACTTTGTGCAAACAGCACAAAGCAGCTAAGTCTCCGTGACCAGAAGCCAAGGGCGCAGCTGAGTGGTGGGGGCGACGCACAGCACCACCCGGAACCGCCCCCAGAATCGACATTGGCGGGTGCTGATGAGGAGAATACAAGGCAGGGGCAACGGTAGAGAAACCCCACAAAGCCTCGCTCTGCCGTCCAAACAAGACAAGCCAAACCTCCCTTCCCACCCCCATCAAAACCAAACCCACGTGCCCTCCCTCTAGCCCTGGGTTCCTGCCCCCCCGCAGGCCTCTGTGGGAGTCCTTACCGGGGCCTCCCCAGTCCCCCTCCTTTGCGCCCCCTGGTGGCGGTGCCCGATGGGCTGAACCGCCCGCCAGGACGCTGCCCTGGGAAGCGGGGCAGAGTTCTTGCGCCCAACTCGCTCTGAGAGCAGATACCTTTTCAGACCGAGCCAAGAACCTGGTCCGAGAGGTGGGTTTTTGTTTGCATGGGGTATGTTTGGGGTTTGTTGTTGCTGCTGTTGTGTTGTGTAAATAAAGGCCTTTCAGTACAGATGTGCTCGACGTTAAGGAACCAACATATAAAAACCACGTTTACATTGCATCTATTTATCCAAGAAATACCAGCGTTGTGCTAGGACCCAGCACCCCTCGCTTCCGCCTGCCCTGTGGCTGGGATGTCTTCCCCACCGGGCCTCTCTGCGCTCACACTGCGGCTCAGCCCCGCCATCCCAGCGCGCGTGGTGTGGTGTCCTGTCGTTGTCCTAGCATCCCGTTGGCTGCAGTTCACTTTGCGGTTGACATCCAAGGCCCTGTCTAGAGCCCTGTGCACCCGCTGTTCCTTGCACACAGTAGGTGCCCAGAAAATGCCGAAGAAAAGTGCAAGCTATTTAGCTCCACAAGAAGTCTTGAAACAGTGGACAATAACAGAGTCTTAAAAAATACATAATTTGGGAAATTGTTAGAATGGTGACTTTGGCTGTAATGCTTTATTCCCAACAATTCCACCAATGTTACGCCTGTGAACAGAGAGGACGCATGCCTTCCTTGATGGGTAGAAAGTCACAGGGGGATTACCTACTTTTAAGGAGGATAAATCATTTTCCCAAAGATTTGTAATCGGGAGACAAAAATATGAGCAGGTTTACAGCACTCCGGCTAGTGGGGTGCCCCCAGGAGCTCACATTGCAGGCAGTGGGTGCCACCTGCACGGAGGGCCATGGAAAGGATGAGACACAGGAGAGCCGAGCAGCGTCTGCCATCCAGAAATGTCCCTGCAGGCGGCAGACCTGTGTGAAATCAGCGCCCCTGAGGCTTTGAGCCCTTTATGGGGCTTGGTGGTCAAGCAGGCTGTCGTGTGTTAGCCAGGAAGCTGCAGAAAGGCGACTTCGGCCTTGCCTTTTTCTTCCCCTTTTACCTCCGCCGCTCATAGGGGACCTGCCTCCATTGTTTGCGAGATGCCGCCGTCCTGGCTTCCTCCGCTTGCCCACCCCCTCCCTGCATCCCTCCTCTTCCCTCCTGCTTCCCCAGCCTCCTCCCTCCCCGTCTCCAATGCCACTCTTTGCTACTCCCCCCTCCTCTCCCTATGTCATAATAGATTGTATCAGAGATATTTTTGCATCTACAGTTTTCTCAGCATTTATGGGAGGGCTAGACTCCCCCAAGTGGATGGGATCAGGGCTAGTACACCAGAGGGTACACCAGAGGGACGAGTGCCAGCATGGGGTGCCCAGAGGAGGTGGCCTCGGAGCCCGGCCCCAGCACACAGGAACATTCTTCCCTAGGGACAGGGAGGCAGGTGCCAGGCTGGCCTGGGGCTGGGCTGGTGCCACGGGCAGAGGAGCCCCCTCAGAGAGGACCAAGGCCTCACAGAGCCTCCCACTTCAGGCAAAAGAAGTGTGGCTCTTTTCCTCTAGAGAGGGGCTCTCTGAATTTTGGGGAGATATTTGTGGGGCCCTACACAGTGCACTGGGGGGACCAGGCTGGAGTGAGGAGCCACTCAGGTATGGGGAGGCGAGGGGGCCCAGCCATCCGACAACACCGGGAGGAAGGGCAGATCTGAGAGAGGGGCCTATGGAGGAGAGGTGAGCCAGGACCACACGGCCACAGCTTGGGGGCTGGAAATGCCATTACCCAAAATGGCTCTGAGGATGGGGAGCAGGTTTTCTGGGGAAGAAACAAGCCCCCCACCCTCTCCATGCTGCAAAGCTAACAGGCTGCATGACAAGTGTGAGTCTGCAGGAAGGTGGGTTCAGTTCAGCTCTTGCAGCACTTGGCAGGGATATTTACCTGGACTCAGTTTCCCCATCTGTACAATGGGAGAGCAAAGAACATGGCAGAGCACCCGCACTGAACCTAATGGCTTAGATGACCCCTTTGTGTGTGCATGGGAGGGGCACAGAACACGTGCAGTTGAACCTCACCATGAAACAGATCGATGTCTTCATGAGGTATGGGTGTCTAGCTCGACTTCAGCAAATCTACCCAAACCTAAAGTGTTTGGGGGGCCACTTGTGTGAGTCCCTTTGTGACCCTTCCCAGGCCCACAAGGAAGGGGCTTGTCTTCTATTTCCAGCAGAGCCTCCACTCCCCTGCAGCTCCCGCACCCCTCGGGGTTCACCTTAAAGGACTGCTCCTGGGGTAGGGAAAGGGCCCTGAGTGTCTCCACAAGGTTTCTCAGGCCCTTCACATGCCCTTCACATACCCCCCCCCCCCCCCAATAAACCAAACAAACCAGGACACGTGGGATCTCTAAATGGAACAAAAGCCCAAACAATGAACCAAACCATATTACAAAAGATTGGAAGCTGCTCAAAAGTTCATAAATAGGACAGGAATTGAATAAGATTCTAAATGGATGACATAACCCCCTGGAAGGGATGGGGACGGAAAGAACTAACCCAAGCCACTTGGGATGGGAATGTCTTCACTAGATTCTGCGAGGCCACAGGAGAAAGAACTGCGCACAGGTGCTGTCGTCTGGTCAGTCAGTGAGTATGTTTCTCACAGCCGTTCTGAAACTACCTTCTCCAGCCCTGAGGCTCGAACAAACAAGTCATTGTAATGTAGATAACAAGAGCTGGGCGTCTCACTGTTGGAGGAAAAAGTTCCGAATCAGGAAAACGGGAAGGCTAACACAAACCCTGTGGCGTTGAATGAAAAGCCCCGGTGGCACTGGACCGCACGGCAGACATGCGTCCTGGGTGTGGGGGCGTGTGGCTCAGCACACAGCACATGTGTTTGCCAGCTCCACCCACGGGAGGGTCTGAAGCAATGGTGCCCCAGTGACAATGAGCACACCTCGCCCCCAAACTTGGTTTCTAAGCACCATCCTCCAGGACAGGCTCGGCAGAGGAAGAGGCTCTCACAGGAGGAGCTCGTGGCATCTTGTGGCACCAGAAACTCAGGACGTGCTGAAAATGGATGCGGGCTTTTCCAGAGGACACAGGAGCCAACACGAAGAGACTCCCAATGGCCAAACGGGAACACTTTGTGCAACAAAAATGAGTAATGGTGGTATTGGATTATAACACGGAATAAAATAAATCTTTACGAGCCCATATGATCTAAATCAATAAGTACGGAAAAGGCACGGTTCTTCCTTACAGTCGAAGTCCTGTTATTAATGTAAAAGGAAAGAAGAACATAGAAAGTCACCCTTTGGCGAACATTGTAGTGTAACACATTTTTTGGGCACGATCCACAGACGGAGGCTTAAGTTAGTGGGCAAACGTTTGAAAAACACAATGTGAACGGTCTCCAAGTAGCTCCCTCGAGATATTTATTAATTACAAAGGAAAGATAGGAATTTGACAGTGGAAAAGCCTGGTAGATGTGCCCTTGACCAAGTGATCAAGGTCAACGTCACCAGGAATAAGACACGGACACCATGGACCCCCGACAGGAAGCACTGAGCAGGACACAGCATCGTCTCTGCGGGATTCTTGCCCAAAATGCACAGCGCGGTCCAATCCTGATGAAATGTCAGACAAACCCAGTTGAGGGACGTTCTACACAGTGACTGAGCAGCACACATCAACAGTGCCAGGGCATGACCGCCATGGAAAGACGAAGGAGCCCTGGGCTCTACAGCAGCGTGGGTGGGGCCAGGGATGGGGTCCTGGAGCTGAAAACGGTCAGTAGTGGAAACCCGGCGGCATCCAAACAAGGTCTGTGCTGCAGTCAGTAGTATTGTAGGTTGTTCAGTTCCGGGGTCTGCTAAGCGCACTGCGGTCCCCAACATGCGGACTTGCAGGGAAGCTGGGTGAGGGGTATATGGAAAATTGTACTATTTTTAAAACTTTTCTGTAAGCCTAAAATTAATTAAACAAACAGACAAACAAACCCCGTGTCCTGGCTGAGACTGCCGGGGTGTGAACCCTGCCCTGCCATGTACCACAGCCCACGTGCCAGCCTGGAGCACGTTGGTTCATTTCTCCACCCAGGAGACGTAAAGGCGTCCTGGACCTTATGCGGTGTCCCTGAGGCCTCACGACTGGAAACCACTTGTTATTTCTCCACCAGATTACAGGGACCTCCCCACCCCCGCCCTGTGCCCTTCCAATCTCCACACCGGGGGAAGGTCGATTTAGTACCCCATTTTCTAGAGGAGGAAAACTGAGGCCCACTGAGGTCAAACTCCTTCTCGCCCATTTCTGGGAAGATGAAGCTGTGACTTGACCCCGTTCCCTTTCCACGACATTGTCACCATTGTGGAGAACTTCTTGCAGGGCTGAGCGTTTCCTGTGTCTGCCTCGAAAATTTTACCGTGAGGATGAAACTTCTCACCTCTCTTTTCTCTTATTTAAAAACAAACGAAGCTATTTTTCGCCACCCCCGCGCTGCATCCAGCCATATTAAAACACTCCTTTCCTTCACTCTATTACTTTTCCTCCAGCTATTTATCTTGCAAAAAGAAGTCATAATTCTAAAGAAGCTTATTCTCCATTACAGTAAAGAGCCTCAGTGTTGATCAGTCTGAGTGAGTCCACGTGACTGAAATTTATGGTGTGCACAGAAAGCTGGGACCAGTGAAGGTCCCAAGCAGCAGCATAGACGAATGTTCCCAAAAACAAACAGACCTATAGCGCCCAAACTAGGCGTCAGCTAGGCATTTCTTGGCTTTCAGGGAGCAGCTCAGTAGAGTGAGTGCCGGTGGGAAGCTAGTCTATGCAGGGACCCCTCCCACCAGGGTGACTTGCATCCCAACTGACCTCCAGCACAGCCCCGAGAGGGGCGGGGTGCAGGGTTCTGTCCATTTTATGGATGAGGAAACTGAGGCTCAGAGAGATGAGCTGGGACTAGAATGTAGGAGTCAGGCTCCTGCCAAGCCCGGGGCCAGGTGCATCCACTTCCCAGCTTGGGAGCTCCTGCGCTGGGCGGAGTGGGGAGGTGGTCCTGGGTCTTTGAGGGGATCCCACTCTGGAGGGAGAATCCTACAGCAAACCAGTAAAGAGGTAAGATGGTTCCAGAGGGTGACAAGTACTAAAAGGGAAAGAGAGTCAGTAGGGAATGAGTGGCTGGGGAGGGAAGGCCCTTTACCTGCAATAGTCCAGGAAGGCCTCTCAGGGGAGGTGACATGTGAGCTGAGCTGTGATCCACAAGGAGCTGTGGCAAGTTCCCTGGGGTGGGATGGTGCCTTTGGGGGAAGGTTTAAGGGCACTGGAAGACCACCATGGTCGAGGCCAAATGAGCAAGAGCTGCAGGGCACCAAGATGAATCGGGGTGCAGCCAGGTTTCTGCCAAGCCTCTGGTTGGGGGGTGTGGAAGCCATTTCCTGGGATGAGGAGGACACAGAGCGGGGATGAGGGGCCAGGAGACCTGCTGGATGAGTGTCAGAGGTACAGCTGCAGACAGAAATGTGGGAATGTGGGAAAGGCCCCCGAGCGTTGATGGCGTGAGTTCCTGAGATATCCAGGTAATGGTCCTGTCCTAGTTTTGCAGCATTAGGTCCAAAACAGTTCTTGGACCAGCCTGCATTAGCGTGGAGCTGCCGAGGGGGACAGACAGATGCGGAGAGGCTCACATCTGAGTGTCTTGTGTCCTGCTCTGCAGTCTCGCGGGTGGAGAGGGGCACAGGCGCCAGCAGGGGCCCCACCTGCGTCCAGCCCAGGCTTCTGTGTGGGCCGGGTTCCGCCTATGCTGGCTTTGGGGAGGAGCTCATGAATTTCTGCAGGTCCACTGGGACCCTCACTCACTCAGAAAGTATCAGTGGCAACTGTGTACCATCCAGGTGACAAATCCAGGGGCCTAGGAACTGGCACCTCTGGCTTGGTCTGCTTGTATCCTAACCGTCTTCGTCTAAGCTCGTGACCAACGTGTTAGGTCTCTGCATGTTAGAGACCTTGACTTAATGTCAGGTCTCTCATTGTTAGGTCTCAGAGACCTTGACTTACACGCAGAGCCATGTCTGCAAGAAAACAACGAAATGTCTATTGGCCTGCACCTGCAGACAGAGCCAAACTTGCGATAACAGAAAACGCCACAAAACAGCTACTGGTTTGCAGGCAGTCAGCGTTTTCTGTTCAAACAAGGCTACGCTGTCCGCCCCGCCCCTGTAAAACCCTCCTCACCCCCTCCTTCGGGGCAGCAAGTCTCCTTTAGACACGCAGCCCGGGCTGTAGCGGTCTTTGCTCAGTCCGATACACTTTTCTCTCTTACAATAAAAACTTTCTTAACTTGCCTGACCACGCGTGTTCCTTTACCAGCCGACCTATCACAGTGCTGTCAGCACGAGGACCGTGCAGGGAGGCACAGGCGGTCTGGACGGGATCCCGCTGCTGCAAGTGTGATGGAGAAGAGGGTCCAGGACTTGGGGGCACCTACACGGAGGTGTAAATGCGTGGGAGCATCGGGCTGAGACGGAGGAGGGATGTCAGCAGGGTGCCACAGGCAGGATGAGAGAGCATCTCAGGGTGGGCCGTCAGCTGTGGGGACACAGGTGGCCGTTCTGTCAGGTAAGTGACCACTGGATTTGCCTATGGGGAGCTTATAAGGTGGGGGAAGGGGCAGAGTGTGGGCCCAGCTCAGGGAGGTGGGTCGATTTGGGGATGACAAATACAGCAGACTCCTCCTTAGGGGCCCAGGGAGCAGAGTGGACATCTGGGAAAGAGGAAAAGGTGGGAAATGTGGTTCTGGGAGGAGGGAGAGCTGGCACTTGAAAAGACGCTCTGGGAGAGCGAGCAGGGATGTGAAGTGAAACTGCTCGTGCGATGCCGCTCTTTTCTCTAGCCACCGTCCTTGTAGGCGTGAAGAGGGAGTTTAATGCACTTGGCAAGACCCCTGCTGAGGTTTGGAGGAACAGGGTGTAATGTGGGGCTTGGGGCTCTCCCCTGAGGAGGCAGGGGAGCGATTTTGAGGGGCTGATAAGCAGGCAAGGTCTGGAGGCCCCAGAACTGCAAGGGAACGGTGCTGGAGGGAGGCAGTGAGACCACAGGAAGTGAGGTCATGTCGCTGAAAAGCTGAGGGTGAGAACTCATCCCCAACGTGGCTGTAGGGTCCCTGGAGGGGCAGAGAGCTGTGTTCCAAGCAGAGTTCATTCTTTGTTCAGCAAAGACGTCTGTCGTGGCTGGCTTGGCCAGCTGAAGCTTGCTGGCCCGGGGTTCCCTGGAACGAAGCCCTCTGCTTGCTGGGAGACCAAATGCTGCAACAGAGCTGGCAAGCCCAGCTGTACTGAAAACACTCAGTAATGGTTGGTAATGACCAACCAGAACGGAAGAGCAAGATCCCCTGAAAGGTCATTTACCCGAGAGTAGAAAACGATTCTTTCTTGGAGGCTGTCATCTTTTGCTTTAATTAATATCAACCGCGTACACACTTGGCAGTGGCTTCAAGTGTTCGAGTGGACTTCCTGTGACATTTTAAATAAAAAAATAAAAAGTAAATCCTCGTGGGCTACCTGAGGTGTCTATCAGAGCCTCCTGGGCGGCAGGGAGCCTCCGTGGCAGACAGGCTGGCCCAGCCAGTGGCCGAGCGAGGACTGAGAGTCTCGCTCTGAGGACAGACTGCGGCAGCGTGGACCCTCCTGCCTGTTTCCTTGTGATTAGATTCTGGTTCTACGTCTTTCTCAGGCACACGACAGAAGTGATGCTGGGTTCCACTCCCTGCATCCCATCAGGTGATACAAGATTTCACCTTGTCCCATAGCCAGTGCGCTTGACTTTGTTCATTTGGTTATGGTAAGTTCTGCCAATTTGTAACTGTAGAGTTACTCTTTTCCCTTTGTAACTAACAACATACACATGCATGTGTGTGTGTATGTGTGTTGGGGAAGGTGTTACCTTGTGTGTGTGATATGTAAATATCCCATTCCCCATCTGTTCCGATCATTATTGTTATTTACCATATTTATTTGATATCCCAGTTGTCCCCGATTTGGCCAGTGGGTTAGCCTCTCAGGCTGGCCCTGGTGTCCTCATCGTTCTCCGAGCCTTCTTCACCTCTCTCTGCCCCAGCCCTGGATCAATGGCTCAACCACTTCTCCCAGGAGCCCTGTTTCGTGTTAGTGGAACGTAGGGCTAGCAGCCAAGATCTGGGCACTAAGTGTGCTCACTACTATTGGGGTGTCGGTCTCCCTGGCTCTCTCAGTGGCCAGAGCTAAACACACACATGTTCACATACACCCCTTTACATCGAAATGTCTGTATCTTTCTTCACAATTCGCATCTCCAATTCCAGTCCAGCACCACAGAGCTCATGCCAGTTTTCTCCCTTCCCATGTTTCTAACGCCCTTCCCCCACAGTGAGAGTCCAGACTCCCGTTGTCCTCACATATTTATGTATAGGATCAATCCCCCAGGAGGTGACCCATCTCCCGTTGCCTGGATGATCCCCTCACTCTGCTTGGGCGCCAGTGTCCCGCCACCATCACCCAAGTGTGCAGGCACCCTCCTCTCCCATCTCTCCCCACCATGATATCCCATTGACCCCCTGCTCAAATGCCCTCCCACCCCACTTGGGCCTTTGGTATTCACACCACGGAACTCCAGCATGGAAACGCTCACCCTTCCTCTCTTTGGTGTGGCCACCTACCCTGCTCAGCCTTAGCTAATGGCTTTTGGACTGAATATTCCACAAGGAAAGAAGGCAGGCAGGCTGCATATTAAATTTTAATAGAGATTGCCAAATTGGTCTCCAAAGTGACTTTCCCCATTTGTAATCTCACCAGCAGGGTAAGAGAGAGCCTATATTCTAGCTGCTCTCCAACACTTGATGTTGGCACACTTAAACTTTTGCCAATCTGATGGGAAAAAAATATGTCAATTAATTTGCATTTCCCTTTTTTTTACTAATAAGTTGAGCATCTTTTAATATGTGTAGTAACCCTTTATAGCTTCTATTCTGCATCTTGTCTACTCATATCTTTTTCCTGTTTTCACAGTGAATGACTTCTTTATATATTTCGGATACATTTATTACCTATGTTGTAAATATTTTTCGTCTGCCACTTCTTCTTTAACTTTATATTATCTTTCTTCATACAGACTTTTAATTCCGTAGTAAAATTTATGAATTTAAATCTGATTTAAGATTCGTCAATGTCATAAATATATCCTCATGTTTTCTTCTATTCCTCTTGCAGGTATTTTTTTTTCTTTTTTTAAGATTTACATCTTTTTTCCATTAATTTTTGTTAATGGTATGAAGAATTTTATTTTATTTTTTCCAGATAGGAAATTGTTCCAATATTTATTGAATAATCCACTATTTCCCTACTGATTCGAAAGGCCACCTTTGTTCATATACTAAATTCCTATATACATGAGTGTTTTTTATTTTTTATCTTCTATTTTTGTTCCCAGGATCTATTTATCCATTCATGTGCTAATATCACATTATATTTATTAAAATTACTTTGTAATATGCTTTGACATCTTGTCGGGCAAAATTCACCTCTTTGTTTTCTCCTTTTTCAAGCTGTCTTGGCTATTCTCGAACATTTACTCTTCCCTCTGAATTTTACAATCAGCTTGTCAAATCCCATTAAAATCTTGATCAGTTTTGATTGGGATTGTGTTGAATTTATATAGATTTATCGAGGAGATTAAAATGGAATTAAAATATTAATTCTTAGCCTTATGATATGGCCCCGAGAAAGTACGCGGTCGTGAATGGACTCTGCACCGCAGGTAGGCAGCTGTGCTCTCTGGGCCACTGAGATGAGCTCCTGCCCTGGGGTCTAGGCCCTTCTGTGTGGTACACAGTGTCTCTTGCCCATCACACAGGGCCACCAGCCCTCCTCCAAAGGATCTGGATACAAAATCCTGGCCTGAAAAGATCACTCACTCACCGTCATCAAATGCTCACTGAACACCTGCGGCCAGGGAGGTCCAGGCACCAGGTGTGGAGATGACCCAAAGACCAGGCAACAAACTCCTGCCTGTGGAGCATGGTGTGGTAACCCCAAGGAAAGGGCCGCTGCTGCTGCCTGAAGGGAACAGCCCCTAAGGTCATCTCTTCAGGATGGGTTGGTTTTCTGGGCATCTGTGGGGCAGTGTAGGGAGAGGATATGGTACATAAGACACAGCAATGTGGACAGGGAGTGGGAGGAGTGGGGTGGCCCGAGTGGGGGGTAACTGGAGTTGAAGCCCCCTTGAGTCATGTTGAGGCCTGTTCGGGCTGAGCTTGTGTGCCATGTAGGGGGTGCCCAGGGTGGGTGTGAGGTACAAGGCTGGGGACTGCAAGCTGGAGGCCTAGGGGTGTGTCCCTGGGGGTGGGGACAGGAGGAGACCAGGGGGCTGCCCAGGGGTAGCTGAGTCTGCCTGGTTCAATGGCCAATGGAAGTTATTTCCGTGTAGACTTGAAAGGTTGTTAAAGGGTGAGTAACAAAGTATGCTGACCTGAAGCTTACGTATGTCATTAAAACTCAACAATAATGGCAGCAATTGTCTAGGACTCAGAGCAACAGAAAATTTTTCTCCATTATTGCTGATATTGTATAGAATTGCAGGCATGTGATGAGAATAAAAAGCAGACTGACTTTTAGTCGGTTTTATTATGTTTTAAATTCTCCACAAACAGTGCACCTGGGAGAACCACTTCCAGCACTCCCACCTGCGTTCATCTCCACCCTTCCAGCTACGGCCTCCTTTCTCTACCCCCTTTCACAGCAAACTCGCTTTGCTTAATTTAACAGGGAGACCAACAAAAGAGTATTTGTGCAAATGCATACGGTATAAGGAGCGACTATACAGGAAGCCTCGTGTGCCCAGCACCTAACTTAAGAAACAGGACCGTATGTCAACTTTGAAGCCCTCTGTGGACCCTCCCAGGTCCCACCCCCGGCCCGCCTTCCCGCATAGGCAATCACGCCCCGTAGTTTTTGTTTGTTATTCTCTTGTTCTTTATTGTTTTACTACGTGCTTGTGGCCAAAAGGTGACATTGTTTAGTTTTGCATGTTTTCGAACCGCATGCAATTGAGTAATTTTATGTGTATCCTTCTTCTGTCCCCTGCTTGGTTTCCCCTCAATGCCACGTTCCCAAGATCGTCCACGTTACACGGATTCCAGTTCCTTCTTTTTCACTGCTGTGTAACGTCCTGTCACGAATAGACCACAGTTTGTGGATTCATTCTCCTGCTGATGAAATAGGGGTGTTTCCAGTTTTCGTTTTCTGCTATCTTAACAGTACAAGGCCAGTCTTCTGATGCTCGTGGGCCAGAACCCTCCAGGATATACACCCTGGAGTGGAATTTCTGGGTCATGAGGTGTTCGTTTCTTCTCATTTTGACTCCTGCCAGTGTGAAGTTCCCTTTGTTCCACATTATCATCAATAATTGATATTGTCATTGCCTAGAATTTAAAAAAAATTTGGCACTCATATACGAATGATATCATGGCCAGGTACAGGAGTCTGAGGTCACTGCCTTCCTTCCCCCTCAGTAGAATCTCAAACACTTTCAGATCGAAAGGGCACACTGAGTTTCAGGCAGGATTAGCCTGGCAAAATTCCTAAATTCCAGGGGAAACTTATTAAAGCTTTCAAAATTCCAGACAGAGGAAAACAATGTTGTTACTAAGAGACTCTAGACTAAAATCAGACTTCTCATTTGCCACCCTGAAAGTCAGAAGACAGAGGAATCATGTAATTGTTACAACAACCCCGTAAGTCAGGAGTGTTATTTACCCCCACTTTACAGCCAAGGAAACAGAGAGGTTGGGTAAGTTCTTTAAGGTTACGAATCTAGTAAGTAACTTATGATTCAGACTTATAGTGTCTGACTAAAGAATACACACTTTTTAACTACAATATTTTCCTAAGTAAGATGGAATATAAGAAAACTGCTTGAACAGGTAGAGGCCTTTCACCAAACTGAACAGCAGACAGAAATTTTAAAGCCAGTGTCATTAAAATTAGGAGCAAGAGACGGTGCCTGTTATCACTTCTGTTATTCAACACTGGGCTAGCTGATACAATTGGAAAGGAAACAAACAAAAACAATTTAAATACATGAAAAGAAATGATAAAATTCTCTCTTTTTTGCAGGTTATATAGTTATGTATCTAGAAAATTCAAGCAATTAAATAAGGACAAAAAACAAAAAAAGGTAAAGTGGCTGGATGCTGGAAAAATAAGCAACAGTAAAATAGCTTTTCTTTATATTAGCAATAAACAGAAATGGAAATATTTGAAGTATTTTATTGACAATAGCATCAGAAAGAATAAAATATTTAGGAATAAATTGAACAAAAAAAAGCACAAAATTTATACTATGAAAACTACAAAACATTGTTGAAAAAAATGAAAGAATATCTAAATAAATGGAAAGACATCCCATGTTCATAGATTATAAGATTTAGCATTGTCTTCTTTTTCATTTTTTTGCTTTTAATTGGGGAACAGTGTGTTTCTCGAGGAACCATCAGCTCCAAGTCATTGTCGTTCAATCTAGTTGGGGAGGGAGCAGCTCAGCTCCAAGTCCAGTCGCTGTTTTCAATTCTTTACTTGCAGGGAGCGCAGCCCACCATCCCATGCAGGAATTGAACTGGCAACCTTATTGTTGAGAGTTTGCGCTCTAACCAACTGATCCATCTGGCTTCCCCTCTGGAAGCTCAGGTTCAGCTCGTTGTCTTCAACCTAGTTGTGGAGGGCAAGCTCACTGGCCTATGTGGGAATCAAACTGGCAATCCTGTTATTCAGAGCTTGCGCTGTAACTAACTGAGCCAGCCAAGATTTAGTATTGTTAAGATGGAATACTTCCCCAAATTATCTACAGATTCAACGCGATCCCTATCAGAATCCAAGATGACTTCTTTGCAGAAATTGCCAAGATGATTTTAAAATTCATATGGAATTTCAGGGGACCAGGATGGCCAAAAGAATTTGAAAAAGAGAAGTAAAGTTGGAAGACTCACATTCCTGATTTCAAAACTTACTACAAAGCAACCGTAATGAAGACTGTGTGGATTGGCATAAAGATAAATGTATAAATCAGTGGAATAGAATTGAGAGTCCAGAAATAAATCCATGTGTCTATAGTAAATTTGTTTTTGACAAAGGTGCCAAGACTATTCAGTGGGGGAAAAATAGTCTTTTCAACAAATGATGCTGGGACAACTGTATAGTCACATGCAAAAGAACGAAGTTGGACCCTTACCTCACACCACATACAAAAATTAACTCAAAACAGGTCAAAGAACTAAACTAAATTAGACCAAAGCTATAACACTCTTAGAAGAAAACACAAAGGTAAATATTTACGACCAGTTTTGGCAATGGATTCTTAGATGTGACACCAAAAGCAAGAGCAACAAAAGAAAGAATATGTAAACTGGGCTTCATCAAAATTAAAAACTTTTGTGCTTCAAAGGACATTCTCAATAAAACAAAAAGACAGCCCACAGAATGGGAGATAATATTTACAAATCATATATCTGATAAAGGACTTGGATCTAGAATGCATAAAGAACTGGTATAAGAATAATAAAAAGACAACCCAATTTTAAATTGAAAAGAGGACTTGAATATAGCTATTTCTCCAAAAAAGATATACAAATGGTCAATAAGAAGCTGAAAAGATGCTCCACATCTTGTTCTCCACATCAGAGAAATGCAAGTCAAAACCACAATGAGATGTCCCTTCACACTCAGTAGGATGGCTAGATTAAAATGTCAAATAATAGCAAGTGACCACGAGGATATACATAGCTGGTAGGAATGTAGAAAGGTGCAGCCATGTTTGAAAACAGTCTGGCAGGTCCTTGAATGATTAACCGTTGAGTTACTACATGGCCCAGCAATTCTACTCCTAGGCTCATGCCCAAGACGGATGAAAATATTAGTCCACACAGAAACTTGTATACAGATGTTTATTTACATGGATGTTTATTGCATCATTATTCATAATAGCCAAAAAGGAGAGACAACCCAAATGTCCATCAATTAATGAATGAATGAGCAAAATGTGTGCTATCCATACAATGGAATATTATTTGGCTACAGAAAGGAATGAAATACTGACACATGCTATAACATGGACAAACCTCGCAAATATTATGCTGACTGGAAGAAGCTGCACAAAAGAGCACATATTTATATTACTCCATTTATATGAAGTGCCCAGTATACGAAAATCTATACAGACAAAAAGTAGATTAGTGGTTACTTAGGGCTGAGCAGGAGGGGGAATAAAAGGGTGAATGGTAAGGGGTGAACTATAGCTCAACAATATGCAGTTTCTTTCTGAGGTGAGGTAGTGTTTGTGGTGATGATTGCACGTATCTGTGAATATACTAAAACACCATTGAAATACATGCGTTAAGTGGTTCAATTGTATGGTATGCAAATTACATCACAATAAAGCTGTTTTCATGTTTGTGTGTGTGTGTATATATGTATATATACACATATATGATTTTTATTAAAAACATACCTAATATATTGATTATATTCCCCATGGTGTACATCACATCCCCATGACTTATCTGTGTTATACCTGGAAATTTGAACCTCTTATTGCCCTTCACCTTTCCCCCTTTTTTAAATTTTCAATTACAGTTGACATTCAATCTTATTTTATATTAATTTCAGGTGTACAGCATAGTGGTTAGATATCCATATAATTTAAGAAGTGATCCCCCTGACTGGTCTAGTACCCACCTGGCACTATAGTTATTACCATATCATTGACTATATTTGCTATGCTGTACATTATATCCCATGACTATTGTGTGACTTCCAATTTGTACTTCTTAATCCCTTCACCTTTTTCACCCTGCCCCCAACCCCCCCCATCTATCACCCCAACAAATCTAGTACCCGTTTGACACCATGGTTATCACAATATTATTGACTATATTCCATGTGCTGTACCCTACGTCCCCATAACTACTTCGTAACAATCCATATGTACCTCTTAATCCCTTCCCCTTCTTTCACCCACATCCCCAATTCCCCTCTCATCTGGCAACCATCAAAATGTTTTCTGTATCTATGAGTTTGCTTCTGTTTTGTTTGTTTATTTTGTTCTTCAGATTCCACATATAAGTGAAATCACATTGCGTCTCTCTTTGTCTGACACTCCACTCAGCACCACACCTCCAGTTCCATCCATGACACTGCAGATGGCGAGAACCCATTCCCTTCCCTGGCCGAGCAATATTCCGTTGTGTATATATACCACCTCCTGTTTATCCATTCATCCATCGGCAGACACCCAGGCTGCCTCCACATCTTGGCCATTGTAAACAACGCTGCAATGAACATATGATGCACATGTCCCCTGAAAGTAGTGTTTTTGGGTTTCTTCAGATAAATAATCCCTGAGGTGGGATTACTGGGTCCTTCATTGTCTCTTGTTATAGCCTTTGTTTTAAAGTCTATTTGGTCTGGTATAACTATTGCTACCCCAGCTTTTTTGTTTTTGTGTTTTTTTTCCATTTTCATAAAATCTCTTTTTCAAAACCTTTACTTCCCGTCTGTGTGTGTCTTTCAATCTGAAGTGAGTCTCTTATAGGCAGCACATGTAAGGGTTTTGTTTTCTTATCCATTCAGCCCTCCTATGTCTTTTGATTGGAGCGTTTAATCCATTTACATTGAAATTAATTGTTGATAGATACGTAGCTATTGCCATTTTATTATTCATAATTTTGATCTTTTTTTTTTCCATGTTAAAAAATTCCCTCTAAGATTCCTTGTAATACTGGTTTGGTCGTGATGAACTCCTTTAGCTTTTTCTTATCTGGGAAGACCTTTATCTGTCCTTGGATTCTAAATGATAGCCTTTCTGGGTAGAGTACCCTTGGTTGTAGGTCCTAACTTTTCATCATATTGAATATTTTGTGCCAATCCCTTTGGCCTGCAAAGTTTCTCTTGAGAAATCAGCTGACGATCTTATGAGCTCCCTTATAAGTTACTAGTTGCCTTTCTCTTGCTGCTTTTAGGATTCTCTCTTTGTCTTTAACCTAATGTGACTTGGTGTGGGTCTTCATCTTGTTTGGGACTCTCTGCGTTTCCTCGACTTGTATGTCTGTTTCCTTTGCCAGGTTAGGAAAGTTTTCAGTCATTATTTCTTCAAATAGGTTCACAATCCCTTGCTTTCTCTCTTCTCCCCCTGGTACCACAATGATGTGAATGTTGTTGCACTTGATGTTGTCCCAGAGATATCTTAAACTCTTCTCATTTTTTAATTCTTTTTTCCTTTTTTTGTTCTGATTGGATGTTTTCTGTTACCTTGTGTTCAAATCAGCAATTCAATCCTCTGCTTCATTTAATCTACTGTTGATTACTTCTAGTGCATTCTTCATTTCAGTTATTGTATTCTTCACTTCTGACTGGTTCTTTTTTATGTTTTCCATGTCCTTTTCTATGCTTGCTATCTCTTTGTTGAAGTTCTCACTAAGTTCCTTAAGCATCCTTATAACCAATGTTTTGAACTTTGTCTCTTGTAGCTTGCTTGCCTCCATTTAGTTTAGTTCTTTTGCTGGAATTTTCTCCTGTTCTTTCATTTGGGATGTATGTCTTTGTTTCCTCATTCTGGCTGCCTCTTTGTGTTTCTATGTATTAGGTCAACCTTCTATGCCTCCCGGTATTGGCCGGGTGGCCTCAAATAGTAGGTGCCCTGTGGGGCCCAGTGGCACAGTCTCCCTGGTCACCTGCTCTGGGTGCTCCTGGAGTGTCCCTTGTGTGGGTGCTCTGTGTGCCCCCTTGTTTTAGTTGAGGCTGATTGCTGTTGGCACGTCAGTGGGTGGGATTGACTCTCAGGCTAAGTGGCTGTGGGGTTGTCCATGTCCACAGCTTACAGGCTGCTGGGCAGGAGGCTTACCCCACTGAGTGGGATTCACCCCAGTGGGCTCTGGTGCCTGTTGAGACTGCCCTTTTTATGTGCTGATTGTGGGGTTCACTGGGTAGTGCTCTGCTGTGGTCTGAAGTCAAGCTCCAAGTACGTTGGTTTTGGGGACTTTTGGAGGGGTCTCCAATGCAGGCCCAGGTCAGCCACTGCCTGTAACCAACTGAGCTAACCGGTCACCTGGGACCACCTGGTAGGAGCTACAAAGCCATACATGGTTGGCCACTGCCTTTGCTGGATCTAAAGGCGTGTGGGAGAGGCCAAGCTGTGAATTGAAGATGTCTGCCACCAGGGGTAGCTCCGCAAAAAGCCAGGACACCCAAGGCCTGCTGCCATCTGCTGGCTCCCTTAAGGTTCAGCCACTGATAAAGGCTCATGCGGTATGTGAGTTGAGTGAGGCAGGGTCTCAGGGAGTCAGTAAAGTGGAAAGAGTTGTGGTCATCAGGTTAATTTACATTCTGTTTTGGTGCCAGTGCTGAGCTTGGATATACTCAGCAAAAATCTCATTGCACACCAAGGCCAGTTGGGGCCACCCTCCTGGGGCCTGCGGACTCCCATAGTTTTCCAAGGGAGAGTGCAATGTGGGCAGGGCGGCTGCTTTGCATATAAAGTGCCTCAGGCATTGGGGAAGTTGGGTGGGGCGGGGCTGGAGCTCACCAGACCAATCAGATTCAGATTTGGCCATGATGGGCGTGGGCTGAACACAGGAAAGATGGCGACCGGCTGCAAGGGAGAAGGACCCACACAGGGAAAACGCCAACTGTCCTTCAGCTCTGGCTTTGAAGCCACACACCTCAGTCTGCCCTCCCGTATGTCTCTGAGGTCCCCCAAGTCACCATCCCTCCGCTGGAGCCCAAGGTGAGTGCCTGTGAGTGAGTGAGTCTGTGTGTGGGCTGTTTAAGAGGACGTCTGGGTTTCCTGCAGCCTTCCGTCCCGCCTGAACCATCAGAATCCTCACTATTTTTACAGCCAGATTTGTGGGAGCTCTTCTTCCCGGCACCAGTGCTCTGGACTGGGGAGCCTGGAGGGGCTGGGGTTCCTCGTCCCTCTGGGCAGAACCTTTGTGGCCGCGCTATCCCTCCTGATTCTCAACTACCACACGGAGGTTTGGGGCCAGGCTGTTTTGCGTCTCCACCCCTCCTACCAGTCTCGATGTGGTGTCTTCTTTGTATCTTTAGTTATAAAACTTTTGTTCAGCTAGACTTCAGATGGTTCTCCAGGTTGATTGTTCTATAATTTAGTTAAAATTTTAATGTGTTCATGGAAGGACGCAGGCACAGTGTTTATCTACTCTGCCATCTTGGATCCACCTTGATATATCTGTGTTTGTTTTTCTTTTTAAAGAATAAGTTGGGGGGTGACCAGTTAGCTCACTTGGTTAGAGCACGGTGCTAATATAACACCAAGGTTGCTGGTACGATCCCCCCATGGGCCACTGTGAGCTGTGTCCTCCTTAAAAAAAAAAAAAAGTTGGAACAATATATTGATGTGGAGAGATGTTTATGATAAATGCTTAAGTGAAAAAAGGAAGTTTCAGAGTGTTATGGGTTGAAATAGTCCCCCCCTTCACCCCCCAAATGCGTACATTTAAGTTTTAACTCCCAGTAAATCAAAATAAGACCTTACTTGGAAATGAGGTCGTTGCAGATGTAATTAATTAAGCTGTCATGAGTGGGGTGGATCCCTAATCCAAAATGACTGGAATTCTTAGAAAAGGGGGAAATTTGGACAGGCATTTGCATGTAGGGAGAACACCACGTGAAGACTGGAGTTAAGCTCTCACCAGCCAAGGAACAACCAGAAGCTGGGAGAGAGGCCTGGAACACATCCTTCCCTGAGGCCTTCAGAGCGAGTATGGCAGACACCTTGATCTTGGCATTCTAGTGAGATCAGATTGTTGTGAGACAATAACTTTCTGTTGTTTAAGCCACTCAATCTGTGGTACTTCTTACTGTGTTTCCCTGAAAATAAGTCTTAACTGGACCATCAGCTCTAATGTGTCTTGGAGCAAACATTAATATAAGACCCAGTTATATTATATTATATTATGTTATATTATATTATACTCGGTCTTATATTAATTTTTGCTCCAAAAGATACATTAGAGCTGATGGTCCGGCTAGGTCTTATTTTTGGGGAAACACGGTATGACAGCCCTAGCAAATTAATAGAGAGTCACAATAGAAATAGAGATTACTTTATATTAATTTAGTTTGTTCACATTGGTTCTCTTATGGGATTGGACTGGAGTGGGAGAGGCTGTTTGGATTTTAAGTATCCTTTTATTGCTTGAATTGTTATAACGGACAGGTATTTCTTTTTGCATTTAAAAAACAAGAGTAGTTTTTTTCGTTTTTTTTTTTTTTTTTTTTTTTTTTAAGAGGACTGGGCTACAGGTTTGGGGGCTCCCTTCATTTCTTTCTTTCACCGTCCACGGTTGGACATTTTAACTCTTCTCTGTAAAGCCCTCCTCTCCAGCCCCTAAATTTGTTGGCCAAACATATTCTCTGAAACAGTCAGGACATTTCTACAGAACTGGGTATGGTGAAAGCCAGGCAGGAACGTGTTTCTTGCTCTTCTGACCTGGGGAATGAAGACCTTCCTGGTGAGGATGAGGATGAGACCATGATGGTGGTGGTGGTGGTGGTGATGCAGGAGGAGGAGGGAGAGAATTAATGCATGTTGAAATGTCTCATTTGCACTTTCCTCTTCCGCATCCAAAGGCAGTAGCTTCCATTTACAGATTTGGAAACTGAGGTTCAGTGAGGTCAAGTGATCTGGGTGGAGGCCCACAGCTATTACGTCATGGAGTTGGGATCCGAGCCTGCGTTAGCCTAGCGCCAACCCCGTTTTCCTTCCAACTGACAGATGCTTCCAACACCACAGAGGTTGGGGGGGGGTATGGTGCCCTTTCACACAGCCCCAAGCCCTCCCCCACCTCAACCCCACCCCAATCCCATCCCATGTATCAGGCTGTGTCCTTAGCCTAGTGGGAACCTCCTCTAATTCAAATCAGTGATGGGTTAGGAAAGGAAATTGGGACCCCACCACCGTTTGTGTCTGCAGTTTTCCAGCAGCTCCCCTTGGTTTGTTGTGATGTGGGAGGCCTGCATTATTCAAGCCCATGGAATATTCAGGCTGTTGGGCAGAGGGATGAGCGAGTCAGGGCTGGCTGAGCTGTTCTCACAAAAGGCCCCTGTGGGCTGGGGAAGCTGCCTGCGCCCTGTGCGGGGACAGATGTGTCATCCTGGCCTGACCCAGGTTGGGGCGCGGGCTGCCTGTGCCACCTGATCGATGTCCTCATTTGGGGGAATGTATTATTGAGCACATGGGCTATCTCCAGCCAGACTTCTGGACAAAAAGGCTCAGCTGTGTCTCTGCTGCTGGGAGCCCCAGTGAATCCACTCCCAGCGGGCGCTTGCCCAGTGTGCCGGGCCTGTGCACCTTTTGGGGTAGTGAATACCTCCAGGAGGAAAACCTGGCATTCAGGACACCTGGTTTCAGTGCTGTGTCCGCCATGCGACTGTAAACATGGCGGATCCATCAGGGGGAAAACCCTGGTTCTCTGTGTGCTTTGGCTCCCCCTGAGGTCAGTGTGAACAGGGTCCCTAAGCAAGAGGTGGAGCACTAGGGTCCATGCTTCTAGAATCAGGGCACTCGTCCTTCCTGAACCTTTGCCTCTGAGCCCCTGGGCATGGTTCTAGAGCGGCAGAATGCCATGGTGTGTGGGTCTGGAATCCCAGAGCCACTGGCTCTAGCACCCTGATGGGCAGTTCTGGAACCTTGTGGTAGAATTTCCTGAACCTCCAAGTCCGTGGTTCTAGAACCCTGGGATGATTCTGGAACCTGGTACTCCCTAGTCTGGAAACCTGAGCTCCAGTCACTGTGCAGAGCTTCCCAGCCCCCTCCTGAAACCTGTGTTGGTTCCTGAGGAGGCCTGATAGCTGCCCCACCAACCCTGCCTGCTGCTGACGGGTCCCTCTTCCCAACCTAAACATGTCCCATTAGGGTCCCAAGAGAATAACTCCATTTTACAGAGTAGGAAACAGAGGTATAGAGAGCTCAACAAGGCTTAAATTGTTCAAGGTCACACATCAAAACAGCAGTAGATTTAGGATCAAATGCGTATCTGTTCCTTTCAACTCTACCACAGGGTCTCCCTCATTCCTACTGAGATGCTGAGCTCACTCAGTCATTCAACAAATAGTAATTGAATACATAAATTATAGGCCCTATTCTAGATGCTGAGCAAACAGCCGTCAACAAAACAGAAAGGATCCTGGCCCTCAGCGAGCTGATAGTCCAGTGGCCGGTGGGGGAGGGGATGGAAACCAAACACATAACCCAGCTTGGCATCAGGATGGAAGGTGAAAGAGAGGACCCATGGCTGCTCAAATGCCCCCCCCCACAAGCTGGGCAGTCTCAGAGATATAAGAGCCACCCCCAATAATAAGACCAGCTGACCCCTTTCACCCTGCCGCCGCAGGAAACGAGCCCAGAGAAGTGTTAGCCCTAGGCTTCCCCTCCAGTGCCGGATGCTCAATTTCCCAGAAAATAGGGCTGAGGAGCCAGGCCAGGGCGGCAACTCTGGGCAGGTCCCCTCTGGGCGCTTTTCTCTTCTCTCACATCCGTCCAACTGTGAGCAAGTGGGCGCCCAGCCTGGCTGCGCAGACCCAGACCCCCATAAATTATGCACATCACTCCCATTTCTAGATGGAGGCACTGGAGAAATTACAGCTCCCATTAAGTTACACTGCACAGGCAGCCCAGCTGTTTCTCTCGCCTGCTCCGGCCTTCCTGGGCTGCAAGGGACTGGCTTGGCGGTGGGAGGGCCGGAAACGCTTGGCTACTCCGGGCCTTAATGCGCCACGCTCCGCTCATAACTCCTTGGCAGAGAGGAGCCTTCCGTCCACAGCAGGAATGGTGCTGGTGCCGCGCTAGCTGGTCTGATGCTTGAAAAGCTAGATGGAGAGGAAATGGTCATGGAGAGGCCGAACAGTGTGTCACAGGTGCTGCCTGCTCGCTGTGTGTGCGTCTAAGGGGCTGGGGCTTCAGGCCGCCTTACAGGGGTCTTTCCCACCCTTCCACTAGTCCTTGAGGTCCCATGTATGCGAAATGGGTTGACCTTCTCCTAGATGTGGCAGGAACTGGCCAGAAACCAGTCGCTGTGTGTGTGTATATACGGCATCCGAACAGGGGTAGTAAAGGGTGTCTGGTCCACTCAACCCATTTTGCTGGTGACAGAGGAAGTGACTCACCCAAGATCACCAGGGTGGGAGAAGGTTATGGCAGCAGTTTGAGGTGACTGCGTTCCTTTGGCTGCGGGGCCTTGGAGGGGTTGCTAACCTGCCCCTCCAGAGGACAGCAACACTTACCTGCCTGCATAGCTGATTGGACCAGGGCTTGGGGGCAGAACCAAAGACAACCACAGGTGGGCTATGGCATGAGCTCTGTCCAATAGGAACACCCCATCCTAGAGTGAAACAACCTGAGCCAATCAGAGCCTCTCACGGGGACGCTATGAATACTCAGGGGGACTGCCTGCACACCTCTGGCCGCAAGTGGGCGCCACTCTGTCTTCTCCAGCAGCTCAGGTGTCCTGCTAGTGCTCTGGAACTGAATTTCTACATGGCACTGACCCTCCCAGATGAGAGCTTGGGAGGTCCCTGGAGCAGGCCTCTGCCCACTCGGGTAGCCTGCCACAGGCTTTTCAGCATTGTCACCGCTACCGAATTCCAGCATCTGCAGACAGACTGTTATACGCGGCAAAGCCCGGGGATACTGATCCCCATCAATATCTATAAAAGAGCCAGCTGTTTCCATATTGAAGGTGTCTGTCTGCTGGCCCTTAAAAATATTAACTCATAGGCCCAGGGATATCGGAGTTGAGGACCGAAACTCCCCACTTCTCAGGGAGGAAAGGCGCTCAGGCAGGAGCAGAGCCCAGCCCCCACCCAATCTTGTGTTTTCTTTGCATCTGAGTGACCTCTAGGGACCTTCTCCTTTCACCGATATGTTCTGTGGGTGGCAACAATTAGACTGCTGGCTGCCCTGTGTTGAATGGGTACTGGCACCTGTATCGTGCTGGACACTTTATGTAAACACTAAATCTGTGAAGACCTCAGTGGTAAGCTTCCTCGTCCTCTTTGTAAAGATGGGGAAACTGAGGCCCACACAGTCAAGTAATTAACCCAAGACCACATCTCTAGAAAATGGTGGAACCGGAAACCGCAACTCAACTTCTGATTCCAAAGCTGTGTTCTCGGCTGCCTGTGTGTCCTTTGAGGTGGGTCTTGAGAAGTAAGGGTGGAAAACATTCATTCACTCCTGTGTGTGCTCATTCATTCATTCATTCAGCAAAGTCATCTCACAGTTCTAATGCTTTCCTTCTTAGGTTCATAATCTGTCCCTTTCTTGTTTGTTGCCTTCCTTTCTGTTGTGTGCGTCTCCCCCTAGAATGTGAGCGCCATGAAGGCAGGGACTGTGTATGCTTTATTCACCCCAGTGGCCCCATGCCTAGCAGAGTGTTAGTCCTCAAGAAATGTGGGCTAAATGTTGAATGAGTTATAGGAAATCAAGAAGCACAGATTTATTTAGTTGTTGACTTTGGTTGTTAAGCCCCTAGAGTTGGGTTGTTACAGCAGCAAGACCTAGCCCGTCCTGACTAATGGAGTATGTGCACACAGTGTGGATACCCAGAGCAGAGTAGGTGTCCCACAAAAGGCGGCGGGCAGATTCTCCTGCTCGTCACAGTTTAGCAGGCCTTTTCTTTCCTGGATGCCAGGGACACTGTCTGGGGACAATGGAGACATTTTCCTCCAGCTCTTTCCCAGTTGGCTCTGCCACAGGAAAGCAGAGAAACCCAGACATGAAGTCACCACTTGTTTTCGGCAAGAGAGCAAGAAAAAAGCCGCCGCAGTATTGTGTTTGCCTTATTAAGTCTCATTTTCTCATTACAATTTTCCCTCCTAATTGCTAATTTTTCCAGCTTCTCCAAGAGCCATTCTACTTCCGCCTTGTTCCTTCCCCCCTCCAAGAGCTGGTGCTTTGAGAAGCTGCCACAGATGGGCAAAGGAGAAACACACATGCTTGTTTTTAATTTACTTGAAATCCTCTTCTCTTGGTGCTACTGGGGCGGGCAGCTGCCAGGCTCTTCTGGTCACGTAGCTGGGGACTCAGCCCTGAGGACCGCCCCATGGAGGGGGCGGTGCTGGTGCAGGTCCACGGCTCTGTGCCCTTCCTGGGGTCCTGACCTTTGGTGGTACAGTGGCCCTCCCCTGGCCAGGGCTTCTGAGCCTTACGATCATCTGTGCACAACAAGCCGAGAGGCCAGTGGTCTAAGTGCTTGGACGCCCTGAGTGCCCGGTATGCACCCAGAACCTGGAGTGCTGTGGTTCCCCCATGCCAGCAGTGCATCCAGTCTCCTCAGCAGGAAGGAGCAGTGGGCACGCCATTTTCAGATGGAAAGATGGACAGACAGACTCAGAGAACTGAGGAGCCTCTGCTAAGGCTGCCTAGGTAGCAACAGCAGGAAGTTTCCCTAGGTTTGTCTGTCTGTCTGCTCCAGGGGCGCCTTCCAGATCACACACCTGCCCACATCAGCAAAGAGCCCGTCGCAGAGACAGGAACCTTTGCTCTTCCTGGAGCCGGCTGTCAGGCTGAGCAACCACTGCTTACTGGCCATGGGACCCAAATAAATTCCTTCTGCCCTCAAGGTCTTGGTCCCCACTTTTGACTGAGGGGATGGGATCAGATGCTGTCTGTAGGTCTGATATTTGGGACTCTAGGCATGATACTCTCTCGAGTCTCCCAATCCTTGAATCGGTGAGGATGGGGACATGTGACACAATATACAGGTAGATCAGACGGAGTCGAGCAGTAGGTTTGGAGTTAGTCTGGCTCTGCCACTGGTGGGCTCTGTGCATTTGGGCAAGACACTCACCTCTCTGAGCCCTCGCTACCTCATCTATAAAAGGAAGGTAATAATCCTGCCTCCTTGGTGGGAATTAAAGCAGAAGTGTAAAGGCATTAGCCTGGGGTCTGGTAACAAGTAAACACTCCTAACATTGCAGTTATCATCGTCATTGTTGTTGTGTTTTACAATTGGAGAAAATCACATACCAAAAAGGTCACCTGGTTCAAATCCTGTTTTATACAAATTGAGAAACCAAGTCAACAGAAGAGAAATGCATGCTCAACCTGGCCTCAGCAGAAATGAGCAGAGCTCCGTTTTACCCTCTGCCTCCTTTCCCCACAAATGGAAAAATAAAAGCACCTGCATTTGAAAACAGTTGCACTGACTGGTCTGGTCCCTGCGGGAAAGGATCCATCAAACACAACTGCTGCTGAATGTTGTATTGTCATCAGAGTCAGGACAGCCCTGTGCCCCATCGAAGTGACCCAAAGGCTGGGCAGCAGCGGAGGCCTCTAGAGTTGGGTCCTGGAGGTCCACATCCGGGAGCTTTGGGGAGGGGTAATGTCATGGGCGAGAAAAGGCCCCATCCAAGATGTCCAGGACCACCTGCACCGCTCAGAGGCAGCTGCTCTTCAGGGAACAAAAACCCACATCATTGCCACTTATTGACCGGACTGTCCTTTTCCCCAATTATAACATTTATTGGGCTGATTGCACCTCTAGAGTCTGTCTCCTGCTGCTTTGCAGGCTCAGTACTTCATAGTCCATGCTGGTTAATTACGGTGAAAGAAATGAACCTGAATGGAATCCTTTGCATTTCTTCACCAGGTTCATGAAGTTCCTGTATGTCTGTTCATCTCATTTCACCCTTCAAAGCCCAGGGGAGGTCAGGCGTCACAGTTCCATTTGTAGATTGGAAGACAGAGGCTCAGAATTTGAAGCTGGGCTTGCCAGTATGGTAGCCACTTGTGGCTATTTAGATTAAAATACAGTACAACTTGAAACGTTTTATTCCTCAGTTAATTAGCATTAGCCAAGTTTTCAGTGCTAAATAAATAAATAAAGTGAGTGGCTAGTGACAACCGTACTGGCAAACACAGAAGTATAGAATATTTTTGATATTTGGCAGAAAGTTCTATCACACAGCACTGTGGGTAGTTGCAAGGCCACTTAGTTGTTCCTGGGCATCGTGGGGCCTATGCACCCCTGTTCTCTGACTTCTAGTGCAAGATCTTCCAGGGACCCCTGAAAATGGAATTTGGAGTGTCAGTGTGAGGTGTGTGGCGGCGCTGTCTGACCTTCTCTGGCTCTGGGGTTTCTCGCGGTGTGCTTTGGTTCCAGGGAGCCACCTTCGGGTGGGGCAGGTCGGCTGGCATGGGATTCAGGAACAGTCTTTCATCTCTCCAACAAGAGCAATTTCTGTCTCCTGTTTTGTACGAAACTAGTAAGAACTGCTCCGTGAACCCCTATGCAAATGTGTAGTGTCACGTCATTTTTCTAATGAACCGGCAGCCGTGCGCCTCCAACAACAGGACGTCCAGGGCCTGTCCCCTGTACTCCGCTCCTCTTTCCCCAGAGTTGCCCGAGCCTGGAATGCAGGTTCCCTGAAAGGGGGCGCTGGCTCCTCCTCCTTCTCTGCCCAACTGGACAGAAGCTGGCTCTGAGTGCTCCTGGGGTGCTCGGGGAGTGGGACCCCTGCTGGAGGGGGTGTGGCCGCTGGGGCCAGTGGCTCAGCCCGGAGGTGGGCTGTTTAACAATGCAGCCGCCACAGGGAAAGGGGATGGACACCCTGGGGTCAGGGGAGGGGGGGGCTGCTCCTCCAGACCCAGCAAAGCCTCCTTCTTCACCTGTGTGTGCATGTGGCTGTGCCCAGTGCCCACCCAGAGCCCAGAGTGTGGAAAAGGAGGCGGGAGGGGTTGAGTGGATGGGTGAGGCCAGCCCAGGGGTGGTTTCTGAGAGCCTGCTGGGAGCCAGGTGGGGCTGGGGCTTCTTTCCATATATTCTTCTTGATTTCATCTTTACACTATTCCTTCCATGTGAGTGAAGATTTGCTCAACGTCAGGCAGCTAACAAGCTAAGAAGCACTGAGCACTTTGGGACTCCGAGTCTGACACTGGCACTTCCCGTCCCTTACACATCAGGAGAATCAGGTGCAGAGAAGACAGGTGATTTGCCTAAGAGCACACGGTTGCTGGTGGCTGAGCCTGGTTTCAAACCCAGCACCATTTGACTCCCTGGCCTGTGGCTCTTAAGAGAAAGGAGCCAAGGATTTTTTTTTCTAACCCACCAGCTCTGAGGGGTGGGGCTGTAGGAAGATGGGATGGGACTTTCTCCAAATCTGGGGGTCGCATTGGAACTGTCTTCATGTAATTCTTGTTTCTGCTGCCCTGGAGTTCTCTCTGCCTCCGTATGTTAAAAAGAAAGAAAACAATTTAACGACAACAACATACAAAAAAACTTAGATCATTTAAAAAAAATACAAAAAAGTCTGACTTATGTGAAATTTAATTTAATTTATTTTTATACCACCAGCTGTCAGTTCAAAGAACAACAACAAAGTAGCCATCTGTGCTTAATTTCATCAATCCACTGCTGATGGTCACGTGAGCAGGGCTTTTGGACTGAGGCAGAGCACGTGGTCACAGCTCAGTGCCCCCACCCCAATAGGGCCTCCATCCAGGTGGGGAGCCGAGGTGCACAGCACCTGGGCACAAGGGCTGAACTTGTCGCTAACTAGGAAAACCCAACTGTCTCTTCTCAAGACACAGTAGCCCCCTGAGTTTTCACATTTGCTTAGCCCCATGTTATTTCATCCACCCCACATGCAGTGGTGAGTGGGCGTTTCAGCCCTGAACAGTTAGGGAAACTGAGTCTCAGAGGGGTCTCCTGCCCAGAGTCACAGGGCCGATAAACACTTTCAAACCCTGGTTTGTTACACTCCCAACCCCTTCTTCTCACTATACCCAGTGGCTTCCTGAGCTAGAAGCTACTGCGAAACTTACTGGGAGCCCAGGACAGGGAGAGGGGCGCTCCCCATCGCAGACCAGAACCCCTCCTGCAGGACAGGAAGTCTTCTCCTGGGTTCATCCTTCTCCTGGCCCCAAGGGTGGCCACACTCATTCCTTGGGGCTTAGTGAGGAGTCTGGGTGCTGCCATGCTTCCCCATTGACAGATGTGACCAGAAGGCTGGCTCCACGTGCTGGGGACTTGCCCAAGGTCAGATGAGGAGCCCGGGCTGGAGGCAGGGTCAGCTCTTAAACACTGGAGCATGGGGCTTGTCCAAACCACTAAATAATCCACAAGAACCCAAAACTGCAGGGTGAGTCTCACAGCTGGTGGGCCCACAGGGACCAGCCTGGCCTTCCTTCTGCAGCCCGAGCGGGAGAGGGACCTGCCGGGTGTGCAGGGTCAGCAGCAGAGCCCACCTGGGGCGCTGCAGCCTCAGGATTAGTCTGTACTGCAAGGCTGTCTTGTGACCCCCCTCCAAGCAGCCTGTCCTCTCTGAAGTGGGCTGGGCTTGGGGGCCTTTCCAGGGCCCCGTTTCTTTGTGATTCTGGGAGCAAACCCTGCGACTGAGTGGCCCCTTCCAGAGGCAGTCAGGAAGGGTGTAACCCGGCAAAACCCTCCTATCCCCCCAAAAAGACCCAACCCCCCAAAGCAAAATAAAAAGAAATCCCACAGAAATCCCTGGGCAAATCGCAGCTTTATTTACTGTTGAATTAAGAGAAATAAGAGTGAGCAAGTCAGAATCATTAAAATATAGATCAAGAAAGTCACATTTTTCGATTTGCCATGTTAAAGAGAAGGGGGAACACGCCAATTGGCTTGTCATCTCCTCATTAAATAACAGATGGCCTCTGAGTCACCGCTCCCGGCAGTCCGGACGCTGCTGTCTGCCGGCTTCCTCGGCTGCCTCCCTGGGGCCTAGCTGCTCGGGGCTGGGGGACGAGTGGGGGGCAGAGGAGGAGGAGGCCCCACCCCTCTCCGCCTCCTTCTCCATCCAGCCCCTTCCGCCACCACCTCGCTCCCCAAGGTCCATTCCTTCTCTTGTTCACTCAACAAATAGTCTTGAGCACCCCACGTGCCCTGTGCCCAGGCACCTGGGGGGGGGGGGCCAGCTGGGGAGGGAGTTGGGAGATGGGAGATGGGCAAAAATGTGGCACACTGAAGTTGGGTATGGGAGGGGATGTCCCAGGGCTGTGGGGACCCAGGACAGGTGCCTGACCAGCCTGGGGAAACGGACCAGGTCCCACATTGAATTTGGGGAGGGGGTCCTCTCTAAGGATTACCGAGGCAGCCAGCCCATGGCCCCTGCTGCCCCAGGGGTCTGAGTCTCCTTGCCTGGAGTGTTCTTCCTACTGACGGCCATGCTCCTGGGGGCCCTTTCTCTTCTCCCCTCAGTATCCTTCCAACCACCCCTTCCTCCAGCCCCCAGCACATAAGCTTATTGAGCAGCTGCGCCTGCCAGGCCTGTGGGTGGGCACAGAGGAGCAGAGGGCCTTCCTCCAGGGGCCGTTCCTGGCCCTGTCCCTGACCGGCTAGCTCCCATTATTGTTGCTTTTGGAGACTCCAGTGCAGACCGCACCACGTCGACGTCTTGACTCCATGTTTCAGATGCTGTCCCCATGGAGCTCTTGGTGGGCCCAGTAGAGCAGCAGCCATGACTGGAGTGTCACCTGGGATGTGGGAGAGGGGCTGTGACGGGCTGATGCCTTATAATGAGTCCTTTCAACGAGCGATTTGGGCCAATTGGAATCTTGGTAAGAACTGCATTATACTGTCTATAGATGGCTTGCGTAGTATGGATTTTTCAACAAGATTGATTCTTCTGATCCATGATCACGGGGTGTCTTTCCATTTGTGTCTTCTTCAAGTTCTTTCATCCAAGTCTTATAGTTTTCCGTGTACAGATCTTCCCCTGCCTTGGTAAACTTTAGTCCTAGATATTTTATTGTTTTTGATGCTATTGCGAAAGGGACAGTTTTATATCTTTTTCAAATGTTTCATTGTATAGAAACGCAACTTTTTTGTATGTTGATTTTATATCCTGCAACGTTACTGAATTGGTTGATTAGTTCCAACAGTTTTTTGGTTGAGTCTTTAGGATTTTCTCTATGTAAGACCCTATTATCTGCAAGTAATGACAATTTTACTTCTTCCTTCCCGATTCAGATGCCTTCTATGTCTTTGTCTTGCCTGATTGCTCTAAGCAAGGACTTCCAGTGCCGTGTTGAATAGGAGTGGTGTCTTGGAGGCATCTTGTCTTGTTTCTGATCTTAGAGGAAAAACTTTCAACCTTTCACCGTTGAGTGTGGCATTAGCTGTGCACTTGTCACATGTGGCCTTTATTATGTTGAGATGTGTTCCTCCTATACCCAGCTTGTTGAGGGTTTTTATTCTGAAAGGATGTTGTGTTTTGTCAAGTGCTTTTTCTGCATCTATTGAGCAAATCACGTGATTTTTCTGTGATTCTATTTATGTGATGTATCACATTGATTTGTACATGTTGAACCATCCTGGCGTCCCAGAGATAAATCCTACTTGGTCGTGGTAAATGATCCTTTTAATGTATAATCGAGGACTGCGGCCGATGGGGAATCCCAGCTCTCAGCTTGCACTCTCCGTATCCACGTCACAGGCTCAACTTGAATCCAGGCCCCACAAGCCCAGAGGCCTTTATTTTCCAGGCCATGAGATCGAGCTCATTTGATGTCCAGTCTTAACTCCAAAGGTGGTATGGAGATGGGTCCTGCTGGGTCCCAGGCATGGAGTTGGGTAAATTCCTTCCTCCTTTGCCCCCCGGGCAAATGGCAGGAGGAGGCCCTAGGCCTGGTTGTGGTGAGGACTCCACCACACGACATGGGACATGGGCCTGCCCAGGAGAGAGCCTGGTCCCCGGGAGGGGCCCACAATACCAACACTGGGTTTTTAGGACAAAATGCACCAGAGGAAGGGTAGTCCGAATGTTCGGGTCAGGAGGCTCCCTCATTAGCCCATCGTTGGGACACTTGGATCAAGATGTTGCTGCTATTCCATGGCGGCGTCTTGGCCCTCAGTGCACGTGTATGGAGGTGTGTGTCTGATATCACCTGGCATGAATTGGTAACGGGTGGTCCCATTCACCACCCCCACCCCCCGAGAGTTCCCATCTGACCTGCTACTCCAGGCGGCCTGCCCCAACTTTAACAGGCTCCTCTTGTCTGCGGATAAATTATGAAATTCTTTGCATTTTTGCGCAGCAACATCTGGTCTCGTTGATCCACGACTCCTGATGAAGGGGTGTTGAGGTTCTTTTCCCGTCTACCTTCGCCAGCTGGTATTTTCCACCTGTTTGAAATCAATATTGTCTGGTGTCAGTTGTGACATGCCCTCTGAACTATGCCATGGTCCAGCTCTGTCTAGACAGCTCTCAGTGCAGACGTTGGCTGGCAGGCGCGCGCCCTGATGGCGGGTCTGTGAAATGACTTCCGGGATCTCGGCCAGCAGCTGGGCCCAGCGTTGGTGGGCATTCTCTTCTCACCTGATGTCCCCCAACACCGACAATTCAGCATATCCAAAAACCTCATCCCCTCTCACTCCACATTGGCTCCTCTTGGCTTTCTGATCTCTGTGAAGGTCCCCAGTCACCCAACCAAGAACCTGCATGCCTGTAACCCCGTTAACAAATTTTATAGAGTTATATCCTAAAATGATCTAGAACCCGGCCTCTTGTTTCCTGTTTGTAAATGCTGCTGAATAACCCTGATTTCCCGGCCCCCAATCTTGTTCCTGTCTAAGCCATCCTCCAACAACCACATGAGTAACCTTTCTATGACACACATCTAATAGTCTCGCTCTCCTTCTGGTTCTCTTTTGTCTTAAAGATGAGGCCCGGGGTCCCGGACATTGCGTGCAAAGCCCCCTTGCTTAGGATCGGCCTTCCTTCTGCTGTATCTCCCGCTCACTCCTCGTCCTCTGGCTCTCGGTTAAGAATTCTCCTTCCTCTTGCCTCTGAGAGACTTCCGTGATTCTTTCAAAACTTCAGCCTGTCGCAGACTTAATCAGTACTTAATCTGTGCCTTATGAATACTTGCGGTAATTTCCCTATCACCTGTCTGCAGTAGAGGCCAGTGTTCATCAAAGTTCAGCTCCGTGCCTCTGTGGGGAGCGTGGTTGGAATGGACTTGGCCAGGTCCCTCTGCATCTTGGTGGAGCTTGGTGACTGGTTCTCACCCATGGGACCCGAGGGGAAGGGATGTGCCATTTCTAGGCAAGGTGCCTGAGAGGCCCATCTCCGTCTTCTCTTTAGTCCTTTCACGGGCTAAATTGATGTACACACGTTGAAAATGCTGGAGATACCAGGTGGCAGGAGCTTGGAGGTCTGAGTCAAAATTTAGAGGAAAGACGCCCACTGACCCTAAATCAATGTATAGCAGCAGCTAACACCGCCCTAAACCAAGGGTCAGCAAACCATCGCCAAGGGCTGGTCTGGCCCACCACCTGTCTTTATAAATAGAGTTTTATTGGCTCTGTATAGACCCCTCCTCCTCCCAGATCCTGTGCTTCCCTGGGAACACCAGTTCTGCTCTTCCCTGGGGTACCTGGCCTTGGCTTAGCCAACTCTGAACCTCAGCATGCCAGCGCTTGCATCTGCCACATCCCATGCTTGGTCTTCTTGGTTTTTCCATCCAGTTCCATGTGGGACCTAGTGGGATCGCTCCCCAACTTGTGGAATAGTTGGTGATCCCCCACCAGCCTTCCTAGAACTCCACCAGGGTTTCTGAGAACCCCACAAACGTCACCCAGATTACTGCATAGAACCCCATCATATTCCATGTGACAATTCCAGATCTTATGAAACTCTGGCAAAATTCCACAGTATTCTACAAAATCATTTCTTTTTTTTTGTTTCATATACCTAGACGATAGTCCTCAGGGGTTAAAAAATATTACACTGCTTAAATAGGGTGATGGAGCCAAAATGAAAGGATGGCATAGGATTCACTTCTTTCCATCTTCCTAAAATGGTTTACAACTCAAGCAGCCAAGATGGACACAGAAGTGAGCTAAAAAAGCCCAGATAAGCAAGACAGATGCCTCCTCTGGGAACGTTTATTCATCAACATGGCACTTAGAGTCAAATAAAACACAAATGTAATAACTTCGTGGGCAGGCAGTCCTAAATGTGACCATGCAAGCAAACCTCTTCTGCCTCCCCAACGACGTGGCCGTGGAGAGGGAGAGGTGGCCACGTCAGCATGTCCCCAAGCTCAGTGCAGGCTCTGGAATGTGAGCACAGAGGAATCCAGCGCGGCCCTACCTACCTCCTAGGGCATTTGAGACACAGGTGAGACAATACCTGGTTCATAGAAGAGACAACACATGGGCGCATGGAGATTTGGGGTCCATCCAGTGGACCAGCCTCCCCCGGGAACAATGAGAAACAAAGGACAGAGAAAAGGGGCTCATCCAAGACCACAAGACCAGAGTCTGTGTCTCTCCACTCTGCATCCAATTAACTAAAAATAGAAGTTAAAAATGCCCACCTGTGCCTGTGTCTAGTGTCTGACAATTGGCAAAGCTTATGCCTTGGTCCTAACAACAATCCTGGGAGGTAGTCAGGGCAGTGCTTTCGGATTTCCTTTTGCTGATGAGGAAATCGAGGCACAGAGAGGAGAAATGGCTACCTGGAGATTGAAATTCAGGTGCAGATACAGATTCCCAGATGCTTTCCTCCCTGTCTTCCCTCTCTTTTCTCTCCCTCCCCCACCTCCCTGCCCCATCTGTCCTTCCCCCACTAGGCTTATTATGCCTGTTGTAGCTGACCTCCCTGAAGAGAGCTGCGATGGCCCTTTGCGATCAGTTAGTCCAGAGGCATTGCTTCACGGATGAGGGCACAGAGTCTCAGGGACACCATGTGACCTGCCCCAAATTCCTCAGGTGTCCAAGGTCAGGTCCTTGGGTGAGGGTCCACTGTCCTTTCCATCAGTCTGCTTATCCAGTTCCATCTCGGGTCCCTCAGGACAGACAAGGAGGATTTGGGGACACTTGGTTTGGCACATTTTCAGGACAAACTGATTTGCCCTGTAGTCACAGGTGGTCCCACTTTGTCATGCCCCTCTACTTGGGAAGCGGGTCGGCCATGTTTGCATCTCTGCAGATTTCCCCGTTTGCTGAATTCCGAGCTGGGCTCCAGGGGTTGGGGCCAGCCTCATGCTGTGATGGTCATCAGGGAGCCCCGTGATGGGCCCCACTTCCTTGGGGACTGGCTTCGGGAAGAATCGTCTCCCACCATCTGCCCCGTCAAAGGGCAACCAGAGTTAATTTCCCCACAGTGGCTCTGAGGCCGTCTCCTCATACTTATCTCCCTCTCGGCTTATCTCCTGGTATGGAGGCCTTGTTCTTCCTCTGTAAAGGAAGTCTGTGTGTGTGAGTGTGTGTGTGCATGTGTGTGCATGTGTGTAACCTGTAAGTACCCTTCCAGGCTCCACACTTTATGGTACTGGCTCTTTTTATCTAGGATCAAAGTGTTCTGCTAATGGCAGGCACACATGCAAATCTGTTTCAGTTTTCCCCATCAAACCCTCCTGCTTTTATACCTGAGGATTCCCCAGCAAAAAAGGAGCTCAGGTCCCATCAAGATTCAGCCCAAGCTTTGCAGGCAACAGATAACTTTCTCTTTCAGCAGCTTGGGATACAAAATGAACACACATCGCTTTTAATATTCAAATTAATGAGACCCAGAGCCCCTCATCTCTGTGGGTCCTGGAGTGAAATGTCATGCTTCCCTTCCTGAGGTTTCCTCTGGTCATGATTCAGAAGCTCCAGGTGTGGACTCAGCAAAGGGTTTGGTCCCTGTGTCCCCACTGAAACCTGACTCAGACACTCCCCCTGGAGGCTGGAGGTCTTCTTAACAGCCACTAGAGAAGCACAATCCTACAATAGATTGGCGGGGATGCCCAGTATGGCTTTTTAGATTTTCCTTTTTGTGCTGGGGTGGCTGAATCAGACCATGTTCCAGCAACAATAACCTCCCACCTAAACACACACACACACACACACACACACACACACACACACACACACACACACAAGGTTACCTGGCAAAATCTCTTGTTCTTAACGATGTTTTCCCCTTCAGGAGTCCCTGGAATCATCTACCAGCTGACCTTAAATGGGGCCATCTCAGTACCTTGATTTTTAGCTCTCACATTGCTACCCATCCAGGAGACTGTGTGCCAGTTTCCCTTGCAGCTAAGTGAATAATTTATGGCCAATGAAGTATAAACGGAAATGTCCTGTGGGACTTCCAGGAATTCATCTTCAAGTTAGGAGCATAGCTTTCTTCAATTCTTCATCTGTACTGCCGTCTGGAACATGGATGTGATGGCTGGAACTCCAGCAGCTATCTTAGATTGTGAGGCTCCCATTTTTGTAAGTTAGAATGAGCCCAGGTTCCTGATGTCCCTGTGTCCCTCATATCAGTCCTATATTTCCTATTTCTGGATTCCTTTAATGTGAAAAAGAAATAAATTTCTCTTGTGTCTGAGTCTCTGTTATTTTGGGTTTGCAGTCACACATAGCTGAACATGATCCTAACTGATATACTAAGCAAGCTTGATTTCTAAACAAAGAGGAACTCTGAGGGTATTTGTGGACCTCACATGTTCACTTTCCTGTGGCAGCTACCGAGCCTGTCTTCTGTGAGGGGACACACAGATCCTGGTGTACCTTGTTCAAGAACAAGAGACAATAGTTACAATCTGTTAATCCCATCTGTTTTCCATGAGAGGGGGAAAATGGTTACATGGTGATGACAGAAATTCTCAGGCCAGTGGGGAGTCTCCTATAACAGGGACATAAGGGACGGAGGGACACAAAGAAGAGACATTCATGGAGCCAACCCCAAGGGATTTCTTATCTGGCATTGACAGAGTTTGTCATTTCCAAAGCCCATTTTCATTCATTACAACCATGTTAACTCCTGCTTCTCTTTCTCCTTCCAAATCTCCCAATGACAGCATTATTATCCTCACTTTACAGATGGTAAATCTGAGGCTCAAAAGGTGGTGTGGCTTGCCCGATAGGGAATGGTTTAGCAGGTCTGCCTGGCTCTGTTTTGTTATACTTTCTCTTAGTGGAGGGAGAATAATCTAGCAACTCCTATCCTAGACTTTCCAGAAAAGTTGCAAGATGATTAAGTATTTTTTTTTCTCCCAAAGAACAGTTGTTCCAGACAGATCACTCACACTGAGTTTGGGTTTGGAAAATATATTGGTCACTAGGAAACACCTTTAAAAATCACCCTCCAAAGTAGCAAGTGTTTCAGAGAAAGATGGAGCAAGTACTGGGAGTTCAGAGGAAATCAGAGAAGACTTCCTGGAGGAGGTGGCCTTTGATCAAGGTGTAGACATAACACTGAACTGGATGGAGGAATATGCTCCGGAGATAATTAGGGTTCCAAAGAGGAGGTGGCGAGGAGGAGATGGTCGTGGAAGGTAAGAACATTCTGGAAGAGGGAAGAGCACATGAAATATAAAGACCTAAGCGCTCCCTCCGGTGAAGCCTCAGGGAGCTGTGGGGCACATGATGTACATGGAGTGAGCACGAGGGGAGCAAAGCAGATGAGACAAGGCAGTGGTCCCTGTGAGAGATGGGGTGACCTCGTCTAGGACAGAGGCAGTGGGAAATGAGAGGAAGAGACCTCAAGGAGGCCAACTGGACAGGACTGGACTTCCCGCTGATCAGATGTGGGCCGGCACGAGGGAGGAAAAGATGAGAATTCCTGGGTGTCCGGCCACGTGAAATGACAGATTCCCTTTTACTCAATAGTGAGGCATGAGGTCATCACACCCAGGTCAGAAACTAGTGTTGTGCCCCCACCCCCACAGTCTTTAAATATTTGCTTAAAATTAATGTTATGAGTTCAAGGAGAAAGTGATTTTATATTAATAAAAACTGTGTTCAGAAACGGGTTCACTCACTAATTCTCTTCCAAGCTGAAAAAGTTTAACCAAACATTTCCTATACCTTTTTGTTTGTAGTTCTTGTTCTCAGTTCAGCTTTGAATATATGGTTTTCTCACATAAAGAAAAAAAATCAAAAAGATGTACACCAAAGTATTAACCGTCTTATCTACGTTTGGTGTGATTATAGGTGATCAGTTACTTTTCTTTGTGTTTCCCAAGTTGTCTTCACTGAGCAAAGAGATATTTAAAAACAGGTTACCTCTAAAGAAAGAAAAAACAGGCTTACTCCAGATTTCTCCTCTGAAGACTACACACCAGAAGCAAAGAAAGTCTCTCTTCAGAATTTGAGGAGACAAGTTGTGGGCCAAAAGTTAATTACCAGCCAAGTGTCTTCAAAGGAAATATCCTTGGATAGGCCAAGACTAAGAGAAATATGGCTCACGTCACCTTCCTGGAAAAAAATTACCCTAGGATGTACAGCCAACAGAGAGGTGAATTAGAAGGAAGACCTCAAGATTGGAAAGCAGCCGTGGAAAAGGGGCTGGTGAAAAGCATCCAAGCCAACTAAACATGGAGGCACAGGTATAAATGATGCTATAAGCAGGTCAACACAACAGAGTGGGGAAAAAAAACTCATGAAAAAAAGATTTAGAAAGTAAAAAAATTGTCTGGAAAAAAAGAGCTGAATTTATAACCCCAAATTGAAACGAAGACTTGGGGGCCAGGCAAGAAGGAAAGCATGATGAGTAATGAAAAATACGTGGAAATCAATCAAGCCTCATTACATTGTTTTTGATTTTCGCAAAATACAGAAATATAAAAGCCCGAGTGTGCATTTGATGAACTTAAAGGAAGGCGATCACTAACAGAACTGAAAATACGCACCAACATATATTAGATGAAAAAGCTATGCAGAAGAGCTTATACATTTGTGTAAGAAAGACGAAGATACATACACCTGTAATGTTTGCACAAAGTAGATTACTGCTAGGGAGGGCACCTGAAGTCCCAAGTGGGTGATCTCTAGTGAGAATGCAAATTTTTTAGAGCAAAATGGCACGCATTTTTAAAAACAGCTTTATTGAGATATGATAAACATAAACTGCACATATCTCAGTGTACAATTTCATACGTTTTGGCATAGGTGAACACCAGTGCATCCATCGCTACACTCCAGATAGTGAATAAATCCATCACCCCCAAACATTTGCTCCTCTCTCCTCAGCAGAACAGATAAAAATGAGCAACACTTTAATAGACAGCAAGGAATGGGAACAAAGAATAGTAAAGGCACTAAAAAACACGAAGCATAAAACAAGACAACAGAAACAAGGCTGTAAGTGAGTTAAATAATCTCAAAAAATACAAAGATTCTCAGAAAAATAATATCAATAAAGTGTCTCTCTTTGTACACACAAGTGATGAATTCACCTTATTTTCAAGAGTCCATGGGACATCAACCAGAGCTGAGGATATGCTAGGTCATAAAAATCCTATTGTGTTACAAAAGATATATATTTCACAGATCACATTTTCTGATCAAAACATTACACCATAAGTAACTGTAATTACAAAAAATTCTTCTTAGTAATGATTGGAACATAGAGGAATAAAATACATTTACAGAATACTTGGAAAGTAATAAAAATAAAAACACTCTACCTGATAAGATTAAAGCTATTCTCCAAGGCAGATTCATAGTATTAAATGCATTGTTTATCATAAATGAGAGCTAAACTATGTATAATTTAGGCAGTCAATTTAATAAATTAGAAAAGGAGGAAAAAGCAACGCTAGTAAAATAAAAAAGACAAAGCCAAACTTAATGCAGTGAGAAACAGAGCTGACAGAAAAATGTGGGTTGATTTCAAAAATAAAGTTCAGTAATCTGGTGACTCTAATTAAATAGAAAGATACAAAATACAAACAATCTGACAAAGGATTTAATTGCAGAGAGGTGGTTGACAAAAAGAACAATATATGTAGTTACGCGAAATCTCTCAAAAACCTCAATGATCAGGAATTATCTGGAAAACTATCGCAAACTTAATAAGCATGGCATACATTGAAAGTTTTGTAAAAATACTTTCAAAAGAAGGTTGCAGTCCAGGTAGTTTTATATGTTACGTTATTTAGAATATTTAAGAAACAGATGTACAACTCTTCCAAAGCACAGAAAAGACCAAAAGCTCTCCAAATAACCTCACAAAACTAAAATAATCTCATCACTAAAAAATCTATCAAAGCTAACCTCAAAATGAAACGATTGACCTTTCTCACTTATGAACACAGATGGAAAAATGCTAAATAAAATACAAGTCAAATTCAATAGTGTGTTAATTATTCATCAAAGTCCAGTAGACTTTGTCCCAAGAATGTAAGAATGGTTTAATGTTAAGGTGAATCTATTAGTATAAAAAGTGTCATCAATATGTTGCATAAGAAAAGACATATAGGGTTATCGCAATACATGCCTAAAAGGCATTTAACCCAAATGAACACTTATTCCATTCTTAAACGCTATATTTAATGTAGAATAGGTTTTACTATGTACTGGCCACCTTGCTAAGTATATGAGGGGTTTATGTTATTAAACATCCATAGTAGCATCTGGAGATGGGACCCTGTCCTACCTATGGCCGATCCCTCCACCTTTGTATGTCACGTCCTCTCCTCCCCTTCTCAGGAACCTAATACAATCAATCACCCCTCCCCCACTTCTGTCTCCCTTCCATCAATATTTAAACAAGCTCAAACTCTTTAAAAGAAAACAAAACTCCCTTAACCCTGTGTGACCCTCCAATGAAGACTTCCGGAAGTAATTGTCTATGTTTTCTTAAGTTCTACCTGGAGCCCCCTCCAGGCTGCTTTCTGCCCCTTTCACTCCCTCCAAACAGCTTTCCCAGATGACTTGCTACGCTGCCCAGCCCACTTGTCACTTTTCAGTCACATCACGTGTGCAATGATGCTCTCAGGAGGTGAAGCACTGTCCTGTGCAGTGAATAACAAGGGGGCTTGTGCGGATTGGGGTGATGGCTGGGCTGTGCTAACAAGGTGCGTCCCAAATCCAGTGGCTCATGAAGACAGGATGGGGGGTGACGGCCTACTTTCAGGCATCGCCTGCCCGGGGTGAGCAGCCTCCTCTGCTCCTGGTGGTGACTCAGGCATTCAGGCTCCTCCTTCTCCTGTCTGGTATTCAGGAAAGCAGTCATCCCTCAGGTACAGATGGTGTTTTTCACTTTACAAAGCAAAGGACCCCTGCGGGCTACTGATTTTTATCCCAGTTTTGTGGGTAATGAGACTGAAGCTCAGAGGCCCTCAGCAAGCAGACAAGCATCCCACAGTGAGAAAGATGTGGAGGCAGGACTGGGATGCAGGTCACAATACTTCTGATGGGAGGTCACCTTTTACAGATTCACAGCCCTGCCTGCCTCTAACCCAGGGCCAGGGGGAGCCTGCCAGCAGGTGCTTCCCTTAGATTAGAGGCTCAGTAAGTCCCCTGGGTTTCTGGAAGTCTCTTCTCTCCCCCGTTGAAGTTTTCTCAGTGGGCCCAGCAGCCCCCTCCCATATGCACTCGGGGTCCTGCCAAGAGCCTTTCAAATGTTCCCCAAGAAAAGGCCAGACCTGTTCATTGGGCTCCACGATTGGCCAGACACCACCCTCTTATGTGCTGCTTAGAAATAAAACACGGAGGTGACAAGCAGCTTGGAGGAGTTGAAATGTCAGCGCGACACCCTGACATCTCCTTGGAGCATGTAGCTCGGAGATGGTAAAGGTTGCCCAGAAAGCAAACTGTGAGCGAGGAACCGTGGGGAGTCCCTCCTCTGGGCTCTTGGAGCCAGCAGCTCCAGAAGAAAGGGTGTTGATGCCAGGAGCCCACCCTGACTCTCCGGCAGGCCGTTGGCAAGTACCAGCAAGCTGCTCCGTCGCTCAGTGCTCTCCCTATGCCAAACCACTTGTAGCTCCTGGAAGCTGTCCCTGTCCCCTCACCTCCGGCATCCCCTTCCTGGGTGGGCCTCCTGCCCTCTGCTCTGCTCAGCCAGGGCAGCCACCTCCTTTCCCGCCAGACCTGGAGCTCTTTAGAGGCAGAGACTGCGTCTTCCATTTCCTTTCCTGGGGGCTTGCTGGGGGCCTGGCACACAGGGGGCTCACTAGGTGGTTGGCCAACGAGCTCATGACACTTCCCGGAGCTCAGCACTTGGAGTGAATGTGCAGCCAAGCTCTGAGGTCCTTCCCATCATCTGCTGGCACTCAGGAGGAAAGGCCACCTGTGTCCGGGCACCAGAGGCAAGGACATGGGACACGGGAAGAGGGCCAGCCCGGAGGCAGGCCTCCCACTTGCTCTCAACTGGGCCTCAATTTCCTCATTTGCACGGTGATGGGGGTGGATGACCTCTAGGTTCCCCTCAGGACCAGCTCTGTGCTCAGATGCACAGCAGTTTGAATGCCTCCTTCTCGCGCATGTTGTTGCAAAATAGCCCTGCGGTGACCTGACCCCCAGCCTTGACTTTGCTGCTCCCGGACGCCCACCCAGCTCTGCTCCTGCCAGACCTTAGAAGCGCCTGCAAGTAAGGAGCCCTGCAGCCCGAGCTCCGCCCACTTCACAGAAAATCCACCTGAGAAGACACTTACGTGTGTATATCTGCGTGCTGGTATGTGCTGGTGTGTGCTGGTATGTGCTGGTGTGTGCTGGTGTGTGCTGGTGTGTGCTGGTGTGTGCTGGTGTGTGCGTCAATATCTTAGGTAACAGAGAAGCTGCGAGGTGTGTGTCGGTTTGTGTCTTTGTGTGTCATCTCATAGATTTGATTAGAGGCAGATCAGAATCGAGAGGGGTAGCTGGGGGAATGGACGTGGGGTCAGGCTGGGCATCACCCTGAGGAGAGAGTGGCGTGTACATGTGCATGGGTGCAGGCACACGGGACACCTGCCGCGCGTCTGACCAGTGGCTGTGCCTGTGGCAGTTGAGAATATCCCCTTGGGCCTGTTCAGAAGTGAGAAGAGATGTCCTGACAAGCAGGTGGAGGCCTTGGTAAGCAGACATCCTGTTGGCACCACTGCTCACCTTTCCTTTTTTATCCATCTTTAAGTATTGATTGTCACGTCTAAAAATGCTGGCATGGCAGCTGCGGCTCTGGGAGCCAAAGTGCTGTGTGAACTGTGAAAACTGTCTACCCCGTGTGGGAGGCAGAAACGGTTTCCTATTTTAATCCTCTCTGAGACGCCAAAGGTTAGTGGTTTCTGCAGATTGAACCGCAGGGGCATGTGCCTGAGCCCCTCACAAATGATCCTGGAGGCTGCTGGCCGGATAGAGAGACCCCTTTCCTGAGTGCGTGGTGCCCTGTGCAGGGACTTCCTCCTGCAGCAGAGCCTCAGAGCTGTAGGCACCTCAGAACTCATGTAGTTGAACCTTCCCATTACAGCTGGTCAGTGAGTGAGAGGGACATGTCCAAGGTCACACAGAACAGACATTAAACCCTGTGTGTCCAGGCCCACGGAGCGCACAGAGCAGGCGCAGGACATGGTGGCCAGGGATGGAGGTGGGGCTCTCCCACGAGCCGCGGGAGCCATGGGTGGTTTTGGAGTAGGAGGGGCACATGCTCTCTGACACATTTTCGGGAACATGTGGTGCAGGGCAGAGTATTGGGTGGGCAGGAGACAGAAGTGGGAAGGCCCCTGGGGCTCCCCGGGAGCCTGCCCTGCGGCCAGATGTGCTGGAGAGCGAGGGAAGGAAAAGCAGGCAGGCCTTCAGCAGATGGAAAAGGGCAGGGAGGGCAGAAGAAACAGCAGGTGCGGAGGCAGTGACAGGCACGTCCTAGACGGGCAGCTAAGCGTTCTGGTGTCACTTTGGGGTCCCCGTCAATAGCGGCAGTGGTTGAAACTGAGTAGCCAGGCAGGAGAGTCTTGAACTCTCTCCTGAGGTTCTTGAAGAGCCATTGGGGGCTTGGGACCAGCCCTACAAGATCCGTGTTTCGGAAAGACAGCCCCGAAACAGAAGGGGTGGATTATCGGGGGCGGGGAGTAGCATAGGCAGGGGTGAATCTGGGGAGTGGGCTTCCTTCGAGTGATGCTTCAGGCTAGGACAGCAAGGCGCGAGAGGAGGCAGGTGAGACCCTGACGTGGGACGCAGTGGCAGGCAGGGAGGTGGTCCCAGGCTGGGCCTTATGTGTGCTTGTCCCCCGCCATCCTCCACTCCTCCCACCCCGCCCACCCTCTGAAGCTGTCTTAGGACGTGCCATGGGGTGAGAGAGATGGCCATCTGGAGAGGGCTCAACCCCTCTCTGAAAACTCCACCCCTCCCTGCAAAGTTCAGGTGATGTGGGGGAGGGGCAATGAGTGCTGCTGTCGTCCAAAGGAGCTGGGGACCGTGAGCACCCAGCACGAGGTCAGAGGGCTCGCGTCCACGCACTGAATTCTTCTGAATGTGAAAGACCTTTTCTGTGGAGACTCAGGGTGTGGGTGGCAGTGTCTGTGCAAATCCCCTCCCCTCCCCACAGGTGTGAAGGTGTGACCACACCTGTGCAGGTGGCCGACCCCACTCCACCCCCATCTGCTGTTCCCTGTCCCTCTCCGATGGTCCTGAGCACGCTGGGTCTCGTCTGAGAGCTATCAGTGCACATGTCCTTGTGCTACTGAACTGCCAAGGAAGTCACCTTTGCAGGCTCAGCCCTGGGTACACCTCTACCTGGCTCCCTTTCTCACCTCCTTTCAAGGAAGGTGAGAAATCTGCATTCTGTAAATGAGGAGCCCAGAGCCCAGAGCGGTGAGTCACTTTGCTGAAACAGCACAGCTGATAAGAGGCAGATCTGGGACCAACACACACCTACCTGAGGGTCCCGGAGCCAGATGGCCTGAGTTCAAATCCCACCTCCCCCATCCCCAGCAAGCCACCAGTTGACCTCCATCCTCCTCTCTGAGTAGAGGGCAGTTCTAGTGCCTGCCTCGCAGGGCCAGGTGGGTAAACACAGAATGAATTAGAGGATATCTGCTCCCCAAAAGCGCTCACCCTTCTTCCTAGGAAACAAGTCGCCAGTGCATAGCTCACGGCTGTGTGCATCAATTCCACCAAACCCTTGCCCACATCTGTATTCATTTGCTAAGGCTGCTGTAACAGAAAACCACACTCTGGGTGGCTTAAACAACAGACATGGACTGTCTCACAGTTCTGGAGGCTGGCAGTGCAAGATCAAGGTGTCCGCTCAGCTGGTTCCTTCTGAGGATGGTGGGGGAGGCGTGGGGTGGGAATCCGGGCCTTTCCCCTAGCTTCTGGTGGCTGTCGTCAATCTTGTGGCATTCCTTGACTTGCAGATGCATTGCTCTGATTTCTGCCTTCATCTTCACACGGTGTCCTCACTGGTGTATGTCTATGTCCTAATTTCTCCCTTTACAAGAACTTTAGTCATATTGGGTCAGGGCCTACCCTCATGACCTCATCTTAACTTGACCCTCTTCTGTGTTAGTCTCCAACCGTGAGCTTCACAGTCTGGTGGAGGGGGATCAGATTCGTGCAAAGCAGGTGCAAGATGGGGTGATGTGTGCCCTGAAAGGGGAGTGCAGAGCATGGCTGTACTCAGTTCGGGGGCCCTCCTGGCCAGTCCCTTGGCGCACAGTAGGTGCTTACTGCCTCTTGGTGGATGGATGAGTGACTGAGAACAGATGACGAGATGGCACCGGGATGCCACGTCCCAGGAGCACCTGAAGCCACTTAGAGGGAGGAAGACATTTCTAGCCCCAGTCTCCACCTCCTTGGGTGTTGAAAGATCAAATTCCTGGAATTCATCTCCTCTATTTGGGCCACCCCTTTATCAAGCACAGAGACCTGGGGAGATGCTGGCAGCATGTTAGGGCTTGACAGAGGGTGTTAGCTGGGCTCCACGTGCGGTCTGGATTCCAGGAGCCTCCAAAGCCAGCTCGATGTATGTGTGGTCCCGGCACAGAGCATTTCCATCATTCAATGGTCCTGGTCTAAAAACCGGAGGGAGAGCCCCTTTGAAATCAAAGCTTGGTTTTCTGGAGCCACCCTGCGAATGTAAAAGCCCCCATGTGGCCCAAAGCAGGGCAGACAGACTGACGTAGCTTTGCTGGCTGTAGAGATGCTGCCTTTGCTTTTCTTACTCTGTAGAAGCTGGTGTCTGGTTCTCAGGGGCAGGAGTCCATGATGGGACCACAGAACGCTTTTACGATCTCTTTAGTTGGTTCAGTGACCAGAGTAGGGGGTCCTCTATCAGCCATCCCGCCCACCTGTGCAAGCCACTTTCTCTTTTGGAGCCTCAGTTTCCCCATCTGTACCACATGGACTAAGATAGTGGGTACAGGTGATTTATTGGAATTATCCCAGTTTGAAGTTTAATGACTTATTACTATTGGGGAGGGTCTGAAGACCTTATAAGCTGTTTTTATGGAGGACCTGGTGGTAATAAGCTGTCATTTGGGGGGGAACTTGGCAGCACCGGGATGATGCTGAACTTCACAGCAGGTGCGGGCAGTGGATCAGGGACCCATTCGCTGCCTGCCCAGCAAAGGTTTGCTTCTTGTTCCGTATGATACAGACCGAACAGAGGAGGGTCAGCAGGTTCCCATCGCCATCCCTCATTCTTCTGTCAGTTTCCTCTGGGCACAGCATAAATAAAATGGGGAAGTTTGGGCTCCCGCCAATGTCAAGGTCGACCAGCTCCTTTTGGTATTAGCCAGAGAGGCTTGGCCAACGTCTCGCCTTGGAAGACCAAACCACTCTTCCCAATATTTTGCCACTGAGCTGGCATTCCTGGAAGTCAGCATTTGTGAGCATTTCAAGTGTGTGGGTGATTCGTTCCAAGTGCCACCAATGAACAAACTTTTTCTGTTTGTTAAACAAATGAATGAATGTTTCTTCTGGGACCGATTGAATATTGGTCGAGCCCCTCTGTCCTGCTCATCTTGACACTAGTCAGATTATCTGCTTTACCCGCACAGAGAATCACAGAATTCTGCGTGGAACAGCAAACTTGAGATTGACAAGCAGGACTCTGGTGAGGAGGAAACAAGCTTGAAAGGCGACGTGGGTCGCTCAAGGTGGCACAACGGCCTTCTATGGGAGGTGGGCCAGATCCCCCCCCTCAGACCAGGACACTCACCTCTGTGGCTGGTCAGGCACAGGCCAGGAAAGTACATCTGATGGGCTTTGAATTTGCAGGTCTCCTAAACAAAGCATCTCTCCCATTGGGTGGCCATGACACTAACATATCCCTCACAGGCTCTTCATGCCCTTGGCTCAAGACATCTGGGGTCACACAGACACCCTGGGAGGAGTAATCAGAGCAGCTCAGGCCACTTGTCAGGAACGTAGAGCAACGAGCCCCCAGCTGGGGACATAGATAGACAGGGCTCAGCCAACGTAGTGTGATTCACAAGCTCCAAACCAGGGGAACGAAGCACTTCGGTCCAAAAAGGGGAGAGACAGAGTTCCGTGGGGGGACGGCTGAGGCTGGAAGCCACAGGGCACCTGCCCTCAGAGTGGGGTCGCACCAAGGGTGATTCATGCAGCAGGTAGGGCAGGGTGGGGAGCCTGGCCCCATTCCTCGTGTTGGGTTCATTTCCTCAACCTGAAAGAAATGAAGAAATCAGAATAAAGGAAAGACAAAGGTAGGAAAATAGGATGAAGCCATGAGTGAAGGACACAAAATTAATGCAGATACTGCATGGGGCATACTTATACTGGAACAATTCATCATTTCTCTGGAATTCACATTGAACAGGGCATCCTGTGGTTTTATTTGCTAAGTCTGGCACTGACACCTGAGGAGACGGGGTGATGGGGCTGCTAGCACCCCCAGCAGGAACCTTCCCAGCAGCTTCTTATATTGTGTTTAATGTGTGTGGGGCATGAGGTCAAAGTGCAGCCCGACCAGGCCCAGTCTGTTGGTCCAGGTGAGCAAGTGCTCCGATGCTGAGCTCCCATGTAGGCTCTGGGCACTGTGGTGGGTAATCTTACGTGTCAGCTTGACTGGGCCATGGGGTGCCCAGATAGTGCACCCCACTGGGGGAGATTCTGGGTGTACCTGTGAGATTGACATTTAGATCTGTAGATTGACTAAAGCAGATTTCCCTCCCCAGTGTGGGTGGGCCCCACCCAATCAGTTGACAGCGTGAATAGAACAAAAGGTTGGCTCCCCCCCCCGACCCCCACCCGCTGAGAAATAGAAACTCCTGCTGCCTGACTGCCTTCGACCTGGGACACGGGCTTTTCCTGACTTTGAACTTGAACAGTTCTTCCTGGGTCGTGAACATGCCTGCCTTCCCATGGGACCCACACCGTCGGCTCTCCGGGGTCTCCAGCTTGCCGACCACAGATCACGGGTCTTGTCAGCCTTCATTATCACGTGAGCCAGTTCCTTATAACATAAGCCGCTCCCTTGGCCTGTACCATGTGCCTCAGTGTGCGAGAGGCCGGCTGAGCACAGGCAGCCTTGGCCTTGCTGTGGACAGCCGGGGCACTGGATGGACCTGGCACAGGCCACCACGGGAGACCTTTGTCGCTTGCTGCTTGATGACGGAGGGTACTTCGAGTGACTTCCAAGAGGAATATACAGACTTTTCAGAAGGGAGATGTGCCCTTTTTTCCTTCTCAAATTCACTGGGATGGCACAAATCTGCTGTTTAAAAGCAAGGGAAATGTTACATCCCAGGAAGGAAGATGGGGAGGAGCCATTTATTAAGTGCTTCCAAGGAGCCAGGCTCCCTACAGACATCGTTTCATTCCGCTTTAATTCTTGTGAGGACCTCAGGAGCACAGGACCGGGTCATTATGGTCCTTGGTTTATGCCACATGCTCCTGACTGACCCAGTGTGTTTTTATTCTATGTATGGAAATCATAAACCCCATGCACCCGCCACCCAATACGGGACAACTTGGCTTCTTCCCTAGGGCCTCTGTTCTCCCCCAGCCCAGCTGACCACACCCCTGAATCTTGGGTTTGAAATTAAAAAAGAAAATTACATAATTTTCACAGAAAAGTATTAGAAAAGTTATATTGTTTAGTTTTACTTTTCTAAAACTTCATAAAAAGGCATCTCTTTTCTTGAACGTCCCTGGAACCACGTGGAGCCAGGCTTGCTGGCCCATTTCACAGATGGACAAGCAGAGTTCCGGCACAGTGAGTGGCCCAGCTGGGATCTGACCCTGAGCCTGTGCAGTTGGTTCCAAGGCCGTGCTCCTTGAGCTCTGGCAGCTGGCCCCCAAGGGGTGGTCATCTCCCACAGGCAGGTCCGGAGCTCTGCCTTGTTCAGCACAGTGTCCCCAGGGGCTGTGATGTTTGTTGAGTAACCAAACACCATCCTTCTTGATGTGTCCACATGGAGAAAACGGCACTGCGGTGACCATCCTTAGGCGCAGAGGGGTGGGAGGTGGGTTGGCTCGTCCTCATCCGAGCTCACATTGAATTTCCCAATTAACAAATCCATTCCCTAAGACCAGGGGCACAAACAGAACTAGGATTCAGGAGCCAGGCGAGATTTTGCAGATAGACTACCTACGTGCACAGGCACGCTCCTGCGTGTATGCTGGGAGGAGGCCTGTGGAATGTTCTCGAACACCCCAGTGGTCATCCCTTCTCCCCTCTGGGCTGCAAAACCAGGGGATAAATGAGGCACTAAGGACCCTGGTGGGGGGCGGGGGAGGACGCTCGTTGCCCCTTCTGACTCCTGCTCCGAGGATGGGCCAGGCAACTCGGTGTCTGAGCTGAGCATGTGTTTTGGAGTCAGACCAACTGGGGTCTGAATCTGACTCTACCACTGTCACCAGGTGCTACGGTCTGAATGTTTGTGTCCCGCCCCATCCCCCAAATTCATGTTGTAGCTCTAACCCTCCATGTGGCTGTATTTGGAGACGGGGCCTGTAAGGACGTCATTAAGGTTAAATGACGCCATGAGGGTGGGCTCCTGAGCCCACAGGATTACAGTCCTTGTAAGATGAAGCACCAGAACTCTCTCTGTTTCTCTCTTCCTCACTCTCTCCCCACACACTGAGGAAAGGTCACGTGAGCACACAGTGAGATGGCGGCCACCTACAAGCCAAGAGACGAGGTCTCAGCATGAAACCAACCCTGGTGGCACCTTGATCTTGGACTTCCAGCCTCCAGAACTGTGAGAAGTAAATGTCGGGGGTCTGAGCCCCTGCCTGTGGTGTTCTGCTGTGAAAGCCCGAGCAGGCCGACAGTAAGACAGCTGGTTCTCAGAGCTAACGTGTGCGTTTTCTCATCTTAATAATATCTCTGAGAAGACTTCTTCCCGAGGGGTTTGCACCATCCTGGAAGCCAAGGCCCCCCAGTAGCTGAGGAAGAGTGGCCGGGCCCATCTTCGGCCTCCTAGGATGCCTGCCTACCCTCTGGTTTCAGCAGCCAAGACAGGCTCGGTGAGCTCCGTCATGAGGGCTGGGCTGAGCCTTCTTGCTGCCCTGGAATCGGTACCCTGAGCATCTGAATCAAACTATAGACATATAAGGCAGCTCACCTCAGGGTCGTGTCTCCTGGCCACTGCCTGCAGGGTCCTGGAAGGGATGCCCAAACTCACAGGACTAGCCCCAGAACAGACAGGCGTGTGAGCAGCCAAAATCGCCTACGTCGCCACAGATGGCCCAGGATAGAGATTCCAGGAGGTTACGACCAAATGGGGCCATCTTCAAGGAAGAAAGATGGAAGAGGAAGAGGCCTGCGGTTTCAGGCTTTATTCTCTTAGTTGCCATTTATGAAACACTTGCCATTTCTTGGGTACCGGGCTGAGGACTCAGGTGCGTTCCTCTCTGAGCTCGCAGTGCAATCTGGAAGGTGGCACCCATTTTATCCCCATTGTACAGATGAGGAAACTGAGGCTGAGAATGGCACAGTGATTTGCAGCTGAAAGGGGAGACAGACCTCCCCTGACCCCTGAGGCTGGAATATCCCAAGCAAACCTCTTGTGGGCAGCACACGTTGCTTGGCATGTGGGCACAACCGCTTTTTGCCCTCAGAGGTTGGGGAGATAAGCAATTAAGAGAGAGAAGGAATATGAGGAGGATCTGGCAGTTTGGTGATGATGCTCGGTTATCCCTGAGACTGGGAAAAACAGGAAGTCTTCCTAGAGAAGGGGGCACTAGAGTGGAGAAGGAGGAGAAAGGGTGGCCTAGGCAGGGCCTGGCCAGAGTCAGGGTGCAGGCATGTGCAAGGGAACAGAAGCTGCATGGTGGGAGGGATGGGGATGGGTGTACGTGCTCACTTGAGCTTCCACAGCCCTCCCTGCGTCAGGGCTACTGTCCCCATTCTGCAGATGAGAACACCGAGGCCCAGTTTTTATGGTGATGTAACAGGCCATGCTCACACCTCAATGTCCTGGTTTGTGGCCTGCTTTCTTCACGCCAACAGGATGGTTGGCAAGGCCAGAAAAGCTGAGCAGGAACACTGGACACTTTGGCTCTGAGGAGAGGAGGCCTGGTTCCAGCTGAGGCACGATTCATACAGGCTGTAAGAGCACTGTCCACGGGCCAGGGGCCGGGGTCAGAGCTGAAGCAGGTGGGAGATTCGAGCGGGTACAGACATGGTGTGACCCGCGGGAGCAGGTCAGAGCCAAGGTCAGGTACCAGTCCTAGGGGGTGGAGGGCTGGGATGCCAGCGGCCAAAGCCAGGGCCGGCCAAACCTTTGGATGGCGCCAGCCTCCCAGGACAAGGCCAGATCAGGGACTCTTTGCTCAGGCCACCTGGCCCCTTCCCAGACCTCCTTTCCAGTACTTTCTGCTCCCTTGGAGAACTGAGGCAGGAATTGGGGTGCCTGGGAAGGAGAACAACCTTGGGAAGGGGAGCCCCCAGGATCCACATTTCGTTGGGCAGGAAGACACCTCCTGGAGCCTGGGGAGGAACAGAAAAGCACGGAGTCCTGGGTGGAGGCCAAACCCAAAGTTTGCGCCCAGGCGTGTGGTGCAGGAGGGAGAGCAACATGGGAAACCAGCATCTTCCACGTTGCGGGAGAGGCAGCCGCCCATCCACAGCCTGCCATCCCCATTTCCTTTCTGCTCCCTCCGGTGCCTTCCAGGGACAGTGACTGGGGTCTCTACAGCCTGGCTGTGTGGCCTCCAGCAATGGGCACCAGGGTCACAGCAGCCCCTGCCTTCAGGTAGTCACAGTGTGTAGGGGGAGACACAGGAACAGGAGAAGATGGGAGGATGTGGCCAGTGGGGAAGGCACTGACTGCCTGGGGAGATCAAAGAGGGCTTCCAGGAAGAAGTGGCTTCCAGGAAGAAGTGGCGGGAGTAGGAGAGGTATTGGAGGTGTGTATCCACATATGCATGTATTTGAGATGTTGAAACACAAGAAGTGGAGGCTCAGAAGTGCTGGGTGAGATTTGCCCAAGACCATACAGGAAGCAACAGGTAGGTGAGGCCAGGATTGACCAGCCAACCAGCCCCAGGCCTGGGTCTGTGTCCAGTCCCACAGAGCCACCTTGATTCCTGAAGAAGCTTCTCCAGTCACCAGGCCAGGTGACAAGGGAGGTAGCTGGGAAAGAAGTGTGGCTTGCTCATGCTGGGATGTGAACTGAGGAGTGGGTCTTGGGACTGAGTGAGGAAGGGACATCCCCTGTCATCAGGGGCTGGGCTAGGAGAGGGGAGTAGAAGGGGTGGGAGAGAGAGGGAGAAGGGAGAGATGGGATTCCAGATACATCATGCAGCAGGGCCTAGAAAACCTGGAGACTCTTCCTCCTCGAAGCTCTCAGTGTGCCCCTCAGTGTGAGTGTGTAATGCACATGCAAGTGTGTGAGAATGTCTGTGTCTACATGCATGTGTAAGTATGCATGCATGTGCATGTCTTGAGTGTGTCTGAGTGTGTGTGCATGTCTGAGTGTCTGAGTGTGTGTGTCTGAGTGTGTCTGAGTGTGTCTGAGTGAGTGTGTGTGTCTGTCTGAGTGTCTGAGTGTGTGTGTGCATGTCTGTGTGTGTCTGAGTGTCTCAGTGTGTGTGTGCGCGTGTCTGAGTGTGTCTGAGTGTGTGTGTGCCTGTCTGAGTGTCTGAGTGTGTGTGTGCATGTCTGTGTGTGTCTGAGTGTATCTGAGTGTGTGCGTGTATGCACGTGCACACAGCATCCTCATTAACCAGTGGTGCATGAGCTGGTGCCTGACGGGACCAGCCTCGGTGGCACCCAGGAGGTGTCCAGACACAGACTTCGAGTGTGTAGATGCCCCCAGGCAGCCAGCCAGTTGGCCGTGCGTCCAGGTTTTGGTGGCAGCTTGGGCCCTGAACCTGCTAATCACGCTGGAGTGGGCGAGGACGGCATGTGGGCCACCAGACACCTGTGGGTGTCTCCGGTTCTCTGGTCTGTCTTCTGAGAAAACTAGGGCAGAGCTGGACAGGAGCAACTGAAGAGGTGGCAGAGGTCTTGACATCACGGTGGCAGAGGGCCCTGGGGACCCAGGGAAGTCTCTCCACTCTAGGCTGCTGGGGAGCTGGCTCCCTGTACTTGGAAATGAACAGGACTGCGACCACCTGTTGAGCCCATCTGACGTGTCTGGTCAGGGAGAGTGTGCTCTCTGTCCTGGATACCCTCCTAGGGGTAACGACAGAGGGACCACCAGGGTCAAATGACTGAGGACAGTCCCGGGAGGAAGTGGACAGAGGGCCACAGGGGTGGGTGGAGGTGAGAACCCAGCTGATGCTCAGCTCAGGGGTGTTTTCTCACCCCGTCCACAAAGCCCCTGGGCCCAGGCTCTGACTCCGGAAGGTCATTGTTCTGCGGCCTCCAGGCCCCGCAGCACTTAGGGAGGGGGCACTTAGGGAGGGGGTGTGGGACAGCTCTTCAGGCCACACCGGAAGCTTTCCTGAGCCTCTCTGGGCCCGTGAGAAGCCTCCTGACCTCCCTGGGACTGACCATTTCCTGCCCATCCGCTGCCCAGTCTATCCAACCCAGCCGTTGGGGCGAGTTCCCCTATAGCCGCTCTGGGAGGCTCTCCACCCAGCTCAAGGAAGCTCCGCGCACAGGGCGGCGGGTCTATGGGAGCCCCAGGCTCGCAGACCTCCCGCCGGCAGGCAGCATGGACGGGGCTTACCAGTTAGAGTGGCGCCCCCTTGTGGCAAGAGCACGAACACAGTTTACAGTGCCCTCTGCCCCACCCACATAGAAATTACGCGATTTGCTGATGGGCTTTAAAATGGGTGTGTGGGGGCTTTTACCTTAATTCCACTTCTGTCACTCTGAGACGTCCCCGTGTTGTTACATCAGGCTTCAGCAAATTCTTGTGATCTGGGTTTCCATCAAATGCAATTCACCTGTATGTTGTTTTGATCTTTCATTTAAAAATCACAGCTCAAAAATATTTATTAAAAAAATTAAAAACTGTATTCCTTTGCCCAGCAAACGATTCCCAAGGGTCCACCATGTCAAGCTTTACCCACTGAGTGGGGGGCATCAAGATAAACAGGGCAGGTCTGTGCCCTCAGGGGCCCAAGGCCCATTGGGAGAGACAGACGTTCAGAGACACTCCATTTCTGAAGCATTCTGGACACTGCACCCCTTAACCCTCAGTCTAAGACAGTCATGTAGGTGTTATGAGCCCATCTGATAGGTGAGGAAACTGAGGCACAGAGAGATGCAGCAAGGGCGGCACTGGGGCTGTTGTGAGAATTAAATGAGATAACGTATGTAGAGGGACTTTGCAGTGTTTGGCATAACGCACAGGTGTGCGTTAACTGTTTAAAAATGGAGACAGGTGCAGAACTACTCCACATCCCGTCTTCTGGCTCTAAAGTCTTCCCCCTTCTGTGTGGCGCTCGCCTTACTGTGGACCAGGCTGCAGTAACAAGATAGGATGTCCTGTTACTCGGCTGTACTGGTGCGCCAGTAGCACTAAGAATGCAGTGTTCCTTGTCTCCACGCTCTGGCCCCATCTGGACGATGTCACATCACCCCAGGCCCCTTGGGCAGAATCCAGTGCAGCTGAGAATTCCAGTCTCATACTCAGGGCAGGGCTCCCCTCCCACGTGATGGGACACTTGATGTCCCCTGGGTGGCCAACCAGACACTGGCTCTCGTGTGTGTGTCTGTGTGTGTGTGTGTGTCTGTGTGTGTGTGTCTGTGTGTGTGTGTGGGGGGTGCTGGGGAGGTGTGAGCACAGGGGCTGTCCCACACACAGCGTGGCAGAGCTGGTTCTCTTCAATCTTGTTCTGTGCACAGCTGGCCCCTGGCAGCAGGTTGTCCCATGGCCTCTGGTTGCATGCCAGCGTCCCTTCTCCTCCAAAGTGGCCATCTCAGGGAGGAGGCAGCAAGAGCTCAGACCCCTCACTTTGCTCTGTGTCCTCTTGGCCTTTGGGAGACTTGTACGTGCCTTGTGATGCCTAGTGGCGCACCCTCAGCCCCCTCTCTCTGCCACTGTCTGGGGATTGTTCTCTTTCGACTCCCCAGGGAGTCCAGCTAGGGCAGGGCAGCCAACCCACCACCCAGAAAGAGGACCGACCAGGAGAGACTCTGGAGGGTAGGTGGGGGAGGGAGTTCACCTCCTATAGTTACCTGGTGCTGCCACCAGCCTCAGCCTCCCTAAAGGTGCGCTTTGTTCTCATCCAGCCAGGGTCCTACAGTAAGCAGAACCCCATAAAGGAAGGGACAATGACACAGGCCCCTTTTACGGATGTGTGAACTGGGTTGAAGGAGCCAACAGGGACATTGCCACCCCCAGGCCAGCAGCAGCGGGAAGCTGTGAGTTCCAGCTTGTGTGGGGGGAAGTGCACCTGGCAAAAGCTGCCGTCATGTGCGGATAAAGCTGAGGAAGCCAAGAAATACCCCCGTCTTTCCCCCCAGCTGCCCTCCTATCCACAGATGGGGCTTCCCATGGGCTAGACTGGACAGGAAACCTGAGGGTAAAGCTGCCCAGGAAGTGTAGGCTTTCGGCCTGGTCCACAGAGCAGGACAAAGGGTGGAGGATGGATTGGGAGGGTGTGTAGGTGGTGGCACTTGGAGAACGGTAGCAGAGTCAGTCACCTAACCTCTGGTGGCTCTGGGCCCTGGCTGCCATTGCCAGGGCATCAGGAAGAGCCCCACTCTGTACCCATGACATTCCCTTGTGTTTCAGAAAGACCCTAGACAGAGGGCCCCGGGGCAGCCGTGCCCCCGGCCTCTGAGGTGCTGTGAGGGCCCGCAGCGCTCAGCCCTCAGCTGGAGCCGCCGTGGGAGGCCAGGCCTTGGGCTCGTAGCAAATGCAGTGATGATGGATCCAGAGCCCTGAGGGAGGGGCAGGGGAGGGGGGTCAGTAGAGCCCCTGAGATTGGACACCTGCACAGGACCCCAGACAGTAAGGCACATCTCACAGGCCTGTTGCAAGAATTACGATGAATAATAGTAACATCCACCTTTTATCGTTTTGGATGCTGCTAAATTGTTCCCCAAACTGCCCGAAACACTCGTGATGGTAAGCGTCAGTTCCCCTTTCCAGGGAGGCCCTTGCAGTCCAGTGACAGTTTGTGCTACAAAGGATGACCCCTGACAGCCTGCACCGTCCCAAGGGAGTGAGCTCGTCCAGTCGCACCTGGACCATCACCTGTGCAGAGGCTGCCCTGGCCCAGAAGAGACCATGTGTCACCAGAAACATCCAGGGCTGTGAGGCCTGGGAGGGGAGCTGACAGGCCCAGGGCCTTCCAGCCTGGGCTTCCCTTTCCCGATGGCTCGGTTCCCACTGTGACCAGCACAGCTGTCGTTTCTGAGGCCAGTGGTGGACTCTGGATGATCATTTACAGACCTGGAGGGGGAGATAAGGCTGTCATTGATGCCTGTTTATGTGCCCTTTATGGGTCATAAAGAGATGGCACCACTGGGGGCTACGCTCCTGTGCCAACCCCCCCACTGTCTCTTTCTGCCTATCTTTTATTGTCCACTCTTATCTCTCTCCCTCCCCACTCCCTCCCCTGACAGCAGATCCCAAGACCATAACCTTCTTCAAACTGCTGCTGGCTTTTCCTGACCTTCTGCCCTAGGCACAGAAGGGAACTTTATTAGCTGGGTTGGTGAGGGCTTGGCTGGGGCCCCAGCCAAGGAATGGCCAGAGAGGGGGCATTCTGCCAGCACCGCAGAGACCCAGAGCTGCCCAGCTTTGTGAGGGCAAGGCAGGGAGGACTCCGGTCCAGAATAATGACACCCTATCTCCCGCCAGCGTATTTCCCCCTGTCCACAGCTGCTGCCCTTGGAGGTAGGGATGGGGGTTGCATTTCACCTTGTCTGTCCTTTCCTTGCACACACAGTGACAACTGCTCTTCCCAGAGAGCGAGGCCACTGACAGGGACAGCAGGTACCCCCACATCACCAGCGGCCATTAGGGGACCCCTGGGTTTCTGTCTTTGCACCTTAAAATGATTCAGGCCCTGGCTGTGTGTCTAAACCTTCTCACCACGGTGACAAGAATAGTTGCCCATGGACGTGGGCAGCCGTTCTCAGTTAGAGAGGAAGTAAGAGGACATGGAATCAAACGATTCGAGCTTCAACCGGAAACTGCCCCTCACTTGCACGGGGACTGAGTCTCAGTGTCTGCATCCGTCACATAGAGTCATGACCCCTACCTCACGGCCGCCATGAGCGGGATCACTGCCTGTTTGCCGGGAGGGCTCTCCACGTGTGGCCGCGTGGAAAGTGGACAATGTTGGAATCACGCAGACGTGGGTTCAGATGTTGCTGTCGCCATTGGGGAGTCCACCTCTCTGCACTTGTTTCTTGTTTGCAAAATGGGGACAGTGAGGCCCATTTCTGGATCTGGTGAGAATTGAAGCAAAATATGCCCTTGGTGGAGGGAAGTGCTCAGTCAATGGCAGCAGCCAGGAACAATGCTAAGAGGGGATGTCAGTGTCCCCATTTCACAGGTGAGGCTCCAGGAAGATGGTCAGATGAATGATGGGGCTGGGTCAGCCCAGCCGGTCTGATGCCCAGGAACCTCATTGTCCACTCAGACCCTTTCCCTCCAGGGCTCAGTGGAAGTGTCAGCTCCTGGAGCAAGCCCATCCAGCCTTGCATGCCTCGCTCCTTGGGCCAGTCTCAGCCACAGGTTGGAGGTGAGCATAGCTGGTGTGGCATCTGTCCTCTTTCCCTGAACCTGCAGGGACAAGCTAACAGCCATTCCCCAAGGGAGAGATATTGATGGCATCCCAGGGGTACGTCTCGGGCATGTGTCCTCCAGCATTCGGACCAGCTTTGTGGGTTGGAGGTGTTGGGAGGGCACGGTGGGGTTCAGGGCTGAACTGACTCCCTCCAGCACTGGTTCACTTGAATCACTCTACTCTGGTGCCCAACCCATGTTTGTTTTGTCTTTCTGGGTTTCAGCCCTTTGGCCAGCGGGAGGTTAAAGATTACTGAGGCAGCTGACAATAAAAGTGCCCGGCACACTGGCCTTTGACCACCCATTAGAAGGCAGTGGGATCACATTCTATGCAACTGCCACAACGGTGAAAGTGGCGAGGGTGTGGGCGAGGGGCACACCCTCCTTGTATTAATATTAAGGGACAATCGCTCTTGCCTGGCAATCGGGCCAAGTTTCTCTTTTATCTGAAGCCAGGGCCACAATGTGGCATTGTTCTCCGTCTCAAAGGCCACCGTGCGGCCCCAGAGTGGACCCAGACGGACTCCACCTGGCAGAGTAAACACCCACCCAGAGGTGGCCGGTGACAACGGGGAGTGGAGCTTTCTTTTTCTCCAGGAAGAGATGTTTTTTCCTCCAAGTGAGTTTGGGAATCACAGACGTCAAGGTGTTGTTAAACCCCCTTTCTGGACCTCAGTTTCCTCAACTGGACCATGGTGGTCAGCTTACACTCCACACCCCAGGCAAGGTTCTTAATATTTTCTGTGGTGTGGAGCTGGGGATGTGGAAGGACCCCGTTCTCAGAGCCATGTTTCCTAAATGCATGCAATAAAACCAGAAGATTACAAAGAAAACTGATTATATTGATATGCAGTCATCAAAATATTTAAAAAGAAATTTGAGACCTAGAAATACATGTGCTTCTTTATGAATGCATTGAAGAATAAGATTATTAGCCAACTACTTTATCTACCAACGACTATGATTTCAAAGTAGTGATAAGTGAAAATTATATTGCAAGATTTGTACAACAAGCAAGTCGCAGGCACTACCTGTAACACTGAGGGTGTTTTTGGTCTATACTCCTTTTTAAAAAACTTAATATTTTGAAATAATTATAGACTCACCAGAAATTGCAGAAAGAATAGAGAAGTCCCATTTTCCTATCCCCCAGCTTTCTCCAACAGTGAATCTGACATAATTACGTACATAATTACGTACGTTATCAAAACCAGGAAATTGGTTGGCACAATATGATGAGTTACAGGGGAAGTCTTAACTCAGATTTCACCAGGTTTTGCATGCACTGGTCTTTGGGTCATATTTTTGTGTCTAGTCCGATGGTGTTTTATGACATGTGGAGATTTGTGTCACCACCATCACATCAAGATGAAGAACTCTTCCCTCATGACACAGGAACCTCCTCGTGCTGCCCCTTTATAGTCCTACCCACCTGCCTTTCCTAAAACTCCCTCATCCCATTAATCTGGTCTCCATCCTTTACAAACAGTAATAGTTAACTTGCACCAGGCACTGACCAAGCACTTTCCCATGCTTGGAGAGGTTGCGTAGTTAGTTACCTGAGGTCACCCAGCAGTAAATGGGAGAATGGGTGCCACCTGCACCTACGTCTTCTCCTCTCAGCCTCACACACAAACCTCATGGTCTCCAGAAGGAAAACCTCAGGTGCAAATTGGGAAGCCTGAGCTCAGTTTCCAGTTCCCACTCCTGATAGCTGTGTGACTTGGGGCACATTCTGAATGTCTCTGAGCTTACGTGTCTTCACCTCAAAGACGAAGGTTTCAGTGCCTGGGCAACTCAAGGGGAAGACATGACAAACTCACTGAGATGAGGATGGCTGCTTGATGGGCTTGGAGAGGAAAGCATCACACCTTGGTGGAGCTCCAAGCATCTCCTCAGGGTGAGCTGCCATTGCCCAGGTGGTGTGTGCATGTGTGTGAGTGTGTGCGCATTTTATTTCTCCTAGAAATTATATATACACACACACACACACTCACACACATATATGTAATTGGAGTTACATATATATAATTTGTATATATATACAATTATATATATACAAATTATATACAATTGTATATACAATTATATACAAATGTATATATAATTTGGAGTTAAAAATGCAATGGACAGATTTAATAGTAGTTTAGACAAAGCTTAAGAGAGAATTCTAAAAAATAGAGTGAGGAGTTCAAATATAGCCTAATAGCAGCAGCAAAATGAAAGGGGAAGAGAAAAGAAGAGAGAGGGGGAAGAATGAAGGGGCAGGGGGAAAGGAGAGACTGGAACAAAGCCAATAACATGAAGAGGAAATGGCTGAGAACTTTCCAGAATTGAGAAAAGAACAATCCTCAAAAGCCCCCAAAATTCCAAGCAAGTTAAATGAAAAGAAAAACACAGCACAATGAAACTGCAGGGCACGAAAAACAAAGAAAATATTTTACAAACAGGAGCAAAAAGATCAATTATATGTAAAGGAGGGACAGGCTGACAGTTGACTTCTCAACAGAAACAATGGGATCCCGAAGACTGTGGAATGGTATCTTAAATGTGTTGAGAAAAAATACTTGTCAACCTGGAATTCTATACCCAGTGAAAATATCTTTTATCAATGGGGATAAAATGCATTTTTTAAGATAAACAAAACCAGAAAATTTGCCACCAATAGACCTTCACTAAAAATATTCTTTGAATATTAATAATACATTTTATTTAATGTGGTAAATCCAAAACATTATTTCAACACGTAATCAATATAAAAATTATTTGAGACATTTTGCATTCTTTTTTTGCACCAAGACTTTGAAATCTCATGTATGTGTTACCGTTACAGCATATTTCAATTCATACTAGCCACACTTCAAGTGCTCAATAGCCCCATGTAGCTAGTGGCTACCATATTGGACAGACCTGGTTGGAGAGTTCTGAGGGCACAAGTAGCTGTAGGACTGTTAGGCAAAGGGGATGCTAATCTAGAGAAGACAGCCATACTTCTGAGGGCTGTGCTATAGGATTAAGAGAAGAAATTTAGGTCTGATGCTCCTGTGCTAGCATCCTGGTTCTGGCACATTTTAGCTATGTGGTCTTGAGCGTATCACTCCTCCATATATGAGCATCCATTTATTCATTCATAAAATGGAAATGTAAACATTATATTATATCCCAGAATCTAATTCCTTATATCTCAGGCCACACTTCCTTCTAATGCCCAAATTTTAATGGCACAGACCCCTATTCTAATTTTTTAACATATTCCTCACTGCTACATATCACCTCCATCAACTTAAAGATCATCTTCCCTCAACCTACTGGTTCTTTACTATAGTGTCACCCTAAGGAAGGCAAGGAATGTTCCACAATGCTCTACATTGATGCTTGAGTACAACTTTTTAAGCTATATTCCTGGAAGTCTTTGTACAACAGGTAAGAGTTAACACACAAAGAATAACTTCAACTCCTGCTATATATGTGTTTCCTGAAGAACCCCAAGTATATCTTACAGGCATTAAATTCCCTGCCTGCTATAGCTATTTGCCAAACTCCTAACGGCCCAGCTTACCTTCCCACAGTTAAAGTCCTCTCTTCATTGTCTCCTCACAGAGAGAAGAGAAAGTGTCTTTCTCACCTAAGTTTAAGGTCTTTTGAATCCTCATTTCTTTTCTTTCTTTCTTTCTTTTTTTTGACATTCAATATTATTTTATATTAATTTCAGGTGTACAGCATAGTGGTTAGACATTTATATAATTTAAGAGTGATCCCCCTGACTGGTCTAGTATCCACATAGCATTATACATAGTTCTTACTGTATCATTGACTATATTCCCAATGCTTTACATCCCCATGGCTATTTTGTAACTACCAATTGGTACTTTTTAATCTCTTTACCTTTTCACCCTGCCCCAACCCCCTCCCATCTACAACCCCAACAAATCTAGCTCTCTTCTGACACCATTCATAGTTATTATAATATTATTGACTATATTCCGTGTGCTATACCCTAAATTCACATAACTACTTTGTAATAACCAAGTTGTACTTCTTAATCCCTTGCCCTTTTTTCAACCACACCCCAATCCCCCTCCCATCTGGTAATTGTCAATGTTTTCTGTATCTATGAGCTTGTTTCTGTTTTGTTTGTTAATTCTGTTCTTTAGATTCTATATATAAATGAAACCACATTGCATCTGTCTTTCTCTGTCTGACATACTCCACGCAGCACAATACCCTCCAGGTCCATCCATGCCACTGCAGATGGCAAGAACCCATTCCCTTCCATGCCTGAGCAATATATACCACCTCCTCTTTATCCATTCTTCCATCAACATACACCCAGGCTGCCTCCACATCTTGGCCATTGTAAACAACGCTGCAATGAACATATGGATGCACATGTCCCCTCAAAATAGTGTTTTGGGTTTCTTCAGATGGATACCCAAAAGTGGGATTACTGGGTCCTTCATTGTCTCTTCTTATAGCCTTTGTTTTAAAGTCTATTTTGTCTGGTATAAATAGTGCTACCCCAGCTTTTTTTTTTGTTTTTTTGCATTTTTTTCTTTTTAATTTTCATGAAATACCTTTTTTCATCTCTTTATTTTCTGTCTTTCAATCTGAAGTGAGTCTTTTGTAGGCAGCATATGTAAGGATTTTGTTTTTTATCCATTTAGCCCTTCTATGTCTTATGATTGGAGCATTTAATCCATTTACATTGAAAGTAATTGTTGATAAATATGTAGCTATTACCATTTTATTATTCATAATTTTTTTTCCCGTCTTAAAGAAGTCCCTCTAACATTCCTTATAATACTGGTTTGGTGGTGATGAACTCCTTTAGCTTTTTCTTGTCTGGGAAGCTCTTATCTGTCCTTCAATTTTAAATGATAGCCTTGCTGGGTAGAGAAATCTTGGTTGAAGGTCCTTACTTTTCATCACATTGAATATTTTGTGCCAATCCCTTCTGGCTTACAAAGTTTCTGTTGAGAAATCAGCTGACAGTCTTATGGGAACTCCCTTGTAAGTTACTACCGTGTTTCCCCGAAAATAAGACCTAGCTGGACCATCAGTTCTAATGCATTTTTTGGAGCAAAAATTAATATAAGACCTGGTATATTATATTATATTATATTATATTATATTATATTATATTATATTATATTATATTATATTATATTATGACATGGTCTTATATTATAGTAAAATAAGACCGGGTCTTACATTAATCATTAATTTTTGCTCCAAAAGATGCATTAGAGCTGATGGTCCGGCTAGGTCTTATTTTTGGGGAAACAGTGTAGTTGTCTTTCTCTTGCTGCTTTTAAGATTTTCCCTTTGTCTTTCACTTTTGCTGTTTTAATCATAATGTGTCTAGCTGTGGGCCTGTTTGGGACTCTCTGCACTTCTTGGACTTGTATGTCTATTTCCTTTGCCAGGTTAGGAAAGTTTTCTGTCATTATTTCTTCAAACAGGTTCTCAATTTCTTGCTTTCTCTTTTTTCCTTCATCCCTATGATGTGAATGTTGTTACAATCAATGTTGTTACTATCTTAATTTTTTTAATTCTTTTTTCTTTTTGCTGTTTTGATTGGGTGTTTTCTGCTACCTTATCTCCTAATCAGTGATTCGATCCTCTGCTTCATTTAATCTGCTGTTGATTCCTTCTAGTACATTCTTCATTTCAGTTATTGTACTCTTCACTTTTGACTGGTTCTTTTTTATGGTTCCTACATCCTTTTTATGCTTGCTATCTCTTTGTTGAAGTTCTCACTGAGTTCCTTGAACATCCTTATAACTATTGTTTTGAACTCTGTCTCTGGTAGGTTGCTTGCCTTCATTTGGTTTAGTTCTATTTATTTATTTATTTATTTATTTATTTATTTATTTATTTATTTAAATATTTAATTGGAGAAGGGGAACAGGACTTTATTGGGGAACAGTGAGTACTTCCAGAACTTTTTCCAATTCAAGTTGTTGTTCTTTCAATCTTAGTTGTGGGGGACACAGCTCAGCTCCAGGTCCAGTTGCTGTTGTTAATTGCAGGGGGCGCAGCCCGCCATCCCTTGCGGGAGTTGAACCAGCAACCTTGTGGTTGAGAGGAAGCGATCCAACTGACAGAGCCATACGGGAGCTCAGTGGCAGCTCAGCTCAAGATGCTGTGTTCAATCTTAGTTGCAGGGGGCACAGCCCAGCATCCCTTGTGGGAGTCGAGGAATTGAACCGGCAAGCTTGTGGACCCACTGGCCCATGTGGGAATTGAGTTGGCAGCCTTCGGTGTTAGGAGCACGGAGCTCCAACTGCCTGAGCCACCCGGCCGGCACTGGTTTAGTTCTTTTTCTGGAATTTTCTCCTGTTCTTTTATTTGGGATGTATGTCTTTGTTTCCTCATTTTGTCTGCTTCTCTGTGTTTGTTTCTATGTATTAGGCAGGGCTGCTATGTCTCCCATTCTTGGCCGGGTGGCCTTATGTAGTAGGTGTCCTGTGGGGCCCAGAGTCCCTGGTCACCTGAGCAGGGTGCTCCAGGAGTGTCCCTTGTGTGGGTTGGGTGTACCCTGCTGTTATAGTTGAGCCTTTTTGCTATTGGCAGGTCAGTGGGTGGGATTGATCCTCAGGCTGATTGGCTGTGGGGTGTGGTCACATCCATAGCTTATGGGCTGCTGTGCGGCAGGGCTTACCACACAGAGTGGGATTCAGCCAAGTGGGCTCTAATGCCTGTTGAGACCACCCTTTGTGTGTCCTGATTCTGGGGCTCCTTGGGCAGTGCTCTGCTGTGGTCTGAAGCCAAGATCCAAGTATGTTAGTTCTGGGGCCTTTTGGGAGAGGCTCCGGTGCAGGCCCAGGTCAGCCATTGCCTGTGACTGGCTGGGGACTACCTGGTAGGAGCTATAAAATGATTTGCTGTTGTTCGCTGCCTGTGCTAAACATGACAGCATGTGGGAGAGGGCTTGCTGTGAACTGATGTCAGCTGTCACCAGTACCAGGCCTGGGGAAGGTCTGCAAAAAGCCAGGACACCTGGAGGCCTGCTGCCACCTCCCTTAAGGTTCAGTCGCAGATAAAGCCTCTTGGCGGTTTGCTAGTTGGGTGAAGCAAGGTCCCAGCTGAGTCAGCAGGGCAAAGCAGCAGAGCTCACCAGGCCAATCAAATTCAGATTTGTCCTGTGGGGGGCAGGCTCAACAAAGGCAAGAGGGCGTCCACCTGCAGGCTGCACAAAAGGAGGACTCCTCACAGGGAAAATGCTGACTGTTCTCCAGTCCTCCCCCTGAGGCCACACACCTCAGTCTGCCCCTCCATCCCCCGTGTGTCTCTGAGGTCCCCCAAGTCACCGTCCCTACACTGGAACCTAAGGTGAGTGCCTGCGAGTGAGTCTGTTCACGGGCTGTTTAAGAGGACGCCTGGGTTTCCTGCAGCCTTCTGTCCTACCGAAACGGTTGGAATCCCCACTGTTTTTCACAGCCTGATGTTTTGGGAATTCTTCTTCTGGCATTACTACTCTGGGCTGGGGAGGCTGGTATGGAGCTGGGGTCACTTGTGCCTCCAGGGGGAACCTCCATGGCCGAGATATCTCTCCTGCTTTTCAACCTCCACTTGGAGGTTTGGGGCCTGTTCCACATCTCCGCCCCTCCTACCAGTATTGACATGGCTTCTTCTTTATACTTTCAGTTATAGGACTTCTGTTCAGCCAGATTTCAGATGGTTCTCCAGGTTGTTTGTTCTATAATTTAGTTGTAATTTTAATGAGTTCCTGGAAGAATGCAGGCACAGTGTTTATTCTGCCATCTTGGATCTCTCAAAATATTCTAAAGAGAATATACTTTAAGCAGATGGAAAATGATTCCAGGTCAGAGGCGTGAGGTGCAAGAAGGAATGAATAACTAGGAAAGTGATACAATGTGGGAAAAATAGTTTTATAAGGAGTATAAATTGTTTTATATGGAGTATATCAAAGCATGGCATCACGTGGCATGTGCATATTGAGTAGGTGCTCAGAAATGGTGGTGTTGGTGGTGATGATGATGATGGTGCCAATGGTGAACACAGCTTCCAGGGTGGTTATGGCGAAAGAGTGGGATTCATAACAGAAAAAATTAGGTTTGACAATAAAACTTCCATTTATCAGCTGAATGAATTTGAGAAAATTACTTCAACTCTCTGTAGTTTTGTAATATATTAGGTAGGGATTTAAATAGTGTTCATGGAGTTTTTGTGAGAAATAAAGTAGATATTGTGTATAAATCACTGATCACAGGGCTTGGCACATAGTTGGAACTTTCATCTGAATTTGAATCTGAACTTCTCAAAGTCTGGAAATAGAGGGATAAGAGGTTGAGAAAGGTGGGTAGGGGACCAATTGTTTAAGGATGTTAATAATAAAAGCTACCATACATTGAGCATCTACTATACACTAGGCACTATATCATGAACTTTGTATACATTTTTTTAATTGAATCTTACAGTAACCCTGTGAAATAGTAGCATTTCTGGTGTATTTAACATCTGAAGCAGATGCTTTTTTTTTTTAACAATTTCCTTCCTCAATATAAGAAAATTACTTTCAGTAACAATCATACAATAATCATTATTTTATTGATTGTTATTTAGTTCTAAAACAATTAACAATTTAAAAAATATCAATGTTAAATATATTTAAATTAAGCATATTTTATTTATGAGTTAAAATTTTTCTCCGATCATAAAAAATACTACAGTTCTCAGTTTGCAAGTTTGCACAGTTCCCAACCATTATGAATTTACCTTCCAAATGAACACATGAAACTGAGTTCATGTGTATTGGGTGCAAACCATTTAACTGGAAGTTCTTTGAATTAACTTCCACGTAGGATACAGTATTCAATAAAAGGTAAGTGATAAAAATGTGCTAGTTTCAAACTTGCCCACATATTATTAATATTCAAATGTAATAGCAGCAATTATTTAGAAGCTAGACCAACAAAAGTTTTTTTTCCAGGAGGAGTATTTTATTACTAGCCTTATTTAGAATCGTCAAATGCATGGTATTAATAAAAAACAGGTCAACTTTTAATTAGTTGTATTCTTGTTTTAAAATTATCTGTAGATAATTGCCTGCATACAGGGTGGGCTACTCTCATGAGCCCATAGTTGACACACCATCATATGCCATTGACTTAGATATTTCCTTTGAAATTTTTCATTTTGGTTGGGACTGTCACTTTTTAATTTCACATTTATTACATCTTTGTGCTTCATTCAAAACTATTAGTTTAATATCTTTCTATCCATCCATCTAAAATGGGTGTGTATATATACACACTTAAATGTATAATAAACAGATCATTCTAAAATTTAATATCATGCTATGTGATTAAAAAATTTTCCCTTAAGGTGTCTTGAAGAGATTTTCAAATTATATATAGGGAAAATTATCTCATTAAAAATGGCTACATGGGCCGGCCCAGTGGCCCAGGCGGTTGGAGCTCCATGCTCCTAACTCCGAAGGCTGCCGGTTCGATTTCCACATGGCCCAGTGGGCTCTCAACCACAAGGTTGCCAGTTCAACTCCTTGAGTCCTGCAAGGGATGGTGGGCTCCACCCCCTGCAACTAAGATTGAACATAGCACCTTGAGCTGAGCTGCCTCCAGGATGGCTCAGTTGATTGGAGCACGTCTTTTCAACCACAAGGTTGCCGGTTCGACTCCCACAAGGGATGGTGGGCTGCGCCCCCTGCAACTAGCAACAGCAACTGGACCTGGAGCTGAGCTGCGCCCTCCACAACTAAGACTGAAAGAACAACAACTTGAAGCTGAACGGCACCCTCCACAACTAAGATTGAAAGGACAACAACTTGGCTTGGAAAAAGAGTCCTGGAAGTACTCATTGTTCCCCAATAAAGTCCTGTTCCCCTTTCCCAATGAAAAAAAGAAATTCCGTATAAAAAATGGCTACATGGCATTTTATAGTGTAAATGCACTATAATTTTTTAAGTACTTTAAAAAATTGAGTGTAACATACATACAACAACATACACAAGACCATAATCATATAAATTAAGAAATTACTTGCAAGCCAACCCATTTGTGTAACTACCACATATATCAAGAAATAGAGAATTATTGGCACCCTGGAAGCTCCTTTATATCCCCATGCGGTCACGGCTTTCCTCAAAGGTAACCTCTATCGTGACTTCCATCACCATGGCTTATTTTGCTTGTTTTTTGAGCTTTATATAAATGGGCTCATACAGTATATAGGTGTTTGTATCTGGCTTTGTGAAATTTGTTCGTATTGTTGCATATATAAATAGTTCAATTTTTTTCTTATTGACCTATAGTATTCCATTTTATGCCCATGCCACGGTTTATTTATTCATTCTACTATTGAGAGATATTTGGGTTGTTTCCAGTTTGGGGTTATAATGAATAAAGCAGCTATGCACAATCTTAAACCTGTCTTTTGGTACCTGTATATTCACGTTTCTGTTGAGGAGGGAATGACAGGGTAGGCTCACATTCCATTTTTGTCAACATTCTTGCCTTGTTCCTAACCTTGAAGGGAAAGCATTCGGTCTTTTACCATTCAGTATGTTAGCTAGAGTTTTTTGTAGAAACTCTTTATCAGGGTGATAAAGTTTCCTTCAATTTGTAGTTTGCTGAGTTTTTACTCTGAATTGGTATTGAATTTTTTCAAATGCTTTTCTTGCATTTCTTGAAATGATCATGTGGGTTTTCTCCTTTATTCTATTAATATGGCAAATTACATTGATTTTCAAATCTGAAACCACCTTTGCATTTCATTTCAAATCAAACTCTACTTAGTTATGATGTATGGTCATTTTTATGTATTGCTAGATTTGATTTGCTAATATTTGTCAAGAATTTTGTATGTTTTTTATAAGGGATTTGGTTTATACTGTCCTTTTCTTATGTCTTTTTCTGATTTTGGTATCAGGTCCTCAGATAATAAATCAGGAAGTATTTCTTTCCTGTGTCTGAGAATTTGTGTAGGCTTGGTATTATTTATTCCTTAAATGTCTGATAGAAATCACCAGAAAGTTGTATTTGCCTGGACATTTTTTGTGTGTGTGTGTGTGTGAGAGGATTTTTAAATTATAAATTCAAGTTCTTTAACAGTTACTGGTCTACTACTTGTTTTGTGTTTTCATTTTGAGTTAGTATTGGTAACTCATGTCTTTCAAAAATTTGCTTATTTCACCTAAGTTGTTGAATTTACTGGAATAAAATTATTTGCAGTATTTTGGTAAGGATTTTTATATTTAATTTTGTGAGGACTATTGAAGTATGAAGCCAGCTCTTAAAGACTCACAGGGTCTATTGTGAACATCTCTTTTGAGCTGTGCACTCAGTGATGTCACATTGACAATAGAAAGCAGCCATGGTGGCAGTAGTCACAACATGGAAATTGACAAACACTACAAATAAACATTTTTTCCCTGCCAGAGAGAGCTCATTTACCAGCACGATGCTGTTTATAGGTATTAATGTCTATGGGATCTGTGGTAGTGTCCCCTTTTTCATTCCTGAAAATGATAATTATTTTTCTTGATTACTCCGGCTAGAAGTTTATCAATTTTATTGATCTTATCAAAGAACCATCTTTTAGTTTCACTTATTTTCTTGATTGTTTGTTTTATCTTCCACTGATTTCTGCTCTTTATTATTTCTTTGCTTCTGCTTACTTTTATTTTGATTTTTAAAAGTTTCTTAATATAGTAGCTTATAGCACAGATTTTAGGCCTTTCCTCTTTTCCACTATATGCATTTAGTAATCTTGTTAATGTTACTTATGAATTTTAATAGTTCATCTGTGGATTATTTGGATTTTTTATATAGGCTGCTGTATTGTCTGAGAAAATGAGTTTATTTCATCTTTTCCAAGTCTTATGAGGTGTGATCAGAAAATATAGTGAATGTTTTAAATTAAAAAATGTATTACAGTAAAAGACACATTGCCATTAATCCCCCTCAAAATACTCCCCCTCGCTTCGAACACACTTATCCCAACATTCTTGCCATTTTCTGAAGCAGTTCTGGAAGTCCTCTTTGGTGAGTGTCTTTAGTTGCGCTGTCATGGCTACCTCGATATCCTGAATCATTTTGACTTTGGGGAAGAGCCAGAAATCACATGGTGCCAGATCTAGTGAATAAGGTGGATGAGGACACACCGTAATGTTTTTATTTGACAGAAATTGCTGTACCAGAAGTGATGTGTGACACAGTGCCTTTCCGTTGTGATCACAAAATACGGTGAATGCTGCTGCTGAGTGCCAGCCAACAGAAAGGCAGGGATCTTCAATACGGGAAGTGGCACATTGAGCCTTAGTAACAGTGTGTGACAAGTTTCAACTTGTTTGATGTAGTCAGTTAGGTGTGAGCAATGGTTGAGAGAAGGTGTGTTCTAAAGTGTGCTATAAAACATTCTCCATCATGACAACGCTCCATGACACACATTGCTTCTGGTACAGCAATTTCTGTCAAATAAAAACATTTCAGTGTGTCCTCATCCTCCTTATTCACTGGATCTGGCACCGTGCAACTTCTGGCTCTTCCCCGAAGTCAAAATGATTCAGGACATTGAGGCAGCTATGAAAGCACAACTGAAGACACTCACGGAAGAGGACTTCCAGAACTGCTTCAGAAAGTGGCAAGAACAATGGGATAAGTGTGCTTGAAGCGAGGGGGGTATTTTAAAAAGGATTAATGGCAATATGTCTTTCACGGTAATATTTTTTTTATTTAAACATTCATCGTATTGTTTGATCACACCTCATGTATTCTTTATTTTTCATTCCTTATCATACTGTCCAGGATCTTCAAAACAATGTTGATATAAATGGCAGTAGTAGGATCCTTGTCTTCTTTTCTATATCAAGGGGAAAAGGGCAGAGCATGAAAGTTAATTTCTATTCTGGGTTTGCTAAGAATTTTTTTTTTTTTTTAGGAAAGAATGTTGAATTTTATGAAATGATAATATCATTTTCTGAAAATGTAATGAATCAACCTGGTTGATTTTCAAATATTAAACCATCCCTGCATTTCTGAAATCAATCATCTGTGGTCATGATGTATTATCTATTTTATAAATCACTCGATTCATTTTCCTTAAATTTTGTTTTGGATTTTAGAATCTACCTTCATGAGAGGAATTGACCTGTAATTTTCCATTCTTGTTATGTCTTTAGCAAATTTTGACATCAAGATTATATTGATCTCATAAAATTAGTTGGGAAGTATTCCTTCTTTTTTATTCTCTGGAAGAGTTTGTGTAATATTAACATCACTTCCCATTTAAATGTTTGAAAGTACTCACTAGGAAAACTGTATGTGCCTGGGCATTTCTTTTTGGGAAGATTTTAAATTAAAAAATAATTTAAAAATATTTATATACTAATCACATTTTAAAATTTCTTCTGTGTCAGTTTTGAAAGTCGCATTTTTTTAGGACTTTGGAAATTTCACCTAGATGGTCTTATGCTTTGGAAAATGGTTGTTCATAATGAGTCCATGGGATCTGTAGTGTTGTCCACTTTTCATTTCTAAATTGGTAATTCATTCTCCCTCTCTTTGTTTCTTGATTGATTTTTCTGAATATTTATCAATTTTAATCATCTTTTTCAAAGGACTAATTTTTGTTTTTGCTGATTTTCTCTACTACCTGTTTGTTTTCTTTTTCATTTATTTCTGTACTCTTCTTTCTTTGTTTCCTATTTTTGTCTTCCAGCCTTCCATCTTTTGTAATATCTGCTTGTAAGGCTGTATATTTCCCTCTAATCATAGTTATAGTTCTATATCATGTTTTTATATGTTGCATTTAATTATCATTTCATTAAAATATTTTTTAATTTCTATTTTGTAGTTATTAGAAGTGTTTTGCTTCATTTCCAAGTATTTGGAGATTTTTTTGTGTTTTCCTTTTGTTGTTGATTTCTGGCTTAAATCCCCCATGGTACCAGAACAAACTTTGGAGGATTTCAATCTTTTCAAATTTGTTGAGAATTGCTTTATGGCCCAATGTATGGTCCTGATGTCTTAAAAAATGTTTTTATAAACATTATCTGAATTTTCTAGTTGTTTTTAACAGGTACATTAGTTTCCTGTAAGCTATTCTGTCCTAACTGAAAGCAGAATTCCACCGTATCATGTTTTTATTGGTAAAAATTTAGTTAGTTTCTGATGCTTTATGATATTGAAGAATCCTGCAATGGGTAGTCTTATAACTACTTTTTTGACTCTATCAGAGAAGCAGAAGATCGTAGCATAATGGTCGAAGGCCTGGGCTCTGAGCCAGATTCCTAGGTTCGAATCCTGGCCCTTTATCTTGTTAAACATACACATTCCTGGGCTCCACCTCAGACCTATTGAATCTGTATCCTAAGTAATTTTCATGATCCTTCAAGTTTGAGAACTACTGCTCTAAAATAAGGGGTAAGAATGATGATGACACACTGACTAGAATTGCTAAAGTACAACCGCTTATTACAAATTTTCTGAGAAGAAGAGGAGGGAGGGAGGGAGAAAGAGAGAGAGAAACAGGTATTTTCTCTGCTGCCTTAACTTCCTTGGGTCCCTTTGCCTCCTCCCAAGTTGCTCCCAAAGTTGTGTTATGATTGGCCATTCTTGAGTCTTCCTTTGCTCTCCAGTCATGCCCACGAAGAAAAGCAGAGTATACTCAGAGATGATATTTGGGGAGGATTGACTTGTGGGCCTGGGATTGTGACCAGATCTATCTCCGTGGGTTCCGGCGGCTGCTGGAGAATTCATCTCCATGTCACCTTGGGGGCTAAGCAGAACCATGTCTCAGGCATTTCTCTTGGGGTCATACTCATTCCTGTTGGAGGTAGGCCAGACTTAGGAAAACCAGGTCAGGTTAACAGCACAACAAAGCAAGTTCCAGGGACAGGCTGGGGCCGGGGGTGGCGGGGAGGGAAGTTCTATCAGGTTCTTCCAACTAATGTTTGCCTTCAAATATTAATCTTGAGGCCATAAAGCTGAGAGGACCTCAGCTTTCAGGCCCAGCTTACCATTCATCCCCACCCCCAACTAATTTATTCAATGTATAACACACCTCTGTACAAATCATTTATTCAACAAATATTTATTGTTCTATCACTGATCAATCACGCTTCTCGTTGCTGGGGACACAGCAGTGAACAAAATAAATCCAAATCTCTGCCCTCACAGAACTTATATTCTGGTACGTGAATACGGACAAGAAAATAAATAAGTGAAATATATTACACTGATACGTCAATAGCTGCTGTAGAAGAAAGGAAAGCACAGGGAGGAGATAGGAAGGGCCAAGAGATGTACTGTAATTTATGACATTGACTAATTATTTGACATAATTTCAGACTTACGGAAAAGTTGGAAGACCAATACAAATAATTTTCAGATACTCGTCAACTGGACTTCCTGAATGTTAATTCTCTCTGTCTCTCTCTCGCTTTCTCTCTCTCCGGAAGTACTTAAAAATAAGATGTAAATATGATGCCTCTTTACGTCTGAATATTTCAGGGTCTGTACTTCTCTTATATCACCGCAGTGCAGTCATCAAGACCAGGAAATTAACATTGGTGCAAAACTATTATCTAAACTCTAGTTCTTTGTTAGGTTTCTTCACCAATTGTCTCAATAATGTCTTTACACTAGGAGAAAATCCAGGGTCATCTGTTGCACTCATTTGTCATGGCTCTTCTGTTGTCTCCTCTTTCCCGGCACTTTCCAGGAACACAGGCCAGTTCTTCTGTAGAATGGGTTTGTTGGTGGCTCCTCACCTTTGGATTCAGGTTAGGCGCTTTGGGCAGGAATACCACGGGAGGGATATGTTCTTCTCGGTGCATCATACCAGGGGGCACGTGCTGTCATCCCTGTCCTGGCGATGTTAATGGGAGCATTTGGTTAAGTGGACATCTGCTAGGTTTCTCCAGGGTAGTTAGTATTTTACCTTTCATAGTTAAAAAGCATCACATGGGGCGACACTTTGAGACTATGTAAGTGTCCAGTTAGTCCTCAAACCTTTATCCGCTAGTTTTAGCCTCCACTGATGACTCTTGCCTGAAATAATAATAAATTGTTACTGTTATTACTATTGATAAATGGTGATTTTTAACTATGTCATTCTTTCTACTTTTATTAGTTGGCCTTTTACTGTAAGGAAGTCTTCTCATTTATTCATTTATTTTTGAGTTAGCATGGACTCATAGATTCTTCATTCTATAGACTATAATCATTTGTTGCCATTATTATTATTTTTTTAATGCTCCAACTGTCCCACCTGAGCCCAGTGGAAGCCCCTTCATTCTGGCTCTTGTGCCTTTCACCTGTCTCCATCGCTTTTTTGAGCACTTCCTTACGTTTTGCCACCAGAAGCGGTTCCAAGCTCGTCTTGTACTTCCCTGCCCCAGCCCTGGGATTAGTCATTGATTCCTTTTAGTGGAGGGTGGCATTTATAAAGCGAGATCTTGTCCATACGTGTGCTCAGTGCTACTCTGCTCTGTTAGCAGACAGAACTGGGAAATATTGCGCGTGGACACGTGCACACACTCATGTACATATTCATTCACATTTATATTTATTTCTATATCTCGCTGTCTATATATATTTTAAACCTGTACATTCACACTAAGCACTTCAATTCCCAACAATGCCTTGTGGTCCATTTATCTTTCCCCCTTTCCATATTTGTAACTGCCTTCTTGACAGTGAAAAGCTCAGCTCTCGTTGTCAGCAATATCTTCACTTGCTTGTCCCATCCTAGAATGTGCACTGAGTAGTTTCTATGCACATAACCCATTCCTTGCAAAAAAGAAGCCCTCTAACGAGAATTCAATATTTGCTTAGAGATCTTTTTCTATTGTCTGAGGGCATATAATGCAAATACTGTGTTCAAAAGTTACTTCGTTCTCTCCTTTCAATATACTTATGTTATTTATTTGAAATACAGCTCTGTGTGGTTTGTAGTCTAATTTAGGTCCCCTTCCCAATCCCCAATCCTTGTTGATTTTCTTTTCTTTTTTGAGTATGTAAAACATTAACATGGTTGGGATTATACAACACATTATAGTCAGAAAAGTGTCATTCTAGCACCGCCCTCCCCTCCACCCTTCCCACCCCATTCTCACCCAAGTTCTCTTACGGCCTGAAGTGTGTGCCTTGCCAGTCTGCACACTGAAGTCCTAACCCCTAGTACCTCAGAATGGGACTGCATTTGGAGTTAGGGTCTGTAATTAATATAAACTGAGGTTGCTAGGGTGGGCCCTAATCCAGTCTGACCTTTCAGAAGAGAAAATTAGGACACAGGCAGGCACAGGGAAGACAGCCCCTCACAAGCCTCAAGAGAGGCCTCAGGAGACTCCAACCTTGCCGACACCTTGACCTTGGACTTCCAGCCTCCAGACCTGTGAGAAGACAAATTTCTGTTGTGTAAGCCACCCTGTCATCTGTGTGTGGGCCTTTGTTCTGGCAGCCTGAGCCAACGGGTACAGTCACCAGCCTTGCTAGTTCTTGGTTTATTGTTCCTGTTTCTCTTTGTTCAAGTGAGAAAATGTAGGTATGTTTTTATATTTCTACTTTTCTTTTACACCAAATGAAATATACTGTAGGTACTCTTGCATTTTTTCACCCAATACTGTACATCAGTACATGAATTGTTGAATAGTAAGTTGCTCATGCATTCCTAGAGTAAATCCCACTTGGTCGTGATGCATGATCCTCTATACACTTTGTAGTGTTACATTTTCTAATAATTTGTCTAGGCTTTTCACACCTATATTGGTGAGGGATAAAGGTCTGTAATTTTCTTGTAATGTCCTTGTTAGTTTTGGTCTGAACAGTACTTGTCCTCACAAATGAGTTAGGAAGGTTTCCTTATTTCTTTGTTTCCTGGAAGTTGTATAAAATTGGTAGTACTTCTTCCTTAAATGTTTGGAAAAAGTCACCAAGGAATTCGTCTGTGCCTAAAGGCTTTTTTGGGGGACGGGTTGCTTTGTTTTTGTTTCTTCTGATGGGGGCTGCAGGAAAAGAGGTAGGAGGGAAGGAAGCTTTCAAATTAGATTCCATCCTTAACAGACATGACTGTTAAGATTTTCTTTTTCTTCTGTCAGTTTTGACAAGTTGCGTTTTTGAGGGAATTAGTCCATTTCCTCTCAGCTGTCAGGGTTCTGCTGTAAAACAGGCTGGAGCAGGAGGACCACGTGAGAAAGCAATATGGGAGCAGAGACCTGAAGGAGGGGAGGAAGCAGGTCATATAGGTATCTCGGGGAAGAGGATCGCGGAGAGGGGGAACAGAAGGTGCAAAGGCCCTGAGGCATGCGTGTGCCTGGTGGGTTGCAGAACAATAAGCAGACCAGTGGAGAGTGAGAGCAAGAGCAAGAAACAGAGACAGATAGAGAGATGGAGATAAGGTCAACAGGTCACAGAGCCTAGACCTAAGACCATCTGGGCTGTTGCAGCGTCTTTGGCTTTTACTCTGAGCGATTGAGGATTTGGGGCAGGACGATGTTGTGATCTAATTTATGTTTCGAAAGGTCAGAGTAGCTATTGAGAATAGGCTCAAGGATAGAAAGAGAAAGACCAGCTAGGCTGTTGGCCCAGGGAGGTGGCAGGGGAGGCAGTGAGAGCTGGTCACCTCTGCGAAGGTTTTTAGGATAGAACCAGTAGGTGTACTGGTGGACTGCATGCCTGGTGTGGGAGCATGGAAGGTCAGGGAGGACTCTGAGGGTTTCAGCCTGAGCCGTGACCATGTACCGAGGGAGGGAGTATTGTGGGAGGGGCGGGTTTTGACGAGAGAGTTCAGAACTCAGTTTTGGAGACATAGTATCAGTCTATTATTAGACACACAGTGAGGAGGTCACAGGGGGTTGGGTACAGGGAAGTAGAGTTCAGGGGGCAGGGTTATACATTTGGAAGTCGTGGCATGTAGATAGTATTTAAAGCCACTTGAGCGATTGATGTCATCAAGGGCGTGAGGGCAAATTGAGAAGTCTGAGGGATGACCCTGGAGCTGTCTTACGTTCAGAGACTGAGAGATGAAGAGGGAACAGGAAAGAGATTGCTGACTGGTGAGATGAGAAGAAATGTCCAGGGGCATGTAGCCTCCTTAAAGCTCACCGAGGAGGAGGGGGTGCTCAGCTGGGCCACGCGCTGCTGATGGGCTTCGTCCAGAGGACTGAGTGCCGACCATTAGATTTAGCAACAGGGAGTTCCCTGGTCGCCTTGCCAAGGGCAGCTGGGTGGGGCTGGAGCGCCAGCGCTGATGGCCTGTCTTCCAGGAGGAATGGGAAGACAGCTGTTCATCTGAGTGTGTGCGAACGACTCCTTTCAAGAATTTGTTCTTCTTGGGGAAATAGGGTGGTACCTGGAGGCGACATGGGGAAATTATAGCATGTTTTAATTAAAGCCACTAACATGAGGCCATTTAGTCCATGCCTAGGACATGTCAATACTGTGGCACTTGGGGGACTCAGAGATGAGGGATACCACCCCTGCCCCCACACAGTTCAGCAGCAGAGATGGACCTACAGAGATTTACAGCCCAGTGGGTGATGATGCACTGTGATGGATAAAGTCCAGCAGCTGGTGGGAGCCTGGTAGAGGAGTCTGACCCAGCTGAGCAGTCAGGGAAGTCTTCCTGGTGGAAGTGATGCCAGCTGAGCCTTGAAAAGGAGGTTAAGGGGCCTCTACCCCCTGGAAGCCCTCCATGATCCACCTAGTCAGAGTTATCTTGTCTTTGTTTTCGCACAACATCCCCATCTTCTTCCTGCTGCATTCTGTTTGGTATTGGTCACTTGTCTGGATTCCATTTATGTGTGTCAGGCACCGTCCACACTCAGATACTCAGTTTGGTACTTGCGCCTGTATCATCTCAGAGTCCTCAGACGTCCTGCTACGTTTCTTCGCCTTCTGATGTCTGGACTAAGGCATGGTCCTGTGCTGGTCTCCTACCTCCAATCTCAACACGTCCAACCACTTCTATAGGCTAACTCTGAATGGTCCTGCCATCAGAGCCCCGCCTCCGCCTGTACCCACTTCAGGAGCCTCAGGATCATGTTCAATGAAATTAGCCAGGCATAGCTCCTTCCATTCCATCCCTCCCTCCCCCCTCTCCCCCCTCCCTCCCTCCCCCCTCCCCCCTCTCCCCCCTCCCTCCCTCCCCCCTCCCTCCCTCCCCCCTCTCCTCCCTCCCTCCCTCCCTCCCTCCCTCCCTCCCCCCTCTCCTCCCTCCCTCCCTCCCTCCCTCCCTCCCCCCTCTCCCCCCTCCCTCCCTCCCCCCTCCCTCCCTCCCCCCTCTCCTCCCTCCCTCCCTCCCTCCCTCCCTCCCTCCCTCCCTCCCTTCTTTCCTTCCTTCCTTCCTTCCTTTCTACCTTCTTTCTCTCTTCTTCTTCTTTTCTTTCTTCCTTTCTTTCCTTCTTCTTTCCCTTTTAATTCTTCCTTCCCTCCCTCCCTTCTTTCTCTCTCTCTGTTCTCTTCCTCTATGTTCCTTTCATTCATTCCCTTTTATTAAAAATACCGTGAAATATTCTCTTTTATATATTTCTTTTTCTTAGTTGGGCTCATGCTGTGTGTTTTGTGTTCTGCTCGTCTCGCTGGTGAGGAGGCTGCTGCACCTTCCTGCCGGTGGGCCTGCGGCAGAGGCATAGCGCTCACTAGGTCACCCTTGCCTCAGTCCCCACCCATCGCTATGTGTGCTCCTTTGTCACTCCCTCCCTCGTCTCCCTCGTTCACTCCATCCACTATCCATGGACTTACTGGTCCATGCCCTTAATCCCAGGAGCTTCCTGAGGGTGGAGGCTCGTGACACACAAGTGGGTGTCTGTGGTCTCTGCCTGCAGTTACTCATGGCCCAGGTGAGGGACAGAGAGAAAAACCTGCGAGGCCTGGGATGTGGTGGTTGCCATGGGAGCAGAAGGACAGAGGGGCCCTGCCGGAAGGAGGTGGTGAGGGGGCAGACTTGCAGACTTCCTAGAGGAGGGCCCTGAACACGAGTCGCAGAATGTCACCTGCTACAGGAACCAGGCCAGAACCCCCCAGAGACACAGTGTACGGATGGAGGCCATGGTGAGCACAGCACTTGGTTTGCAGGAGCCCACAGCAAGTGAAGAAGGTGGTCCGGCTGGGGATGAGATCAGATTCTGAAGGTCCTTTCAGTGGGCCTCGGTTTCCCCATCTGTAACCAGATGGGGCTGAACCACCATCCCCAGGATTTCTTTAACGCTTAGTGTTCACCATGGAATCATGTCCATTCTGACATGATTGTCACAATGAGTCCCTGGCAGTTTAGAGTGTTTCGGTTTCCTGTGGTGGGCAGTGTGCCGAGCCTCACGACCCTGAGAACATGGCAGAGCAGCCTGGACACTCCCCTGGTTGGCTGTGTGCCACAGCGAGGTCGCTCAGAGAATGGCCTCTCCTGCTGGGAGCCCGACACGCATCAGTATGTCACCTCCTGGGTGCCCCTTCCCTCCTGAGTGAGTCCCTGGTCTCCTTAGGACCTGGTAGCCTTCCTGGACACCTAGTCCGAGGTGAGGGCTGGCCTCTCTGGCCTCTCACAGGGCATGCGTGGCACACAGTGGGAACTCGCACGGTAGTGAGGCGAGGAGACTTGGAGCAGACAAAGAGAAACCCCAAATTGCCCTTTTCCTTCCCTGATTGGAGTGTCCCATCACGCCTGCCAGTTCCCTGTCACCCAGTGTTGTCCTGGGCAACTGGGAGTCATGAACCTTTTTCAAGCCTTTGTCAGGCCTAATGGAGACAAAGTCCTGTGGTTTCTCAACAGCTTGTTTCTCATTTGCTGATTGACAGATTGAAAGGAGATTTGGGGGATGTTTGGGTGTAGCCATGGGCCTGGGAATCAGGCGTGGAGGCCCTGCTGGGCCCAGGCACTGCCTCCGGGCAGGTGCCTCCGCCCTGGCCTCAGACTCCCTCCCGAGGTAGGTGGATGGCACCATCTCTTGGTTCCTCCCAACTTAAAAGTTCTCTGTTCCAAATCCATCCATCAAACACTATTTTGAGGGCTTTGAAGTGAAGTGGGCTTTGAAGTAGGTGTTTTCTATTATCCCACACACCTATCTCACGCTTTCCAGAGTTTGAAAGTCTCTTGATTGGCACACCAAATGGACACATTTCTGGGTGGGAGGGGCTGTATCTGTGAGCCGCTTTTTCCAAGGAGCTGACTGGTCACCTCCAAGTCCTGCAGGCCTGTTTGTCCCTGGTGGCAAGTGCACAACGAGTAATAACGTCTGCTGGATTCAGACCCCTGTATTACCCTGAAGGCCCCGTACTTCTGCAATGTGATGGGGGCAAGCACACAGAGAGAGATGGTGAAAGAAACAGTGCCGCCCGTGAATATCAGAGCATTGGGAAAAAAACAAAACAAAATTTTGGCTCAGAATAAGAATCCCTAAGTTAGTTATGTAACAAATCAGGTGCGTTATCCCTGCCGTGGAGCCATTCTCTTGCTCCCCAAGTTGACTGGTGAAGAAATTTCTCTTTAAGGCTCATTTGCCCTTTTATTCAAGACATGGTACCTAAGGGACACGCTGTCTTTGGCTATGGTGGCCAACAGGCACAGCCTTCCGATATTGCAGGTGCTCATCCACATTTCCCAGCCTCCCTTGCAGTTAGGTTGGGTCACATGACTACCTCTAGACAATGGGCTGTCAGTAGAAGTGAGTGTGTCACTTCGGGGCTGAGGCAGACCAGTGTGACTCTTTGATGTCCCTCTTTCCCTGCTGTGGCCTTGGAGGCCATGAGGTGTGGTGAGAGGGGCAGGAGGGCTGCAAATAAGCAAAGCATAGGACATCAGAGACACTACACATTTCCTGTGTGAACACAGTTGGAGATTAGTTTGTTAGGCAGCACAGCCCAGCTTTTCCTGGTTAACGTGAGGATGTAGACATGAACGGTCCCCACACCACTGGAAAACCTGACTTTGGGTCCTAACTCTGCCACTACTGGCTGTGCAGTGCTGGGCAAGCCGCATGACTTCACTTTCCCTCCTGTGAAATGGGACACCGACATCTAACTGACAGGGTGAACATGTTGAAGAGTGGACGTAAGGTGTTCAGCCAGCGTCTGACACACAGTAGGGGCACAGACTGTCAGTTCTCATCTGGAACCCTAGCCCCATGACCCCACCCTTTCTGGAGGGTCACAGTCTAACAGGGAGACAGCCTCCCTGTTAGCTAGGTTACGTCAGCTTGCCATACATGCGTGTTTGGTCAAAGTTGCAGAGGCCTGTGTCAGGGTGTGAAGCCAGCACTTCTCAGAAGTGTGAATTCTCCATTTGCCCTCCCACGCTGCACACGCAAGACCCCAGGCAGCAGACTCATTGGGGTCAACCCTGCCCCCGGCCTGAGCTTTCTTAAGAGGGTATGTGGGGGAGAAAGAGGTTCCTTTCTGATCTTCCATGTGCTGGAGCAGGGCTGGTTTTATTTGCCTGAAGGATCTCATGGGTGTGTATGTGGAGGGGGAGAGAGAGCAGTGCTTCTCGACTCTGTCATGTCACGGATGGTTTCAGTACAAACCCAAGACACCTGTCTTTCATCGAATTCCATTTTTCCTAGCACTGTGTCATTTGCTACCATTCCTACACAGTGGTCTGCTCTTTTTTGTCTCTTGTTTTTTATTCTTTATTAAACCCCCAAATGAAAATGAAACCCAACCACAAACCAAGCTGACACCTCAAGTGGCTGAAGAGTTTTAGCGGGGTGCTGGCTTAATTTGGAGCTGACCTTGCATAGATGCTGACTGTCTGCTTACTGGGGATGAGGGGGTGGGTGGGATCTGAGGGCCCCTGGAAAGGCTTGTCAGCCCCCGAGTGTTCCCTGCACTGAAGTGTTGCTCCCCCCACCACCCGAGTTCTGCCGTTATAACTGGAGTGTGAAATATGTGTGAGCTAGGATGAGAGGCTGGTGTGAATGTGTGAGTGGGGCTTCAGTGTGAAGGATGAAGCTGCCATCGTCCTGGCCTCACGACATTTATAGTCCAGTTGTTATTGCTCTTTTTAAAGGTGACAAGGCGGGGGCGCGGGGGTGGGGTGGGGTGGGGTGGTGGTGCAACAGTTCTTCCCAACATTCTTATTGCAAATAAACATAAACTTCGTGGGTTGTAGGAAAGGCCTGTGGCCTCTGAGCCCGAGTGCAGGGTCCTCACCTGTATTGTCCAGCTCTGTGACCTTGTGACTCCCTCAGGGCCCAGCACATAGCCGGAGCATGTGTTAGTTTCCTAGGGTTGCCGTGACAGCAGTACTGCAAACTGGGCGATTAAAACCACAGACATTTATTGTCTCACAGCTCTAGAAACCAGAAGTCTGAAATCAAGGTGTGGGCAGGTCCACGCTCCCTCTGAAGGCTCTCGGGGAGGTCCTTCCTGCCCTTCCAGCTGCTGGGGGCTGCTGGGCATTCCCGGTGTGCCTTGTCTCGTGGACTATGGCCTTTTCCCCCGTGTGTCTCCCTCTGTGTGTCCTCTCCTTTTCTCATAAGGACTCAAGTTGTATGGGATTAAGGGTGCGCCCTAATCCAGTAAAATGTCACCCTAATTTATCTAATTATATCAGCAAAGGTCCTATTTCCAACTGAGGTACAAGGGTTAGGACTTCAACATATTTGGATGGGACACAATTCAGCCTATAACAGAGCACACTCCATATTTACCGAGTGAATGATCAGGTGCTTGGGAGCAGAGAGGCCACTGGAAAATGAATGAGGGTGATCCAGTAGGTTGTGGTGCCTGGTGATACATGAGAAAGGCATGGTTTTCACCCAGTTCTCCCCCCGCCCCTGCTGAGGCCCAGGGTCTTTCTCCTCTAAGGGCCACTGAGCACTTTTGCATTCATTCAGCGACTACATTGAGGCCAGACTCCACGCTGAGTTCTGATGACACTTAGAAGGAAAACACATGTGCCCACCCCAAGGAGTACCCAGCCACACAGGGGAGAAGGCTGTGACAATGATCATTTTGATGCCATAGGCTGGTAGATGTACATTTAGAACTCGAGGGGGATTTGCCTTTTCTTATTTTTTAAGTTTTAGTTTATCCAAGTCAGGATCCTTGATCTAAAAAGTATTTGACTTCACAGCTGTTAGGGAAAATCTGGGTGCCCTGACTAGGGTCAGGGTTTTCTCTGCAAATATCAGAGCGTGGGTGCTGGTGACAAGTGCACTTCTCCACAAGGGCTCAGGGCTGGAAGCAAACGCATCTCCAGAACTGGCTGTGAAGCTTCCAGGGGAGAATGTCCTCTGCAGGAAGAATAGGAGCCATCCTGTAGCCTTCGCTGTTCCAGAAGGCTCTGTGGTGAATACATAATTAGGCCTCTGTAATTACCAGTTTGAATCTGCCTGGGACACCAGGGCTCCCACCCCCTAATTTACCTTATAAATTTATTCTGCTAAAAAAGTTGAAAATGTCAGTCTTCTGTGAAAGCTGCATAAACGAATTATCTCCCTGGATGACAGAAGGAGGGTGAAGCTTCAAGAGGACATTCTTCATTGTGAGTGTCTAAAAGTATCCCCCGGCCCTCCCCCCACTTAGCATGCACCCAGCACAGAGCCCAGCGAGGCTGCTGTCTGAGGCAGATGCCTCTGGGCAAGCCTAGGCTCCATCAGGACCAAGAGCAGCCAACTCTTCGTCCTCCGAAGGTCCAGGGGAGAGGTGGCATTTCAAACCACCCCCTTTGGACTTGAGAGAGTCTTGCCTCAGTGAGCAGTTTCAGGTGATGGAGATCCCCAGACAGAATAGAATGAAGGGGAAAAAACATGGCAGCTTCTTTATGAAGTGTGATAAAAAAAAATCTATAGTGAATGCTGCTGCCCAGTGCCATCCAACGGAAAGGAAGGGATCTTCAATACGGAAAGCGGGGCATCAAACCTTAGTAACTAAAAGTGTGTGACAAGTTTCAACTTGTTCGGTTCAGTCAGTCGGGTGTGAGCTACGGTTGAGAGAAGGTGTGTTTTAAAGTGTGCTATAACTCATGGATCACGAATAATGCATTAACATGAAATGGGCAAATGGTTTCATCCTCCATCATGACAATGTTCTGTGTCACACATCACTTCTGGTATCTGGCAATTTCTGTCAAATGAAAACATTACGGTGCGTCCTCATCCACCTTATTCACTGGATCTGGCACCATCCGACTTCTGGCTCTTCCCCAAAGTCAAAATGACCATAAAAGGTAAATGTTTTGAATTGATTCAGGACATAGAGGCAGCCACGACAGCGCAACTAAAGACACACATGAAAAAGGACTTCCAGAACTGCTTCAGAACGTGGCAAGAACAATGGGAAAAGCGTGTTTGAAGCGAGGGGGAGTATTCTGAGGGGGATTAGTGGCAATGTGTCTTTTACTGTAATAACTTTTGTAAAAATTTAAACATTCACCGTATTTTTTTGGTTACACCATCCAACCTTGCCCTGTAGTCCCCCTGCACCCATGATGGTCCCATGCCAGTTCAGCGTTCTCCTGTGACTTCATCTCAAGCTATTCTTCATAGCCTAGTGATCACGCCCTTGATTCTTTTACGAAACCACAAAAAATGTGGTGGCAAGTCTTTCTTTAAGGACATTTTAGGGTGTTTGGGGAATAAAGTTCTTTTAAAAGACTCTCTAACCCCATAATACTAACACAAAGGTGGCTGTCCTTCCTGCATCTCCTTTCAGTCATTTTTTTCATAGGTGGTCTTTTAATTACCCTCCCCCCTCTTCCCCTGAAAGTACATTTGCTACAACTTTTTAACATTTTGGCAGGGTTGATTGTAAAAGCCATAAATGCTGATTATGGGAAATTTGGAGACTAGAAGGAAACGAATGGTGACCCTAGGGTCCCCATCTCTGAGATGACACCTGCTGACATACCAAGGGTATTCTTCCCGGCCTTTGTTCTGTGTGCTCAGCCTTTTCCGTGCCCCTGTGCCAGTTTGCAGATGTGTTAAGTCTTGTATGGAGGTCTAGCTGGCTCATTCATTAATCACCTACTATCGTGTTTCCCTGAAAATAAGACCTAGCTGGACAATCAACTCTAATGCATCTTTTGGAGCAAAAATTAATATAAGATCCGCTCTTATATTATATTACATAAGACCCAGCCTTATAGTAAAATAAGATCCGGTCTTATACTAATTTTTGCTCCAAAAGACACATTGGAATTGATTGTCCAGCTAGGTCTTATTTTGGGGGAAACATGGTATGTGCCAGCTGCCCTGGGCACAGGAGAAAAAGCAGACTCTGCTGCTAGGAGCTCAGAGCCCAGTGACATGCTATAGTTGCTTGCAGTACAGACTATGACGTCTTCCTCTAGGTATTAGCAGAGGTTAGCCTGGTCCCTGGCCCATAGTAGGTGATTCACCAATGTTAGTTGAATGTGTTCGCGAATCAAATCTGAGGAGAATAGCTCTTTTCAGTGTTGAAATGAAAGTGCCATAGGTGGCGCTAGGTGTGAGTCTCCTCTCAACCCCAGCATAAAGCCCACATAATAATGTCTGTAATTGATTAAATGCCAGGCCCTGTGCTGGGGCTTTCAGATAGATGATCTGATGTAATTCTCACAACGTCTTGGGTGTAATATGAGGGTCTGAGACACGGAGACAGGAAGCAGTTTGCATGAGGTCTTCCAACTCCCAGTGGCACCGTGGGGCTGTGCACCAAGCGGTTTGTGTCCTGCCCTGCCAGGAGGACACATTCAAGTCAGGGAAGAAAAGGGCTGTATACTCTGCAGCAGTCTGTACCAATCTTAGTTAGTTGCCCGTTCCCAAATGTAACCAGCACACCCTCTGTCTACCCTACTGTCTCTTGCTGCCCTTCAGCCCATTGCTTCCGTTTAGTCCTCTCTGATACTCGTCATCTCCAGGTCATCTATCTCTGTCTTTCCCCCTTCCTTTTGCAGGGCACGGGGGAAACTCTAGTTCAAGGCAGCAGGCAGCCTCCTTGGCTGGTGGTGGGAAGGGGGCTGACAACTGGCCTGGCCTGGCCATCACTCCTGGCAGGCAGGGTTTAGGGGGTGGATGCCTCATCTTTCATTTAGATGTGACTTTTGGCGACAGCTGGAGGTAGTTGCACGGCCTCGGAGCTAATGCAGCCACTGTAACCCTCGTCACCTCTAGCAACTCAATGGGAGCTGCTGCTGCATTACGCGGGGCGTTCAGGGGCTGTGTGCATCAGTGGTGGGTGTCGCTGCCAGAGGTTGGGCTGGGCACCAATGCAGATGGGGAGTGCAGCGCCACCTCACTGTGTCGTTAATTAAAGGAGGACCTACAGGACCACTGGCCAGCCTAACAGGTCATGTCCAGTTGCAGTGAAAGTTACCTTGAAGACCTTGGTGGGAAAAAGCAACTCAGAGCAGAACAGCTCACTGCAGGAGGAGACCACCTTTCCTAATGGTTTCTGGGGAGAAATCACCACCTGGCATGGATATTCCAGCTTTGGGGGTCCCCCTGCTACCTCCTGGGAGTCTGGGACCTGACCTGCATTTGCCCCTTACTTGGGAACTGCACCCCTTAGAGACCAGGAGGAGCCTGGGAATAAGACAATTCAATAAACTCACAATAAAACATCCACAGCCTTTCATAGTTTTTCACTTTCTTTAACTCAATTTATTTTTCATTTTGTGGACAGAGATTTAGTCCGGGTATTAGTTTATGATTTTTTGCTGAAGGAATTACTCAACACACACACATATAAAAAGGAAATATTATTTTTATCATTTATTTTGTGCCATGTATACCATAGGAGAAAAAAACGGAGTGAAATCACTTCAGTACCGCTGTGTTTTTCATTACAAAGTTATTACATATAGAAATTACTCCAAATTATCTGAAATGAATGGAAATTATGAGGTTTAAATTCCCCAGGTTACTGCAGGCACAGCTCTGGAAATTTATTTTGTCATCTTGCTGAACATAATTGCTACAACAAAATTTCTTCCATTTTACAACTGCAGCATAACTTATTTATACCGGTATAGCTGTAATTTTACATCAATAAGTTGCATGGGAAGGAATACACAGGTGGTAATTGAAAACAATAATTTGTACTGAGGTCCAGGTGGAACGGTTGGCTGACGAAAAGACTCCAGTTACCGTCGGCAACAGCTTTGTGTCACTGTGGCCTCTTCCCATCCCGTTAGCCAACACCCTGCAAACCATCCAAACACCTTCAATCATGTCCCCAGTGGCTGCCAGGATACGAGCAAGGGCTTGTCCGACTTCCCACCATGGCCCGTGCACCCTGGTGTGGAAACTGAGGCCACAGGGCCCTGGGGGAATGAGGGAGGCCTGCCCCCTCTCATGCTGTCCAACTTGCTTCTGGGTTGGGTGCATTTAGGTACCCGGAGCTAATTAAGGTGTTTGATAGATTTCAATCGGAGTATGAGTTCTTGCCAGAAACATCGACAATTCGATTCCCCAAACACAATGCGGAGTGTTAAATCCACTAATGCTTTATACATTACTATGTTCCTTTCCAGCCGGAATGTGTGGTCTGGGTACAATATCGAAACGGTCCCCAAACAGGCGTCCTCACTCTTCAGTTCTCTAATTGTTCCTGTTAAGCAGATACAAATAATGAAACTGCAGATGCCTGTGCTAAACCCCCATGGCTGACGAATCTACCCGTTTGAATCCAGAGACCCAAATTCAGATGTGAAAAAATCGACCATAAATCTGCCCTGTTTAGATTGCAGACCATCGGAGACAGATCAGACAGAGATGGTTATCTTTGCTGCTGTCCAGTGTTCCATTCCAGGCAGGACACATGTGGGGAAGAGAGAGAGAGAGAGAGAGAGAGAGAGAGAGAGAGAGAGAGGAAATGAGAGAGAGGAGAGAGGCAGAGGGGCTTTGTCACAAGTTCAAATGGGAAATGTTATTGCCACATCCATATTTTAGAAGCCATTGTTGTTTCAATGATCCCAAAGGCTTAAAATCACAGTGAAAACATTTTTTTTTTTTTTAAAAAAAGGACCCAGATTAAACTAATACACTGTACCAGAAAGCACAGCAATCCAGCATCTCAGTTTTCCCTGGGTGGTATTAATTATCTTTTGTTGTAGCAAATTGTCTGCCTTGTAAATTGAGCTGAAAGTGTGTCTTCAAGCAGATGCAATGTTTTAATATGCGATAATGAAACAACTTCTATAACTTCCACGTACTATAGATCTATTATTCCATCTCCAATAACATTCCTGCAGTTCAAACTTTGTGTTGTGGAGGCTTGTTTGTTTGCCATCTTGCAACCTTAACCCTTCTCTGTTGAGGGAATACTGCGTAAGTGTTTTCTAGGGCACAAACCACCTTTGTTGAATTCACTCGAAAGCATACGTGGCTGTTTCTAGAACTACAAAACAACAGATGAGATCTCCCAGAACCCTTTTTCTTTTCCAGTTCTGGAAGGCATATCTGAAGCGAGGTGTTGGCTGGTTTTTATTTTCATTTTTCAGTAAGTGCCCCGTTGCAGCATTCTCGTTAGCTGTGTCTTTCTGAGGATGCTAGTCTGACTCATGCCACTTTCTCCTTCTCTCTTCCCTAAGCAAGTACTTCCCCCTCACTTTCCCTCTCCACCACTTCCTTTGTAGTGCATCTCAGCACAAACAGGAATTTTCAGAGCCTGGTTTGGGTGGGGGTGTGTGTGTGTGCAGAGCTTGCAACTGAGTCAGATTTGTCTACAACTGCGGCTTAGCATTTACTGAAACTTCCCTCTTTCTCAAACTGCTTAAGGATACAAACTAATTAATCCTCACAGCCCCATAAAACCCTTGTTAGAAGGTGATCATTGTTGCCTCCACCCTAGCCCCCCCCCGCCATTTCCCATCACCAGACACCTCACTGTAGCAGCCAGAGTCAGAACTGAAAATTCCCTTCTGATTCCCAGCTCTTTCCCCAAATGAACCATTTTAACTCTCTTTCTCTTCCTTGTGGATGGTCTCAACAGGGGAGATTGACTGTCACTGGATGACTGAATTAAAACTGGTGTGTGTGTGTGTGTGTGTGTGTGTGTGTGTGTGTTACACTTTCAGTTATACAGTATAGAGACTTGGAGACAAGACAGAAAGGAGCAGAGACCCTTTCTGTACACCACCCCCACCCACCCCCACCCACCGCCACACCCACACACCCATATCCACACCCACACCCACCTGCACAGCTGCTGGGATCTCTGTGCATGAGGGGCGTGGAGGGCGGGACCTGGTGCAGTCGATCATTTTTATGAACAATGTTTCTTCCAAGCCGACCAACTGGGTGATGGCAGTCCCTACCAAATTTGAATTGATGACTCAACTAAAGAATTAAAATTAGCAAGGCAAGAAAATTCCAAATGAGGTGAGAAAGCTGTAGAAATAGTTCCAGATCCCCTAGTACTGAAGCCATTCAATATCATTTCTGATGACAGGGACAGAGCTAGGAACATTCGATGTGGGTGTGAGTCTTTTTCATATACGAAGAGCTGGGTGAAGTATTTTTTTAAGGAAAATAATACATGAATCAGGAACAGTGACTTTGGTTTAACCCCTTGCAGGCTGCAGCTGTAAAGGCAGGAGGCAATGGTGCCTCTTAGATTTCCTAGACATACCTATGCTTTATGTAGTTAAAAAATACTCGGAAATCTATTACCGTATAAAACCCAAGTATTTCTTGCAGAAATAAGGTACAAATGGTGACATGTTTTAACAGAAGCAATGTTGCAAAATTCAGTACCTGGAGAGCATCAACCAAGCAATTGTTGGGAGGCGGGTTTCGTGGTCCCACCTTTGCTATGAGGTAACAGTGCAGAAAACCCCCTCCAGATCCAGCAAAGCCTTAATTGAGTGCTTCTGGCACTTAGAAATTTGCTGTAATTTTCAGAAATGACATCAAATAATTCTAGAAGATATGCCAGGAAGCCCTAAAGACCTCTTTTGTCTTTTTATGCTTCTGGATTTGATAGCTCCTAGAGATTCTAGAACTGTAAGGAAGGAGTTAAGAGCCATCTTGGGGGCCTTATTAATGTGTACACAAATAGGATTTACTTAGTGCCTCCATTTCAGTTTCCTCAAAAGTTAAAACAAGTCAATCCACTGATCAGATCGATGCAGTTTATTTATCTTCCTCTTCTCAGTCAATAGCGTTTATAGATCCCGAGGAACAGAAATTAGCAATTTGCTTCTGAGTCGGCCCCACACCTGTAAATGCCAAAAGATTCGCGTTCTCTTTGCACAGCTTTTCTGCAGAAACATTGGGGGTTCCCATTTCAACTGACACTACCCATCTTGATTCTTTCCAAATTTTTGTAAAGACATAATATAAAATATAACAGCTCAGAAGGCAAAGATACCATTACAGAACCTGTTACAGAGCCCTACCTCAGCTAAGAGTTAAGTATTCTTTGGTTCAAAAAATTTTAAACAAGAAGCCTGGCTGGGGGGTCATGTGTCTGTTTCATCTGCCCCCCACGGCATGGTGTGTTATATGTAGCACACATAGGGAAGCAGAGCCCCACACAAGTTAATAAAAATGCACCCTGATTTGATGAAATGATTTTTGATTTCTGAACTATTCCTCTATAAAGAAATTTAAAGTGACCAAGAATATGGGGGATTATGTGCTGGAGTGCAATAGGAAGCTAGAAAAAGAAGAGCAGGGAAATATTTGTGAGTTCAAAAAGCTTTTTGACCTCTTTTTTTCCCCAATAGTACAGAAAATGTAGCATTTCTTTCCATCTAATTCCAGTCCGCACAAAGCCCCAGCTCTGGGCCCAGCACACAGTAGGCCTACAGCAGGTGCTGGAGAAATAAGTGTGAAGTTGTGTAATATTTAGGACCATATGTTCATCTTGCACTTTTCCTTTATATATTCACATGTTAAGCACCTGCACCTCCCCCTCCCCTTTTTGGCCGATGGAGTGACTTTTATTCTACACAAAGGATTGGTAGATCAAGGGATGGTGTGTGTGTGTGTGTGTGTGTGTGTGTGTGTGTATGGTGTGACCTTCTCAGAAGGGTACTGGATCCTCCGTCTGCCTGGGGTCTTGAGGAAGGGATAGGGATCCGGCTGTGGCCCGAGCTCTGCCACCCCTTCTGGCCCGCTGCCTGTTATCTGGGCATTAAGAGAGTGGAGAAATTTTAGTGTGGGCCAGCTGCCGAGGCCGGGAGGGGTCGAGGGAGAGGTCAAGGTCGGAGGAGAGGCGGCTATTGATCCGGTTTGGAACGCGAGACTGGGAGCGCAGCAAGACTAAAGGGGGAGCTGTGAGACCAGACATTAACAGCTTTCAGCGCTAATGACGCCCGTGCCAGACGGGCAGAGGGAAAAAAGGGAGACTGGAGCGGCAGCTGGGATCGCTCGCTGCCTGCTCCCGGCCGCCTCCCGGGAGAGAAGGAGGAGGCGGAGGGCGAAGGGGCCAGTGCTGGGCTGGGCAGGGCCAGAGCCGCCTCTCCCCGGCCGCCGCGAGATGGAGCGCGCTGGCAGGCGGTGGCGTGTCCGGCCCTGCGCCGGCCCGCCCGCGCGTCCCTCTTCCCGCCGTCGGGGCAGTGTGGGGCCAATGAGGAAGTGCTCCGCGGTCAGTCGCGGCCCGCGCCGCCCCCTGCCCGCTACTTCCTGCCGGGGGTGGGGCGGAGGTGCCCCCCTCCCCAGACCTCACCGCCTGAGCGCGCGGGAGGTGGCAGCTGCAGCCCGGCCCCTGAGCGTTCTGCGCAGTCTGCTGAGAGTCCCCTTACCTGAGGGGGTTGCCCCATTACCTCCAGCCCAGACCTGGTCCTCTTTCATTGTAATCAGCCCTCGCTGGGCAAGGGTCGAGGGTCGGGATTTCGCGCGCGGGGGCGCAGGGGGCGCGCGGGCAGCAGGCGTGTGGAGGCGATTTGAGTCGAAAGCTACCCCAAGGGCTGTGTGACCTTGGGCAAAACGCTAAACCGCTCTGGACTTCACAACGCCAAGTCTCAGAAAGAGCTGCTTTCCCAAATTTAAGAATCTGCGCGACTCGGGATGACTGGTTTATAGTTTTCTTAAGAAGTTTATTAAAGGTGCGTGTGGGCATTTTTTCTTAGGCCACTTTCCTGGAAAGATTTTAGCGGTGGGGCGGGATGGGAGGAGAGGGAGGTGCTTCTAGACTTTGGACCACGTGGAGATAGGGTGAGAGTTGGGGGCGGTGGGCAGCTGCGGGCAGTCCCCAGGTAATCAGATCCCTGATTCTCCAGGGGTGGAGAGTGCCGACTGGCCCTACCCCACCCCCCTCCACAGCCCAGTCTCCACCCGCTCGACCCGCGACCCTGCAGCCTATCCGCAAAACTACATGCTAGGGCACATTTTATTATTATTTTTTGGGGGTGGTTTGGACAGGGAGCTCTTTCTGTCCTCACTAATGGGCGCTGCGCTCTGTTAAGTTGTTGGTCCCGTTGCCACACCCAAGACCTTGGGGTTGAACAAAAACCCCGTGTGCCCCCGAAGGAAAAGGCCCCGAGAGAGGTGGCGCGCCCTGAGGCGTCACGGCCCAGCCCCTCGCTCGGATGAAGCCAAGGGAGCTGGGCCTGGGGGCGGGGTGGGGTGGATGCAGCTAAGCTCGCCCGCCAAGCCCAGCCCCGAGCCAGGCCCCGACCCGCCCTGGCCGCCTTCAGGCCCAGACCAGAGAAACCCTGAGAAGGGAGAGCGCTCTAGCTGCTTGGCGCGCCCAGCCGGGGAGGTCAGGTCTTCAAATAGACGAAGTTGGCCGTGGCCTGGGGAGGGATCCGGCTGGGAGGGGCGATGTCCACGCGGACCACGGTTTGGCCTTGTCCCTGGGCCACGGACAGGCCCCCGCAACTCCACTTGTCCTCGCCGGGTGCAGAACAAACGGCTGACAAGGCAGCTGTGTCCTTCCCAGTCAGACCGGCGATTTCAAGTCCTGCCCTAGGCAGAAGAGCACTGGGTGTGTGTGTGTGGAGCGGGGGGCAGGGGGAGGCGTTACTTCCAGGTTACTGTAATTGTGAGGGGGTGGGAGGTAACAGGGGGACCCGAGTATCTTCAGAGATCCGGCCACACCTACTTCTGGGTCAGCATGTACAAGTTCCTCTCCCACGTGGAGCGCCCCTGCCCCGGTACCCCCATGCTCCCTGCAGACCCTGGCCTTAGGGGGTGGGGCCCGTGTTTGACTCTCCAAGTAGTTAAAGGGGTGAGGTGGCGGGAGCGCACAGATTCGAGTGAACACTCCTCCGGAATGAGACTCAAACAAGGTCCACGTTCCTCCCCCCAAATGTGATCTTAATTCTCTCCTCTTAGTATCTTTAATGTCCACTTCGCTTTCCCAGAGTTTGTAATACCAGGATTTATACAGAGACACTTTTTGGAAGTTTAACCCTGATCCCCCAATAAAACAAAAGTATAAACAACCAAGTGACTTTTCCTGGGTGATGAAGCAACTGACCATCTCCCCCAGTCCTTGCGTCCACTTCAACCCTCTTGCACAGCGTCCCCCAGACTCCTGCCCCCCAAGTCCGACAGCTTTTGGTGGGTGGCTGGGAGTTACTGGCGTTGATTCAACTTACTTCCACACACAATGTACTCCGCCCCCCTTCTCAGGGGGTCCTGCTCCCAGGAGGGGAGGAGGGACAAGAGAATTTTCTTTTACTGAAAAATATCCTGCCCACCGTCTCCCCCGCCCCCCTTTTGCGCTGCCGTGCACGAGGAGTAGATGAGTGCACAAAAACGCCGTTTGCAAGTGTGGCCGGCCTGATCTGCGGGTGTGCGCACGGGCGAGTGTGTGTGTGTGTGTGTGTGTATGTGTGTGCGCGCGCGCGCAAGCGCCGCGCGCGAGCGTGTGTGTGTGTGTGTGTGTGTGTGTGTGTGTGCTTTCTTGTTCTCTTACAGGGTACAATGTTAAAAAGCCACCGCTAGTCGCCCCCAGTGCTCCGACTCTCTGGGTCTTTTTGTCTCTGGTGCAGATTAAACGTCACGTCCGCACTTGAACTTGAATTTTATCCCATTGTACAGAGGCAGCCCCAGCCATAGAGAGACCGAGAGCTCCCAGAGAACCCGGACTCCGCCATCTTCACGTTGCAATCTATAGCTCCCAGTCCGCGCCCGCACCGACCCAGGCGCACTGGGCTAGCTGCCCCTCAGCCCACCTCCCCCCGGGCCCGCGGCGCCAGGGGAGCGCTGGGGAGCGCTCCTGGGGACCCGGCAGCCTCTCCGGCCGGCGCCAGCCTGCCAGGTGAACTGGGAAGGAGCCGCTCCTGGAGTCCCCCCAGAGCCTCGGAAGGGTCAGTCTCCGAGAAAAAAACAGGCAGCCCGCAGAAAACCCAGAAACAACCGAATCCGGGCAGTTTTACATTGCTTTGGGTTTTTTGAGGGGGCGGGGTGAGGGGGGTACGAGACAAGTCCCCAAGTTTTCTTTGCTTTTTTTCTTTTCTTTTTCTTCTCTTATTTTTTATTTGTTTGCATTTTTCTTCCCCCCACCCCCCTCCTGGTAGAAGTGCGCTTTCCACCTACCAGACCCTGAAAGTGTCAGGAGCCGGTGCAAAATCCGGTTTAAGTTCAAGAAGACATTTGGAAGTCCAGGAGGCCACGCAGTTTGAAGAAGTGCAAAGGATTTTTTTCTTTCAAAAGAATATATATTTTTTAAAGAAACCAGCCAGTCCGCGGCAAGCAACAGCAGATTTTTTTTGCTTCTTTTTCCTATTTTAGATCGAGAGGTTTTTCTTTTCTTTTTCTTTTTGCAAAACAAAACAAAAAACAGCATAGAAGAAAGAGCAAAATAAAGAAGAAGAGGAGGAAGAGAGGGCAAGAGAGGAAGGGGGGAAAAAAAGAAAAAAAACCAAAACACCAACCCGGGCAGAGGAGGCACGGCGGCGGCGGCAGCGGCAGCGGCAGCGGCAGCGGCGCGGCGGCGGCGGCGGCGGCGGCGGCGGCGGCGGCGGCTCCGACCCCCACCCCCGGCTCCCCCCATCAGAGCAGCTTTCCGGGCGATGCCAGAATAGATGCCGGGGCAATGTCCCGCCGCAAACAGGGCAACCCGCAGCACTTGTCCCAGAGGGAGCTCATCACCCGTAAGTGTCTGCGGCGTAAGCGCGAGGGGCCGGAGGATGGGGTTCCGGGCGCCCGGGGCTGGGGACACCGAGCCGGGCTCAGCTGGGCCCGGGCCGGGGCGGCCCGCGGGCTCCAGAGGCAGTGCGTCGGCCCAGAGCCTTGTGGGGGGCGGGGGGCCATAGGAAAGTTTCTTTGCAGCCCCGGCAGTCCGGGCGCTGCGCAGTCAGACGCGCCTCCGGCTCGGGGGCCTGCGGAGCGGGTGCCGGGCGGGAGAGGGGGCGCGCAGGCTGGAGGAGGTGTGTGTGTGCGCGCGGAGCCCGGCTGGACGCTCGCCCCTCCGAGCGGCGTGTGTGGCGGCGGCGGCGCTGGTGGCGGGGTTTGGAGAGGAGGGGGAGGGGGCTGGGGGAGCGGAGGGGGAGGGGGCAGCCGGGAAGTGGGGAAAAGTTGGCGAGCGCGTGGGTCCGTGCTGAAGGCTCGGGCGGAGGAGAGCGGGGTGCGCTGTGGAATGCGGGAGATGTGGGGAAACGGGCGGCCGCCGGCTCTGAGTCCCCGGTAGCTGCACCCGGCGGGGCAGAGCGCCGGCCACACCGGTCCTAGGGTTCTGCAGCCGCCTTTCTCTCCCTTCCTCTATTTGCAAAAGAATCCAGCTGCAAGGCCGTTTGCCGGGCTCATGCACCCCCCCCCCCCCCCCGCATTTCCCCACCTCCGCTGTCTCCTGGGATGATCCTGTCTTCTTTCCCCCACTCCAGAAAAGGTGGGGGTTTGGGGCTGGTGAAAAATACCCGCCACGGGGGAACAAGGGTTGTCAGCTAGGAGTGGGAAGAGAGGGATGTGCTTGTAAAACAGTAGTGGGGGGAAAAAAAAAACAGAAAAGAAAAGAAAAGGAAAAAAGAAAAAAAAAGAAAAGGAGAGAGACCTATCAATCTTTTACGCATCCTTCTGTCTCAGTATCTTTCATCTTCTCTATCTAAATAAACAAGGCAGGTCGAAGTGGAAATCCAGCGGCTGGGCTGGAATCTTGTGGATTTCAAGCCAGTGGCGGGGCGTGCAGTCAGGCAGCAGGGCAGAGACGCAGCAGCTTCCAGCGCCCCAATTGGGTTTATTTAGAGAAGGGAGAAAGAGAGCGTGAGCAGGCCAGGTGCGGGGTGTGCAGGGGAGCTCGCCCCGGGTGCCCGCATAGTTGCACCGGGAAGGTCGGCTCGCAGCTCTCCCTGCCGGGCCGGCGGCTGCTTCGTCGCGCTCGAGCATTTCCCCGCGGTCCTTTCTCTCGCGGTGTCTGGGTCGCCGCTGCTATTTTTTATTTTATTTTATTTTATTTTGTTTTGTTTTATTTTATTGCAATAGAAAAAAAGCATCCTCTGGGTGCCATCGAGACCGCGGTGCAGGTTGTGTTCCTGCAATCCTCCCATCACCTAGTCAGGCTGGGGCCGGGCTGCCCGCGCGGAGCTGGAGAGGGCTGCGCACCCAGTCGCCGCAGAGGACTGGCTGCGGGGCAGCCGAGAGCCGAATATTTATGTTATATTTTTTAAAATTTAAATAAATAAATAAATATATAAAAGGGTTCTCCCCTCCCCTGAAAACCCGCCTAGGAGCCATCTGCTCGGAGCAGTTGCTGCTGCCATCTCTCCTTTGTTACAGCAGATACATTAGTAAGAATTTGTGGATTTATTATTATTTTTTGGGAAGGGGAATAGATATTAAGTGGGGTTCACCTTGGGAGAGGGATGCCTTTTTGGAGGGAGGGAAGAGGACTTCTTTTTTATTTTTCACCATTCTAACATGAAAGAGGACTCGCTGGTTGCATTTAAAACAAAATGTTGTGCAACCAGATTTGAGCCTGGTTTGATCAAGGTTCTTCTTTTTGCCAGTTGACATTTGTCCTTTACCAATCGCTTATTCCAAGCCCATCCCCACCTTTAGATAGTGGAGTGGTGGTTATACTGTCTGTACTTGCAGATGCCTAATTTCTCCAGGAGGCAATGTGCCCCACGTAGCCTCTGTATAATTGCAAGGGTTGTTTTTTGAGGAGGGGGAGGTTGAGGGTAGGGGTTCGGGGAAGGGGGAGTTGTCAGGGGTGTACTGCTAAGCTGGCAGCAGCGAAAGAAGCCAGGGGGAAAGAAGCAGGTAGGTTTGCTTTCCTTTTGCTCTCTCCTCTTCTGGCATTCCTGGGACATCAGGAGAAAGCCCTGACAGGAAGGACTGGTGGCAGCTGGGTGCTGGGGGCATGAGGTGCCTGGTGTGACAGCCTTCCATCCTTCATTTGTTCCATGTCTCTCTCAGCCTTGCTCAGAGCAGTGCTGGGGAAAGAGGATGACACTGGAGCAGTGGAAGGGAGGGAAAAGAGAGAGGCAAAGCAGAAGAGGGGGGCGGGGATAGGAGACAAGAGGGCAAAGGGTATCCTGCCTGCCTTTCAGGGCACATGGAGCCTAAAGCCTGTGCTGGGATGTAAGCAGGGAGAGTGGTCCAACCAGTTTCCACACAAGGCTATTCATTATCAAAAAGCAGCTGGCTTTTCTGTCTGTCCCCTGTCACCGGGAGGTGGGAGTGCAGGCAAGGAAAGGCAAGACCTGGGTGCAGTTTAGGCTGCATGGCCTGTGGAAGTGCCCCTCCACGATGATGATGATGATGATGATGATGATGATGATGATGGTGATGGTGATGATGCAGGGTTGAAGGTGCTCTGGAGCCCTGACCAACAAAACAGGTGCTGTCACAGCCCCCACCTGGGGTTCACATTTTCAATTTTAAATGTGAGCGAAACCACCTATAACGTGGTGTATCTTCAATTGGGTGGCAGCCCGCTGGCCTCGGGAGCTGTAGCCCCAGGTTCTTTAGGGATGATGCAACCTAGGATAACTGATGGTCTGGGAAACACCAAGAGCACACAAATAGCCTCGATAATCTTGGGTGGAGAAGGGCTCCATAATGAGCTAGTTAAATTTACAGACAGGGCCAGTGAGAAGAGGAGGGACGTATAAAAGAGTGTGGGAGACAGCTGGGGATGAAAACCTGGGCTTCTGGTTTGTTTCAAAATGTTTGACCCAGATGGATGTGGCTTTTAAAACCAGAAGACAGACACAGCTATTAATAAAAACAAACACACAAAAAACACAGTGACAATAGCGAAGAGGGGAGGAAAAGGGACAGTGACTGACCAGGCAGAGGGAAGGGCGGTAAGCCGGCTGTACAGATAGGGTGAGTGGAGTAGGGTATGAACACCAGTCCATGAAGGAGCTGGGGCTTTCTGAAGGAAATAAGATGTCTATGGTCAATCACACCACCCTGATGAAGGTGTTTGTTCAACAACCCACCAACAGGTTTCCCTGGAAGATGAGAAATTTGTCGTAGGAATTCATGATTTTGCAAAACAACTAGAGACCCAAGATTTGACTCGGAAGTTAGGCTGTGTTAATTCCATGGTTGCCCTTTAAATTAGGTTTTGCTTTAGCTGTATATTTTGAAGGCGGCTGTGCTCACAATTATCTAAACTCCCCAGGGTATAGTATATCTCCAGTTGTTCACATATCTTTCAAAATTGGGCCTCTGATAAATTTCCTAAGGTATGCCCCCCCCCACCTTTGGTAGTTGGTGGGGGGAGTGAGGTTGGTTTCTTCTGCACAGAAGGAAACCCCATATCATTAGAAGTGTGATATAAGTCAGCTGCTCTGATTCCACCGGAGAATAAAATGTGTTCATCAAAGGTGTTATGCCAGGCTGATTTTATTCATTTGTAATTCACACCTGAGAGAAAACAGCCGTGAGCATATTTTAACAATCCCTAATATTTTTAAAGGGTATTCTTTCCCTCCCTGAATATTATGTACAATAGATGCATGTTTCTTTTCTTTTCGAGGGGGAAAGGTTGCTATCTGCCTGTGCTCTGGCCTTGGCGATTTTTGTCTGGCCTTCAAAATATTTCGTAACAGAAAACGAGTCATTTCTTAAGTGCTGGAGTGAATGCAGTTCCTTTGGTGAAACTGGCCTTAAGGACATGGAAGGAGCTGAGTGAGGTCAGAGGGTTGGGTGTGGTGCTTTGCTGACCACTGTGCAGGGCCAGATGGGTCCTCCTGACTGAAGTGAAGGCCAACTTTGGGTGCATTTGACAATAATTAGCATTCTGTCTCAGTGAGATGGAAGCAGGCAAAACAGTTCGTTGATAATAGATACCAGTTTCCGACTGTAGAGCGCACCAATTTCTAGCGTGTTATCAGAATCGAGCTCTTGGCACTGTCTTTTCGCTTAGAAGACGGCTTGCACCAGCCTTCTCTTTTTCCTTTTCATCTCCCTTCTCGATCGCTTCGCAATCTCTGTTGCTTGTTGTGATAAAAGACTTTCCAAAATAAACTTTCAGTTGCATTGGCTTCTGGTTGATGGTAAGCTTGCAGCGCCGCGCCGCGCCTGGCTCCACTTGGCAGCTAGGGGGCGCTCGGCGCCCGTGTCATGGCTCGGCGCCTTCGCTACAACCGGCTAGGAATGGCTTTCCGTCGGCAGCCGAGGCCCTTTACGTTGCTGCAAAATGTCTTAAGTGTGAAGTTGTAATATTGATTTTCCTGCAGAGATTCGAGCAGGACAAAATGAGAATATAAGTTTGAGAAATCTATTTCCAAGCTATCGGCATTGATTTACAAGCCCTTACTTGGCAGATGGAGGTATTTTTCTTTTCTTTCTCTCTCTTTTTGAAACCATTAAAACGGTTAGTTTTGAATAGGTATGTTTCCCCCGATTAGTCTGTGGTCTTGACTTCCTGAAAATTCCTTTAGTCTGCGAAGGCATTTATGATCGGGCAGGGGGTCTGGGAAGAGTGTGCCTCGTTTTGTCCGTTTCTGTATTGCACGTTGCAGATGCCAGGAACAGCTGAGATTCGCTGCTTTGGGGAGTCGTGTACCTAAAACAGCTTGATGAATGGAAATCCTCTTAGCTCAGATTTTATAACACGTGGATTCTCAATTCCATTTATTAGGTAATGTTCCCACTGTATTAAGGGAAGTAATGTCATTCCCCCACGATATAAAATGCCAACTCAAATAACGTGTGAAACTTTGGAAGGAGTAAATGCTTGCTAGATCCAGCATTGCTAATACCTTTCACCCAAACAGGGCTGGTAATGGGTGGCTTTTAATGAAACGATTTCTCCCTTAAACATGTAGTCCAGTGCTGGGGAATATGTGTGCTTTTGATCACGGGATTTCTGGATCTATAATGTCTTCCAAGTTTCAGGAAATCTGGAAACAGCACGGTTAACCCTGAGTCCTGTGTTTGAGTTCAATATATGGGCAGCAGAGGTTACCTTGCGACTCGAAAGAGTGCTTTATTCTAACCTGAAAGAGAAATAAATTAGGTCAGACAAAAGCCTGGTGCTGTCATCAGCTGGAGAAGGAGGCTTTACTCTCCAGTACCGAGGGCCAGCAATTTATCTGATGATTTCTCTACTTCATTTAATGTTTGAACTGAGCCAGTTGTAAGCATATCACGGCAGCGAGCTCATTTGACGACTCAGAGATGAAGTGGCACTGTCACCTCGCTGCCTTGGGCTGGGCAGTGGCCTCTGGCCTACAGAAAACCGTTAAAAACATTAACTTTAGAAATCCCCAATCCTGTGCCTTGGAACTTGGGGGAGTTTCACAAGCTGTAACTAAACGCAGACCACAGATATGACAATGCTTGAAAAGAAAAAAATATATATATGTATGGGGGAGGGTAAAGATGGGGTTCTTGACCTTTGGAGACTGTTTTCTGCATCTCCTGTAGCTTAAGGAAGGACTCTCTGGCTGTCTGGTTGGGTGCTACCTTTAGCTGAAACTCTCCAAGGACTTTGGCCTCTAGGTTTAATGCTGTGTCACATCTGGGAGGACAAGGGAAAATAAATGCTCTTTGGGGACTGTGCCCTGCATGGCACGATCCAGTTATTGATGCTGGCTGAGCATCCTTCTCTGAAGGTGGCGTTAGCTGTAGGGACCCTGAGTTATTTTTGAATGGGGAGCGGGTACAGAATAACACCGGGAATGAATGTCCGTGTCATCCAGCTGCTCTGAGTATGGCTTTGTCACTTCACAGCATTCTTTATTTACTCACATGATCAGGCCTGGGGGTCTCTGTGTTCTGCGTGTGTCCCCCCACCCCAGGGTCTGCTTTCTGCTCCCACAAATCTTTTTTTCCCAGGGAGCCGAATGTCATTGAGATCTGCTCCGTCAGGTTCTGTTCCCCTCCCCAAGAAACGCTGTGTGTTGACTGCCTCCTGAGCAGTTTTCCCAAGGTGTGTATAAGAAGTGCCGCGACTGGGCTACTTGGAGACACATGAGAGCAGAGGGACACACTTCTTGCACGAGCCATGGAGGGGGTGGGGGGAGCAGCATCGTTTTCACTGGCAAAAGTGACACCAGATCGAGAGGTTTGATTAATGGTACTACATTCACGGGGACTTCTTGTCCGGCATTTTGACATATGCAAATCTTTTGTGTAGTTGCTGAAATTCAAGAAATTCATTCTTTTTTTTTCTTTTTCCTGAGGCAGCTGATAATCTGCTTGGGTGTTGAATTAGCCAGGCCAAGCTGTTTTACTATAATGAAATCCCAGGCCACACAAAATGAAGTAACTTCAAAGTAAAAACAATAAACAAAAAACCCCCCAAATCCTGTTTTACAGAACTTTTTTATGCCCCCCTTTCCCTGAACTGCTGAAATACAAATACATTTGTTAATGTTCTAATGAGTTCTCTACTAAAGCAACACGCGAACAGGACTCCAGCAAATTGAATGCCAGTGTGACTGTGATTAACATGTGCCTCAGAAATGGATGTGCTGCTAAGAAAAAAAACAAAACAAAACAAAAAACGGGGCCACGGTGAACCGCCTACCTTGGAAATGAGATGTTGAAAGCGGAGCGGCTCTGCCGGTACCATTTGCTGCCTGCCTCAGAGAAAGTCCTCCAGCTGAGGGCTTGCAGTCCCGTGTACCGTGTGGAGGGGCCTTCTTCTGAGTAGCACCTTTGAAAAAGAGTAGCATGAAATAAAACAAACCTCTTCATTTGGCTGCAGAGAGAGCTTTTATATCGCATCATTACGGGCTCTGTCGTGGCTGTGAAGACTTAAGGCATTTGCAGTTTTGTGGAATCTTCTGGATGTGTTTAGATGGATTTCTGTACGGGGTGGCAAATCTTTTTTTATTTCTATTTTTGAATCAACTGTTTTATTTATCAAATCATAGATCACCCCATTCTTTGGTATCATGGACTCGGCTTTTTAAAAAAGTAACCTTTTAGTCATGGATAGGATCTGTGAATTGACCTGAACGCTGCCTTCCTTACTCATTTGGTCTGTTTTTCTGCTTTTGAATGTGTGTGACCTGGTTTGCTGAGCCCAGTTTTTGGAGTTCTGGAGAGGTGTATGCGGCAGGGGGTGGGGAAAGGTTGGACTGAAGTCTATAGAGCAAGGTAGGGTATTTTTCAGGGAGCTGTTTCTGATGAGTGGAAGTGTCCCGATGCCTGGCTGGGGAAGTGGAGGAACATGTGTGTACCTGGGGCTTCTCCTCACAACCCTGGACTTCTCCACCTGGTCCTCTGTCTGGGCTGTGTGGCTGAGGTTCTTCCCATTCCCAAACCTCTTCTTGGATCAGAAAGCCTGACTTCCTGGAATGCAGGCCAGGCCCAGGCCTTCCCCTGAGGGCCCAGTCAGCCAGACCCCTCCTTGGTCATTTTCACCGGCAGGGAAACCCACATGCCAGAGAAGGTTGGGCATAGGCAGCCCTTCTCTCCTCTGTCTTCTGCCCAGATGTCAGAAGTCTTGAAAATTTCACTTTGAGATGTGTGCTGTGGTTGGCGTGGAGCCGATGGGGCTTTGTGGGGTGGTGGTCTCTGTATGCACCGGACCGTGTAGTGATCTGAGGGTGGTAGGGAGGTGGCCTTTGGAGGGTCTCAGGGTGGCGCAGGGCCACCATCTCTGTGACCCCTGGAACAGGTAGCCTCCTCAGACCTCTGTGCAAGAGGGCAGGTGGTCAGGGGAGAGAGTGCATCTGTGTGATGTGTCCTGCTTTGGACCCTCCTAGGGCGCAGCAGCTCCCAGCCTTGTTGGCTACAGAAATTGGGAGGGCAGATGGTTGGGACCCGGATTGTGGCCCCCACCCACAGGTGTGTCTTAGACTTTTGTGGCCCTCGGAGCACAGTCCTCCGAACGCATCCCTGGCTGGGTGACGGTCCCCTCTTATCTCCGTCCCCTCTGCCAGGCACTTTATTATTCCCTCTGTTCGGAGAACTTCATAAAGCCTCTTGTGCCTTTAAACATCATCTAGCCATAGATTATTGTCTCCACCAAGAATTGATTCCTTCCCTCTCCTCCCCACCCTTCTCCCCCCTCCCCATGGTTGTTATTTTCTCTTGGATCCAATAAATTAAAAATTGATGGCAGCTCAGAAAGTGTTGTGCTCTGTCGAGTGTGCACATTGGTGGTATTTCGATGTCGCCCAGAGTCCCAGCCCCTCCCTGAATGTTCTTGAGGAGAAGGAAGAGAGCACTTCGCAGATGCTGGTAAGGATGGCAAGGGCTCCGTCTTCGTAGGAAGCAGGTGTAAAGTCTCCAGTCGGATGCAAAGCTCGGGCGGATGGATGCTGAACAGTTCTTGTAAACATGTGTACACATCATGATGGCATCTGTGACGTTGGTGGCACACAATTTTAAGAACCTGGCAACCCTCCCCCCACATCCTTCCCTCCCCACCTATCATTGAACCAATAATTCTATGTATGTTTCTCCCGGACTGTGGCTCAGCTATGGAAGATAAGAGATTTAGATTTGGATCAGTGCAGGGTTAGGGGCCATGGCCTGTGGGCTGTGTGTGGCAGTAACCCACGTGCACTGCACCCTGGGGACAGCGGCCGGCTGGCCTGTTGGCTGCAATTCCCGGAAGGGCAGGCGCAGAGACAGTTGGACCAGGGTGGGTGGGGCCTTGAGGGCCCTGCTTGTGGGGGAATCACCGGCCAGGTAAGGCCGGCTGGGCCTGTGCAGTGCTGGGGGCCTGTGGGCTGCTTGGCTGGGCCTGTGTCATCCATGTCCTCCCATTTCTGTCTTCTGTCCCAAATTCCTTTCCAGCCGACCCGCGCGAGGCACGAGCGAGGCAGGGGCACGGGAGAGTTTGTCTTAGGATCAAGTGCCTCCCTGAACAGTTAGCAACAATGTCCGTTATTATTTGTGAATCCTGATTTCATTGCTTCTAAATGCCTTCACCAGCTGGGAGGAGGCCCAGCCTTGTAAATAAAATGTGGTTTTGTTGTAAAAGAAAATTAACTGTGTGTGTGTCCATGTGCTTTAGGATTTCACATTTCAGAACCCACCCCAGTCTGATATCTGACATTGGGACAAGTGGCTTGCTGCATCCATTCGTGTTTCCTCTTAATGAGTCCCAACATTTTAGCAATCCCGTCCTTTATTCGGCGCATAATAGTGAGAGCAGCAGTATTGTCCGGGGCTGCCTGACACTTTGGGGAGTATTTCACGAAAGCAGACGTCATCTCAGAGGAGAAAGCTCATCTTGCCGTCTTTTTGTAAGGCCTGAGTTTGCCCGACAAGGCAGCCCTGAAAGGCTGGTTTGCAGGGGCCGGGAATTTGAAAGGCTGTTTTTGTTTGCATGTATCTTTTTTCTGATGCTTTCTCGTCTCTGGGTGGCAGTTTGGACCACTCTGCCTGCCACAGCAGAGGCCTGGGTCTCCGAGGCTGTGCTGGGCTGTGTGGTTCCAGTGCCCGAGGGACAGAGAAAGGAGGGTTCTAGGAGGGCCAGACGCGCCCACACTTTGCCCCTCTCGGAGCTTGGCTGTGTGGCTCTTTCTCCTTTTATTTCTTCCATTATCGATGCAATTCTAAGAAGGGACACACACACACAGACACACACACGCACCCCACACACCCAGCGTGGTATCCGCCTGCCAGCGGAAATGAAACCACAGCCTGACTTTGGGGGTGTCTCCGAAGGCCGTGAGCGTGAGCTTTTAAGGCTTAGCAGGCTGTCTTGGTCCACCCACTCTGACCCCAAAGTTTGACAGTTTGGGGGTTCGGGGTGCCCCTGCTGCCTGAACGTTGAGGGTAACATTGCTGCTTTCCTGGGAAGTGTCTCCTGCAGCAGGGCCCCACACCCCAGGGGTGGGGAGAGGAAACCCCGTTCTTGGAGCTGAGCGAATGCCCTCTGTCACCTTGAGTTTTACTTTCAACACTGGCAGTGGGAGGGGAAGGAGGTATTTTGGTTGATGTTTCTTTGCTTTCTGGCCTCCTTGGAGGCTGGATCCTGGGTCTGGGAGGTGGAGATCCGAGTTCAGAGTTGCCTCCAGGACCCCAGCAGGGCCGGGCTGCCCAGGCTGGTTGGCTGCAGCTGCAAGGGGACTGGAGGCAGAAATCTGAACTACAGCACAGTGAACGGCTTGGGGTACTTTCAGACTTAATTATTGGGGCTCGCAGGGCTGGCAGCTTGAGGAAAGTGAAAAGGCAGGGACTGCCGCATGAAGGAAGGGTCACCAGATGTTCCAAAAAAAAAAAAAAAAGGAGAGAAAGGGAGACAGTGTTGGTGACGCAGACTCCTCAGCAAAAGGTGGCAGGGACAGGAAGGAATGCTGGCACACAGGCCTACGTGACCTTTGCTGATTTTACAATGAGTCTGCGTTTCTTCTAAATTAGAAAATGATTTTGAAATTAGGTAGCTCAAAACCTCTTAGCAGAGAGGAGATATTCCTACAACTCCTGCCCAGGAGAGTGATGGACGTGGCTGAAACAGTGAATGGAAAGCAAAGCAACACAAAACAAAACAAAACAAGGAAACCAAAGATGAAATTAAACAACAGAAGACACTTCCCCAAGTTCTGAAAGGACGAGCAAGTTGGGAATGTGGATGGATGAGCTGTTGTCGCCATTCGTTTTTATCAGATGCCGTGTTTGCCGGCCGTGTGCCAGCCCTGCTCACCGCGGTACCAGGTACCGTCACCCTTCCTACCACAGCCCTTGCCTCTGTTTCCTTTGAATTCTCAATTTCATTTTGTCGTTTTTTGCTTTTTAGCTCATTTCCTTTGTCCCCCTCTCTCTCTTTTTTAACAAAACAATATTTTGACACCCTCCTCCCATTTATTAGATTACCTTCTCTAGAAATGGCGCACAATACATCCTTATATTTCTAAAGAACTGTTTTCACAGCCCTCTCCTTTGGCTCTGAAATTATGTATATGTAATTGGTAATTAAAGGTGCGAGTTTTTCAATATAAACAGTATTGCTCAATGTTAGATCATTAAAGGGAAAAGAGGCAGCGAATAATTACCTTTTACATTCTGACAAACCGTTCACAGGAATCCAGTTCCCTCCTCGAACCACTGTTTGGCGTGAGGGTTGTGATTACATTTTAACCATAGCAAAGCATCTTTTCATAAAATAAATTGGTAAATTAATTATGTAGCATTGTCTTCCAACTCCTTTTTAAGTAAACTCCGACTTCTTTTTAAAGGTAATTAATGGTTTCTGGGGCTGGCTTTGTGAAAACGTTTTCTCGTACCTTATAGGTGCTTGTTGTCAGAGGGATGCAGACCACAGATTGAGGATTTCCTCATCAGCAGGGTGTGTTTGTGTGGCCACATTTCTAACGCGTGTCTACATTTAATGCATCGAGAAGACTCTGCCTGCTTTTCTAGACCCACAGGCAGGCTCTCAAATGGTAGTTTCCCATCCCAGCAATACCTACTCTTGGACCTATATATGCATAGTTCATACGTGTCCTATGTTGTATAGATTGAGTCCGTTCAAATTGAGTCCTACTCATGGACTCTCACAGGCCCTGAAGAAGAAGCCTGTTCAGAAACTACAGAACAGTGATTTATGTGTAGGATGAAAGATGCCATAGAGTTTTTTCCTTAAATTATCTGTTCTTTGGCTCTGGCCGGTCAATAACCTCACTGCCACGGAATGTGTTTTTCTCCCTTCCATCCCTTCCCTCTGTTTTCTGTGGTTTTCATGATATTTCCTAAATATCACAGAACTTAAAATTTGCCTGCCTCCTTGGGTTCCAGACCCCTGAAGACCCCGGCACTCATGCCATCTGCCCAAGTACTGACATTTGCTCTCAAAAAATTCCCACCCAAATTTGTTCAGACCCCCAGGGCAGATGCGACCTCACTGTCCACTTCCCTTATTTATGACACTTTTTTTCAGCTGACAGTCTTCCACTTTTCTCCTGAGGGGTTTGCTGCTTTTTGAGGCATTCATTAGCTTCAAAATATTTGGGTCCTACGCTCCTTTAAAAAAAAAAAAAAAAGTAAGTATGTCGGCTGCTAAAGAAATATGAAAATGTACAGCCCATTGAAAGGGTGGTTTGTCATCTGCCAAGAAATGCTTTTGCAGCCTGAAGAATTTTTTTTCCTTCTTTTTTTCTGGGAGTGAGAATAAAACCAACCAACAAAAAAGGACAGTGGGGACTTGATGAGTGCTGGGACATCTACAAAACAGTGGAAGTCTGACCAGGTGCTGGATGTTTGACAGGAAAGCCAGCTCCCCCTTTCTGCCAGCAGACTCGGCGTTGCTTTTCCTTTCGGTATTTCTTTTGGAACCAACGCTCACTTGTTGCTTTCTGAGCTTGTGGGCTTTTTTCTCTCGTAAGGCCTGGCCCTGTGATGGCTGTCTGGGTTTCTGTTTTCTTGTCTGGTATGCAGCCAGGTCTCAGGTAGAGGAATGCAAGTCAGACTTGCATGAATGGGGAAAGCATGAATGAAAGGTGGAGGGGAGAGGGTGCAGCAGATCCAGCCCCAGCAGGGTGAGACGCCCCGCTCGTGGCCGTCAGCCTTGCCTGCCAGTCAGGATCTCCTGGGAGTCTTAAAAAACAACAACCTCATGTTTGGGTCCCAGTGTCATTGGTCTGGGGTGCTGCCTGGGCATGGGAGATTTTCTGAGTCCCCCAGGTGATTCTCCGATGCTGCAAAGTTTGAGAGACACGTCTGTAGCTGAAACGTCTGGGACGGCTGAGTCTCTCATGAAACCAGGATGTGTGTCTGTGCTTGTGGACACATACGTGTTCCTATGCTATGTTGGGGAGGGGGATTGGCAGAGAATGAACTAGAAAGTAGTAAGGTCACCACTACCACTACTGAAGTCGCAACCTCAGGGAGCCGTGACGTTGCTCCATCTGTCACCCGTGGGCTGGTGAAGCCCCTGCCTCCAGGAGTCGTGGGGAGGACTTGGTGAACTCCGGCACCCCGCAGCGGAGGGGGCCTGCCTCTAGGTGGGGATGGGATGGAATGAACGATGGCTGCTTTTGATTGCCTAAGCCCATCTCTATCTTTTCTGCCCCCCCCCTTTCTCCTTTCTCTCTCCAGCAGAGGCTGACCATGTGGAGGCTGCCATCCTTGAAGAAGACGAGGGTCTGGAGATAGAGGAGCCCAGCGGCCTGGGGCTGTTAGTGGGTGGCCCCGACCCTGACCTGCTCACCTGTGGACAGTGTCAGATGAACTTCCCCCTGGGGGATATCCTGGTTTTTATAGAGCACAAGAAGAAGCAGTGTGGTGGCAGCCTGGGTGCCTGTTATGACAAAGGCCTGGACAAGGGCAGCCCGCCGCCCTCCTCACGCTCTGAGCTCAGGAAAGTGTCCGAGCCGGTGGACATTGGGATCCAGGTCACCCCCGACGAAGATGACCACCTGCTCTCGCCCACGAAAGGCATTTGCCCCAAGCAGGAGAACATTGCAGGTATGGAACGTGGCTCTCGCCTGGCCGCTGATGAAGCCACCCCCCGGGTCTCATGCCTGCCTTCACCCCTCGCTGTGTCGGGGGGCTCGCCCTCAATCTGAGGGTGTCGGTGCTGGGATGGCCCAGGAGCTATCAGGACAGCCTCTGGGACACCAGCTGGGCTCGTCCTTTCCGAGGGTCCACCGTCCAGGTGACCCTCAGTAAGAGACAGGCCCGGGGCTCAGGGAGGCCCAAATGGCCCATGGTGGCTTTGCTTTTGGCAATGGGACGCTGTTGTGGAGCTTAATGCACAGGTGGCCAGGAGCACTGATGGGAATTTGGAAGTCTGGTTGACCCTCACTCTGCTGGGGTTCATGGCTTAGTCTCTGGTTTTGGAGCCAGAGAATCTTGGGTTGGAATCTGTGAAATCCACAATTCGACGGATCCGTTTCCCAGTCTGTGAAATGGTGTCAGTGAAACCTCTTTCACTGGGGTTGTGAGCTAACGGGGCTGCATGTGGGCGGCCCCTGGACGGCCCTTATAAATGGGAGTGCTCATTTTCTCCCCCTCCTCTCTCTGGCCTCAGTTTCCCACCTGTGAAAAGAGGGGCTAGGCTCCCAGATCCCAGAGGCCCCTTCTGACACTGCCTATCCTCATGGGTGGGCACTTGCTAGAGTACTGTGCTCCTTGGGGGGTGTTGGACACGCCCTCTGGCATGTCCACCTGGCCGGCCATGTGGATGGCTGGTTCTTATCACCTGAAGAACAGGTCTGGGGCTTGTGCCTTCCAGCCAGGTCTGCCCACCACAGGGCCGTGGCCTGCCAGAGTCTCCTCCAGGGCGCACAGGCTCTGTGCGAACCACAGTGTTTGCATCTGAATCCTTCTTCTGAGCCCAGGAAGCTGGAGGGAGAATGGGAGTGCCCTGGCTGGGCTGTGTCCCCTAGAAGTGGCAGCCTGTCCTGTAGCAAGTGGGCATTAGAGTGCATGCCGATGAGTGTTTGAATCCTGATGGTTGACTTTGGACAAGATGCTACGCAGGTCTGAGCCTCAGTTTCCTTATCTGTTAAGAGGGAGTGCTAACACTGGCAGGCTTGATGCTGGGATTAAATGAGCAGGGCTCCATAAATGCTTTGGAACTGTCCTCTGGGAGGTCAGTTCTGCAGTGTGCAAGTAGGTGGCCAGCTGGGAAAATGTGTGGCTCCGTCTCCACCGTGTTTCAGTCAAGGAAGCTAGCAGGGGTGCTGGAGGGGCTGAGGCTGGGTGTTCCTCGGAGGGTGAGCCTAGTGTATCCATGGGCAAGGTAATGCAGCAAGCCCGGCTACTCTGTGACCTCAGGCCTCACTTTGCCCATCTGTAAAATGGAATTGATGAGATCTCGCTCCCGTGGAGAGACTGGTGGCATGCACTGGGGACACTGGCCCGTGGGCCTTGCTTTTGGTGTGTGTGCCAGCACGAGAGTCTCTCACTCCTAAGGTGCCAAGGGCATGGAGAAAAATGTCTGACATGTCCAGGCCATGGTCACGTAAACCCTGGTCTCTGAATTCTGTGCAGATCTGAGTGACACTTCCTTCGTTAGGGCTGGAGCCATCAGGCGAGACAGGTGCTGGGTCTCTTTTGTCTGTGTTGTTGGGGTCCCCACCCTTCCTTTTTTTCATCAGACACTCGAGAGTTGTTTTCACCAGCGGTATAAACTCCTGGCACCAGTGCACACAGACCTTTCAGGGGTGGCTTCTGCCGATGAGATGCCGGCTTCTCCTTGTGTTTCAGTGGAAAGACTTTCTGCCTTTGCCAAAAACCCATCTGAATTCTCTTTTCACGTTGAAGGTATTTCCCCATGAGAGGCGGCAGATCGTTGAGGGTAGGTTTGTTTAAGAAAGCGCCTAAATATGATTTCATAAAAGGCAGAGTTAATCTCCAAGGCGTTTTGTCCTCCTCCCCCCTTCCCCTCTTTTTGGGGTTGTAATGCTGCAGCAGCCTACCGTATTTTTATTTCATGTGTGACGAAAGACATTCTTGGCCTTTTCTGTTCAGCAACAGGACGAATGGATTTTTTCATTCTTGAAGAAATATGTAAAATAATCCCTTAGAAGTCTAAAGAGATATGTTTGTTCAAAGCATTTAAAATGTTATTTTAATCAAAGGCACAAAACAGTCTCCATGCTGTGTCAGCTGAAGCCGACCATTCCATTCAGCAGCATGCCAGGCTCTTCACTTTCCAGTCTTCCTTTTTCACTTTCCCCTCCTTACGTTGGCACCAACTTTTTTTTCTTTTTTATTTAATAAAAAGGGAAGATTAAAGAATAAAACTTCAGTGGCTCAAATGTATAAAGTAATTTAATATGGTGGGAGCATTAATTATTTTAGCTTAATTGAATTCTGAGGACTGCCGTGGTTGCATTTTTGTAGACAAGCCCTGTTTATTATTTCTCTGTGTAGATCAACAGTAAAGGAAACACAGATAACTTTCAGTTATTTATTGTAAAATAAATGTGTCAATTCATGTGTAAAGCAAGCTGCTCAAAGATAATTGAGTCTTTATATTTTAAGAGGGGGGCTAGGAATCACAGGCGCGTTTCCGTCCGGGCTTCCGGAAATCCGCACAGCTGCTGCCCATGCCGCTGGCACCGCTGGCACCACTGGCCTGCCCGGGCCTCTCCTGTTGCTTCCCGGCCGTGGCTGGGAGGGGATGCTCCGGCCCTTCCATGCCCCACTGTTGTCCCAGGGCCGGTGGCTGTTGATTCTTGGGACTTTGCCTCTGGCTTGGCTGTCCGCGGTGGCCACGAGCGTCCTGCCTTTCCTGTGTGCTGTCCTCCTCACCGCCAGGTGCTTCTAGAAGCAGTGCTCCAGAAATGGACGGGCAGGGCTGGCCTGTAAATATGTGGGGTCCCTTCCACCCTTAAGGGCGTCCCCAGGGTGAGAACCGAGTTGAAATGCTGTCAGTCATTATAGCAGGATTGGACCCTGGATCAGCCCTTTTCTTGGGAAACAGTAATTCTGGAGATACGGGTGTGAAAGGAGTAGTTATTATTCCTTTTTTTGTTTTGTTTTGTTAAATGATTAAGAAATAAAGAAGTCGGAGAGTGGAAGGAGGAAGTTTCTGAAGCTTAGTCTCCTGCAGGGCATTCATTCATTCATTCATTCATTCATCAGCGGAGTTCCTATTACCTGTGTCTTCCTTGGGCATCCCCGCCGGGTCCCCAATGGGATGACAGTCTCAGAGACAGCAACGTGGCGGGAGGATGGCCATCAGGGCTTCAGCTCCGTCCCACGTGGGGAACTTGGCCAGCGTGTGGGTAGGCTGTGTCCCTGGCCTTGCTGTGTGTGTTCTGGGGCCCGAGCCCTGCTCCCTGAGCGTCCGCTATGGGCAGAGGAAGCCTGTCTGTGGAGCTTGTGTCCCATCTGGGGACAGAGTGTGGAGCTGGTCAGAGGTAGGGGCTTGGCCTGAAGGTCTGTGTCAGGGCAGTTATCTGCCTAGAGAGGAGTTCTTTCTGTTTCTTCAGATCCCTTCCTATGGCCTGTCCCTGCCTCTCTGAGGGTTCTGATGGAACTCGGGGCCCATCCATCAAGGGAAGATGGGAGTGGTAGAGCCCGGGAGGGCCATGAGGATGGTTCAGAGTTTGCACAGAGCAGGAGTCTCTGAGCTGTTATCCGGGATGGGCCTCGTGAGGGGGGGAGGGGAAAGGGGGCTTAGGGGGATTTGAGGTTTGTGGCCTGCATCAGGCAGGCTCGTGCTGCTGTGTGGGAAAGGACCCAGCCCAGGTCTGTGCCACCCTGCTGCCTGCCAGCCTCAGGCAGCGAGAGTTGACTTTCTGAGCTGCAGTTTCCTCATCTGGGAACATACCTAACAGTAATTGTGACGTTAAGTGGCACGTGCCTGGTGCACGGCAACGCATGCTATAAACATGAGGGCCCTCCCCTTCCTCTGCTTTCCCCAGCTTCGTCATTTCCAGTGGGTCTCCTGGAATTGGGGAAAGAATGGAAGCTTTCTGGGTTCTGAGAATTCTGCATCAGAAACGATGTCCGAATGATGGTTGTGCTGTTGTGTGTGTCACCCCGCTGCTAGCCCCCATCTTTGGTCACATTATTGCCCTATGATGATGCTCTGACGGTGTGTTGCCCTGCGTCTCAGGGGTTGAAGGAGCACGGGCTTGGGTGTCAGCTGGCTGGGGTGGAATTCCAGCGCCAACTCAGGCAAGTCCCGTCTCTTTTCCGGGCCTCAGTTTCCACGTCTGCACCTACTTTTCTGAGTTCAAGCACCCACCCAACACAGTCCCGCTGGAGGGAGACATGGAAAAGTGGCAGCTTCTACAAAGCCACGCTCAGGACCCTGCTTGGCAGCACAAAGTTTTTGCTTTTCTCAGTGAAAAATCTTGAAAACTGATCTTGGCTCTCTTTCTCAGCCATTTCCTCCAGATTCCTCCTTAGAATTCCCATTTTATAGCCACTGGAGGGGAGAGGCTCTTGATCGCAGGTAATTTGTTCTTGCATGTTATCACCTCTTCCGTAATGGGAGAAATGAGCCATCCGCTGTCAGTCATAAGTTTGCTTTCTGCCTTTCCTTTCTCTTCCCCTTAAACCCCAAATGTCAGATTTCTGGAGAGATGCAGGAGACAGGCAGCAGGTGACAGGAGGTGGCAGAGCCCCCTGGGCTGAAGGTGGCAGGCAGTTCCCTGCTGCAATGGCCCCCCACTTTCCAAGTCTCCATGCTGGATCTAGAACCTTGAAGGCCTGGGGTGGAGGGTGGTTCAAGTAGCAGTAGGGCACAGATGGGCCGGGGTCCGGGTTCCCAGACAGTGACCCATCGCCCGACAATGCATTGGAGAAGAAAAGGCTTCTGATCAGCCTGAGGATTTACTTGCTGCTCTGAGAATGTTCGTTTCAGACTTTAAAAAATAATAACATAAATGTGCGAAAAAAAAGAATATTAGCTTGGCCAGGGGTAGAAACTAAATAGGTTGCCTGTGCTGGAAACTGGAGATAAACTCACTTGCAGGTTGTCTTTAAAAACTTGCATTTGATATATTTAGAGTTGTTATTTTCCCTCCAAATTAAGATTGGTTAAATCCATGTGTGTTGTGGCATGGATTATCTTTTTTTTATTATTAAATCGTGACAGCTAATTATTAGTTCTGATTGCACCAAGGAAGAGTGGAGTGTTCTGTCTGAGGGACGTGACCCTGGGCTCAGGGTGAGGTGCTAGGCCTTTCAGGGCTGATCCCAGAGCTTGGGCAGAGTTGGTGGGTGGTGGGGAAGAGGGGCCCACCTGGTAACTCATGTGTTAGGTGTTTTTCTTGGGTTACTCACTTTGAAATAGGTAGCACCTTTGAAACAGATACCTCTAACTCCACTTGGAATAGATATTTCTAACCCTAGTTTAAACTGGGGTTCAGAGAGGTTAAGGGACTTGCCCAAGGTCACACAGCAAAGTGGAGTCAGACCTGGATCTGCCTGGCTTCTTTGGATAACACAGGGTATGGAGGCTTAGGGAGAGGTTGGCGGAGCCACTGGAGGCAGGCAGTACCTCTAGACCCCATCCAAGGTGGTCCTTGAAGCCAATCCCAGGTGTGTCCCTTTGCCGCTATGGCCAGGAGCTCTCAGGCCCCCAGAGACTTTGGACCACAGTCTGTGGCAGCTTCGCAGTTGTCTGTACTTCCTGGTGGAGGTTTTGGAGAGGTCGGTGGCAGGAAGGAGAGCAATGAAGTGTGAATTCAGATGGACCTGGGCTGGAATTTTGGTTTCGCCAGTGACTTGTTGTGTGACCTTCAGCTCTCCACGTCTTGGTTTCCTGTAAAATGGAGACAGTCTTTCTTGTCTTTGAGTCTCATTATCAGGTTTGATTTGGACAATGTGTGCATAGACTAGTCCCTGTGGATTGTCAGTTGTGGTTAATAATAGTCACCAGCAGGATGCAAAGGGAGATTCTGGCCTCTTGGCCTGGGCTGGAAGGATCTCATTGCCAACCCTCGCATTCTTACTTGTTAAAGGACTTGTATGAGCTTGTGCCACTGGTTACTGGCAGGGTTGAGTCCAGGCCCCAATTATCTTGAGTCAGGAGAGGTGACCTTTTGTTATACTAGGCTGCCTGGCCCTGTGGCTTGAGACAGACCATTTCTCCTTGCAGAGCCCTGCTTTCCTTACCGGTAAACGAGGGAGAAATTCCTGACCTGTTGAAGGTCCTGTGTGATCTGTGCAAACCTGTGCAGAGTCAGCAGCAGAGAGCTGCAAAAGGGGATGGTAGCATTGAGTTGTAGCGGAGAGTTTTACTGAATGAAAACGAAGACAAAAAATGCAGGCCAGCTAAAGGGTAATTTTTTCCTTTGCTTTTTAGGTTTGGGGCCTTATGATCTGTGATTTATGTAGGTGATTCCTTACTTCCAGTTCAGGATAGAGGAAGGGAAGTAAAGGAAGAGAGTGAGAGAGAAAGACAGCTGGACTCCAGTGCCCAGCACCTAACCAAGTCAGCCTCAGTTACTATTATTATTATTAGGGTTTTTATTTGACAGTAAATAGTTAGCAGTTGACTTAAGGTTTTTATTAGGCATTTGACAGCTTGTGTGTGTGTGTGTGTGTGTGTGTGTGTGTGTGTGTACTAATTTTCACACCTGAGTAATGCATAACCACCAGTTCTAGAATCTGTTAGGAGTGGGCTCCACGTCAGTTAGCCCTATAAAGAAGGCAGCCTGGCTGTCACCGCTGAGCTCTTCGGTTCATCTTTTCATCAGGAAACAGAAAGACTGAGTTTTTCATATTTGGATTTTTAATTTAACACATACTTATCAGAGCTTTCTATGTGCCAGTCACTGTTTGAAGGGCTTTACAAATCTTAAGGGATTTAACCCTCCCGACAACTATGATGTCGGTGGTAGGATCAGTGCCACTTTCCAGAAGAGGAAGCTGAAGCCCAGAGATGCTAAGTCACTTGCCCAAGGTCACACAGCCAGTGAATAGGGGTCCAGGGTGTAAACTCCGCAGTCGGGCTCCTCACTGTGCTGGGGTGGTTCTGCCCGTGGTCGTATTTCATCCTATGTTCCCATCAACTGCGTCTGCCCCACAAAGTCAGTAAATCAGTTATTACTTTCATTTTGTAGGTGAGGAAACCAAGTCACAGAGAGGTTCAGTTAAGCGCCTTGCACTGTCACCCTAGGAATCAGCCGAACGGTTGTGCCTAGAAACCAGGCTTTTGACTTCTGGCCAGTGACCTTCACAGGGTGGCACCTGGGTCATCTCCAGGGAGCCCAGACCCCAGGGGATGACGTGGTTCTTTCACGGTGCCTGCCACAGGTCCCTTCTGCTCCCAGCCAGGCAATGAGTGATTTCCAGTCTGACGGTGAAGCTCCGTGATGGGACGTGGGGACTCGTGGGATGAATGAATCAGGACAGTGGGCCCTGCCTGACCTACATGCGTCTTGTGGATTTCGTGTCGACTGCCACTGTGCAAAGCCTTCTTGTTAGGAGCCGACTCCACTCAGTCGGCTGGTAACAGGCATACTGGGTGCACATGGGGAGAGGCAGGCATCGTGGACTCTGGCCCAAGACCCAGGGTGGCGTCCTTGCCCTGTGGCTGACATGCTGTGTGACCTTGAGCAGACCTTCCCCCTCTCTGGGCCTGAGCTTCCTGAGCTGAAGTGTGAGAAGGTGCGGCCAGTGGTTTCCAACAGCTGCCAGTGGTTTCCAACAGCGGCAGGAGCCTGACAGGGGGTGGGGCCTTAGATTCCAGCTTCTGCCTCAGTCCCCTTCCCACCCAGCAGCCTTGACGGACTTTCCTCATTTGTTATACATCAGGCTTAGGAAGCAAGTTTTCTTAGAAGAAGCTGGTGGCTGAAAAGAAAAATTATTATACTAAGGGATATATCGGGTCTCTTCCTGCTCCGAGCTGTGAAGATTCTTCGGGGAGGATTTGCTGCACTGACTGAGGTTGACGGAGTTTAGGCTCAGGACCCCTCGTGTGCACAGGTCCTTTCCAGGCACGCCCCTGATGTTGTAGATGTGCTTTGATATTTGTTTTGTTGTCGTTGTTAATAGGGCCCCCCAAATTGTATAAGCCTCAGGCCCCACAAAATCTGGACCCACCCTGACCCAGGCACTGCAAGGTGGCAGGCAGTGACTTAAGGGGAGCGGGGTGTTGGCCCCCGCTTATTGAGACCAGACGGCAGGTGTGTGATCAGGACTTGGAGGCCCCCAGCTGAACCCAGGGGCAGGGCGACTTTTTTGGAGAAGGCAAGGCCTCTAGTAGGCTCCATTTTATTTTTTTAAGTGGGTTTTCTTAGGGCCCTCCCGCTGGTCTGCTGGTTTTGATGTGGAAGGGGGGTGGTGGCTTAGGAAGGAGGAGGGAGTCTGTGCTGAGGGTTCTGGGTGTGAGAGGGGTGGCCTGGGACGGCGAGGTGGGCCCCTTTGATGAGAGATAGGTCTTGGAAAAGGAGCTGCCTGCTGCTCCTTACACATGGAAACTGGGACCCCAATCTCCTTTGGGTGGAAAAATAGCAACAAAATGGCCTTTTGTTGGAGATGAGAAGTCAGAACCCCCCACTCCTCGTGTGGAGAGAAGACAGCTATTCAGCCATTCAGGGCAGGGTGAACGCCCAGCCCAGGACAGCCAGCTGGTTCTATAAGCCCAGACAATGTTTGATCAGGGCTGTTAACCCCCTGGGGCTGAGTCCCTGGGCAGCTGCCAGAGCCTTCAGGTTGCAGGTATGGACATAGCCTTAGAAACAGATAAATCCAGACTCAAAGGTGCAAACAGGTGCTGCATGCATGGGTCAGCGCCCACCCAAGGTGAAACCACAATGCACAGTCTCTTGGTCTGGCAGCCCTCCGAGTCTGGACTCTGATGGAGCGCCAGTGAGGACAGCTGTCCAATCCGTCAGTGTCCAGAAGACACAGTGCCACTTTCCTGACTTCAGGGACCAAAGGGATCCTTGAAATCAGCAGAGAAAGCACTGGCTTTGTTTCAAAGGCTTTTTGGAGGTAGAACATTGCATCTGGAGAGTGTACCCCCAGTGGGGTCCTGGGGGGTCGGTCCTCCCTTGGGGCTGGGGGCCAGGGACTGCCTGACCTGGGCTCAGTGTGATATCAACTCTCTAGTTTCTTCCTCTTCCTTAAGGAGAAACAGGACTAACCTTTGATGACCCCTTCCCCCTCCAGGACTGGCTAAGTCAGCTGAGGTTGGTAGACCCCACAAAGCTAAGTTCTCCAAGGGAGCTGAGCAGATTCTTTCCCTCTCCCACCGCGAGTTCAAAGCCAGCCAATTAAGAAATCTAAACAGTGTGGTCCTCTCTGCATCATCGACATCATTGGCTTGTAAAACTTTCCCTGCGAAGGAGGCGACTTTATTCACTGGGAAAAAGAAGTCTGTAATTTTCCTGACCTGACCTTTGCTTTGGAGAGAAGGGGAAAGAGAGAGAGAATCATTTCCAGAAACAAACGGGCCCAAGACAGCAAACACGGTCAGTCCAGTGTCAGGGCCCTGCCATACGGAGCACGGCAGTCAGGACACAAAAACCGAAAACCGCGTGTGCGGTGGGGACACAAGACTGCCAAGCGCTTTGGGGCCAGGGTCCTTGGCGCGTTCTGAGACTACGGGGGTGGGGTGGGGTGGGGAGATGGACATCAAAGTCGTTCCTTTCGAACTCTGAGACTGAACCTCTTCTCCCGCTCCCATGAAACCAGGCGCCACCTGCCTCACCGCTAATGCAATTTCCCGTGTGCCCCGACGGTTGCAACTTGCAAGACTCGTTTTGCTCCTCCGCGGGTCTCTAGCGATCCGTCCTCCCGCCAGGGCCCCTTTTCTCCCCGCAGACCGTACACACTTATTGCAAATCATCCCCTCCTCTGCGGGAGGGGCAGGCACAGTGCTCCTTCTGCCAAGCCGGCGGGGGAACTTCAGGCTCCGCCCCCTAGGGGCTCCAAGGTTGGGGTCCATTAGTCTCTCTTCACTGCCAAGTCCCGGCACACAATGGCCTTTTCCGAGGCGAGTGGAGCAGAGCTCAGGCGGGGGCGCGAGAGCGATTTGCACCTCGCGGCCCCGCACGGGAAATGCGGGGACACTGGCAACTTTGTGACTGCGCCGGGGGCCTCCCCTGCAGTCCGTGCCCCTCCCCTGCTGACTGGATTCCACCGGGAGTTCGGAGCCGCTGCTCCGGGGCCTTTGGGCGAGCCTGGCCTCCGCCGGGCAGCCGGCCTCGTTGACTTTCCTTTCTGTGCCCCGGCGGCGCGCGGCTCTGCGACCATGAGCCACCTCCTTCCTGCTCGCCAGACCCACCCGTGCACGTTGATTGTGTCTTCTTGGGGCGGGAGAACGGAGGGGGCTCCAGGTCCATGCATAATTCGGGGACTTAATGGGCCAGCTGCCCGAGAGGGGAGACGAGGGGCGGGCAGAGGCACAGCTGACCCTGCCCGTGTCTGGCCTCGCCGGGAAGGCGCGCTCCTTTCTTCCTCTTGTGACAGCCTCCCTCCCCTTCTCGGCCCAGGTCCGAGGAAGGCGGGGGCCCGGCAAGTCGTAGGGTTAAGCAAAGGGAGGAAGCTTCCCTTCGTGCATCCAGGCAACTTTTGAGTTGGGGGTATGTGTGCAGTGAATCGGAGCTGCCCCAGGACCCGGCTCCCAAAGGAGTGGGGGTAGTTGGAATGCAGGTTTCTAGGGAGCACTCTGCAGTGCCTGAGTCTTTTTTCGGAGCCTACCTCCCCCCCTTCCCCCCCCCCCCCCCCGGTCCCGTGGAGGCCTGTGGAGCGCGCCCCTGGCCCGGGGCCAGCCCCTTTCCCCGGCAGCGGGCGGAGATGGATGGAGGCGGAGACCCAAGGTCAAGGGCGGGGAGCCCGCCGTCTTGGGGCCCCTTTGTGCGCTGGGCCGCCCCTCCTCCACTCTCGCCCCCTCCCCGAACCCCCGGCGCGCTCCCGGGCTAGTGACCTTCCCAGGCGTGGAGAATTGCATTTCAGGACTCTGAAAACTCCTGCCAGTGGCCTCCTCCCCGAAACCGTCACGCGTGAGGGGCAGGGATCCTTGTTCGTGTGGCAGTCTTGGGCCCTGGGGGCGCCCGGGGATCCCCTCTCCTCCGGGCGCCGGAGCACTGAAGGGTAGCGCCGCGCTTCCCAGCCCATGCTGGCCAGACAGCCTGGCACTTCCCTAGATCCAGGTGAGGCCACGTTGAAAGGAATCTCCGAGTTCTCTTTTGCATTTTGTGTCTATCCAGGGCAAACAGTCCTGTCCAGAAGAGGTTTTCTTTGGAGTTCTCTCTCCCTTCCCCTCTGGCAGGAGAGGGAGCCTGCTTCTCTAGAGGGAATTCCTGAGGCTGGAATTTTAAAATACTCAAGAGCAAAAGTGTTTTCCCAGTTGTGTGGAAATGGGACCCTCCACTAGAATGGGACAGAAAGCCTGGTGGAATTACAGGAAATTAATGTCAGTGTTTCCTTCAGCCCCCCCCCCCCCCCCGTTGTTTTTCAATACCCCCCCAAGAGAATTTGTATGCAAATGGTCACCTTACTAAGAGTCTCTATATTTGCTTCTTAAAAATTGGCCTCCAATTGTTTAAAGTACTCCAGCAGGCCCTTAAAGCCCAGAAAAGCAGTGGTTGGACGCCCAACATATTTACCACAAAGCTCTGAAGGAAATGTTCAAACATTTTCCCAAAACTGTTACTCCCAGAAATAAAAATGTATGCTGTTTGGCTATAGAAGATTAAAAGTTTACCTTCACTGTGACAGCTTTTCTAGGCTAGAATTGGAACCGTGTCTCTATTTTCAGAGATTTGCTGTAACAAGAATCAAGGTAATTAAACAACATTGATATCTCTATTTATGATTTGGGCTGACCCAAATCATAACAGAATACTGCATTCTCTGTGCTCTCAAAGGCTACAGGAACTTCATGGCATTTTGAGTTAAGAGTTGATCTTAAAAAAAAAAAATCTCAGATTTAGTTAACCTGAACTTTGAGCAGCTAGCTTTTCTGTTGGAGGAATCTGAAGGTATTTGTCAATTTATTTTTTTGAAAGGCCTGTGAAAAAGGTAACAAATTCAACACTTGGGAACTCAAAGCTGCTGGCAGTCCTGGATGGGAAGGTTTCCGTATCTGCCTGAACTTGCTGGTGATTCCTCAGACGTCCATTTATAACAGTTCTAACAAGATAGAATCTGCCTTTGAATATCTGTAAATACAGGTAAAGATCACAGTCCAGCACTCATAATGGTCCAAGACTGAAAAGGCAGATTCTCATGTTTGATCAATATTTATGTTACCGGATTCCTTCATAAAAAGAAAGATGAAACACTCGTTATGTGTGTGTGTGTTCGAGGGGCCCATCCTAGGTCCCTGCAGTTCCTGTAGAAGGACCTACATTTTAGGAATTTTGGAGACAAGGTGTGTGTTGTGGGGGTGATTGTTCATGTTTTGCCTGAAAGACAGGCAACCTGTGGTTGGGCTGACTGAATGGAGGTGGAGGTGAACTCATCTGTTTTCGTTATTTTGACGATTCACAGTTGTAGTAATTACTGGTGATTTCTCCCTGTAGTTCCAGGTTAAAGCTTGGGGCAGAGTGGTGGAAGGTTTTTGTCCAGAATACTCCTTGAAGAGAGCGTGCAGCCTCTGGTTGCTCTGCTTCCTTCCGAGGCACACGCCTTTGTGTCCACCTGGCAGGTGGGCTGCCTCACAGGCACGCACACAGTGTGTTGTTCTGAGCCTGACAACTCTGCAGGGTTTAGGTGACTTGCCTTGCTTTGTTCAGGAGCTACGTGTGGCAGATTTGCTTGGGAAGGGGGCATTCTGTCAGCGGGATCATGTTGAAATAAATACCAGTAGAATTGGTCGACAGAGGATCCGAGGGAGTCCTTCTTCAGACGTGCAGTTAAGCATCTTCAGTTTTATTACTTTGGGAAATCTAGATGTTCTTACAGGGTTTTCTTGAAGCATGTCCTCCCAGAGCAGTGCCTCAATGCTGGTTAGACTTCCGGGGTTCAGGCACTGCTCAGACTTGTTGCCGGAGCACAAGGGGCCATCTTGGTGTCGAAGCCCTGGGTTTGAGGTGTGGCAGACACAGCACAGTCTCAAATATGTCTGCTCCTCAACGGCCCAGGGCAAACCAGTCCATCTCTTAGTTTCTTCATCAATCAAATGGGGCTATCCAATTGTTTACACTCCTGCAACCGTCCACATAGGAAAACAAACCCATAGGAGTGAAGTAATTGCTGATTTTAAAGACATCATAAAAGAGTAGACTGTCATTGTTCAGTCCGTGGGGGCAGGGTGACTAGCTTGCATAAGGGCAAGGAATCGCATGGCTACTCGTGTAGCATGTCAGGTTCAATGCTAAGGGGAAAGATTAGGGAACTTAGTGGGAAGTGTAAGGCGGAGGCCTTGCATTTTCAATTTAGTAACCCATTACCAATAGGAAATGCTTGCCCACATTCTCGTTCATTTCAGGGGACTAACCCCCAAGCTCCTTGTTTGGGGGTTGCCATGTGATTCAGAACCCTAATACTGAGTGGGTTTGCTGTTGCCCTTGACCTGAATATACCAGAAAAGGTATCTCCTGATTTTTGGTGTCTGGCTCCAGAAAGAGAGGACTTGGGCAGAGAGAGTGCAGACTTGAGCTGGGGAGAAATGCATACAGCAGGTGGTCTATAAGTGCACAGTCTTGCTGGGTGCGGGTAAGGAAGGCTCTCTGTGCAGACTGGTGAGGAAATTCTTGTTTCGCTTTTGCCACCGGCTCATGAAGCTGAAAAATTGGCATGTATGCCCACAGAGCGCATCGCTGGCTGCTCTGAAATGGTACCTTCACTGGAGAAACGGGAGGGCCCAAGTGTCTTGCTGGGGCTCTATCTTACTTTTTTGTTATTGTTTTTCTCTCCAAGAGGCTTGGATTCTTTTTTTCCGTCAAATGCAACGTGACCCAAATTAGATTTTTAATGGGCATCCCCTCTGGCAGGCCCCCAAACCTGCAGTTTAGTCTTGCAGTGCTTAGAAAACGCAGGTGCTTGTCTTACGAATTTGGTTGTTCACCCCGGCCAGGCTAAGACCTCGGGCTTGAGTTTTGGGGTGAGGGAGGGGGAGTGTGGCTCTCTGCGGGGGACTTGAGGGAACCCTTGTTTCCTGGCATTGGAGCTGGAGTGGGGTGGGGAGCCCGGCAGATCCCCCTGTAGCCTGCGTTGGTACAGGCATGGAGCCAAAAGCTGTCTGGTGTTCCTTAATTGAATACAGACCTCAGTCAGTTCCATGTGGGCAAGCAAGGATGGGCAAGGAAGGCAGGGTAGTAGCCCTACTCCCCCATGTCCAGTCTTGGAAGCTCAGACCCCCCACCTGAGGGGCTTCCATGCTTGTCCCTGCCCACGTGGTTTGCAAAAAAGCAAGGGAAGTGGGCAACAAGATCACGCAACGCCCATGTAAATATTGTTTGTATGAACTGGGTCTTCTATCTTTTGTTAGTGGCAGCTTGTTAATTAACCAGCAGATTAGTGCAGCTTTCTTTTGACACACATGCACGTGTTGGGGGCAGAAGATGCTCGTTCTCCTAAAACTCTGACCGGAAACCTGCAGGAAGTCCTGGCAGGGAGCTGCAGCCTCTTCTCTCCGTCCAGTCCCTGTGTCCAGTCCTGTCGTCTTCCCTGCTCCCCCTTTCCTGTCTCCTCCTCCCCACCTTTCCCCTCAACCCGAGTGGGCTCATAGTTGCATGGAGGACAGACGCGTTAAACAAAGCTAAATAAATCATGTTTACGCTTGGCGTTCTTGGTAGTGAAGAATCTGTTGGCTGTTTTTACTTCCTTATTTCTCAGCATTTGCTTCCTACCTGTTTTTGAGCACATGCCCAGAAATAGTAGTTTTGTCAAATGAGAGGATAATGCCAGCCAGCCTTTCTCGCTGCCAAGGAAGCTGCTGGATTTTGCAAAACAGAGTGACGTTTTTTAAGTGACACTGATGTCCCCCCGCCTCTCCCCCCCCACCAAAGAAATTAGGATGTAGAATAAGGGTATGAAGATGCATTTAGAGAAGAAAAACAAACCCACCCAGTCACCTCCCAGGCGCAGGGACCTGGAGCGAGTAGGTTTAGAGACAGGTCTCACTTCTATTTCTTCTATTTGCACTTGGCAGCTCCAAGGGCAGGAGGCTGCCGCAGACCTGGAGGCTGCTTTGGGCCGGGAGAGCTGAGTCAGGTCCACTTTCTTTCAGCCCCAAGTCTTAATTTTCTCTGCCATTTTGAACGATGTGGTGCAAAGATTTTTTTCTCTCTTTATTTCTGATTGGTTTTGTGCCTGTTTGGTTTCTGAGACCTCCTGAGCAGTGCTTGCTGCATTCTTCCTCTGAGGTTACAGTTAAATTCTAGTCCCAACCGGGCTTCAGAGCTTGTTGGGATCCCAGCTACACTCTCATTGTTTGTATAAAGAAAAGCCAGGGAGGCCGTCCTGCCTCTGTGTTTTTATCCACCACGTTGTTGTGGGGTATCTGGAAAATCATGGTTATGGGGGTACTGTTTGCTGGGCAGAGAATTACAGCCCAATATATACTGCAGGTTTAAAAAAAGATATACATTTTTAATCGTTCCAAAAGCACATAAATGGCAAATAAAGGTTGGGCGCTCCTGCTAGAGACGAGGCATGACTATCAGGGCTTCTGTAGTGAATTCAGCCTTAGGTCCAACACGTCAGCTACGTTTCAGAGACAGCCAAGGAAAAAAAATTACAGCAGAATCCAAGTCAGCATGCTATGGTTTTCCCCAATTTCTAATGGGAATACTCTGCAGTAGAAATGCTATTTCCATGGAGGACTACGCTACCGGTTTCTTTAATTACATTAAATAGCGGTATAACCCTCAGCTGAACGTAAACCTCTGCTAACAGAGGCATCGGGAGCCTGACTGGATTGAATCGTAAGGAGCAATGTTACTCGTGTTAATGTGCTAACCAATCTTTATTAAATTAATCCCGCAAAGTGTTAATTTTTACAAATTTTGTCGTGCACACACTGCACGTCACTGTTGGGGTGTTAGGAGACGAAAATGGATTTCATGTCAAAAAATAAGCAAGAAGGTGGCTGTCAGACTGTTCCCTTAGAAGAAAATTTGTGATTTTGGTCGTCAAATGCTACCTGTGCTGAAAGGAAGGCTCACAATATGTATATTAAATGCCATCTACATGCAGAAAACTCAGTTAAAGGAACTAACTACTTTGTTGGAAGTAATTACAGCCCTGTTCAATGCTTTAGTCAGTGACATTTCAGACTGGGCTTAGAAACATAAAGAGGCCATAGAAAGATTTTGTTCTTACGTGATGCAAAGCATTGAACCTCAATATGCTACATGTCCATTAGTAAAAGGGAAAAAGAAATGAAAAGGAATAAAAGTCTCAACAAAATCGGGGGGAGAGTTAGATTTTTTTTTAAATTATAGTAGCAGAGACCAGTTGCATACAACTAATAAATGCAACTAAAAACAAAAAAAAAATGTATTTAAGCTATAGCAAGTTCCCTTTTTCTACAATTTGAATTATTTTCTTTCTTTTTTTTTTTTTTTACCTACTAACCACATTAAAATTCTATCCCACCTAAGGAACCCTGCTGGCCCTTGGTTGGACGTTCTCTAAACTGCCCAGGTAGAATTTTATGGTCTGATCTTAAAAAAGGTGGTGATACTGACATTCCTCAATTCCCCAACGCAGTCTGCACCTGGAATTGTATTCTCTTGTCCTGGCAGCTCTCGGCTGGAGTCATCGCATTAACCTCCTTGCTGGGCACTGTTTTCTTGATGTTGCTTTGATTGGCTGGGCTGTGTTATTCTCATTCTTAATTCTCCAGGATTCTCAGAGTTCAGACTTCCTCCTTCTATTTATTCTGTCGTGCTCTCTGTGCAGGGTGGCTGAGCCAAAGCTGTGTTGGAAGCTGTGGGACCTGCAAACCACAACAACTTCCTGAACTCACCAGTTTTTAAGCATGTTCTATAGAGAACCCGATTTTTAACAAGTGTCAGGATTCGGCGTTTCCCGGTCATTCCTCAGATATCAGGCACAGTGGATGCTGATGGGAAAGAAAAACACTTTGTTCGGTGAAGAGTCACCTCCTGCTTTATTTCCCTCATGTGATAGGTGACTTCTGCCGTGACTATGGTCCCTTCCCTCTAAACTATGGGGAAAAAGGGTCTGCTCTAAGGGGTGCCTGGCCCAGCTGGTCATCGGAGTCTGACCACTAAGTTCCGTGTGGGAAAGGAATGAAGGGGCCTGACCCCAAGTCCCGAATTCTTCATGCCTGGAACCCAAACTGCCTGTCCAGCTTTTCACTTCAGTTTATAGACTGCATGTTTCCTCCAGGGACACGTCGTGAAGATAAGTGTAGCAGCCTATTTGTGGGCCCTGAGGCAGCCTAAGAGAAAATGGAGGATTGTGGATAATTTGTTGTAGGGCAGAAACTGCTAAAGCTTGAAGCAGATCAAAAAGCCCGGATGGGGAAAAAGGGGCAACTCCTCCACTTGGTGCTGGCCAGCTGTTTTCACTGGTGAGATTCAGAGAATCTGTCACCTCCTGTGTGTTCTCGGCCTCTCTGGATTCCAGAGGATGCATGTAACATGTCCACGTTGCTGATATATGCATGTGTATGTGTGTGTATGCGTGTGTGTGTGTATATATATATATATATATATATATATATATATATATATATAAAATCTCTGTATAATAAATGTGCTTGCACACAATTTTCTAGCTAGTGGAACACATGGTCTCACCTTCTTTTGTCCCCAGGCCTGCCCATTCCAGGATCGTGGGGCCCGATTTGGTGGCCCTGCCTGCTGAGGTCACCCGGGAGGACTCATATCTGTTGTTCTGTGTGTGTCTGGGAGCCAGGGTGCATAGGCCTTAGTGTCAGGCTGCAGGACAAGTGGTTCTGTTTATTTGCATGCCAGCAGTTCAGAGAGCTCGAGGAGTTTCCCCAAGTGTTGAGCATAACAAAAGAGTCAAAGTTTCCTGTTTTCCCCACGGATGCCTGCTTTGGGGTTGGAATGGTCAGCCCGAACGCTGGTCAGCTCCCTCTGCCTTCCTCCGCTGACTAGTTCACAGAATATGGTTCTGACACAGCCTTCCTCCCCAATAGCGCCTGAAATGCCTTCTGCTACCTCACTGGGTCTTTTGGGAGGGCCACAGGAGGTTTGGCAATTTGTGATGTAACTTCATTGATCCTTAGCTCTGGGTGCAGAAAGGGGACCTGCTGCCCAGAGTCTCTCAGCGGCTTGTGTCTTGAGGAAATCAGGCTTGGCAGCCATGGACGTAAATGTTTCTGGACCCGGTATGCCTGCGTGCCTGCTTCTAATTGCAAGATGCAGCTTTTGGGGAGGACGTTCCCTGCCCTGGTGGAAGGAGGAAAACAGGCTTTGGCAGTGCAGTTGGGGGCCCTGATTGTTCCTGGGTCCCGCCTCCCTCCTTTCTAGGGTACATTAACTGTGTAGCAAACTGGGGGAAAAACAGTTGAATTGGTTAGTGATTCACCGTTGACAGATCGCAGAGTGTGGGGGAGGGAGACGCTCCGAGGAACTCAGCCTGGCTCAGAGTGCTGGAAGGGATATGCTTCTTGCCGCCTCTCATTGGCCAAGCCTTCTCGAGACAGTGGGCACGGGTTGATGCCCTGGTGTCCACATAGGGCTGTGGGCAGCACGTGAGGGCCTCTGGATTGCCCAGGTGGTGAGGCAAGCCCACCAGGCTCTTTCACCTGCCTTGGAACCCCTACCCTGCCAGCCACCTGAAAGTGCTGCTGTTTTCAGCAAGCAGCCCCAGGAAACGCTGAACATGGCTTTGAACTGTGTTTTTATGTCTCCCATGTAATGACTCTGAAGCACGTCTTGAAGCATAGCTGTGACCTTGGAGACCCTATCTATCACCCCTCCCGTTGCTCCCTTTTCAAGGACTCTTACACATGCACCCCCAAACCCAAACCCGTGGCAGCCAGAGACCTGGAGACCCGTATGGGTGCTCGGACTTGCCTGACTTAGAACAAGAATTCAGAAATGGGACTCTGGGGACCCTAGCTCCCGCAGAGAACTTCTTGGTCCCCCAAACACTTTGGTTCAGTGACCTGAGCCATGTGGTACATCATGCACTTTCTGGGCTTGCCCTGGGGACCCATCCAGGACTTGGCAGGTGACTTACTGCTTGGATTCCCTTTCTGTTTTGCTTTATTATTATTATTATTATTATTATTATTATATTTATAATGACATGAAAAACAAGTTCCAGTCTTTGCTGGTTCCTAGATCTTGGTAATGAAAAACTAAGAAAAAAAGGCATGAAGTAATACCTGTGGAGCGAAGGAATTTATTTTTTGAGTACCCACCACAAGACCCAGTAGCTCTGAAATTGAGTAACAAAGAAGGTGCTGTAGAATCCTTCTCTATTCCTGCTGTCTCAGCCACACCCCTGTCCCTAAACCCCTCCCCACCAAAGAGAAAGAGAAAGAGACAAATGCTGGGAGGAGAATTAGGGCCTGTCGGGTGAGAGTACCTAGGCCTGTCTCCTTTAAAGTGGCACTCCACTTCTTTTAGATAGGAAATTGCCAAAATGGATGTCATCGGCTGCTAATTAGATGTATTTTAACTGCAGGATCATTTTACCAGCTAATGCTGTTATGATGTGCTTCCATGCGAACCCGTGGTGGAGCTGTTAAAATATGAGCCTGTGGCCCTAGCAGACAGCTCCTGGAGCCTGCGGCCAGTGGAGGTTCTTTCCCTTCGTGGCAGCTGGTCCCCCGTGTGGTTGGCCCTGAGATGGCCAGGCCAGGCCCCAGGCTGAAGTCTGAGTCCTTTCAACTTCTCGATTGCGCCCCCTTTTCCCCTGTGACCACCTTCTTTATGTGTTTCGGCCTCGGCCTGAGTCCAGAGGAGGAAGAGCTCTCCAGATGAGGGAACCTCAAGAATCATACTGTCTCCCCCTCTAGTGGTCACTGTCCCCAGTCTTTGGGCCTCTGAACCAGCCTAGAAGCGACAAATGACCACTGGGAAATGCCAGCCCTAGGCCTGATGACCGCCACGTGGGGCCCCAAACAGGCTGGCTTTGGGTTTTCAAGTCTAAGCTGGCTCCCCTCCATCTTCTCTCTTTAGCAAACCAGAAAAAGAGCCCCGATTTCCCGTCAGGGTGGGCTGGAATCAGGATAATGATTCTTAAATGTGTGCAATGCCTTTGACTTCATGTGATTTCTCCTTTTCTCCCGCCCCCACCCCCTTAATACATAGCTTTTTTTATCATTCTTAAGACAAAGTAGCTGGCAAAATATTTAAGTGATCGGAAAGAAATGTTTTTATTTGTCTGCGTGCGAATTGGGTTATCTGCCTATCTTGTTTATGAAATTTGGGGCTGCCTTTCCTGCAGTCAGTTCGCCTCTCAAATCTTTCCCGGCTCCTATTTCCATATTTCTGCGTGCATGTTCTTTGTTAATCACTTGGCAAGCGCTTATTTGAATATTAAAAATTTCTTTAATCATCAAAGGCAGGAGCATAGTCTCATGAATATTCATATTTTTCCCCCTCCTCATTACCCTGCAGTAAAAGCCAAACAGCCATCAATCGCCCTCATTACAGGCTCTGGCGTTTTGATTGGCTGCCGGCTGCCCAGAGCTTTTTATTTTTTTATTTTTCCCTTCTCCTATGAGCTGTCTTGTACCTGCCAACAACCTAAAAAAAAAACCAAAAAAACCAAAAAAAACAAAAACACCCCCAACAATGCAAGAATAAATTTCTCTGGTTGAAAAACAACTTTGCAAACTTGTCAAACAGTCCTTGTGGCTTGCTGTTGCCAAAGCGGCCACCAGCACTACCTGCGCCCCTAAAAAAAAAAAAAAAAAAAAAAAAAAGGAAAAAAAAAGACCCAGAAAAAAAAGGGGAGGAGAAAAAAAAATTAAATAAATAAATAAAGGGGGAAACTTGAGCCTCAGCAATGAATATTTGTCAAGAGAGTTGACGTAAGTTTCATTTGCATAATGACTTTGTACTTCTGCATTAATAAAATTTGCATATGAAGCCATGTTAATTACTCCTGATCATGCTTTTTGCATTCATGCATAGTAATTTTCTCCGACTTGTGAGAATTAATGTCTTGGCATGGGGGGGAGGGGGTGCGGGGATTGTCAGGTTTCCTTGCCAGTGGCCCTCACTCACAGGCGCTAGCTCCCTGTCTGTCTGTCGCCCTCCCGGATCTATGACTCATTTTTGCACGATCAGTAGGAGTTCTTGGCTTAAAAAAATGTATCAATTGAAAGGCACCGGTAGGGAGAAAAATATACATCTGCACAGTGTATTCCAGAGCTCCTCTTGCTGGCTGGGAATCTGTAACCCTCTCACGTGGGAGGGGACGCCCGAGGATTCAGCATTGGGAAAGGCTCACATTCTCCTCAAAACCAGGCTGGGGCTTTTCCAGGCGCGTTTTTGTGTCTACATGCTGGTTGGTGTGGGCGTGTTCACGGGGGAAGTGCGCATGTGTGAGGAACGAAGCAGGAACGTCTGCAGGGCCCCTCTGGAAGGGAGATAGGTTATAGACCCCCCCTCTCAATGGATGTATTAAAAATTACCTTACACCTTGATTTGGAGCTTAAATATTTTAGGGGTTTTATTTTTGGACCGTTTTGTACCTCTTTGTACAGGATGCATAGTGAGATTCCGACCGCTGTGAACCATGTGGTCCTGGGCACCCAGCCTCAGTTTCCTCATTTGTGAGGGGGTCATATTACCTACCACATAAGACTGCTGCTGGGCTTAAATGAGATGATATATGTATTCATTGTTTATTTCTTTTTCCCTAATGAAAGTGAAATTCCGTGATAAGGAATCCAGCCAGCCAGGGTTTTATTTTTAAGCCACCTGGATCCCACATAAAGCTGAGATGGCGTCTTGGCGTCCCTCTGCCACATACCTCGGCGCACGTGTGTCTGTTCCAGTTCCAGAGGGGAACCCTCCTAGACCTCAAAAGGAAAGTGCTTTTTGCAGGCGTGCCTTGCAGGGCTCGGGAGGGCTCAGAGCACCCCACAGACATCAGGGTCAGGCTATGAGGTGAGCCATGGGGAGCATGGAAGATAAATGAATGATGGCGACCACTTACTGAGTGTTTACTAGAAGCTCTGCTCTGGCCAGGCGTGTCGACCTTCCTTTAAAGGAGAGGCTCTGAGAAAGTGACTCACTCCTTGTCACAGGACCAGGAAATCGCAGAGGAGAAATTGGAATCCAGGCCTCGGGCTCCAAGGCTGCTTCTGAGCTCCGGCCTTCTTCTGTGCATGTCAATCTCTTCACAGGTCTCAAGCACTCCGTCAGGTGTGTTCTGGATTTCTTGGATGCACTTTGGAAGGCAGACACCCTTTCCTTGAGGAGGATTGAGGGCTGGGAGGTGACCTGGGACAGGCACTGAGACTTTTATGTTGGGCTTTAAAAAAAAAATCGAGCTAAGACTCACATAAATAAAATTCACCATTTTAACTATTTTAAGGTGTATAATCAATGGTTTTGAGTATATTCACAATGTTGGGCAGCTGTCATCACTATCGAATGCCAGGACATTTCATCACCCACTGTCCATGAGCCCTCACTTCCCCTCCCACTCGTTGACATTCTGTCTCTATGGATTTGCCTGTTCTGGACTTGTCCTACACATGGAATCATACAGTAGGTGGCTTCTTTCAGCATCTTGGGCTTTGGCACTAGCTTCAGAAGAGGATTTCTGCAGTTCCACCCTTGGGCAGAGCTCTGGGCTTAAGCAGTTCCTCAGGGAACCTCCCCCAGAGCAGAGGGTCCTCTGAGAACATCAAGGGTCCTTTGCGGGCTGTTTAGGATTGGAAGCCCCTCCCCCTTGCTGGCCCCTCCCCTGTCTCCCTTGCTCCGGCCCCTGGAGCCTGTGGACTTCAGCTAGGGCAGAATTCCTAATGAGGCCCAGAATCCCCTCCAGGGGCAGCATGGCCACCTTCCCTCCCGGAGCTGGGGATGACTTTGCCTTTCCTGACTGGGGCCGAAGGCTGACCTTTCCAGGAGAGGGGTGGGCTGGAGCTGCCCTGTGGTTACCTCCCAGCTGTGAAGACAGCTTCTGCTCCTTCAGGACTGGACAGTGGTCACCAGGTCCCTGTGGCTCCCGCTGGTTTTCTCAGCCCTGGTAAATGGTGGTGGCTGTGTCGTGGCCTCACCCAGAATCTGGGAACCTGCCCGGATTGGCTCTTTTGGAGTTTCTGATGGTCTGACGGTGCCCACGGACCCTCAGGCTCTTCCCCACCCGCCACTGCCCTCCCTCTCAGGATCCCTGGGTGCCCTGGCCCTTCCACCCCCGCTGCAGCCCCCGGGGGAAGCAGGGCACATCCAGACTTTGGAGACACAACTGGGTTTAAGTCCCAGACCTTCCTGAGCCTCAGTTTACCCCCTGTGGAAGGGGGATGGTCCTCCCTGCTGAGTGGGGTGGCTGTGATAGGCATTGGGTACAAAGCCATTGTCACAGTGACAGATGAGCCGGAGCCTTCTGTGATCTGGAGGCAGGGTCTTTGTAGTAGACAAATCAGATGTGCAGTGTCCAGTGTCTAGGGGGGTTTCAGGTAAGGACTGGTCAGGGCAGGCTTCCGGGAGGAGGCCAGTGACACTAGTCTCAAGTGCCGACCTTCCTTGGGGACCTGCACTAAATCTGGGGCATTGCCTTCTGCTCAGCATCTGTGGCTGCAACTGTTTATAGGTCCTTGGCCACGCCCTTTTGAGGCCTTGGCTTCAGGGCTCTGGGCCTGGCCTAGCAGGAGGTCTTCCTTGGCCCCGAGGGGCCCAGGTGGTGTTGGTGTTAGCTTTCGCTTCCTGGCAGGACTTTTGCAGGGTTTTTTAAATGCCCCAATGCCCCTACTCCTGGATAACACAGAGAAAGAACCCTGGTTGCCAGTTGGCCAGGGTTTTGGTGGGCTGGCTGCTGGTGTCTGCAGTTTTCTGTGGTCACATCATCAGTTTCCCAGTCTGTGCAATGGGTCTCCTAAGCCCAGTCCCGTGGCATGTTGGGAATCTCACTTAAGGTGAAAATTGGTGGCTTCTGGCTCACAGAGGGTTTGCAGGGCCCTGTGGCTCTTCCAGATGGGGGAATCCCACTAGGGCCGTGGAGTGGGCATATCCAGATTCCCCCCATGCCCCCACTGCAGACCTGTGTGGGGCAACGAGCAATGTCGGGTGGCCTCCCTGGCAGAGTCGGCCCGGGGCCCACTGCCTGTCTTGTTGATGTTTTCTTTTTGTCTCTCTGATGCTTCCCCGCTCAATTATTTACCCAGGGAATTTGGGCTTCTTCACTTGTGGTTTTGGCAAGGGCTTCACACAAATGTTTTGCCCTGGTGGTCTCTTAGCCGTTTAAGATAAACGGCCAAATCAAACACAGGCCATGCCGGGGAGCTGAGGCGAGGCAGGCCCCTGGCCTTGTGTCGTGGCTGTCAGACCCGGGAGGTGTTAGGAGGGGTGCTGGGCAGTGCCAGGATTTTCTAGGAGAGTGTTCAAAGCCTTCTGAAAGGCCTCGGGGCTTGGGTCACTTACGAGGACGGTGGACTGGTGAGAGGCACCAGTTAGCTGGCTGTCCACCAAGCCGAAGGTTAACCGGTGCCCAGGCGCTCGGAGGTGTCCCAGGTGGCTTGGATCTTCCCAGAGGGAGGTGGTCCAGATTTTGGGGAACAAATCCCCAAATGGAGCTTGCTCCAGAACACTCCAGAAGTCCCTACTTGTGGGGACCTTCCTGGGAGTGGGGGCCCTGACAGCTCCCTGCGTTAGGCCCCCAGGGAAGGGAGTCTGGCCCCAAGCCCCACCTGGCAGCTGGAAGTAGGACCCCTCAGGCCCCTGCCTGTGTGCCGGTTGTCTGCGCTGCAGGGCCTGGCACCCTGGGAGGGCAGCCTGCAGCCCTCTGCCCGGGGCCCCTATTCCGCACCCTGAGCCCCGTGTACAGTCCAGGGCCCCACTGACCAGTCTTTTCTATTGTTTTTTCTCCAGGGCCGTGCAGGCCTGCCCAGCTGCCAGCGATGGCCCCCATAGCTGCCTCCTCCTCCCACCCTCACACATCCGTCATCACTTCACCTCTGCGCGCCCTGGGCGCTCTGCCGCCCTGCTTCCCGCTGCCGTGCTGCAGCGGGCACCCTGTCTCGGGTGACGGGACTCAGGGTGAGGGTCGCACGGAGGCTCCCTTTGGATGTCAGTGTCAGTTGTCAGGTAACAGACGGCCGCGATGGGGGGCGGGCTCCCGGGGGGTGGGGTGTGCCCAGGGGCAGAGCTGGCAGCTGCCTCTCCCAGGTGGGCTGGGACAAGGTGGGGGGACGTGCAACCCTCACCCCAAAGGCATTTTTGGGGGGCACCGGGGGAAATGGTGAAGGATGTCAACAGAACTGTACGCCAGTGCCCTATTGGTTAGGAGGTCCCCCCTCACTTCCGCCCATTCTGAGAGTCTCTCCCAGAATGCATTTCCCCAGCCTCCAAATTTCATCTCTTTGGGCTGTTTAGCTAAAGCTTAATTGGATAACGCTTAACATCTGAGGTTTTCTTCTGCCCTCGCCACTACCACCCCCTCCCCCCGCCCCAGTCACTACCCTCCTCCCCAAGACACAGCTAGGAGAAGATTCCTTGGTTGTCTGTGTACATCGGTGGAGCCATCCAAACTGCGGGAGTTTCTTTTTGTGAAAACATGTTGTCCATTAACTTTGAGGAAAAAAGTCACTGTAAAGAAGCCTTTCAGCTGGGGCCAGGGAGGGCGTGAAACCTTGTGAGGCGTGTTGGGGGCAGGGTCAGGGTGATGTGTTTACCTGAGGGGCTGAGCACCTACTGTGCGTCCAGCTCTGGGTTGGTGTGGCTGCCCATTTTACAGATGGGCACACAGAGGGCAGTGTAGTGACATGATCTGGCTATTGCATCCCCCTCCTGTCCCCAAACAAGACCCAAGTTTCTACTCTGGCCTGGAGCCCCGGAATTTCGGGCAGGGGCCTCTCCTGCCCAGTGTCTTGGCAGGGCCTGCCTGGTGTGACACTCATTGAGACCACAGGAGCCGGATGCTGACAAAGACGCAAGCGGTAGTGGTGAGAGTCCGTCGTCCGGTTTCTAGGCAGGAGCCAGGAGGGGAGAGGGTGGATGCAGAGCTGGGGCACAGTGCAGGCTTTCTCTGGTCTTGGGTGGTGAAAGGACAACAATTTTTATTGGGCAAGGTTTGCTTTTAGTTGAAGCTGTCCCAAGGATGGTCCCTGTTGAAGCCATAGCCCCGAAGACGGCCACAGGTAGCCCCAGATCCAGGGTCCACAGCTCCCTGGGCCTTCCTGATGGTGGGGAGGCCTGCAGCCTTCAAGCCCCCATTATGACAGATGGTGACGTCATAGGTAGTAGGCTGAGTGCACAAAGCAAAGATGAAATTGCCTGTGAAGGAGTCGGCATCACTTGCAAAGAAGCCAGACCGGCCTGCTGCCCAGGGTGACTGGGACTCCTGTCCCAGCTCTGTAGGTCTGTGTCACCCCTGCTTGCTGAGCAACGGGTGCCAGCCTGGGTGGCTGCCCTGCCCTCATGCCTTCCTGTAATTAGCTGCAGCCCCTGCAGCCAGTCAGGGGGGGCCGAGCTATCAAAGATCAGCCTGGCTGTTGATGACTGGACTCGGTCAAGTTCTGTGGTGCAGAAACACGATCTCCCTGGCAGAGGGGTGTTTGGGACTTTGCTTAACCCTCTGTTGTCTCTGGCTCTGCTTGAAAGCCACCATGCCATGTGGGACCTGTTATATCCCCATTTTGTAGGTGGCGAAGTTAAGGCTTGGTCAGGATGAGCAGCTGGGCCAAAGTTGGGGACCTGGGATTTGTCATCAGGATGCCTCCTGAGAAGGCCACTCCTCTCCCCCCTGAACCACATGCCTCTGCCCACATTCAGGGGACATGCCTCACACACCCCCTATCAGCCACAGTACTACCTGCTTCCTTATAGGGACCGTGTGTTGAGGGCCTACTGTGTGCTGCCTTGTGCTAGGTGTTTTGTGTACACGCTTGAATTTCATCCTCATAGCAATCTTAGAAGGTAGGTTCACTGTCCCCACTTTATAGATGAGTGAGTGAGGTTCAGAGATGTTGAGGTCTCACAGCTCACATTCATTGATTCATTCTTCCACTAAAGGCCATTTCTTGGGCACCTAGTTTGCAGACACTGTGCAAATCAGGCGGAGTCAGGCATGGTGGGTTCCTGTCTTCCTGCAGCTTGCAGTCTGGTGGGGGTGGGGAGGAGTGGGACCTGTACACCTGGAAGGAGGACACTTCGAAGGGGATGAAAGAGCAAGAACAGAGGTGGGGTTTCTTCCTGGGCTGCTCCTCTGGCTCCTGTCTCATCTCTGCCGTAGAGGCCGTCTTGGGTATTAGAACTTGATGCTGCGAGGGCTCAGAGGCTGGGAGCAGCCGCCACAGCCACACTTGATGGCCATGTGGTGTCTGTGCTTGGGGTCCCTGGGACCTCTCCTTCTGACCCTCAGGGGCCTGCTGTCCGCCCCTGCCCCTCCGCCCAGCACTGTTCCCTTTCACTGTTGGGTCCTCACTAATTAGCCTCCGCCAGGTTGCACTACCACATTTTCTGATCAGTTTGAACACCTGAAAATATCCGATTCCAGTGGTTTTTGTCCCTTTGTGGCTTCTGTCCCTGGCACGGGGCTGTTTGCTTAAGTGTTTTTAGTGCCTGTTTAATTAGTAGTTGGAATGGAGTCATTAAATTCCCAGTAACCCGTTAGGAAGAAGCAGTCCTCTGTAAAGGGCCGCCGTCCTCACTTTGTTTTGTCCCTTCTCGGATCAGGATGCACTGAACCTATCTCTTCAAATACGGAAAACCCCGGTGTAACCGTGTTTCACACAGGTTAATTGCATGCCCGGGAACCGCAGTCGCAGTTATTTATAGAAGGATGTGATTTCATGGGGAAGGAAACCACACAGGTATGTGTGCTGTGCCCCTTTCGGGCTGGCAGCACCCCAGACAGCTCTGCCTCCCAGGACTCCAACCCCAGACCTCCTTCCGATAGTCACAGTGGGGAGAAGGGACTTCTTTTCTTGGACCCCGGCTCATCCCCTGCTTTCTGACTCTGCTGAAATAACTGGAGCTTGGAATCCAGGAGTTCCTAGAAAAGGAACTTCCTGAGAAATTCCATGTAGAGACTTCCCAGGGAGCCGGTAGAGTCAAGAAGGTCAGGCTGTGGGTGTGGCCCCTACTCCACCTGACTGGTGACCTTGAATACATCATTCCCCTCTCTGAGCCTCAGTGTCCCCTTCAGTAAAATGCACACACACGCGCGCGCACATACATGTATATCTATGGTATATATGTAACATTTAAAAAGGAGGCTCCTGTTGACCTCTTGATCTGTTTCGATTACTGAGCTGCTGAGGACGACTGCACGTGGGCGTGGCTAGGGATCTCGGCAGGGGCGGGTGTTCAGAGAAGACTTGGAAAACCATTGGGCTTTGGCCTGAACCCTTCCCCATTGTGAGGCTTCTTGGATTGAGAGCCCGACATCACAGTGTGTCAGACTGCAGAATGAAGGCTGTTCTGTCTTGCCCTGTGTGGCTGTTTGACCCTGGACAAGTCATTTTCTTCCCTCTTGAGTTTCCCCCCCTGTAACATGGGTAATGTTAGTAGTACACGCTTTGAAGGATTGTTTTGAGGCTTGAATGAGGTCATACATGCCAGGTGCTGAGAACAATGCCCCGTGCTGAGCGAGCCCTACAGACATCATGATTCATGCATGAGCGGAGTGGGTTTCACAACGTGACGTGACGTGTCCGGCATTGTGTGGAATCTTACTTCATGCTGGGTACCTGGTTTCCTTTCTGAAAGGCAGTTAGCCTCTCAGCTGGCTCTGATCATGTCCCGGCATTAGGAGGTGGGCAACGAAGTAACAGACTTCACTGCGTTTTTACTGTGTTTCCCCGAAAATAAGACCAGGCCAGACAATCACCTTTAATGCGTCTTTTGGAGCAAAAATTAGTATAAGACCCGATATTATATATTCTATTCTATTCTATTATATTAGACCCAGTCTTATAGTAAAATAAGACCGGGTCTTATGTTAATTTTTGCTCCAAAAGATGCATTAGAGCTGAAACACGGTAAAAGCCCAAAATGGTCATCATCCACAGTGATTAATACATGAGCTTGGTGAAGTTCAAGGTCTCACACAAGAACACACGGGACCCCAGATCGGGGAAGTGGAAGTGTTTGGATTTAATAGAAGGAGTCAGTGGCGGTCATTAGTGTATGCTGAAATCACAGGGCAATCCTGTAAAGTTAAATGCAATTTACTTTTCTACTGAAATTGTGCTTGCTGTGTTATTTAACCAGTCTGGGGTTTCTTGGCGTGGGTTAAAGGGACAATAAAGATACAAGAATACCTGTAAGTAAATAGTAGGGTTTCACAGTAGAATCTGTCGTTTTCTCCTCCTTCAGTTATATCCCAGTGTTCATTTTGTGTTGGTTTTTATAACTGGAGCTGTCCAATGGGGTGCTGTGGATTAGACCACCCTCGCTGTGGAAGCTTGGTGCAATTAATACGGTCTGTCTGGAAAGTAGCCTTATTTCTGGAAGTTTTATGTTAATGATATGGTCTGTGCTTTGCACATTTCATACCAGAACAAGAAGCAAGCTGTAGCTGCATTCTGGACTGGGTTTGATTAACACTGGAGGACCAGTGGGAAGCCCAGAGGTGCTGCGGACCAGGGTGGCAGCGCCCGCCAGGTCCCACCGGCAGGCACACTGCCTCAATTCTGGTGCAGGGGTGCAGAGGCTCCCCAGTGGGGCGCGAGAGCCTCCATGGAGACTCTGGAGGGAGGGGTGAGTATGGGTGAGGAAGAAGAGCAGTGAGTGTGGGTGAGCGTGTGCGGACAGAAGCCCTCCATCGGGGGAAGGTTCGAGGCATGCTCTTGCGATTGCCTTAGCAAAGTCTCATTTGTTGTAGGGTCTTTCTGGGCCAACCAGGTCCCAGGGTCAATGGGGGTTGGCTCACTGTAGAAAAAGCGCTCTCAGGGGAGTGATTAAAAATTTAAAGAGTCATCTGTACGCCTTGTGATGTCTGCCTCGCCGAAAGGGCCAGGGGTCCAGCAGTTACCACTCAGCGGGGACTGCTGAATGCCAGGCCTTGGAATCTCACTGTGGTCTGTCTGCTTCTGGGATCACACCACCCTCGACTGTTTGCCATTAGAACCCAGACTCTTGGAGGAAGTGCCAGGAGAAGCCATGGAGATCTGCAAGGTCCCTAGGGTGGAGGAAGCTGCCTGTCCAGGCTGGTGAGGTGGCCTAGGGCCGCAGGTCTTGGGTAGACCCCAGAAAAGTCCCCTGTCTGACTGAACCTGGAAGTCACAGCTCCTCTAGCACCAACCAGCAGGGGCCAAAGTCACAGGGGAGCAGGGGCCAGAAGGAATGGATGCTGCCCAGTGGTGGGGCAGGGGCACCTACCAGCGTGACTGTCCTTAGATAAAAGGGGTCCCAGCAACATCCCCGACGAGACCTGCAGTCCTGCCAGATTCCATCCCACTCTCCGAGCCGGCCCTGCAGACGTTCTGAAGGCACAGCAAAATCAAAGAATTCTGTTCAAATCCGTACAAGATGTTGCTGTTTTTTCTGCTCTGACAGGAGAGGCATTTGGAAGTGCAGTTTCTTTCTTTTTTTTCTTTTTTTCTTTTTTTTTTTTTTTATAGCTGTCTTAAAAAGGAGTTTGGCTGTTTAGCACAGCTGGCGCTCATTACATTATGCACTGGCAATAAAATAGCATGTGTAATTAATTTTTAATGCAGCCTGGATGCAGCGCTTTAAAGCAGTTAGTGGATGTGAAGAACCAACACTGGCCACCGACATCAGAGATTTCAGAGCAAGGCTGCCACGTTCTGCAGCTTTAAAGGGAATCTGAAAGTGGCCGAGGGGGCTGGGCTCCCTCCACGTGGAGCAGAGTGGCCCAGGAATGGGTGCGCCTCGGCAGCCTGAAGGTGGCCTGAATTAATCTTTAATGATCTAGGATCCGGGGTCCCTGGAGATCATCCCATCCAACCCCTTCATTATCTAGATGGATAATGAAACTGAGGCGGAGAGTGTGGAAGAGGCCACAAGACCAGACCTGTGTGGCAGAGCTGACTTGCATCTCGGCGGCCAGGCTCTGCCCACTAGGCTGTACTGCCCCACTTGAGTTCATATTGAAAACTGCAGAAGGAAATTCGTCATCTAGCTGAGGCCATGTGAAGTGTGCCATTAGATCGGGCAGCATCCAGTCGGAGGGTTTGATTTGAAGAGCCCCACACGTTTACCTCCTGGCCTCAAACTTGCCTGGAACACGCCACCATGCACCCTAGGCTTGAGACAGTCTGTGGTTGTGCTTTGATTGCTGCCCGCCCCACTTTAGGGCTCTGTGGCATGGATTCATGTTTGAAATTAAATGTCACTGTGGACACAGATTGTCAGAAAAGCTGCAGGCATTGTGGGGAGCTCCAAAAGTGGGACCATGCCTCGTTCCTATTCTTAGGGTGCGTGGGTATTACTCTGTGACCCTGGCTAGCCCCCTCCTTTCTTCCAGCCTCAGTGTCCTCACCTGTGAGATGGGGACACTAGAAGTCCCCGCCCATCATCCCTGCATCGGAGGGTGCACTGATTGGCCCGCCATCTTGGAGCAGCCACGGGGGGTCACCAGCAGGTGGGATATCAAAGGCAAAGGGAAGTGTGAGAGGCAGGTAGGAGGAAGCTGGGCTGTTCAGGAGCCCTGAGAACCGTGCTCTGAGGAGGACGTGGTTGCCTTCTCTTTGAATGTCCTGCCAGGGAGACTTTCTTAGCATGAATGAAAGGGAGGAAGGCCCACTGCCATCACTGCTCCTGTGACTTGGCGCTGTATCCTAAAAGGCCTACTATGTGTTGGCAGTGTCCTAGGCACTTTGCACACTTTGCTCTGGCCCCCCAATCTTTTAACACCCCTAGGAAGAGGTAGTCTCCCACCTTTTGCTCACAAGGATACTGGAGCTCAGAGAGGCCAACTACATGCGTAGGGTCACACAGCACACAAGAAGTGAACTGAGGTTGGGACTTGGGTCTGGCCGCCCCAGAACCATGCTCAGAGCTCTCGCCTCTGGCTTCCCATTGGGCTGTGCGACAGCTCGGACTTGGGCAACAGAAATGCAGCTTGCATGGACACTCCCAGATCTTCCTTCATTTTCAGGCCATGCCGATCCTGGTCTAGGCACAGGGATCTGAAAATGAGCTTGGTGGGGTGCATGCATTAGAGGAGCTCACAGTGGTGGGGGCTGCACAGCAAACATGAGATACATGCCCCATGATGTCGTTCTCTGCTTAAGACAGATTAAAGGACTGGGCTTATGGGGTCTGGGGGACCCCTGAGACCTACTGAGGTTTCCTGATGGGGAAAGTGAGGCTTCTTCCAGTGCATGGGTCCGTGACAGGTGTGGGTGTGGGCGTCTTCCAGGAGAGGTCTCACTGACCCATCTTCCTCCAGCTCTAGCTGGCCCTCGAGGAGTCTGAGTTGTTAGACTTATGGGGATACAGAGTAACTGACCTTCAGACCCCCAGAGCGGAGTTTTGAATTGAAGAAGAGGCCTGGGGCATGGGAGAAGATTTTCTCATCACATCGCCCTCACATTGGATTGTTGGGGTCTGGCTGGGAGTCGGGGACTTGGCAGCTGGCCCCACTCCAGCCTCACTAGGTCCACACATGTCATGTCTTGGTCTTCCCAGCACCTGGGTGGGCCTGCCCCTGTAGGTAGAAAACACTGATGGACAGCAGAGACCAGAAAAGGTCCTGTTCACGTCTGTGAGAGAAAGCAGAAACACACGGAGTGCCATTGCTACCTCTTCATTTTTGTACACAGTCCCCTAGAAACAATTTCTCTTCACTCGAGAGAAATCAACTGTTGTCATCCTTAAAGCTTGAGGTGTTCTCTGTTGTTCTTTGGTGGGGAGACAAAATGTACTTGCCTTTTCAAACCCGAGGGCTGGGCAGGGTGAAGGGGCTGTGTACTGTACATATTTCACAATCAAACCCAAATAGTCTAAACCATGAAATATAGTTTATCCAAACATAATCAAGGCTGGCCAATTTAATCCAAAGAGCACTGGAAAGAAACCCTTGGTGGGCAGGGGTCCCACTGTGTGGGATTTTGTGTGCAGCCCACCATTGCACCTGAGGGGAATATGACCTGCTCATCACTTCAGTCCCCTCCTTGGGGGTTATTTAATAATAACCAAGAGCTGGGGGGTGGTGTGTGACCGTGGTATGTGGTCAGTGGGTGTGGAAGCATTAAGCATGATTTCCTCTCCCAGCAGGGTCCTTCTTACACTTGCCAATGAAACCACTAGGTCATGGTCAGGTCACCATTTCTGCACCCCCACTGTGCAGCTCGTCCTCTCCGGGGGGCCTTTTCAGACTTCTGAGCTTCCCTGCAGCTTCTCTCTTAGGAAGGTAACCTCTTCTATAGTTCACAGGTGAGGAGACAGACCAGTGAGGTGATGTGACTTGCTTGAAATTGCACAGCTTGTAGATAGATGGCAGAGGTGGGCTTAGAGCTCAGGTCTCCTTGGGCCTGGGGGCCCCAGCATGCTCCTTACCTGGCTCCCTGGCTCCCAGGATGCCCTCTGGCTGGCCTTCCACCTGGCAGATATGAGTGGGAGCAGCCGATGGAGAGGAGCGAGCTGATGGATGACAGAGCTGCTGCAGGCTGGCCCGAGACCTGGGTAATAAGGACGCCTGTATTTTATGATTTCAGTGGAAGGGGTGAGAGGGCTCACGACTTCTCCAAGGAGGTTAATGCAAAAACGGAGTCACTACCTGCAGAGACCGGGGCAGTTGGAACCTTTTCATAAATCTGGACATTTTAAATTACTGCCTTTGTTAATAAGAGGTGAGGAATGGCTGGTGGGATGAGGCCCACTGGGCCACGAGGGCCCTCAGAGCTGTATTTAACCAGTTCTTTCTGATGCAGACTCCCTTCTCTTGCATTTCCTGTGCTTTATTAACAAGCGCCTCATTTTAGTCTCGATTTAATAGGAAAAGGAGCCGTTGCTTGAGGGCCCACTGTGCGCCATGGCCCCTGTACGCACATCCCCACTGATTTGTTCTCACAATGGGACGAGGATATGTCCACTGGAATTTTTTTCTTGTGGTAAACTATACAAAACATAAAACTTGCCATTTTAACCATTTTTAGGTGTATGGTTCAGTGACATTAAATACCTTCGTGTTGTTCTGCTACTGTCACCACCGTCCATCTCCACAGCTTTTGTGTCATCCCAAACTGAAGCTCTGTCCCCCTTAAGCTAACCCCCCCAGCCCCCAGCCCCCAGCCACCATTCTACTTTCCGGCTCTATGAGTTTGACTCCTCTGGGGACCTCATGTAAGCAGAATCACACAATATTTGTCCTTTTGTGACGGGCTTATTTCAGCATAATGCCCTCCAGATCCATCCATGTTGGAGCAGGTGTCAGAACGTCCCTCGTTTTCAAGGCTCATAGTCCACTGTTTGGACAGACCATGTCTTGTGTCTCCGTTCATTCCCCGATGGATACTTGGTTGTTTCCACCTCTTGGCGATTATGAGTGACGGTGCTATGAGCATGTACGTGGTGGTTAGAGAGGTTGCTTTCAGCTCTTTTGGATAGATACCCAGAAGCAGCGTTGCTGGGTCGCACGGCGAGTCTGTGTGTAACTTAGAGGAACTGCCCACCTGTTGTCCACAGTGGCCGTACCGTTTTCCACCCCCACCTGCAGTGCACAAGGGCCTCCGTGTGTCCACACCCTCACCTGGCCATTGGACCCTGAGTCTCAGGGGTGTGGACAACAACTTAAGTGGTTAATTAAGCCCGAGGGTCTGTAAGGGAACCGGCCCCCACTGACTTGAGGCTCGGTGCCTGTGGCCGCTGTCCTGGGCCACTTCCTTTCAAACCTGTTGTTCGAGGGTCTCTAACCCCATGGTGGCCCTGTCTCCCAGGACGGCTGGTTTTCAGCAGTCAGCTAAACATTTCGTTAGCTTGAGTGCCTGGGGAAGGAAATTCTGCAAGTGGACACTTCAGTTTTCTGCTGTGTTCTTGGGGCATTGATTTGGGTTTTGTTCAGCAGGAAGAACTGTGTATTTAGAGTGGGGACCCATGGGAGCGAGATAGAGTGGCTGGTGTCGGGGGGCACGCCCTGCTCCACTCTGAGCTCCACTCTGGGTCTCCCTGTCTCCTGGGGGTCATCACGCCGACCTTTTTTCCCTGGCCGGGCTGGGAGGGATTGAGGAGGCATCTGAGTCAGACTACAGGGCGTGTTCTGTGACTACCGCTCGGAAGGGGTGGCCTTAGGTCCTTTATTGTAGGAGAAAGGAACCCTTGGGCTGCAGTGGAGATTATGTGTGTGTGGGGGGGGCTATGATTTCTCTCTGTCGCCCTGTATTGGTTATCCAGGGCTGCCCTAGCAAATGACCACAGGCTGGGTGGCTTTAAACAACAGAAATTGACTGTCTCACACTTCCAGAGGCCGCAAGTTCAAACTCAGGGTACATATAGGGCTGTGCTCCCTCTGAAGGCTCTCGGGGAGAATCTGTTCCTGCCTCTTTCAACTTCTGGTGGCCACAGGTATCGCATGGCTTGTGGTTGCATTTCTTGTCTCTGTCTCTGGTCATGTGGCTTGTTCCTCGGGCTCCGTCAATTAAAATGAAAAGGACAGTTGTCATTGGGTTTAGATCCCACCCAAATAATGTAGGCTGATCTCTCTCTACATCCTGAACTTAATTACATCTGCAGTGGCCCTTTTTCCAAAGAAGGTCACGGTCACAGGTTCTAGGCATATGGTTATGGACATTTCATTTCCGGGGCCACCCTTCAGCCCATGACACACCACTAGGGCAGGAACCCCAGTTTCGTGTCCTCTGTGAACTCCTGAGGGTCAGGCATATGAGGGGATCCCCAAATGTGTGCTGGCTTGAACCCGGAGGTAGTCTCCACGTGTTCCTTTCCCCAGGAATTCTGAGATTCTCAGAAGCTGTCACCTCTGGGAAGCGCTCAGACTGCCATGGATTATGGAAGGTTGTGTGGCCCCCTGTCAGTCCTGCCCCCTGCCAAGTCAGAACACAATGATTAACAGGGGGGGGGGGGTTGGCTTTAAAAAAAGTCTGCAGTGATGATTCTGAGAAAAAATTAGCAGAGTTGAATAGGAGCTAAAAATAGCCGGACACATACTTGCCTATAATCTATTTTTTTTAAAGAAAATATAATTATTTTTGTAAACTGTCTCTGAGAAGCCAGAAGTATTTTTAGTTTGCATCTTCCAAGACGTTGTGCATCTTTTCAGGAAGAGCACAGGGGCCCACTGGGTGGTGTGTGATGTTTCCACGAGGCCTGCAGAGCGGGGTCCGAGGGTCGGGGGCCAGGTCCCGGGCCTCGTCTCCTGAGCATGTATTGGACGGGTGGCTGGTCCATGAACAGCCTGACTGTGGCCCTGTGGGTGCTGGTGGCCTGGGATGTCCCAGTCACACCTGGTCAGGGGGCTGGTAGCGTTGGGATGATTGCCACTGGTTCAGCTCAGGGGGCCAGGAGGGTCGGGGGTTCCCTCCGGACGTGGCTGGCCTGACCCGCCGTTCCCGAGGTATCCGGGTCTGAGTGGACCTGTAACAAATAACCAAGACTTGAGGGGAACATTCCACGGCTTTTTCACTTGGAGCCAAACATTGCCTCATGTAATTTTCTCCCTGGTTTTTCCCATTGCCTCTGCCAGGGTCCGTGGGCCTGGCACAGACCCCGTAATGAAAGGCCCTGTGTGTTTGTGCGTCTGTATTTGTGTGTACATGCATGTGTGTGTATGCCTATCCATGTGTACATATGTGTGTATGTGAGTGTGCATGCACACGTATGTGTGTGGTCACATGGCGGAACTAGCAGCACAGAACGGTTCCCTTGCCGCTGCCTGGTGATGGAGGCATTTTAGACTGTTTTTCTCCCTGAAAGTGTAATCCTTCCTGGATTGTGGTGTGTGCCGTCGGTTTCAGCACCCAGACCCCCTGGGGCCTTTGAGGCCACGTCTTTCTCTGAGGATGAATTCGCCTTCTCAATACTTTCTGGGGAAAACTTCGTCCCCCCATGCCCGCCCCACCTCAGGGAGAGCCCACAGTTTGTGGCCAGTCCTGTATGTCACCCACCCAGGAGTGTGTGCTGGGAAAACGCCAGCTTTTCACTGACGGCTGCATTCAAATCTGACGCTTACGAGTTGTTTGACCTTGGAGAGTGACCTCGTCATTATGAGCCTCAGTTTCCTCATCGATAAATGAGGATGGTAGCGACTTAGTGGGGTGGGTAGCAATGACAGTGGGGCGCTTTACTAATATGTGGGCTTCACTCAACATCCCTCACCCCAGTTCTGCAAGGAAGGCACTATGATCCCCATTTCACAGGTGGGGAAACTGAGGCAGTCAGAGCACTTAGCTGCTTTAGGATTCTCGAGTACCTTCCCTGTCCATTGTACTGCTTTCAGCAGCAGCTGGTGTGTGAAGGGCGGTGCCGAGTAGCAGGGATCACTATAGTATGTATTTGTATTGTCGTCATAACTCTTCTGATTATTATCCCGATCGTCATCATTGCCGTTTCCCTGGGTGGAGGTGTCCCAGCGTCCACGTGGCCAAGTCCTGCCCTTGCTATCCCTGGTGTCCGGGGCTGTTTGCACCCTTCGATGGGACGGGCATTCTTACCTTGGCTCCTCTGCCTCATCTTCCCTCCTCCCCTTTGGGTTTGTATGTATTTGAGGTCTCAGATAGTCTTTCTCCTCTAATTGAGATAATGAACACAGTATTTCCAGAACCGCTGCACTAAAAGTCAAGTGCAAAGTGATGGCTTTCATTTGTTGTTCTCTCTCTCTCTATCTCTCTCTCTCTTAATATGCATCTCTTTAAGGAGGGATTGGCTGAGAGCAAACAGCTAATAACCTATGGATTTATGGAGCCAGCGCGAGCCGGCTTAATAAGCTTTTATACCTGGAACCAGCGTTCTGTCCCTTTAAGTTGAAACTCCAACTTGCATGGTATTTTACAGTGCCTGGTTTCATTTATGCTGGAGCCAGACTTACTATGTGAGAGCCGTCCGCATGCTGGAATTAGTCTTAAGCTTGCTTCTGTGGCGTTGCCAAATTCCATGTTTGTGTTTTATTTAGAATTCTTTTCACGGCCAGCCGATTCTGTTCCGGCACACACAGGCGCTGCTGCGCCCCATGGAGAAAATAAGCAAGCTTGCGTTTTCTTTGGCAGAGGCTGCGGCCACAATAGACTGCGGTCTCCGAAACATTTTTTAAAAGCTATTTTAACCCATAACAGATGCATAAAGTCGGCACAGGCATGCCAGTTTTCTTAGTTTTAATTAAAAAATAATTACAGTCTAATGGGATGTTAGTGACACATTTGGATGAATGGTGGGTGACATTATCTGCAACTTATAAATGAGTGCCTCTCCCTTGGCCGGAGCAGGGACGGGGGACAGTTGCGGAGGGGATTTGGTTATCGTTCTTCCTAGCAGGGTGGGCGCCGTGGGTCCTGTGGAAACCTTGGTAGCAGCACTCAGAAGGGACATCCTGCTGCAGCTGGCCAGTTAACAGAGCTGCCGGGATGCGGTGATGGCATCTTGGAGCATCCTCCACCCTGGCTTGCTCGATGGGAAATTCTCACCTCCGGGGCTCCTCAGCGGGTACCCAGGTGTCGGGGCCTCAAGCCGGCACCTGCTTCTCGGCCCCCATGAGTCCTCTTTCCCTTCAGGAACCACCCATCAGCTAGAAGCACGTGGGCCCTGGGGACCTGCTGGGGTCTGTGTAAATAGGAAGAGCTAGCTGGGAAGGTGAAGAGGCAGAAAAACTGCTGCGTGCTGGAAGTCTGCTCCCCAGATGCTCACCCTGGGATCTGTTTTTATGTAAAACTCGACACTCATTGGAATCCAGGGTGGAGTGGGGTGGGCCTGGATGCCCTCTGGGGAGTTAGGACAGGGATGTGGACCTGGGCACGTTGGCTGTGCCAGGAGGGAGGGGTCTGGGTAAGGATGGGCATTTCTGGAGCTCCTGTGATGCCTCGTCATGGAGGTAGGGAACTTTGGCTCCACTAATTAGGCAGTTGGGGTTGGTGACAGCTTGTTGTGACCTCTGCGCCCTGGTTCTGTCAGCCCCTGCAGGTGTGAAGACCAGGCCTTGGGCAGAGGGAGGACTAAGTGTCCTGCAGCTCAGTGTCCTGTGTGCTGGGAGGCGGACACCGTAGGACGGGGATGCTGAGGCCGTCCCTGTCCCACAGGTGTTGGGAGCTGCGTCATCCAGAGCCTTTGGGGGGTAGGAGGGAGGGGTCCAGCCCAGCTTTGGGCCCTTCATGCTGGTGGACAGCCTCATGTCCTGCCCACACAGCATGTCCTGCCCAGCCAGGCCCCTGTGCAGCATTGCCAGAGTGCTGCCAGGTGGGCATGGCCCCTGAGCAGTGCCCCAGAGACAGGGAGGGACTGGCCCCGGGCCACCAGCTGAGTTAGGACCTGCCTGGTTGGCCTCACACCCCACGCTTTCTCCTGAGACCCCACGCTCTGTCCAGGCCCATGGAGGATCCATCTCGTGGCTCACAGGAGGTTCTAGAGACAAGGGACAGGCTGGGGGACCTTTATTTTTACTTTTGGGGTGGTGGTACTTACCGTTGTCGGTGGAGTCAAATGACTGTTTCTTAGACAATGTTTCCCTGAGCCCAAATTCCTCAGAAGTAAAAATTAAGTTCCTCTATTAAAAACATGAGTCATACCAGCCCAGATGAGAGTCGTTTGGCGTTCCTCGAATTTTTGGAAGGGAAACACGGCATTCAGGCTAATCCTTTCAATTATACCTTATTGCTGAATAATCCACCAGGCGCTTTGTATCACAGGCCTCCACAATCTGATTACAGTGCAGACTCTGCGTGCAGGACCTGAGAGGGCGCAAACAAACTCCGGTCCTGTGCTTCCGTTCCGTGAGCACACCTAGCTCGGCAGGTCGTGGGGCGCCCTGCCTTCCTGGGGCCAATCGGAGTCCCTCTGTGAGGTCTCGGGTGTCTATACAATCGCTGCAAATGATTCGTGTCCAGTTGAAAAGGTTCCATGTCTGTCTGCTCATGAGAATTGGAAGCAGATGGGAGTGGGGTACAGTGGGTTTCCCACTCCACGCCTGGCCCTGGCACAGAATCCTGGGTCCCCTCTCCCTGGGGGGGTTTCCCGCTCAGCTCCTGTGAGGGTGCAGATAGGCTAGGTTTTGTTCCCTCAAAGAAACTGGTGTGTAGATTTGGTGTTACTCTATCCTTCCCAGAGCCTTCAAGGACCATGGCAAGGACCAAGGCAGGGAGGTGTCACTGGGGGAGGGGCAGACCCAGAGACTTCTGTCTGAAGGCCGTGCATCCCGCTGCTCCAAGGGAAAGCAGCCAGGCAGGCTGGTGTGGGGATGGGGGCAGGCGGGGAAGGGGGGAGGGGGGGAGGACAGTGGAGCGAGGTGGGCTCAGCCCCCTTGCCTGTCAAGTCTATGCCTCCCATTGTGGGCCCCGAAGGGTCGGGCCACAGGCGAGCTGACCTTTGGCCCCAGGTACAGTGCAGGGGACAGGGAAGGAGGGGTGTCCTCTGGGAAGTCTCTGCTTGGATCAGGGGAAACTGTAGGTCTGCACATTGAAGGAGCAGGAGACGGGAGACTCGGCAAGACCCAGCTGTCAGGCAAACCTGGATTCCATCTCTCTGGCTTTGGGCATATCACTAAAATTTAGTCTTTTGGGGGGAGTCCATTTTTCTTTTGTTTCTCCTCACCCAGCAAGATGCTCCGGCTTGCCCACTGTGCAGGTGACGCCTCAGGTGGAGGGGCAGTGTCTTGGGATTGGGTCTGAGAAGATGGAGCTGTGTGGGGAGGCTCGGAACCGGTAGAGGTCCGCTACCAGGCTGGGCGCTGCCAGGCTGGCTCTCGGGTTTGGAATCAGAAAGAAAGGGTGACTTCTGAGTTTGGAACTGTCGTGCTGTTTTAGGGGATGTGTGTGGGGGAGGGGAGATGAACAGGGTGGGTTCAAGCTCATTTACTTCTATTAGGTTGACGTTTTCTCTCCTTATGAGGAAGAACGTGTGTAGATGATGAGCAACACAGGCTGGCAAAGCAGAGTTTTGTGTACTCATGACATTTCCCAGAAAATAAACACGGCTTTGGAAGGGAGGAACCAGCAGTGGGGGACTCTGGAGGGTGGGGAAGAGTTTGACGGGAACCTCTGGCTGGGAGCCGGGGAAGGCAGAGCGATTGCACCCCCCCAGCAGGTTCGTTTGTTCAAGGAAGTCAGGTGTCACCCTGGGCAGTAAAGGTGACGGACTCCACTGTCCGGAAGGAGGTGTGTATGCGTGTGCATGCGTGTGCATGTACCTACCCATGTGTGCACACGATTGCATGCACGTGCCTATGTATGTGCACACGCCTGTATGTGCGTGAACAGCGCTTCCCCCTCCGTCCTGAGGACCAGGCTTCCTGGCCTGCTGCCTTGTGATGCCTTGTGAAGGGCCAGGGAACAAGGAAGGGGCAAAGGGCACGGCACCAGGAGGGAGTGATGTGCTGAACAGCACCGAGTGCATGGCTGCGGGCTCCACTGGGGAGCTGACCAGCCCCTGCTCTCCTGGGCGCCCCGTCGCCACCCTGGTGGTGCTTTCAGAGGCAGAGTCGGGTGGGCAGAGAGCCCTGCTGGGAGCCACCAGACCTGGGCTTGCGCTGGCTCTGCCCTTCCGAGCTGAGTGACCATGGCCCTTCACCTCCATGTTGGAACCTGAGAGGAGATGATGGTGTCACCCTAGGTGCCAGGGCGTGCCTGGTGCTTAGTATAGGGCCTGGCGCGTGGAAGGCCCCAGCAAGGGGAGCGATTACTGATCTTATTATGACAATAGTCATTGTGGGCAGAGGGGAAGGAGGCTTCTCCATGCTGGCCTTGGGGGTCTGCAGTATCGCTTGCAGCTGAGCTGAGGGGGTTGGTGAGGGCTGGGCTCCCACCTCAAGGTCCTCCCGTGTGCCAGGTGTGGAGCCCCTGGGCTGGGAGTGTCTCAGTCCCTTGTCTGACAGTGTGAGCTGCTCCATGGGCGTGCAGTGCTCACCTGGATACGTCTTCAGGGACACCTTTGTCCCTAGTGGGAAGCCCTGCCCCTCAGTCTCTCTGCTTGGGCCACCTGGGGCCCCTGCCCAGTGCTGTCTTCCTGATTTTTCTGGGCCATGTCTCTCTGTTTCCTCGAGTGGCCAGGGACCCAAATCTCAGGACGTTGGTTTCTTGGTCCTTGAGCATGAACTGCTTGGGTTCCTTTGGGAGCCTGTTTCAGACCCAGAACGAAGGGACTGGAGCCCAGGAGGTGGCTAGCTGAGGAGAGAGCTCTTCTCCCTGGAGAAAACCTTCTTAGTAAACACCTCTGCAGTCAGGATGGACTGGAAAACCTGTGGCCTTGCATTTACTATTACTAATAAAACCCAGAGATTTATGGAAATTCTAGCCACTGTTCCTCCCTTCCCTGGTTTTGACCATTATGGTAGACCAGCTGTCCCAGCTTTCTTAGTTTCTACCATTCATGTTTCATCTGTTTTTATTTGTTTCTTCCAGAAGGACTGGGATGCTGTTGTCTAGAGTTGGGTTTGGGTTGGGCACATATGCAGCATGTGCACCTCTGTTGCTCCGTCCTGTACCCACGGCAGACCTCACCAGTCGATCACAGCACCTCTTTCCTCCGAGTCCAGGCCTGGGCATCTCAGGTCGACAGGTGCGGCAGCCACTACTGATTGATCCCGCTGGTTCAGAAGTTGAGATGTCATTTCCATCCTGGCATGACTCTCCTCTGAAGAACTGGTGGGCGAGGAAACAGCACATCACACCCTTCCCTCAGCTCTTGAGGAGAGCGTCTGGGGGCTGTTGGGTTCTTCTGGGTCATTGGACCCCTGGGGGAAATTATTTGGGAGGCCTTGGCTTTAGCTTGTAGTTGTAAAGATGATGGCTGCTCCTTTGAGGGCTAATTGTACCAGGGCCAACCTGACCCTCTGGGGCAGATGGCTTTTGCGTGGTTTTGCGATTGAAGTGCAGAGAACGTAAGGCTCTGATCTCAGGTCACAGACTTAGAAAGAGGCAGAGAGGATGGTTGGCCCGGCCCCTTCAATCCCAGGCTCTCATCTCCTGCAGGCGTCACTCTTTGGGGTCCTGCCCAGCCTCGCCTCCCAGTTCTTCCCCTGGCCTGACGGCCTGGAGTGTGGCCCCTGGCCTCGCCCTAGGCTGATATCCCCCGACCCAGGCCAGGCTCCCAGGGACCTGTGTCGTCTGGCACCTAGTTGGGACCACTGAGCTGTAAAGGGGGCACAGGACTGCTTCCCCTCCCTGCTCGTCCCAGGTGCCATGGGCAGTTCTAGTGTTGCTCGCAGCTCTGGGCCGAGAGCCCTCACACTAACCTTGTCCTGGCCCAGGGCTGAGCTTGTTTCATCACGTGGGCTGTGCGGTCTCCGTGGGTTTCTACCCCAGGGCCACAGCCTGCTCTCAGGTCACCTGAGAATCCCCGCTGATGTCAGTGGAGGCTTTGTGTTTTGATCAACAAGAAGTGGGGGTTTGGGGTCCAGTGGGAATGTGATGGGGGAGAGGTTAGGGTGGGAGCTCACCCCCGCCATGGGCCCAGTGTTTACCGCTCCACCCCTCTCGTAGCTCCCTGCGGCATCATGGCTACTGCCATCTCCCAGGTGACACTGAGGCTCAGAAAGCTCAGGGTTCTCCTGGTGAACTGCACGGCTGTGAAGTGGCAGAGAGACGGTTGCACCTAGGTCTCCAAGGCCCCTGCTTTTCCTCGCCCTAGACACGGTTTGAAGTACAGCACCTCCCTCCTGTGCAGCTGTCAGAGCCCCGTCTGCTGTCATTGTGCTCTGCCCCCTGGGAGGTGTCCTGGCTGTCTGCGTCCGTTCCCTCTGTCCTCTTGGGTGCTAGCCGTTCCCACGTGTGTGCTGGCCTTGACCCAGCTACAATGTATGTGCCTGTGTGTCATTGTGTACTCCCCTGCTCGCCTGGACTTTGGCTGAGGCAGGGACCCTGTCTCCTGGTCACCCAGCTCGTGACCTCTGGATCCCTGATAAAAGCACCGAAGGGGCCTGATGGTGTCTGAGGGATGGATGGGTGGGTACCAAAGCGATTCTTCCAGCGAACACCTCCATGTTGACCCTCCTGTACCTTGGGACACAAAAGCCTCTCATAAGGGGCCTAGCTGAATTCTGGAAAGGGTCTGTGCCCTAGCCTCCCTAGCCAGGATGGAGGCAGCTCGGCGTCTCACCTCGCAGGTGAGCATTATTAGCCAGAGGCAGGAAGTCACGAGCCAAAGGGCACCTGAAAACCCCTTTCCTCTTGTTGATGGCAGCCCCCGCTCTTTGTTCTGCTTCCGTTAGTCTCCCTGTCCGCAGTGGGATGGAATGGCCCTTTAGGACTTTAGTGCTTGGAGACACCTCGAGAAAGCTAGGTATAAATATCAGAGCCTGCCAACAGCCAGTAGCAGCAACTACCTAATAAACTCCAAGTAAAGAATGCGTTGATTAGTGGGGTGGTAGCCGGAGATACTGGCGTCTGTGGGGGCCGGTCCCTGTCCACACCCGGAATGCAGGGCTCAGTGAAGTCCGATGGCTTGTGGCTGTGGCCGGCCTATACCAGGGCTTTATCACAGGCAGAAGGGAAGGCAGGCCTGAGTGAGCTCAAGGTCAATCTGTGCTACTCAGAATGGCGAGGGACTAGATCCTCCAGCTCCCAGGGTCCCCCAGGGGACAGCAGACTCTTGCCACAGTCACGGCCCCTGGGGCCTTCATCCCGCAGAGCTGCCCAGTGTGCTCCACTGCCCAACAGGCCACCTGTCATAGCTTCCATTTATAAAATGCCCACTCTGTGCCCGGCCTGTTATCTCACATCCTTTTAAAGCTGCTGCTACAATTGGTATGAGGTGACGGACACTCAGCGAGCCTCCGTAACTTGCTCAGGGTCACTCAGCCCGCACGCGGCTCGTTTCCACACGGAGCTATGAGACACGGCTCGGCCTGAACTCCGTCACTCAGGGCTGGTGGTGGTTGTCGGTAGCTGAGCTCAGTCTCATGGGCTCCTTACAGGGCTCTGGGTACCTCTGCCCTTTGGCCTGGCTGGACTCTGCCCAGCAAGTCCCTGGGTCTCTGCGCTAAGCCACGATCCCGTTTACTCCCAAAGACCCAGCTCTGTGCCTCCACTCCGGGAAAATCTCCCCCAGGCAGCACTTGGGGCACACCTCTGGGCCGAGCTGAGCACGTGGTGTCCTTGTGTGGAGCTGGAGGGCCCCCAGGGCACAGACTGTGTGTGTCTGTGCGTCTCAGCACCTGGGTCTGCAGGCCTCGGTGCCCAGGAGGGTGTGGGGGAGTGAGGGGTGTCTTGGGAGCCCTCTTGCCCACCAGAAGCAGGTAGGGCATTGGATATGACCAGAGTGAGTGCCCAAAGCTCGCCCAGCTTCATGCTGGAATTCCCAGTCCGGAGGGATTTTCAATTGGACAGGAAGGAATGGGGGCGGGGTGTCCTTGCCTTGGTGAATTCTGAGAGTGGGGTCTGCAAATGGGGCTTATCACGATGCGGAGGGATCCCTGATCTAGACGACCGTTATGTCCTCAAGCTGTTTTTATTATTTGTACCATAGCTGATTCCATAATAAAGGAGTATGAAGTCTCTTACTTTAAGTGAGGTAACAGAATTCAAATGATGGTGAAAGAATGGGAGTCAGACAATCAAGGTTGTTCCACTAACCTACACTGTAGCGGAGCACAGAAGTTAGCTCTGAGCTTCCTGGCAGCCTCGGCAAAAAGGGAAATATGGTGAATTCTGATTTGCTTATAAAAGAAAGAGTAATGGTTCAGGATAGAGAGCTTTTTGCGTCAACTTCAAGCCTTGGACACTTCCTCCCATGGTGTTTTAGATAAGGTAGGTCCTTCATCTAAGATGAAGGCCCAGAGAGTAAATATGTTAGGCTCTGTGGGCTAAATGATCTCTGTTGCATCTGCTCAGCTCTGCCATTGCCAGGCAATAGACTCCATGGACAACATGTACCAAATGGGTGTAGCTGTTGTTTCAATAAAACTAATTACAGAAATAGGGGGCTAGTCTGTGGCCCATAGTTTGTGGATCTCTGAGACAAGACTATTGCACTGATGGATCATAATGATATTAGCTGATAAAAATGCAGACAGCTTCTCCTGTTGACTCTGGTAGAAGTGGACGTGGAGGGTTGGATCCTCTTATTCTGCATCCTCAGACCTCATTCTGCACCTTTGTCCCTGGAGTGAGAGAGAGAGAGACTGGCCAAGGGGGCCTTGGCCCTGACCTTGGCCGGATAAACCTCTCTGGCTCAGATGTTCCCTTCCCAAAGCAGGTGGAAAGGCAACACTGGCCTTGTGGACTCCCATCCTGCGAGACCTCCTGATACAGGGCCGTCCCTTTGGGGTTGACCTTCCTTCAACAACTTGTTTCGCAAAGGAAAGATATTAGAAGCAAGGCCTTGGGGCTGGTTTCATGGCTCCACAGTGGTTCAGAGCTGAATGGCTCTGGGGGACAGATATATGTGCTGATATTTTCTTTTACTTGTTGGAAGCAAAATCTGGGGATGGGAAATTTCTGTGAATTCTGCTCATTCCCTCTTACTTCCAATTTGTTTCTTTACTTATTCCCAACCTCATTTCATAGAGGCGGTGGAGGGGTGAGCCCTGCCGATGGACGGTAGAGCTGCTTTTCTTCCTCTGGACAGTGGAGGTCTGTGGGCCAGGCAGGGCAGGGCCTGGCCACAGGAGGGGCAAGAACTCAGTGTTCCCCTTTCCTCAGCTGCCAGTGTAGCCGACGCCTTGTAGTTAGGGAGCGTTGCACGAAGAGTTTCAGAAGTGGAGGATGCAGCCTTTGGGACAATCCTTGAATTTTCCTGAACTCTATAAAACACGGGTGAGGGTTCCAGAGTTGGTGGGAGTTCTCCGCAGGCCCGCCGGCCCCAGCAAGTTGTCCCTGCACGCTCATCCTTTGGGTCTGGAGACCCTCTGGGCACTCCACCTTGAAGAAATGGCGACAGGAGCACCTCGCTACCAAGCCCGGCATTGTCTCTCAACTGCCCAGGATGGCCCTATCATTCCTTCAAGAACCTATTTTATTTTAATTCCCCCTGCCCACTGTTATGAAAGAGCATGTTCCCATTAGAAAATGATCGTTTCATCCTCCCTTTAAAAGTAATTTAGCTGGAGGTGCGTGTTCTGAACACCTGCCCATAGGTGACCTGCGACCTGGCCCACCCGTCCTGTCCCAGGTACCCCCTTCCCCCACCGTGAGGCAGTGGCAGGTGTGGTGTTTTTACACCATGTGGGATTAAGTTGAGACCCAAGCCAAGCCACTGTATTTTACTTCATCCATGCGGCTTATTGTGGAGAAGTTCATGAATTTCTTCAGGTTTTAAACATTGTTAACATTTTTGAACAAGGAATGCCCTTCATGATGACTTTCAGTGACGCAAGGTTGAAATTAAGATGCTGGTGCTCGGTTTTGTCCGAAACATTCCTGCCACCGCTTGGGCTCAAGCTCTGGCTCTGCCTGCGTGGAGGGAAAGAGTGGCGTCACTGGTGAAGGAGAAGGTTCTAGATGCCTGTTGGGTACCTGTGAGCTCCCGGCTGCGCAGCAGTGGCCCCAGCGCTGAGGCCGTGCTCAGTGACTCCAGGGTGAGCAGCTCAGGGGTCACTGTTGTGCGTGGACAGGATGTCTGTGGAGCAGTACCTGGGGGCAGAGGCTGCTCAGTCTCCCACCTGCCTACCTGTGCACTGTTGGGGTGCAATGCTGGGGTGGGGGAGCAAGTTCGATCCCCTAGCTGTCTCCCAACCCCAGGCCAACCCCCTTTCCTCCCCTCCCCTTTGCACCGTTGGGTGAAATGCCTTTGGTCCGTGCAGGCAGGAAGAGCGTAGGGCTCAGGGACAGGCCAGCGGGGCTTCACAGGTACCTCAGCCTCTGCCGATGTCAGGGACAGACATGCCTTCACTCCAGACCCCCTGGGAGGGGCGGTCCCCAGGTTCACCAGGGATCCCCGCCACAGCCCAAGCACGGACACTGTCTGCAGGAGCCTCCCAGGACAGTGACTGTCCCCATTCAGCGGGCCTTTTACATCCAAGGCCAAGCTTTGGCTGAGGGTCACAGAGGGTCCAGGGCAGGGCCAGTGGCTGCTCCACCACGAACAGGAAGCCTTCCCAGGGCACGGGGCCTCTCTGTGGTGCCTGTTGGCTCCAAGGCGGGGGTGAGAGGGCTGGGGTAGGGGTGCTGCAAAGCCATTTATTAGGCCCCGAGAAGCAGAGGGCTGTGCTAGGCTGTGATGATGCCTTCTGGGGTATGTGTGGGGTTCCCTTCATAACTGCATCCCCCGCCCAACACAGCCTGGCACACGCGTGCAGTACACCCGTTTGTGAAATCAAAGAGCAAAGAAGGAGTGAATGAATGAAGAACAGGTGAATGAATGAGTTGCTGGAGGCACCACACCATGCCATGGTCCTCACAGTTCCTGGCACATAGTAGGTGCTTCGGAAATTCTGCTCAACAAATGAACGCACGAGGAATCCACCTGTAAGAAATGAAGGCCGCAGTGCTCTGTGTGCTGTCCATCCCAGCGCTCTGTGTGCTGTCCATCCCAGACTTGGAGGGCAGCACCCCTGCGTCCTGAGGGGTCTCTGTGGTTAGTGCTTCTCCTCTTCCACTGTCTCCCCGTCCTGAGGGTGTATTGCTGCTTGCGCCTTTGAAGGCGGGGTTTGCAGGCGGGGTCGTGAGCAGGTGGAGACCCTCCAGCTGGTACTTCCTCATATGTCCTGTTCTGCCCGCTGAGGCCACAGGGAGGAGAAAGGGTGGTGGGCAGTGCAGGCCACTACTTCCTGTTCCCTGGCTGTGGAAGCTGCTTCCTGAGCCTGAGCCTCAGTTTCCTCTCCGGGAAGTGGGAGTTAATTGAGATAGCAGGTGGAAAGCCAGCTTGGTGCCTGGGCATGTGGGGTGCTCAGAAGAGGCAGGCGCCATGTGTTCTGTCCACGTGGGCTGTGGGTGTTGAGCGGCTGGTGATGGGGACAAGGGAGCCCCTCTCTAGTCTCCATGGATGTGGCTTTTCAGGGGCCACCCTGCCCCAGAGCACCTGGGCTGTGAGGCCCTGGGTTCTTGCTGGAGGGCAGGGAGCTGCCTGGCCTCCCTGACCAGAGACCAGGCCCAGAGACGGGAAGGGTCTTGTTCAGGTCACACAGCAGGGGAGGAGCTACGTTAGACAGGCTTGTTCCACCCAGCCACCTGGCCGTCCCATGGTGAGCCAGCCTGAGTGAGGCTAGGCCCAGGTCAAATTGTCCTGCAACCACGAGGGCTATTGGACATGGGCTCCAGTGGCCAGGAGGTCGCCTCTCTTGTCTCTCCAGGGTGTGGGCCCTGCCCTGGCCAGGGGGCAGAATGTGAGAAGGGGGGTATTGCTTTCCCCTAAACCCGGTGAGTCCTCAGCTCCACTCCTTGAGTTCTCACATGTTGCTATGGTCCAGGTATTTGTGTACCCCCAAATTCATATGTTCAGTCCTAACCCCCAGGCGATGGCGTTAGGAGATGAGCCTTTGGGAGGTGATTAGGTCACGAGGCTTGGTGTCCTTGTACAATACAAGAGGCCCCGGAGAACTCTGTGTCGTCTCCACCACAGGAGGACACAGCAAGAAGTCGGCTGTCTGTGACCTAGGACGCGGGTTCTCACCACACCGCGTCTGCAGGTGCCTTGATTGTGGACTTCCAGGTTCCAGAACTGTGAGAAATAAATGTCTGTGGTTTATAAACCACATGGTCTGTGGTCTTCTGCTGCAGCAGTAAGAATGGACTAAGACATGGCTTCCGGAGGGAGCTGCTGGGCCTTCCTCTTCCACTCCAAGGCCCATTTTCAGCTGATCACCAAAGCGCTACTCAGCCCATTCGCTGATCAAAACACAGTTGAATCGGGGGGCTGAGAAGAGGGAGTATTGGTTTCTTCTCTTGGAGTTGATTAAAAAAGAACCTTCTAGGCTCCCGCCATATACAAAGGTTTCACAAGGCAAAAAACAAGTGACTGGGTGCTTACGAAGCGGCTAGTGTGTCTGATTAATGCGGTGGGTGTGCTCCTGTGGGGGCAGTGCCTGAGGACCCCTGGGAGCCCTGCCCTGTTCTAGGCACCGGGTTATAGAGACACAGCTCAGTCCCTGCAAGATTCCAGGTAAAGAGCCAGAAACAGTGTGACACATCCATGGTTGATCAGGGGAGGCTGTGAGCTCTGGAAGGGGGTCTGAGCATGGTGGTGAAGGAGGCAAAGCCATTCCCCACAGGACACGAGGATGGGGGGCCGGCAATGGCTTGATGTTGGGGTGCCAGGGAGGGGGTGCAGAGAGACCAGAGCAGGTTGCTCACAGCAGACCAAGGTGAACACAGGTGCCAGGCTTGGGGGAGGGGGGGGTCTGCTGTTTCCCCAGGGGCAACCCTGTGATGGGAGAGTGAGGACTCCCAGCTGTGTGACTTTGGATAAGTCACTTCACCTCTCTGAACCTGAGGTGTCACTATGAACTGGAGGAAGCACCCCAGAGGGATAATGATGATGGCGATGTCTCATCAGGTGTGGCAAAGCTTAACTCAGTGTCCAGATTCAAGTGCGCCTAGCGTAGGAGAGGGTAGCCCTCTTACCATTTGTGTCCCCTCTGTCAAAAACAGAAGCCCTGGTATTTGATGTGTTAATTGTATGTGACAGCTTTTCAGCTACTGATCTGTTTTAGGCAGTTGATGGTCAGTTTGTTTTCCAGGCATTCTTTACAGCGAGTCTTGGTTTGGCTTCCAGGAATAGAAACCCCTGGCTGGAGTTGCTTTTTCCTCTGTGGAAATATTTGCACGGGCCACTGGCCACTTCTGTTGGGAAACTAGTGCTCTGCGGTATTGATCCTGCCCTTAGGAAAATGCTGGGGGCCTGGAAAGGTGGGGTGATGATGTGTGTGTCCACTCTCTGACCTGCCCCAGTGAACCCACCACACGGCCTGGCTGTGCCCACTTCCCCATGACCGCAAAGGCTGGTCTGCGAGGATAAAGGCCTCAGGGTGGCCTGAGGCTGCTGGCCGTGGCTGGAAGCCAGGCTCCCTCTGGGCCTGTAGACTCCGGGAGCCTGCTTCACATTTAGTTTGGGTCAGCAAATCCTGATTGAGAGCACACTGTGCCAGGCCTGGGGAGGGCTCTGGGCCCCAGGTGTGAACCGCACGCAGGGCCTCCTCTCAAGTAGCACCCGGTCCTGCACACCTGCTTCTGATTCCATTCTGGGTGTGCCCAGAGTAGCTGTGCCAGCCTCCTGCCATATGCCAGGGGTATGTGGCCCTGGCAAGCTGTGGCCCAAGCCCTGGAGCAGGCATTTGCAGGAGAGTCCAGAGCCCTGGCTGGACATGTGGGCCATACGGTGTGAACACAGGTGCCCGCCACCCCAGTGTCACGGGCAAGGTGGCTGCCCTGGGCCTGAGTGGAGAATCCTCCATCTTTTGGGGGAGCAGACAAAGCGCCAAGGCCCCGGGCGATGTCCTGGTTGGAGGGCTTCCCGAGGTGGGCTCCCCACAGAGTGCTCGGAGGTGCCGCTGCCCTGAGGGCCGGTGAGTCGGATATTTGTCACCGCCTGTGTCCCCGGCTCCCGCTCTGGGTGCTGACCTGTCAGGGTTTGGCATCGGCTCAGCTGTGGGCTTTCTGACCAGGGATGACGAAGGTCCAAGTGGGATTTCGGCCAGATCCCCTCCCTGCCTCTTGGGTGGAATCAGCCCCTCTTCACATCTGATCAGGCCTGCGCTTCCGGGCCAGGGAAGGGGGGGAAGTGGACCCCTGCAGCACCCAGATTTCTAAATACTCAAGAGTGGGCCTAGTAAGATGGTTAGAGAATAAAAAGATAAGTCTAAGCATCCCCGTCGTGGTGGGATTTGGTGCCTTCGGAAGCAGAGGCATGGAGAAGTCAGGGGGAGCTCTTTCACAAGAAATAGACTCGCATCTTGGGATTTGGGGAGACAGAACAGGCCAGGGTTTTTTCCCTTCCCAGGCACTCCGTATTATTAAGACACTCTGTCTTATAAGGGATGTGGGATAATTAATCCTATGACGAGGCAATAGCAACAAGCCTTTGAATATATTTAAATAATGAGGAAACGAGTTGATGTGGACCCGGAAAATCATTGTGGGCCGGGGGCATGGAGGAGAGGCTCTGGATTTATTGAAATGTACTTCCTCCCCTTCAGAAGATGGAGCTTTTCTTTCGTGCGCACACACACACACACACACACACACACACACACGTGTGCACACGTGTACACACACACACACGCACGCACACACAGCATTTAGCCAGAACCCTGCTATGTCTTCTCCCTTTTCAGTCGAAAAGAATCAATTATGCCTTGTGGTCGCTTTCCAAAAACCACTTTTGATGGTGTGATTTTGTTTCAGTCGAGGGCGCTCCAGTCAGCCCCTCAGAAACAAGCAGGGGTGGGGAACCCCTCTCACTAAATATCTGGGCGCCATGCAGATTCTCGGCCATTGAGAATATTGACAGCAATCAGATTTCCGCGGCTGTTGAAACTTTGCCTCTAATTGAACTGGGAAAGGTAAACCCAGATTCAGGGCTCTGCACGCTGTAATTGCAATAATTTAATTTAGCTATTTAACCTGTAATTCAGTGGTATTTATTAAGGAGCACGGGAGAAAATGAGGCCATTAGCAGCCAGAGACGAATACATTGAAATGAAAATGAACACTTCTAACTGCCAGTTGACCTTCGGTTTGTAGCAGTTTTTATTAGGCTGGTCACGGTAATTACCAGGACGTGAATCAGGGAGGAAAGTGAATAATTCCGTAATGAACATTTTTATTCATTATCTCGCATTTTCAGGAAGCGGACAAGTATCGTGCAAAAGTATTGGCGACCAGCGCTTTCTGTTTGTTTTTTTAAAAAATGATTGTTTGTGGACAATGGCCCCATGCAAAGCGTCATTCCGTAGGGAGGGAGTTGGTGTCCAGGGAGCTGGAAAGAGGTGTACGGGAGTGTCGCGGGCACCAGGCAGATGGGTGTGCAGACGCAGTGGGGCTGCAGGCCGGCCAGCCCAGCTAGGGAAGGTTTTCCCCAAATTGTGAGTCAAATGGAAAGCTTCCTTGACATGTGTTGACCAACGGGTGGGGTCACAACGAGGTATTCTTGTGCCCTATTAGGGGGAGTTGTAAAGTGGTGCAGTGTTTGGAGGGCAAGGGGCACAGCTGGGAACGAGCCCTGAGGTCCTTCCTGCTCTGGGACCCAGGAATTCTCTTTCTGGTTCTCCATCCTGAAGACTAACTAGGGACACGCAGAATAATGTGTACACATCTGCAGTGTCCTTACAATGGTGATTCTAACAGGAGGAGCATGTTTAAATGAACAGTGTCCCAGCCGTTTGATGGGATGTCACATTGCAATTCAAAGCAAAGATTTCATGGCGTTTCTAGGGATGTGAGAATAATGCTGTCCGTGTGTTATCAAGAGAGAAAAAAACGAAACGAAAACTGTATACAGTAAGAGCTCAATCGGTAGGCATCTGCGTGTGCATGTCTAAGTCCAGAGGCGAGGGACCGAAAGGAGACACAAACATTTTAACGGAAGCTACTTGGGTGGTTTCTATTTTCTTCGTATCCTGGTCTGTATCTGTGAAGTTTTCTGCAAGGAGAAAGTGTTCCCTTTAAAAGTCAGAAGATGCAGTAACATTGATTTCAAAAGTTGTGACTTGCGCTGATTGGAAAGAGAAGTTTCTAGCTGGGCACCCTCCAGCGGGCTCTGCCAAGCTTGTGGTTTCATTAGCTCCTCCTTATGCTTCCCAGAAAACCATTCAGTCCTGAGATGTAACAGGGGAGGGGGGACAAGCTGAAAACACTCGTGTTGGCTCAGCTGTGATGGATGGCTTCCCAACACGGAAAGCCGGTATCCCTGTGCATTTCAGAGGCGTCTTCTTTTTATTGGCATTACTTCTGTTCTCTGCTTCTTGGCCCAAATGGAGAGTCAGGGCCTGCATGGGGCCCAGGCCCTCCTCCTCTGGGGCTGAGGGTGCACGGTCCAGAAGTGGGGACATTTGGGGAGGACATTTGTTGAGCTGATGGCCCCAGTCTCTTCATCTCCACTCCAGCCATCTGCCCCGTCTCTAGCTGTGGTCATTTCCATTCAGATAGAGACGTTAGAAAGAATTTTCTATTCATACAGCTAGAAAGAGGGAGTAGTGTGTGTGTGTGTGTGTGGGGGAGGCGGGGGGGTCTGGGAGGTGTTGTCAGAAGAACCTTATTAACTACTTGGATGATATCCCCCCCCAACAGGGTCTTCATTTCCTCCCTGGGGTGCCCCTCCCTCACCCTCTGATACCCACAGCAACGTCCTGGGGGCTTGCCTCCTGGAAGAAAATTATCCTCTTTCCAATTTTCAATTTTCTAACTTCACTCATTTTCTTTATTAAGTGCACTGTGGTTATTGGAGAGAAAGAAATAAAATGACAGCTCTGCCCTGAATTCAGAGTGTCTGGACCCTGCTTTGCATACTGACTTTGGCTGGCTGGCGAGACGAGGCGAGGGGGTACTTTAGGTCCCGGGGCGCTGCCTGCACATGCCGGGTCTGCTGTACATGTGCTCGTTGGCCCATGGTCCTCTTCTCACTCATCTGCTCTCAGTATCCGACCTGCTGCCACCACCTGTAGTCCTATACAGTGCCCTACAATGAGATGACCGCTAGCAAAGGCGCTGCTGTTTAGCCTAAGAAGAGCATAGGCTAGGGAGGCAGAAAGACATGCATTTGGCATCTGGTGCAGGATCTGGGGCCTAGGTGTACATCCAAGTGTGAGAAGAAAGTTCCCGAGGTCATGTGTGTGAAACCCTTGGCCAAGTTCCTCGCACGTAGTAGGCTCTTGTAAATGATGCTTCTGGCCCCTGCAGCCCTGAGCCTCCGTCTAACTGCAATCAGCATGATAATGGTAACACCTGCCTAACCCCTGAGGACCCAGTGCCACCTTGGATGTCACAATGCCTGGTTGTGCCAAATGCCCAGTGAGACAGCTCAGCTTTCAAGTGTCTAATACGGCCTTGAAGCGTTGTGATGTTTCAGAGCAGATGGATGCACATGCTCACGGCCCACGGATTCAGTTTCATGGGTCAGGAACCCCGAGATCCTTCCCCATTTCCCTTCCCATAGACCCAAGGCACGTATTTCCCCAGAGTGCAGCTGACCCCACTGGACCTCTGAGGACTCCGTGCCCTGGCATCTTGGGAGCATTTGTCCAAACAGCTGCAGATGGCCAGTGGTCAAGAGGGATGGACTGCTGTGAAGCGAGGGCCTTTCTGCAAAGGCTGTGGCCTGGGACCTTCCCTGCAGGCCTGTGGGCAGTGTGGTTGTGGGCAGGACACAGCGCTGTCCCCTTGCAGAGCTGGCTGGCCAGCGTGGCTTGAGCAGGGAAGAGAGGACTCCAGGCATTTAAATCTTCATGTTGGGGGACTCGCTAGTGTACCCCACCCCCATTTTCTAAGGTCCAGAAGAGGATATCATGCCACTGGGACCCAGTAACCTCCACGAGCAGAATGCAGCCGTCCCCCGTCTCCTGTGGAGGAACTCAGGAACCTTTCCTCCGCCTGGTTGCCTGGTTACAAGATCATCTGTCATGAGCTCCCGAGAAGGGGGCTCGGCTGGGGAGACTCGGGAGGGGGCGTCGGGAGGTAGTGTCTGCTGTTGGGAATGCAGTGAGTACATTTGATCATATCTAAGTCCCATTTATATTACGCTGGACAGCCCCACTGCCCAGCTGCCCTCCCGAAGCCTTGGACCGCTGGGGTTTTTTGATGCATGAATGAAGACTGGGAAGTGGGCCAGGACTTGGCTCCCGGGCTTCTCCATCATTTATTAGCTTCTAGTTTTAATTGTTTCCCGACTTCTTTCCAGATATTTATCTAGGAAGAATTGTCAGTTCTTGCTGTTCCATGCAGACGGGAGGGGCAGGCGCCGACTGCAGAATTTTCACAGCTCTTTTGGGTGGCAGGCAGGAGGGGTGCTTCGGTTCAGTCCAGCACGTGTTGGTAGAGCACCTACTATGTGTCAGATGGTGCTGCGTGGAGGAGGCGTGTGGGATGAACAGAGCAAGGCTCCTCTCTGGAGAGGCCTTTCGTCCCTGGGGGGCAGGGTGCTATCACATGGAAACTTATGTTTTGAGCACCACCTGTGCTACAAGCTCTGGGATGGGTCCGAGCTGAGTGGCCTCAGGCAGGTTGCTTTACCTCTCTGAGCCGTGGATTCTCCCTCTGGAATCCAAGGTGATGAGCCTAGCAAGGGTTAGTAAAGACACACTGAGACACTTAGCAAGTGCTTGATGAGGGCAGGCCATTGTTTTTTGGGTGCTGTGTCCCAAGGACGTACCCTGGGTTTCGGGGTGGGGAGAGTTGTGGGGCGGGGGCAGCAAGCACAGGATGGGGATGCCAGGCTGGGAAGTGCAGGCCGTGGGCCATTTTCCTTCTGTGTTCTGGTCTCATCTGTGAAATGGGGTAGTGGGAGAAGCTCCACAGAGGACGTGTGGGGGATCGTCAGGGGAGCCACTGGCAGCTTCTCCTTTCCTTCTGGAAGGAGCCCTGGGGCAGAGTGGACTGGCTGTATTGGCCCCTGTGATGGGTTTGGCAAGGGGGCTCAGAAGACTGGGTCAGGAACCAGGGCGTGGCTCACTCAACATGTGTGTGACCTTGGGAAGTCCTTCCTCCATGCTGGACAGCCTCAGTTTCCCCATCCGGTACTGTGGGAGGGCTGCGCGACCTTGCTTGTTGGCCCTTCATTTCATGATTTGGGTGGCCTTCGGCAAACGTGAAGTCCTCAGCCTCGCCTCGGTTTCTATCTGTGGGCTGCAGGGAAATACACACCTTGTGGGGTAGCTGTAGTGTAAAACGAGCCCCTGCTGACCCAGTGCCTGTGGGGTGAGTATGTCACCTCCCGGGGTTGCTGCAATCCAGGGTAGTTGGCTTTCGCGTGGCTCCATGGTTAAGACAATGGGCTCTTGAGCCTTATCGTGCAGGCCTGGATCTTGGCTCTGTCACCTCATACAAGCCACACAAACCCTTTTAATTTCACGTTTCTCCCCATTAGACAGAAATTAGCTCTCTCTCGGGGTCGTTGTACAGACCAGGGCAGATTCAGAGAAGCTGAGCACCTTGCCCGGGTCACCTAGCTCCTAGCTTCCCAATCGATGCCAGTTTGGAACAGAAACCCAGTGTCTGGTCCATTGCTCAGGTGCATGGAGCAGCATTGGATGGTGCCCTGAGTGACCCAGCAGACAGAAGGCTGGAGTGCCGACCCTGCTCGCTGGCCTCTGGGCTCTGCACCCCACTGCGGCACGATTATTCAGATGCCGCAGCTCCTTGGTAAGCCCGTCCAGGCAGCCCTGGGCTCAGAGTGGGCGACTTCTCTGAGCCCGTGCAGCGTGCCAGGTGGGGTTTCAGCCATTCACTGTCACTTCTGCTGCAGGGGCCAGTGTGAGGCCTGGAGATTTACTTTGTGTCCAGGCTTGAAGGATGGAGGACAGGTGCCCACTGGGGCAGCTCTGCCATCAGCCCTGAGCTTCCTGATTTTGCTTCTTGTCCATCATGTTGGGGAGAATTATGGTGAAGCCCCGATGCTTCGTGGATGGGGACATACATGTTTCTTACAGACCTCCCATTTTCTTGGGAACTCGTTGAATTTACATGTTGCTGTGGGGCTGTAGTGATTGGCAGAAACCATTGAAAACTGTGGTGCCTTCATGCACATTGACAAGCATTAGGGCCAATCGAGTGGCCAGATCTCATTGGCAGAAAGAGTGGACTTGGGGTGGCTGCAGGAAGGGGAAATAACCAAATCCTTTGATTTGTCAGCTCGCTCCTTGAACATAAGGCTAAAAACCCATTTTAGATTTGGGGTTTTTAAAAACAGATCCCTTCTGAAATTTGGCCAGAATGACTTGAAACAAAATGATTCCAGAGTTGATTAAAAAGTGGTATAATAATTAAGCTCTCTTCCTGGTCTGCACTAGAACTTCTGTTAACCGTGAGGGTTTGTAAATGTGTGTTTGACTACTGTTTCTTCATTCAGTTGCACTTATTATGTTAGATTTGGGCTTTATCACTTATTTTATTATTTTATTTTTTTAAAGGGAAACCTTTTTACAGAAGAGAGTGGTGAGAGGATGGGGGGAGGTGGCCCCGCTACAGCCACAATCTGAGTTCTCCAGTATGTTGTGCCAAGTCAATGGTTATTATTCCCCCAGAAAATAATGTCCTTTTTTTCTTTTTTTTACTTGCTTTTAACATTCTGCCCTTGGCATCTGTTCCAGGCATTGTGGACGAATGGAGACTGTGTTCTGACAATGGGTTAAAGCAAGCCCTTATTGAAAAGCATTCTCTACTTAATTACATTTCCTTCTTCTGGAAGCTATTTTAATTTTTTTTTATAATCACATGTTAATTGTGTATTAGCGGGGCCTTTCTGATTAGTTGAAAACATAATGAAACCTTTGTAAACAACACAGAGAGAAAGAAAGGGGAACGTGTGAAGCAGAGACAGTGGTGACGAGCCCGTTCTCTAAAAGGACCACATAACGACATTTCTTGAAGCCCAGGAGGGGTGGAAATTGTACCGGGAAGTCCCTTTTTTGGGTGACAACTCCCCTAATGGGGAATAGCTAGTAATCAATGAAGAAGAAGGGTGAGTTCAGGAGTGGCCTCTGTCTTCCTCTTCCCTCCTAGCCCCACCCTGCTGGCATTCATTCATTCATTCAGTCACTCATGTATTCATTCATATTCTTACCAATAAATAGCTTTCTCTGTTGAGCGTTGACTGGATGCAGGGTTATTTACCTGCACTCTCTAGACCCTCAATACAGGTATTAACCTCGTTTGTGGAGAAGGAAACGGGAGCTCAGAGTTGAGCTCACCCATTTCTGTGCAGCCCAGGTGAGGAAGCAGGAGAATCGGCTCTGTCCGTCCAAGGAGCCAGTCCCAGTGTGGTTCTGCAGTCGCCCTGTGCCTTCCCGTGCAAACTTGAGCAGGTTCTGGCAGCAGGCAATAGGAGGAGCCGTTGGGGCTGAGCCTGTGTGTGTCTGTCGGGGGGGACCCGCAGGCGCTGCTGTCCCCAGAACGTGCAGGCTTTGTTTTATTTTCCGCCTTTTAACAGCTTTACTGAAAGCAGCAGCCCCAGTTTACAATCCCTATTGTGGAAAGAAGCTTCCCCCACCCCCAAGCCCTGCTCTGTTCCCCATTTACAGGGCTGGCCTTACAGGGGTTTGCAGTTCCCAGGCTGTTATTAGGGAAGCGTGGCCGGGGCGCTTAAAATGAAAGTGCTACTGTGTGCAGAGCGCCAGGTTTGCCGTGCGCGCTCCAAGGAGACGCTGCCAAGACAGTGTTGGGAACAGCCGCCAAGCAAAACACACGCGCCCCGGCCAGTGGAGCCAGCTCACTTCTGCAAATAGAGGAAAAATTGACTTTCTGATTTGGAGTGTTTCTACAACTAAGAAGAATCACTCCAGTGATTGTTCTAAAAATATTCTGGAGGAGGCCCATTCTCGAAGGCCTTGGGATTCTGAGCAGTTCTTAATTGTGCTTTTTATGTAATCTCTCCGGATCGTGTTCAAAAAAACAACAACCAGTACTGAAGCTTGCGTGGTCATCCTCCCCCCTGCCCCCCCCACCCCCACACAAGTGTTGCTGCAGCATGAGAGTGGCGGACGCAGCAGAAATATTTTTTTTATCTCTTTGACTTCAGGAAGTATATTTGGGTTTTCATCTCCTGCAGCCGCTGTTGCAAGGCTCACATCTGAGCAGCCGAATCTAGAATCTAGGGCAGCCCCTGAAGTCCCTGCATTGGTGGCTCAGCCCAGTTCGGGAAGGAGGCTTTTTTGCGGGGTGGGGGTGGGGGAGGGGGTGCTGACACATTTAATGCCTCTAGTCCCTCTGCCTGCTCAGGCTGGCATCCCTTTATAAGGCACAACTCCCTAGGAGCCGGGGTTCTACAGCTCCAGGCAACTCTGGAATTCAAATGATCTCTATAATGATGAAATTGACTGGGATTCCACAAGTTGTGTTTATTGCCAGAAGTGAATGATGTCAGCCCCTCTTCCTTTCTCTGTCTCTTTCCGTTTCTCTTCATCCTCTTTCTCCACAATTTCTCCTCCCCTGTTCACTCTCTGCCTTACCCCCAATTTCCCACTTTTCTGTGTTTTGATAGGTTCACGCTGCAGGGCCTACATTAAAGCCAGGTCTTTAGTTGAAGGGTCCCTCCTGGGATTGGGCAACCCCAGTGCTGTGGGCATTGGCGCCGGGTGGTTCTTTGTTGTACAGTGTTTACCAGCATCCCTGACTCTACCCACTAGATCCCAGTAGCACCCCCCACCCCAATCGTGGCAATGAAAGATGTCTTAAGACATTGCCAGAAGTCCCCGACTGGGGCCAAGTAGTCTTCAGTTGAGAACCACTGGTGTAGCGTTTTATTTCCTCCCCAAACTTAACCACCAGAATAAGGCCTGGAGAATATCAGTATCTATTTTTAGGTTCACGAATAACTAATATATAATAACAGGGTGGAATCAAAAGACTTAGAAATTGAGAATGAATTCCCAGTGTTGAATTTTGCCCCTAAAACGTATTTTAAAAAGAAATCACAGGACTGTTCTGGCTTGAGGGTCGTCCAGGTGTGGTCGGTGAGGGTGGCGACCTGACCATCGCAGTGGGGTCTGCAGGGGTTGGAATGGCCAGGCAGGGTTGTCGCCAGAGTCTGTACCTTCCAATAACCAAGCATTTTCTCCAAAAAAATTTCTCAAGCTGAGCTTATAGAGCAAATCTGCTAGAATTAGGTAACTGATAATCTTGTTGGTGAACAGAGAATTTTGAGGAATTTGCCGATGTTTTAGGCAATATACACTAGGACTTTCTCAGTTTTATTGCCCTTCTTTCCTTCCTTCTTCCCTTCCTCCTTCCCTTCTTTCATTCCTTCCCTCCCTTCCTCCCTACTTCTTCCCTTCCTCCCTTTTTTCCTCCCTCCCTCTCTCCTTTCCTCTCTCTCTTTCTCTTCTCTTCCCTTCTTCCCTTAGAGATTTTTTTCACCCTGTGTTAGGAATTGGACTTAGCCTGCTTACAAGCAAATACCTCATTTTAATGACATATGCAGTAACCATTTACTAGAATCATGTTCTGTGTCTTTAAATGTTGACTCATTGCTGGGGCATCAATAGGGTCAGGTGCCAGGTATCATTTCATCCATCAGCAAACCCATCTTCGAGAAATCTAGAGTTGGGTGGTCAGTGGGTTTTGTGCTGGGCTTCCTTGGAACGCTGACGGCCAAGTATTTGCGTGACAGTCATTTCCTGGGCTCAGCCAAAACCCGTCTTCCGCTGGTTCTGTCCGTCAGCTGGCCAGCCGAGCCAGCCTTGAGGTCCCGGAGCCATTTGGAACTCACAGGGCCCCACCTCCCCTGGGGCCTGGGCTTCTTGGCTTCCGGTTCTCCAGTGCACACCTGATAGCAGCAGCACCTTACTGGGGCCTCCCCACTCCAGACCTACAGTTGTTTTGGGCGGCAGCTCTCCTGACCCCACCCCCCACTCCTCCTGATGCTGTCTCCACCTCCTTTGTCACCAGAACAGCCTCCTGTCCCTGCGAGTCCTGCTGCTTTCATCTGCCCGTGGGTGGGTGGGCAATATGGGGAGAACTGGCTGGCACAGTCTCTGTGGGCCACGGGCAGGAGCCGCTGGGCCCCCCAACCACCATGCTGGGCTGCTGGTGTTTGGAGGGTCCTATCCTGTGAGCATGGGTGCAATTATCTCCCCCACCTGGGGAGTGTGTGTATGTGTGTGTGCACACGCCTGTGCGCACACACACACACACACCCCCCTGCGTTTTTGTGTGAACCTGCTGGGGGGAGTGCAAGGTTTCTGTTTCCTGTAACCTCCGGTGGTGTTTTGTACATCTCTGAATCCTCTGATTTTGTGATCACGGGGCAGCTTGGCTGCACATGGGGGCCCTGGAAACTCTGACACTGAAGCCTGGCCTGGCCTGGGCAGGATGACCATCTCTGGCTGCCGGCAGGCTGGAGGAAGCTGGCACAGTGGCAGAGGCAAGGGCTGTGGACAGGCTGCAGGTTTTTCATATGGAAATGTGAAATAATGGGGTGATTAAATAGAGCTGTATATTAAAGTACATCTGACATTAGAATTACCATAATGTGCTGTAGCCTTAGGCTGAGGACTTTATTTGCCATCTGCGTCGGCCCCAAATCCCCCGGGGAAGCGCTAAAATATTCTGAATAAACTCAGCTCGAGTTCTTATTGAGAGTAAAATACCATTTGTGGCACGTCGTATTGATTCGTCTTAATTGTGGTGCAGAAAAGAACATTCAGTTGCTGATGACTTTTGTACTTGGTGACAAGCTGGCTGCAGCTACTCTAACACTGCAGTTGGTTAACCTGGATGGGCCAGGCAGGAGCAGTTAGTGCCACCGTGGGCACAGCACAGCTGGGGCTCCCTGCCAGCCCCCCTGCTCTCCTCCAGAGGGTGCTGGGGAAAAGGGCGCCCATTGGGGGGCAGAGGAAATTCACTCGCGGCCAGCCCGACCTCCTCTCCCCACTGCCCAGAAGCCCTGACCCTCTGGGGTTGCCCTTCAGAGGCCGTAGCCTCAGTCTCGGCCCTTGGTTGGAGAGGTTACTATGCATACTTAAGAAAACAAAACAAAACAAAAAAAGAAAAGGAAAAGAACCCACCCACCCTGACCAATCCAAGCTTGGTTGGTTCCTGGTTAGTGGCAGTGGGACCCGGTAATGGTCCCTGCAGCCCTTTGGGGGGGAAAGTGCTTTCGAAATGCATTAGAGATAAATGAGTCATCGGTGGGAAAACACTTGGTGATCCAGACAGCGCTCCCCATTCATAAGGTCCAGTTTTTACCCTGTAATTGCCTATCATTATACACAATTTAAATATTCAAACATTCTCCACAAAGCTTGGGCTAGCATGTTTTTATTACAAATTCAGAACAAGGGAATAACCTTTAACTTCAGAGACAAATGAGACAAATTTACAAGTGCATGTCTGCTGTTTTCTTGTGTTTTATCAATCCCCGCGGACCAGAACACTTTGGCTATCACGCCACTCAGAACAATATACATATATTACTCCTTGTTTGTAGTGCGTCGGTACCGCGTCCCTGTGCATTAGCTAACCTAGATCGCTGGGGCCGAGGCTCTCCATAACGCCAGTTATCTCCTCAGAGCTCAACACACAGTCCATTAAAACGAGATTTACTGCCCCTGCAATGCTTCTTGGGTGGAATGTGGAGATTTTTGTGGACTTAAGGAAAGGAAGGATGGGGGCCTGCCGTGAAGGAAGTCGTGCATTATGGAGAAGGGGGACTTCCTGTGTCGGCCGGAACGTGTGCGTGAGGTGTGCACACACAAGCACACGGGGGCACTTGCACACACCGCAGCCCACACCTTTTCTTGCCTGTTTATTTCTTAATTCACTGTTTTCCCATTAAATGATAAGAATGGTTTGCTCTGTGCTTCCCCTTCACGTTCTCTGCTGAATTCCTATCCCTAGAGTTCTAGAATCCTTTCAGAAACACCCCATATTTTTTTGGGGGGGGTGAGGGGAAGAAACCCTCCCAAGCAGCTCCTCAGTCAGCCTTCCAAACCTACTGGAAGAGGGTGGCTAGGCCCTTTTCAGGGAAGTCAACAGAAAGCTGGTTCAAGGGACTGTGACGCTGCGTTCGTCTGTTTCAAGGACATATTATTTCTAGCGGATTAAGAGTGTCTTATGCAAAGGGGGAAACTCTCTAAAGATGATCTGGAGAAATGCATCTAGTTTTTCGAGAATGTCGTACGTGAGTTGCCACATGTAAAGTCACTCCGTGTGTCCTGCCTGTGGCTCTTCCATCTTAGTAGCAAACACTGCTGTTCTCACCCTGCCCCAAAATGCCCCCGCGGTCAGCGATGTCGTTTGGTTCAGGGCTGGGTGGCTGTTTCCTGAGCCCGAACAGCACACCTGGCTCAACCACAGAATTGAGCAGTTGAAATCGAGACTGTTTGGGGAAATCTGGGGTGCATGGTGCCTGCAGCGGTAGTTTAGTTTCAATACTTCCCTGTTCCACAAAGAACCTGGACCGACCTGTTCCTGAAGGTGACTCATAGGCCGAGGGTGTTCCGATGAGAGGCTTGATGGAATAATGCAGCTCCTGGTGGAGAAGGTGGCTTAGATCCCACCTGGTAGGGAAGTAATTGGATTTTAAGTTCCCTCTTTGTGTTTCCACCCTCCCCCGCCCTGCCAGCCGACCCTCTGGGCACTATTTCTTTATACCTAGGGGTTCACAGTTTGGGAAGGGTGAGTCTGGTCTGAAACAAAGCTCTCCAAGGGATTCACCTACATCATGCTATACTGAACTGTTGATGACTCAAGGACGTCTTGAGTGTGGGCTTGAAAATCCTCATTTTAAAAGAAAATAATATCAAAATTTTCCCTGTGATAAAATTGACAGCAATGGAGTTTGATCTGTATCCAGCTAAGTCTCTCTGCATGTTTCCAGAGCCTCCTCAGACTAGTCCCGAGCCCCCTTTCCAGTTCCACCTCCAGTTCTTCCCCTCGGTGGCTCTGGGATCCCACCTGCATGCATGCCTTTGTGCAGGCAGGTTCCCCTGCCAGGCACGCCCGTTCTCTGCACCACAGACTCATTCTTCCTGAACTCAGCTCAGGGTCTCCTCCTGGGAGAAATCTCCCTGATCCTCCCAGGCTGTTGGTCTCTCCTCCATCTGGGTCCCAGACCACGTGGCACACTCTTTACTAGTGACCTTACTCGATGTTTGGGGACTCACCAGCCCCTTGCACCAGACCCCAGGCTCATTTCTGTGTCCCTGCGCTCAGCACAGGGCCTGGCACAGAGCAGGCACTTCGTGCACTTGTGGAGTGAAGGAAGGAAGGAGCATATGCGTAAACGGGGTCCAGATGGTCCTTTCACCTTTTGCTCTAACGGTACAACGGTTTCTGGGGTGCCAGATGTAGTGTGACCTTGGCTGTTGTGATGGGCTTCCTGGCGTTTTTAGGAGAAGAATAAGAGCCCCTGAGAGGGGGCCACGTGCTCTTCACATTGACATTTAGCCCTGGGTTTGGGTGGTGAGTGTGGGTGAGTGAGGACAGCCCTGTGTTGGAAACCCCGCCGAGCGAGCAGGGGCTGCACTGGATGGAAATAGTCTTTGAGGAATTCTCTGTAGCCATGTCCAACTTGAACTCAGCTCCACACAGTGTTTCCTGCCTGCCTCCTCCCTAGGACTCACTCGGCAGGTTCTGCTCTGCCTGAGAAGCCTTTGTGCACCGCTTAACCCACCCCTGCTCCCCTTCCCCCACCTGTGGCCTCCTGGAGGGGAGGGGTCATGGCTGATTCCTCTGCTCTGCCTAGCACCTAGTACGGGTGACTGGGGGGATGAGTGAATGAATGAATGGATGATGGATGAGAAAGGCGTGTGCCCCAGAGTACGTGGGGCGAGATTAGCTCTCTTTGGGTTCACTCACTCCCAGGAATGCTTCTTTGGCTCGAAGCAAGAGTCATGGTGTTTCTGTGCACACCTGGCACGCTGGGGGACAGTGGGGTTTGCATTTGAGGCATCTGTAAAGGCTGGAGGCCCAGTCTCCCAGCGCGAGGTGACCCCAGGCCTTTAAGTACAAAGTTTACCTCTGCCGCACGGGCACTATTGGGGTAAACGGACAGTCCGCAAACACTTTGAGGCTAAGTGAGGTTTTCTCACTGTGTAAGGCCCCTTTATTCTTGGCCATGGGACGAATGGCATTTCCTGCAAAGCCTGCAGCTGCCGTCGTTGGCCAGCTCTCTGGTGTTATGGGTGCAGCTGGAATGATTTGCCATGGCTGGTGGAAGCCCCTCCTCAGGGCCCGTTATGGCAGAGTTTGCAGTCCCAGTGGACGGTCAGTGGGTGTGCCTCCAGCCACAGATCAGGTTATCAATCTGGGCTTTGTGACCCACGAGCCTTGTGACCTGGGGCCCCTCACTTAACTGTGATGAGCCTCAGTTTCCCTTTTCTACAAAATCTGGACTAAAACCCACTTCTGAAAGTCACTGGGGGCATCCACCTCAGATGCCAACACTGGCACATGCAGGTTGGATACGAGTTGAATGTACCACAGTCAAGGGCAGAAATGACCTTGGTGAGCAGGTATCCCGCAGCGTTCCCATAATGCTGTGGGAGGAGAGCTGGGTTATACCTGGGCTGGCTCTAAAAAGATAGTTTGCAGGTATAGAAGGAAAGGCAGGCATTCTAGACAGAGGGAATGGCAGGTGTGAAAGTGCACAGCCTCAAGGAGAGGACCAGGAGGGGCGTGGCCAGCACATAGGTGGGCAGCGAGTCTGGCCAGATTCTGGAGGCTGAGTACCCCGTGCTTCCTCCACGGCTGCAGAGCCATCAGCTCTGAGAGTTGGGAAGATCACTAGCTCGCTTGCCACTCGCTGAGGGTGGCTTAAAGGTAGGCAGAGGCAGTGGCATGGTGTCCCGGCCTTTGTGAAGTCACCTGGGGTCCCGACATGCTCTGCTGGTTGGCACGCAGCTGGCTGAGAAGGTGGGCATGCTGGTGGGGCCTCTGCCACGAGTGCCTAGGTAGTGGGGCTGTTGTTGGGACTGCTGAGTGGAGGTGGCCTCGCCTAGAGGGCAGACTGTAGAGCTGGGCGGGCTCCCCCCGCGGTGATGACTTCAGTGACAGACGATGGGGAAACAGACAGAACATACCATTGGCACAGGTCACCAACAATCTGGAAGGACATGTGCGTAGTGCCACGCCGGTGGCCTGAGTCCCAGTAGTGGACAAGACCTGGTCAATGGATCCCTGTCCTCGGGGAGCTTGGAATTCAGCCCAGACAGTGCATTTTAAATAAATAACCCAAGGTCAATAATGAGGCCTTGGGCAACTTACTTAAGTTCTCTGAGTGTCCTTTATTGCTCCTGTAAAAAGTCAGTGTGTAGAGTTGTCCAGGACTAAATGGAGTGAGGTGGGGGAGAGGCAGACAGAAGGCCGGTCTAAACGCCCAAATTCTGCCAAGCCCTTGCATTCCTGTCTCCCTGAATGTGTCCCTAGCAGCACTCCTACGTTTCATTAAATAAGCGAGAGGGTTATTAGGTGTTCCCGTGTCCCCTGGAGTGCGAGCTGTATCTGTATCCCTAGCTACCAGCAGAGGACTCAGTGGCTAAAAGATGTCCAGCCCCTATTTGTTCAATGAATGAATGAGAGGCAGGTGTGGTCATTGCTCTGAGCAGGACACACACTCTGCCTGGAGTGTCCAGCGCTGTCTGTCCTGGTCTCCCATTTGCTGGGCTTAGTGCCCCAGGCTCCAGGGCTGGCCCGAGGCGGAGGCACGCCCCGTATAGATAGCAGTGGTTGTCTGGAGCTGGGGCTGAAGAGAAGTCTGAGGCCTGGAGGAGAGGGCGGAGGTGGACTGACACGTCTGCCACAGGCACTGGTGGAGGGACAGGGTGACGGCTGACGCCAGCTGAGCTCTTCATCACCAGGGACAGCATTTAGGAGTCGTGCTACCCCCAGCAGCACCCTCAGCACCAACTCCCAACTAAGTGCCTCTCTTGCTTTTTCATGACATAATCAGCATGTCTCCGAGATGTTGCGAGTCTAGCCAAAAGCAGTGCATCTCCACATTTTAATTAGCACATGGGCTGGAACCAAAAGTGAGTACAGAGGCACGCACAGCTACCTTATCCCCCACCCGGGCCCCTGGGCTGGGGCGCCGGGGTCTTTTGACCAGGCTTTTATGAGTATAACATAACACTCAAGAACACAGCTGGCTGCGTAGCCTCTGGCAAATCATCTTCTTTCTTCCAGTCCTCAGTTTGCTCATCTGTGAAATGGTACTGATGACAGTTCTGACCTCGGGCGTTGTTAGGAACCTCTGGTGAGGTCAGTTGTATTCAGCCGTGGGCTGGCTTGTGGTAAAGGTTGGAAAATGGTTTATTGTTACTGCTGTTTTTATTATTCCCCTAGCTCCACCTTCTCTCTCAGAGAGGCTGAGCTCTGATAGAAGTGTTCAGAGCAAGCAGGGGTGCTTATAGATTTTGTAGAGACTGTGTTCAGTAGTGATATAAACATGAAACTTACAAAGACCCCCGAGGTGGCCAATTGACATTTTCTTTCTGGGATCATGAAAGGGGAGATCGTTTTTAAACTAATAAGGGGTCTACACATCTGAGAGATCATAGTGATAATAATTATCATCACTTCGGAACTGTGGAGACCTCGATGTTAGCAGCCAGAAATTCTGAGGAGGACGGGGTGGTGGGCCAGCAAATCCAGCCCTCTCGTTGGACACTGGGCACCCTGCAGTCCAGCGAGTGGGACGGGCCTGCCACGGGGGCCCCTAGGAGCCCGCTTCCTGCCCCTGGACCTGGCTGCCTGGCATCTCATGTCCCCCCCACCAGGTGTCGAGTGGTATGTTGTCCCCTGTGGGCTCACTCGCTCTGAAAGTTCTCCCCTTTAGGGTCCAGGCCAGTGGGGGACCTGACTGGGTCCCATCAAGGGGTAACCCATGCCCTTCACTGGGAGGACACACAGTGTGGCAGGAGCTCCTCTCTTTTGGCCGTTTTCATTGGGAAATGGTCCCTGACAAGTGTAAAGGGAGTGACTGGTCCCTCGGGGGTGCTGTGTGCCAGGCTGTAGCTGGGGCCGGGAAGCCTGAGGAGGGGCGAGACCCTCCCCCTCTGGCTGTGGGACTCTGCTTCTCTGAGCTGCAGCTTCGTCATGTGCCAGCAGCAATGCAAGCCTTGCCTGGCCTCCCTCAGCGGCCATGTGAGTAACCATGGAATGGCCAGTGCATGTGGGAAAGCCAAACCAACTGTAAAGCGCTTTGCAAACTGTAGAGGGCCAAGACCCAGTTCTTATGTCCGAGCAGCAGGATTCTCAGTTTTGCCTCTAGCTTTTGGAGAACAGCGGCAGGGTATCTATCACCCAGGCCATGCTTCAGCTGGGAGGTGGTATCTCCTTGCTCCCTTCTGAGCAGCAGTGAACCACTAAGTCTCCCATAGGCAGGATACACTTCCCTTTGGTTATCACTCGGCCTTAGGAGGAGACTGGTTAAACTCTCGCTCTCAATTATGGCCTTTTCACTGAATAATAACTCAATTAAAAGTGTGTTTTTTTATTGAACAGCCCTGATACCTTTATTAGTATTATTAGAGTCACCGCCATAATAAGGAGGAAATTATTTAAATGCTCATTTAAAAACAAAACAAAACACCTAATAGCAGAGGGAAAGTAGCATTTCATTGCAGGCGTCCAGTTTCATGTGGGTTCCCAAGAGTCACAATAAAAAATGATGTTTCCTCAATGTTTGCAAGTCTCTGCTTCCCTAGAACCTCTAATGCATTAGGCAGGCTGCATTAAAATTCCTCCAGGGTTTTATTACTGCCAGAGTTACACAGGAAGGCATCGCTGAAACATCCACTGCCAGGTATGAGATGGGTAATAAAAAACGAATCATACAAAGCCCGAACCTTAACATCTGCCTAGCGATGTGCAGCATAGGGGGTGTCCACATACAGGATTGCACTTGGTCCGCCCAGCCCTTTTCAGAGGCAAGCGTATTATTCCCATTCTACTGACCAGGAAATCAAAGCCCAGAGAGAGGGAAGGGCTTGATTGACTGCTCTCTGCTGGGGATGTCACGCAGAGGGATCTCAGAACCGAGATGCGGGGTGGGGTGGGGGGGTGGGGTGGATTTTGAACTTGAGAAAACCAGAATGGGCTCCCTTTAGAGCCAGTAGAGCCAGTGTGGACCTCTGCCCACTGATATTAAAAATGTCTGAGGAAGGAAGAAGGCAGCAAACAAGGGAAGACATGGGTCCTGGGCTCTGAATTGCCAAGCTTGATTTGGCGCCCCAAGTGCAGCTGACATTTGTAGGTCTGTAGGCCGGGTTTCTGGGTATGTCGCTTCAAAGTAATGTAGGCGTCGACCCATCAGTTTGGAACCTCGGCAGCTGCAGTAGCAGCCCGCTGGAAAGTCGAAATTGTCTGGGCCGTTGGCAAAGTCCTCACCTCATGGAGATGCCAGCTCAGCTCTGGGCAGGTGGCCCTGAGCGCCAGGAGGGGGTGATGGTGAGGAAACCTCTGGCTCCGGGAATGGGAGAGGGCCAGCCCTCTCACCAAGGGTCGTCCGCTGAGTATAAAAATGAGCCGTCCAGGACTGCGTGTGCCTGCAGTTTAAAACATTTAGTGAGTTTTTGAATAGAAAAATATTCTGAGTGGCTCTTCAAAGACTTTGTGACATTGTTCAGTTCTTAAAAGGGAGCTGCCCCCGTGCTCAAGGCTACTTCTAGGCAAGAGATAATCATGAAGTGGTAATACGGACATGGACATTTTACTAAAAAAAGGGAAGCGGGCAGAGTGGAAAGAGAGTTGCCTAGAGAGGACCTTTGGGGGCGGGGCGATTTTTAAAAAATCGGAAGCCGTCAGATCTGGGGAAGGCCGTCCCCTGCCGTGCATCTTGCCCATCACGTGGAGGGAAGTCTGGGAATGAAAGCGTTTCAGGGGTGCAGGAAAAGAAAGAGGTTACCCTGGCATGACGGACGAGTGGCCTTGACTTGATAGATACACATAGCTCATACCCACCTGGCGGTGAATTATGGACAGGTAACTTCCTCGCTAGTCTGCTCCCAGTTAGAAATTTAGAGGTGTCCCCTCCCCCTGCCCTCCCAACACACAAACTTTGTTTTTAAACAAGAAGTGGAAACATCTGAGCTGCTTTTTAGAACATGTAGCTACATGCGTCCCAGCAGCTGCCATTTTGAGTTTATTTTTAAAAAATGTTTTAATCAGCCATTTCCTTCCTGACCTGCCTACGTAGGAGTTCTGAATTTTCTTTGGATAGCCACATTCCTCACCAGCAGTGGAACTTTCTAGAAAATGTGTGGTGGTCAGTACAAGAAACAGGAAGTGCTCTGGAGATACCCAAGGAAATGAAGACGTTGAAAAAAGAGACTGGGGGAAGGGAGGTGGTCGAACTTAGAAACAGCGGAGAAGCAGCGGAGCAGCTGTGTGCCACAAACGGATTAATCAGAGTGGCTGAAGCTGAGAGAAGGGCACAGAAGCGTCCTTTAATTTGAAGATCCATGACCTTGTGGGATGTGGCACTTCATTTGCGTTATTAGCTCCTGTGTCAGAAAGAGACTTTTATTTATCTTCTTATTTATTACTTACTTATTCTGCCTTGCTCGAGAAATGGGTTTGAGGACAACTCGGAATATGGCTTCTGGCTAGCTCTCCTGTATGACGGAGGTAAAGAGTTCCGTTCCCCACGTCCATTAACTAATCAGCCAAGGACAGGAGCTAGTGCCTGCAAGGAAGCTGGCACTTTCTATGCTAGTTGCGTGGCATGCGGACAGGGAAGGCTGGGGCATTGGTGAAGCCCTCCGTCTCCCACAGTGAGAAACGTGGCCACCCAGGGTGTTGGGAAGCCTCCCGCCGTTTCCCAGGTGGGGAAAGTTCTCTTCAGGGGTTCCAGTGTGAGGAACTGAATTACCCAGACATACTGGGAAAAGGAAATTACTCAGACACCCTGGAGAAAGAAAATCACCTCACAAGTTGTCCTTGAGCTGTTTTCAAAAGCGAGGTGAAGCTGAATTTCTGAGTTCTCTCTTTTTCTTTCTGTCCTCCCTACCCAGTGGTCTCCTGCCCACCGAACACACAGACACCACAGTGAAAGGATTCCCGTACAACACCAAACTTATAAAGCATGCCTCAGTTTCCGGTGGTGGGTGTTCTGGCCCAGCTGGCCCTGTGGTCTGGGACACCCTGCCTCCTGGATGGCATGGTGCTTTTCTGTGACATGGCACACATTGCGTGGCATGGTGGCCCTAGCCCCTCGGGAGCTGTCAAGCCTAATCTACCTGTATGGAATTCAGGGCATTTGGTCCCTGAGTCACTTGGCATTTACTACTAAGGGTGCAGTCCAACCAGAAATATAATTTGTGGGTGGAAAACAAAAAAATAAATCTCTGCACGGGCTTTCAGAAGTCCTAAATGGATTGGGGAGAGGCTGAGATGGGGGGGGGCTGTCTTCTCCACTCGGCACCCCGCTGTACCCTACGTCACCTGATTGATGTTGGGTATGGTCACCAGGGCATTTGTGGCTTCTGTACTTTATCAGCATTAAAGTCTTCCAGGTACAGGGAAGTTTGAAAAATCAAACGGGGCTCTTCAAGATCGCGGCTGTGATGTCGTGTTCCCTTTTCCTTCCTGGCCAGTGAGCCAATCTGATGGTAGAAGGCAGGGCCTGCCCGCACCCGTCCCGTTTATGTAAAGCATTAGGAGAGGTTCAGACTGGAAAAGCAGCCAGCTTCATCCGCAGGTTGAGGAGGGCGGCCACAAGCCAGGTTCTGGATGAAGTGTTCAGCCTCCATTTTGTGACTGCCCCAGTGATGGACAAAAGGCCGGGACATTTTGGCTCAGTGCCGTCAGTGTCCGTGATGATTTGCTCCCGATGTCACCAGAGCCAGTTTGTAACAAACCCATGCTTGCCTCCATTCATCCTGACCGCCATGTCAGTTTTGACATTCTTTCATTCAGTTAGCATTTGGCAAAGGACTTCCTGTAGACCAGTGGCCCCCAGCCCTCCCTCTCCTGGGGGGGGGGGGTCTTTGGAGGCTGGATTCCACACAGTGGTTAGGGTGTGTGAGGCCATGGGGGGCAGCTGTCACATAGTAATGAACTTTACAACATTCTGAATTCCTTCTTTTCCCACATATCCATGTTTAAGTTTGACAGTGCTTTCTTTACGGACACTGGTGTATGAAAGCCTAGAATTTCCTGTAGCAAAAATCCTGTGATGCCAAGTTATCAGCCATTTCTCTTCAAGTGTTTGAAGGTGATTCAGTTTGACTTGTGCTTTTCGGACCTCCTTGGATCAAATATTGCCTAATTGGTGGTTCTCAAGGGGGTAGGGTTCGGTTTTGCCTCCCTGGGGACAGCTGGCAATGCCTGGAGAGATTTTTAATCCTCATGACTGGGGAGGGAGTGCCACTGGCTTCTAGTGGGCAGAGGCCAGGGATGCTGCTGAACGTCCTACAGTGCACAGGACTGCCCCCACGACAAAGAATTATCTGGGTCTAAATCAATAGCACCTTGGTTGACAAACACTTTAGACGGTTGCCACGGTGAAGAGGGCCCTGTCCGGCTGAAATTGGCCCCGGCTTCTTTTATACAGTCCAAACTTGATATCATCCCTATTATTGGAATCAGGCATTCTCACAAACATGACCTCATCTGGCTTCTGAGATAATGGGAGTAAGGACACCTTCAGGGACAAAAACCGAGGCCTGTGGAATTGGAGTAACTTGCTGAGGTCCTCTGTCCAGTCTGGGCTTTGCCAGGGCCGCATGCCCACAGAGCCAGCTTCTTCAGCCCCCCCCCCCCCCCCAGCCAGATGGAGGCACACAAGGCCTGGCCAGAGAGTCCTCATGTCGCAGGCTTGCTGGGAAGTGGCCCGCAGCCGCCTTTCAGAGACGGTCTCCTGGTCAGTGGCCCCGCGGTGCGCACGCCCCGTGCCGCTTCTCATGCTCTCTTCTCTGCCTTTCTGTCCGTGTGTCTCCCCAGGTAAAGATGAGCCTTCCAGCTACATTTGCACAACATGCAAGCAGCCCTTCAACAGCGCGTGGTTCCTGCTGCAGCACGCGCAGAACACGCATGGCTTCCGCATCTACCTGGAGCCAGGGCCGGCCAGCAGCTCACTCACGCCACGGCTCACCATCCCGCCGCCGCTCGGGCCGGAGGCCGTGGCCCAGTCCCCACTCATGAATTTCCTGGGCGACAGCAACCCATTCAATCTGCTGCGCATGACGGGCCCCATCCTGCGGGACCACCCAGGCTTCGGCGAGGGCCGCCTGCCCGGCACGCCGCCGCTCTTCAGCCCGCCACCGCGCCACCACCTGGACCCGCACCGCCTCAGTGCCGAGGAGATGGGGCTTGTCGCCCAGCACCCCAGTGCCTTTGACCGAGTCATGCGCCTGAACCCCATGGCCATTGACTCACCCGCCATGGACTTCTCGCGGCGGCTCCGCGAGCTGGCGGGCAACAGCTCCACGCCGCCGCCTGTGTCACCGGGCCGCGGCAACCCTATGCACCGGCTCCTGAACCCCTTCCAGCCCAGCCCCAAGTCCCCGTTCCTGAGCACGCCGCCGCTGCCACCCATGCCCCCCGGTGGCACACCACCACCGCAGCCGCCTGCCAAGAGCAAGTCCTGTGAGTTCTGTGGCAAGACCTTCAAGTTCCAGAGCAATCTCATCGTGCACCGGCGCAGCCACACAGGCGAGAAGCCCTATAAGTGCCAGCTGTGCGACCACGCGTGCTCGCAGGCGAGCAAGCTCAAGCGCCACATGAAGACGCACATGCACAAGGCTGGCTCGCTGGCCGGCCGCTCCGACGACGGCCTCTCGGCTGCCAGCTCCCCGGAGCCCGGCACCAGCGAGCTGGCCGGCGAGGGCCTCAAGGCGGCCGATGGCGACTTCCGCCACCACGAGAGCGACCCGTCGCTGGGCCACGAGCCCGAGGAGGAGGAAGAGGAGGAAGACGAGGAGGAGGAAGAGCTGCTGCTGGAGAACGAGAGCCGGCCCGAGTCGAGCTTCAGCATGGACTCGGAGCTGAGCCGCAACCGGGAGAATGGCGGCGGCGGGGTGCCCGGGGTGCCCGGCGCGGGCGGCGCGGCCAAGGCGCTGGCCGAGGAGAAGGCGCTGGTGCTGGGCAAGGTCATGGAGAACGTGGGCCTGGGCGCGCTGCCGCAGTATGGCGAGCTCCTGGCCGACAAGCAGAAGCGCGGGGCCTTCCTGAAGCGCGCGGCGGGCGGTGGGGACACGGGTGACGACGATGACGCGGGCGGCTGCGGTGATGCGGGCCCGGGCGGTGCGGTCAACGGGCGCGGCGGTGGCTTCGCGCCAGGCAGCGAGCCCTTCCCGGGCCTCTTCCCGCGCAAGCCTGCGCCGCTGCCCAGCCCCGGGCTCAACAGCGCGGCCAAGCGCATCAAAGTGGAGAAGGACCTGGAGCTGCCGCCCGCCGCGCTCATCCCATCGGAGAACGTGTACTCGCAGTGGCTGGTGGGCTACGCGGCGTCGCGGCACTTCATGAAGGACCCCTTCCTGGGCTTCACGGACGCGCGTCAGTCCCCTTTCGCCACGTCGTCGGAGCACTCGTCCGAGAACGGCAGCCTGCGCTTCTCCACGCCGCCCGGGGACCTGCTGGACGGCGGCCTGTCGGGCCGCAGCGGTACCGCCAGCGGCGGCAGCACGCCACACCTGGGCGGCCCCGGCCCCGGGCGGCCGAGCTCCAAGGAGGGCCGCCGCAGCGACACGTGCGAGTACTGCGGCAAGGTGTTCAAGAACTGCAGCAACCTGACGGTGCACCGGCGGAGCCACACCGGCGAGCGGCCTTACAAGTGCGAGCTGTGCAACTACGCGTGTGCGCAGAGCAGCAAGCTCACACGCCACATGAAGACGCACGGGCAGATCGGCAAGGAGGTGTACCGCTGCGACATCTGCCAGATGCCCTTCAGCGTCTACAGCACCCTGGAGAAACACATGAAAAAGTGGCACGGCGAGCACTTGCTGACTAACGACGTCAAAATCGAGCAGGCCGAGAGGAGCTAAGCACGTGGGCCCGGGCACCCCGCACCTGTACAGTGGAACCGTTGCCAAGCGACAGAATGCTGACTTGACACTTGCCTCTGTGTCACCGCCACTGAGCACCACGCCTGTCCCCTTGGCCCAGGGGGAGGCGGCCCTCCAACCTAACCTGTGTCTGCGAAGTCCTATGGAAACCCGAGGGTTGATTAAGGCAGTCAAAATTGTGGAGCCTTTTAACTGTGCAATAATTTCTGTATTTATTGGGTTTTGTAATTTTTTTGGCATGTGCAGGTATTATTATTCTTTCTGTTTAACTTCCTTTAAAAGATTTTGTTGGGTATCCATCCCTTCTTCATTTTTAATAAACCCAGTAGTAGTCTGAGAAATGACTCGCAAGCAATGTAGAACAGAAGCATAGCTTTTAAATTATAATTTTGGGGGGAGGGCGCTGCTTTTTTGAAATTTAAGCTAAGCATGTGTAATTTCTTGTGAAGAAGCCAACACTTAAATGACTTTTAAAGTTGTTTACCTTTTTATTCCTTTTTTTGGTCCTGAAATAAAAAGTGGCATGCGTTTTTTTATTTTTTATTTTATTTTTATTTTTAGTTTTTTTTTGTTTTTTTTCTTTGGGGGGGATGTACAGCGGATAACAATCTTTAAAGTTGTAGCACTTTGTTTCAGAATTGGAGTGGAGATGTAGCACTGATGATGTCCTGAGTAACAGAGGCCTTTTCTGTGTTGATTTCAATCTTTACATTACATAAGGGAAACTTGGAATGGTGGGGGAGAGGCCCCCCGAAAACTCAGCACTGCCAGAGAAACAGGAGTTTTTGAGGGCTGACCCCGGAAATGGCGCGAGAGCATTCTAAAATTGTGCATTATCAGCAGGTACTATCCCCTTCTTGGAATATGGGTGTGCCCTTGGTTGCCATCGTTGCTATTTGCTGTAGAATAGGCTAAGTAAAATGGGCTGAGGGTACTATTTGGGTAGATGATGGTGGCCTGCAGTGACACAGAAAGGAAGAAACCAGCGGTGTTCTTTCAGGCTTCTTCTGGCTTGATAGCTTCTCTCTCTCTCATCACCCCCACCACAAAAATCCCAAGTCCTACGTTGCTACAAGTGATAAACGATAATTTCTCAAGCAGACAAGTGCCCTGATGGCAAATTGAGGGAAGTTAGTGTTCTCATATAATGTACACTGATGACATTGTATGGATCGGGGTAACATCTTGTGAATTTCTGTTCCCTTTTACTGGAAAAGCAGGGGAAGAGTTCCATCCCAAGGTGCCGAGCGCTACTTCCCAATTTTTTTTTTCTATCCCATTAGGTTGGAAGGTACTAAACATTGGACTGTTGAGATTAGACATTTGAATTCTGTTGACCCGCACTTTAAAGCTTTTGTTTGCATTTAAATTAAATGGCTTCTAAACAAGAAATTGCAGCATGTTCTTCTCTTTGGCCCAGAGGTGGGTTAAACTGTAAGGGACGGCTGAGATTGAGTGTCAGTGTTGCTAAGCGTGGCATTCACAATACTGGCACTATAAAGAACAAAATAAAATAATTTATTGGACAGTTTTTCTACTGCCATTCAATTTGATGTGAGTGCCTTGAAAACTGATCTTCCTATTTGAGTCTCTTGAGACAAATGCAAAACTTTTTTTTTTTTTGAAATGAAAAGACTTTTTAAAAAAGTAAAACAAGGAAAGTACATTCTTTAGACACAAACAAAGCCACATTTACTTTAAATAAATTTTTAAAAATCCTGGTTGAAGATAGAGGACATGAAAATGCCATAAGACCCAATCAAATGAAGAAATAAACCCAGCACAACCTTGGACACGACATCCATTGTTAGCTGATCCTCAGCCCCTTTTGTTTGTGGGACAACGCTGCTTAGATGTGGAGTGGAGGTGATTTACTGCTGAATTAAAACTCAAGTGACACAAGTTACAAGTTGATATCGTTGAATGAAAAACAAAACAGAAAACAATTCAGGAACAATGGCTAATTTTTTTCTAAAGTTAAATTTAGTGCACTCTGTCTTAAAAATACGTTTACAGTATTGGATACATACAAGGGTAAAAATAAATTGTGTGTATGTGTGTTGGAGCGATCATTTTTTTTCCAAAGTTTGCTTAATAGGTTATTAAAAAAATGCCACAGTGGCTGCGTGTATATTGTTTTCTTTTGGTGACGGGGTTTTAGTATATATTATATATATTAAAATTTCTTGATTACTGTAAAAGTGGACCAGTATTTGTAATAATCGAGAATGCCTGGGCATTTTACAAAACAAGAAAAAAAAGAACTTTTTTCTTTTCCTTGAAAATGTTGCAGTAAAATTTAAATGGTGGGTCTAGAAATTTGTTTTTGTCACAGTAACTGTAAAGTCGGAGTTTTAGTAAATTTTTTTCTGCCTTGGGTGTTGAATTTTTATTTCAAAAAAAATGTATAGAAACTTGTATTTGGGGATTAAAAGGGGATTGCTACACCATGTAGAAAAAGTATGTAGAAAAAAAGTGCTTAATATTGTTATTGCTTTGCAGAAAAAAAAAAATCACATTTCTGACCTGTACTTATTTTTCTCTTCCCACCTCCCTCTGGAATGGATATATTGGTTGGTTCATATGATGTAGGCACTTGCTGTATTTTTACTGGAGCTTGTAATTTTTTAACTGTAAGCTTGTCCTTTTAAAGGGATTTAATGTACCTTTTTGTTAGTGAATTTGGAAATAAAAAGAAAAAAAAACAAAAACAAACAGGCTGCCATAATATATTTTTTTAATTTGGCAGGATAAAATATTGCAAAAAAAAAAATGTGTATGTTAAGTCCTATTGTACAGGAGAAAAAGGGTTGTTTGACAACCTTTGAGGAAAAGAAACAAAAGGAAGTAGTTACATGCTTTGGTTCACAAATCATTTTAGTTGTATATATTTTTGACGGAATTGGCCTATACAAGGACTGTTGGCGTAGGGCTTCACTCTAATTGCCCCGAACCTTGCATCAAGGCTCCCTGGTGTAGCCACAGCAGACCGGGTGGGGAATCCTTTATTCGTGTCGAGTGGGAAAAAAATCAGTTTTTGTAAAGGTGTCGGTAGCATTTCACAGAGTCCTCCCTTTCTCTAAGAGGCCGTCTGTACAACGGCAGCTGTAGAGAAGAGTGTGAGGGAGCATCTTCCTTCTCTACTGTCACCACTGTGGCAGTTACCACCACCACCACCACCACCACCTCTCCTGCCCTTAAGAGCAGAAAGAAATGCAAACCGAGCTTTCTTTAGTCCTTGAGAAAACATTAAACAAAAAAATGGAATAACAAGAGCTGGCGTATCAGCTAGGCACAGGTGATGTGATCTGCTGTTGAGACCAGTGCAAACTGGGTATCAGGAAGGAGTCCCAGGGCCAGGACCTTTCATTCCATGGAGAGTGTTGGCCTGTTGTCTTTCTTATCTGCTTTGCTGCTTTTCTCTTCGAAACCTACATTCCGTGTTTCCGAATGCCTAGGGCCTGGGATGAATTCGGTGCCTTTCCATCTCTCTCTCTCTCTCTTTCCTCTGCGTATCCTCTGCATTCCCCAGCCTCTGTTGGTCCTTTATTTGTTCTTTTCTTTTTAATTTAATTTATTTTCTTTCTCCCTCTCTGTCCCTTCCCTCTTTTTTTTTTGTAAAGCCAAGTAGCTTTAAGATAACAAAGTGGTGTTTTTTTTTTTTTTTTTTTTTTTGATGAGGGAATAATACATTTGAAAAAAAAACAAACAAAAAAACCTATATCAGGAAGCCATTTTTTATTTCAGGAACTGTAAGAAACCATTATTTCAGGTTATGAAAGTATAACCAAGCATCCTTTTGGGCAATTCTTTACCAAATGCAGAAATCTTTCTTCCGGGAGCTTTTCTGTTTAATATGCTCTTTCTTCCTTGCCACTTAAGGCTTTGCAAAGTGAAAAGAAAGGGGGAAGGAGTGGGAGATAAAGCTGAGATGTCATTTTCCTACCCGCTTCACCCCAAGACCCACGGGCTGCCCTATTAAGGTACTTGAGAGCCTCCAAGGTGACCCTTCCGTCGTTACAAATGCTAGCCAGCTCTTAGCCAGCTTCACAAAGTCACCAGAATGCCAGGACTAAGCCATCCTAAAGCACAACGATTGTGTCTCTGTCTGCTGATGGCAGAGAAAAGAGAATTTTGCTTCTCTTTCATGTTTAAAAAGCCAGCACTGCAGCAGATAAGCCAGTGGGAGAGGCCGCAGCCTGGGCCACCCAGCCCACCTCAGGCCGGTTCCCACACTGCCACCACTTTGTTCAAAGTTGTCCCAAATTGGAACCTGCCACTTGCCATTAGAGGGTCTTTCATGGGGAGAGGAGGAAGCTGAACTACCTAAGGAAAATGTGAAAAGTAGAGGAAATCAGCCTTTCACCCCAGTCCTGAGTGACAGTCAGTCAAAGGTTGTGTTGAACACAGGCAACCCCGTGATTTTGGTGCTCTTTGTACCCCAGCCCTGCAAAGCAAAGTTACATTGATTTCAGTTGTTTGCATTTGTATCGGCAAGGCGAAATATTTTTATTACCTTTTCTATTATTGTATGAGCTTTTGTTGTTTACTTGGAGGTTCTGTCTTTTACTACAAGTTTGGAACTATTTATTATTGCTTGGTATTTGTGCTCTGTTTAAGAAACGGGCACTTTTTTTTTTATTATGGATAAAATGTTGAGATGACAGGAGGTCATTTCAATATGGCTTAGTAAAATATTTATTGTTCCTTTTATTCTCTGTACAAGATTTTGGGCCTCTTTTTTCCCTTAATGTCACAATGTTGAGTTCAGCATGTGTCTGCCATTTCATTTGTACGCTTGTTCAAAACCAAGTTTGTTCTGGTTTCAAGTTATAAAAATAAATTGGACATTTAACTTGATCTCCAAACCTTGTCCTTTCTGTGTCTTTTAAGGGTGGGGGATAGACAGCTTATTTCCAAGGATGAATTGAAGGCCCTTCTCCGTTTTCCTCCTGACCCAAACCCTTCCTCCCATACCTGGGAAGATAGGAAATAATGGCGTGAGACACCAGCAGTTCTCTTTATTTGTCCCTGTGAGCCTGTGTGGTTTAGAACAGTGATTCTCAGTCCTGGATGCACATCGGGGTCACCTGGGAGCTTTTAAAATCTCAGCCCAGGCCCCACCCAGACCAGTTTCTATCAGAGCCTCTGGAAGTGGGACCCAGGCACCAGGATTTTTGAAAGTGAACCCAGGGATTCTCAGATACAGCCCAGTTTACGAATAGTGGTTTAGAAGAAAAAGTCCTTGCTTGAGAATGACAAGAGTCATCTAGTTTAATTCAGCAGACGTTTACAGAATACCCAGTGAGAGTCTGGGAGTGGGATCAAGGGGGCAGAAATGAGGGAGACGGAGGCCCTTAAATGGCTCTGTGCCTTGGTCATGTCCCCTTTAGGTGTCTCCCTTTCATGTGGATGTTGGGTTCCACAGTATCACTGACTATCGGGAGTTTTAACAAATCACATGGTGGGACTGTCTTCTTTCCCCATGTCCTAGATGTTAACAGACTTGAGGAAACTTTCTTTAAGGATAAGCTCACCAATCCAGGAGAGGAAGAAGCAAGGTCGTTCAGAAGGAAATGGCCTTTACCTGGCTTTGTCCTACTTCTGGGCGCATAGCAACTGATAGGATGAAGATGGAAGAAGGCAGAGTTTCGGTCAGTTAGGCGCAAAGGGACCCTCAGTTTCCTCCTTGTGACTGGGAGTCAGAGCCCACTGCCAAGTGCAAAAGGATGGAACACCCACTGGGTTTTTGGCTGCTCCGTGTTTCTTGTTCTTAAAGACACAAAGAACATTCCACTCAAGTCACTTTTTTGCAAACTCACTGGGCACCAACGGTGAACGAGATACCAAACTAGGCAGCCCAAGAACCTTCTCAAGGAGACTTCGCCAAAACATGACAACACCAAGCCAGGCTGGCTAAGACGTTCTGTGGGTCCTGCCCATAGCGATGATAGAAGCAAGGGTAGTGTGTCCCTCTGTGTCCTGTCTTCACCCCAAATAAGTCACCGTTCTCCCAAGGCCATGTCTAACCACTGGAGGAAAAGAAATGGGATTTGAACCTCAGCATCAAAAATGGAGTTGGGAGCCAGTCAGGAGAAGACCCCGCTTTCTATGAGGGGCTACCGAATAAGAATTCCCAGAGTGGAATTCTCTCCTTTTCCGTAGGCCCTGGGCTCCCAGGCTTTCCCCAGCTGCAGGTGTCTGAGCCTTTGTGTTTTTTCCCCACCTAGAAAACCATGCAAATAACAGAAATTGAAATGCTCAGTTGCATTCTGACTGGAATACACAAGGATGTGTAAATTTGGGGAAGACCCTCCTTCTTAGGGTTGGGGAACAAACACCTAGATTGAGTACCCAAAATTGCTTGGGATGAGTGTGTTAACGCTAGTGAATGCCTGTCATTTACACTGACAGCCTGTCCCCTCAGCCCTTCTAACAAGGCCAACATTGGGGGTTACCAGTGTGGCTCAAAGTTCTCATCCTAAGTCCTTCGGTGGCTCTGTGACTTCAGATCAGTCTTTTCCCTTTTCAGGGCCTCAGTTTCCCCATCTGTATAATGGAGAGTTAAGGTGATCTGAAAGGACTCAATCTGCCTTCAAATAGTTGGACCCCGGTGAGAGTGTCACATGTGCACAAAGTCACAAAATTTGATGGGAATGTGAATGTCTGACACAGTCCCTATTCAGATTACAAATTTGGAGTGAGAATGGGTTCTCGAACAGAAAATCCCCTGTTTTTGCTGATTGAAACTTGGAGTGTTCAGTCACCTTGCAAGTCGCACGTCCTTCACGTTTTCCGAGCAGTCCAATCGCGGTTGGGGCATCAGAGCTGTCTGCTGAACCTCTCGCTCCTGAGCTGTAAGTCCAGCAAGTAAAGCTGGAAAACATCCCTTTATACTTTGGAGATAAAACTAGATGAAGAGAACTTTAAAAAAAAAAATGTTAATGTGATGAAATATGTAGTGAAACTCATGTAACTTTCAAACCAGGGAGGATGAAAATTCTGACTTTCTTGTATGTGGGTGAAGTCTCAGTCCCTAATTATCTGCACTGTATAACCTTCAAAGCAATTTTATAGGATTCCTGTTACAGACCATCTAGGATGCTCTAAAAGTGTCAAAACAGGTGGAGCTCAGAAGTCTACTTAATTCCGAGAGTGAAGGCTGAGCTGGATGTCAGACCTGAGCACAGGAAAAACCTCAGGCCGGCCTTTGCGCTTGAGGAGCAACTCATTCATCGTGAAGCAAATACTGCAGGATGGGTAATGTGGCCAGTGCGCAGAGCCTAGGAGACGGAGCAGCTAATCAGCTGGCAAGAGGGCAGGTTCGGGAAATTCTGCTGCTCCTTGAGAGATGAGAAAAGATTCACTAGGAAGACGGTGACGAGTGAGGGAGAAATGGCATGTCTCGCAGAGGGTATGACATGGGAAAATGCATGAATATTGGAAAAGCACAGTGAAATCCACAGAGAAGCAGAACCCTAAAGTTGGCTGGGACCCTTCAAAGTCCTCTAGTATAACCCCACCTAACATAGGAATCCTCTCTCAAACCCTAACATAGAGCACATCCATCCATCCATCCTTCCATCCATCCTCCCTCCCTCCCTCCCTCCCTCCCTCCCTCCCTCCCTCCCTCCCTCCCATCCATCCTTCCTTCCATCCATCCATCCATCCATTTTCCTTCCATCCATGCATCCTTCCTTCCTTCCTTCCTTCCTTCCTTCCTTCCTTCCTTCCTTCCTTCCATCCATCTATCCATCCACCCACCCACCCACCCACCCACCCATGAGTTGTTCATTTAATAAACATTTATCAAAGGCCTAAGCTGTGTCACAGGCTCTGCTAGGAACTTACAGCTCAATAAGACTCATTCCTGCTTTCCAGGGGTTTGTCCTTCGGTGGACAGAATGGGATATTCACCCATCTATTCAGTTATTTGTTCCCTTAACTATCCTGGAGGTCCTACTGAGTGCCCCACGCTCCTGGGCCATGGGGATGCAGTCCCTGCATTGGAAGGATTCCTGATTAGCTGGGGAAGCAGTGAGTGAACAGATAGTAGGGTTCTGTCTTTTCGATGGGAGCACAGGATTCAGCAGGAGATGGGAGAAGACATTCGTGTTTTATTACAGATGAGGAGATTCGATTCTCTCCCCGCCGTGTCCTGCCATAGTCCAAACTGTCTCCCCCACTACGGTTTATTTCTCATTGGCTGTCATGAAAACATACTTGTGTTTCTGTGACTTTTTATAATAAAAAAAATTTAAAGTGATGCTTGTCTAATTTATGACATATCCCAAGATGTGAACCCAGGGTCCTGATTAGAGGAATTGAGTGGTCACTCTCCTTGTCCAAATTCCAAGATGAGATGATGCTGCTGGCATGTCACTCATGGGACAAGCCATGTGAAACTTTTTTTTTTTTTGGCTCAAAATGCACTGCAGGGTGTTGCTTCCAAAGGGGGAGCTGGTCTTCCAGCAAAGCAAGGAGCTGCTGAGGGTCAGATGGTGCCTCCTCCCCCTTCTTTCTTCCCAGCCTTCCATTGACAACATTAGACTAACAGCTACTCCGTGTCCTATGGTACAGTATGGAAACAGTTGTACAGAAGCAAGGAGTTAGTAGAGAAAGAAAAAAATTCAGAGGTCACCGCAGGTGACACCCCAGACCCCCAACGACCCAGCCCTTTCACCTGTGTTTGGAGGTGTAATTGAGGGTTCAGTTTTGTTACCTATATCATATTTCAATCACATTCCCCTCTTTCCTTTTGAAAGCTCTGGGGTAGTGTGTATCAAGGGCCTAAGTATATTCTGACTATTTGATCTGGTCATATCATTCTCAGAAACTATGGTAAATATACTCATTAGCACTTCCTAGAGAGAGGAAGATATCTAGATGCCTAGAGATGGTCACTTCAGCATTTCATTAAATTCTTTATTAATAACTTTCATTCTTCCTCATTCCATAATGCTCTAGGGAGGCCA